>NC_070607.1:98829438-99462808 GCF_027172205.1 Podarcis raffonei | reverse complement strand
TCACAGAATCATAAAAGTGGGAAGGGATCCCCAGGGTCATCTAGCCCAACCCCTGCAATGCAGGAATCTATTCATACAGAGCAAACTATGACATTCACTCCCACAAGAGGAAGCGATGGTTTGGAGAGCTTTAAAGGGGGACAAATTCATGTTGAGCACCTCTCTCTGTGGCTTCTGCTGTAGGCACAATGGCTGAGTTCTCCTTCCAGGAAGAGAGGCAGGATAGCTCCAAATGCCTGTTCCTGGGGATCCCAAGAAGGACCACACTCTGGTTCTCACGTCTTCCTTTTGGGCTTCCCATGTTCTGGTTGTCCTCCATGGGAGAAGGATGCTAGACTAGATGGCTAATAGCCACCGACAGATTCATCCTCCATGGATTACACAAATCCATGGGGGATAATGGATGTCAGCTGTGAGAAAGTCAGAGGCAGGAAATGCCTCCTGGAAATCACTGGGGGGGGGGCGTGGAGTGCTCCTGGGTGCGAATCCTGCTGGCTGGCTTCCCAAAAGAGGCACCTGGTTGGCCACTGTGGGAACAGGATACTGGACCAGGTGGGACATTGGCCTGATCCAGCAGTTGCTCTTCTGATGCTCTCAAGAACAACAAAACAGAGCCCTGCTAAAGCAAGTTCTACAAGCTGCCCGTGGGCTGGGTAGCGGAGAAGTAAATCCTTTTGCCTGCCCTGCATCTTCCGCCAGCCAGTTTCATGGTCTCCCCAGCATGCATAATTTTATCAGTCTCGGTCCTACTCTCCTTTAGTCACCTCTCCCCTGCCCCCCGCAACCTTAAGAGTCCACAACCTTTCCCTGTGGAAGAAGGGCTTCCCGTTCCTTCATCATTTCAGCTGCCCTTTTCTGCACCTTTCCCAGCTTCACAGCATCCTTTCTGAGGTGAGGCAACTGGGACCATCCACCGCATTCCAGATGCAGCCGCGCCATAGATTTGCAGAGAGTTCTCACGGCACTGGCCGTCATATTTTCAGTCTGCTTCCTAATAATCCCTGGCACGGAGTGGAACATTTTCCTTGAGCTATCTCTCTCTCCATCGGCCCTTGAAAGGCTTATCCTCTGGGCCCACACACCTGGCGGTCCGAGGCAGGTGGCCTCTGAGCAGAGGTTTCGTGTCGTGTCAGGGCTAATAGCCACTGATAAACCTGCCTTTCATGAATGCAACTGCCTTTCCCCAAACTAGCCAAGCCAGTCAGACACTGCCAGTTCTTGCGGTCGGGACTTCCACAACTCGATGTATGAGAGGAGCTTCTGTTTGTTGGCGTTGAGCTGACTGCCAAGTGGTCCCAGTCAGGGGAGGAATAGATTTAGGGGCTCAGGACTTCACACAGGGCACAGTTAAACTATGGAACTCATGGCCACAGGAAGCAAGGATGGCCATAAACCTAGCTGGCTTTAAAAGGGGGTTGGACAAATTTGTGGAGAGGCCTGTCAATGACTAAGGGCCACAATGGCTCTGCTCTGCCTCCATGCTCAAAGGCAGCAGCGCTTCTGAATCCCAGAGGCTGGAAACCTCAGGAGGGGAGAGGGCTGCTCTGGTGCTCAGATCCTGCTTGTGGGTTTCCCTTTGGGGTACCTGCTTGGCCCCTGTGAGAACAGGATGCTGGAAGAGAGGGGTCCCCATTGGCCTGATGCCCCACCTCTTACGTTCTTAATGGATTCAAATGACAAGAAAGGAGACGCCAACGAAACATTAGGAAGAACTTTCTGGTGCTGAGAGCTGTTCAGCAGTGGAATGGGCTTCCCATCATTCTGCCTTGGACACTGAGGTCCAGTGCCAAGGGCCTTCTGGCGGTTCCCTCAATGCGAGAAGCCAAGTTACAGGGAACCAGGCAGAGGGCCTTCTCGGTGGTGGCACCCACCCAGTGGAACGCCCTCCCACCAGATGTCAAAGAGAACAACTACTATCAGACTTTTCGAAGACATCTGAAGGCAGCCCTCTTTAGGGAAGCTTTTAATGTTTAAAAACTATTGTATCTTAATATTCTGTTGGAAGCCGCCCAGAGTGGCTGGGGAAAACCATCCGGATGGGCGGGGTATAAATAATAAATTATTATGATTCCTAAGGAGGTGTTGGGCTTTCCTTCCTTGGAGGTTTCCAAGCAGAGGTTGGATGGTCATCTATCAGGGATGCTTGAGCCAAGATTCCTGCATTGCAGGGGGCTGGACTAGATGGTCCTTGGTGTGTGTACCTTCCAAGTCTACAGCTCCATGATTCTGTTATCCTGCTTGATCTCCGCAGCACCAGGCCTCTCCTGAGCATCCTGGGGCGCCTCCTGGGAAGCAGCATGAGTCAGTCCCAGAGAGGAGGACGACCTGAGGAAGCAGCCAGAGTTCCAGGAGGACAGTGTGGGCTGACTTGGGTTCTCCAACAACAAGGAATCGCCAAGGCTCTCTCTCAACATCCGCACAGCTCATGCTTCCAAATCGTAATCATGGGGGTGGGGAGAGACCAATGGCCCTGATCCTGGAGGGGAGGGAGAGAAGGAGACGGCAGCGTGGGCTGGCCTAGCTCTGCCCCAGCGCTTTCCTCTCTTAGGGACAGCCAGAGAAGATACCAGCAGATCTTGTCCCTCCCAAACTCCACAGTCTCAGCAACAAAAGGCTGGGGGATGTTGGCGAAGGTGGAGAGAGAGAGAGAGAATTCACTCAAGTCGCTTTGTGTGTTCTTCACAGGCTGCCCGAGTCATGGCACGTGGGCCACCTGAGGACAAGTCACATTTGTTTGTGCGACTGCAGAGAGCGCCTTGGGCCGGTTTTTGGGGTGGCAGGCTAATTTGCAGCTCACACTTGAGATGGATGGTCCTGGCATCCTCTGCGCCGCAAGCGCAGGGCGTTTGGGGCAGGAAATGCTGCCACACGGATGAGCAGGAGCTTTGACTGCAAGTCCCCTTGGCAAGGGCATCCGCTGTGCCCCCCTCCACACTCCCTCTCTGCACCCCACAGCTTGACTCCTCGGCCGCTGGGGGGGGCAGCAGCAGTTCTCCTGGAGCCAGGCCTGGCCCCAGCTCTCTAGGCCAGGAGGGACCTCGCCAGGCTCAGGCTGGCACCCTGGCAGCTCTCTCACAACAGCCTGACACCTCTGCTCCTTCTTGCCTTGGCACCGGAGGAGACAAGCTGAGCAGGGCGGGGGTGATGTTTGGGGGGGAGTGGGCAGAATTTGAACACACTGCCCACTCTCAGGGCCTTGGTCACTGCAGGGCCAGATAAGTTAGCCACCAAAACGGAATAGAATCGTAGAGTAGGAAGGGACCCAGAAGGGTCATCCAGTCCAGCCCCCTTTGCCGCCAGGGAGAAGCCTCTGCTGTCATGTTCCCGCTGCCCTTTTATATATTTGTTATTGCTTTACTTACTGCATTTCTATCCCACCTGCCACACATGGTTCTCCCCTTCACATTTAATCCTCCCCTTCACATTTAATCCTTTCCTGCGCATGCACACTTCTTCAGATACTTCAGAAAAGAATTTCAGAAATAGACTGGAATGAGATTTTGCTGAATTGCAACTTATTACCATGGAGAGACCTGGTCTGAATACAGACATTGGATTCTTATCTCATTATACATGATAAAGCTATTTTTAGCCATCTCACCCCTTGCCTTTTCCTGTAAGACCAACTGCAGTCCTTAACAGTCATCAACAGGTTTACCACACCTCTCAGCCAGTCACCCATTCCCACCCCCCTTCTGAGTAATACCCCTCCCCACCCTCTCACTACATATAAGGGTCTGGTGACTTCTGTTTCAGTGTATCTGAAGAAGTGTGCATGCACACGAAAGCTCATACCCAGAACTAACTTAGTTGGTCTCTGGAAGGAATTTTTAAATTTTGTTTCATATTCCTAGTGAGCCACAACAGCACCAGCCTCCTCAGAGAGTCCTCATTGGCACAAATTGTGAGCCCTGGGACACTGAGGAACCTCAGATGAGGCTGCTGGATTCGGCCCATGTGGCCCAGCATCCTGTTCTCACAGTGCCCAACCAGATGCCTCCATCCTGAAACTTCTGGGGCTGAGCACAGCCCTCTCCTCCTCCAGGAAGGTGCCCCAATCCTGAAATTTCTGGGGCCAGGCAGCACCAGACCTTTGCTCCTGCTCCTGCTCCTGAGCCAAGCCCAGTGCTGCCACCTCGCTGCTGCATTGCTCCAAATCCCCGGGAAGGGAGGCCTTTCTCCCAGTGGGGAAAGGCATGGCTGGGCTGAGGCAGTTCCTGCTCCAGCAGAGCCAGCCGCCCGCCTGCTTAGGCTCCTTGCCAGGCAGCTGGGCTGGCCGAGCTGCCACTCTGTCTCCACTGCCTCCTGCGGACACACACACACACATGCCCATGCCACAGTCAGGCTCCTGCTCACACTTCATCCGAGGTGCCGCCTCACACTTCACAGCTCCGTGAGCCGGAGAGCCAAGCAGGAAGAGGCAGGCCGCCTCCCGGGGGCACAGCAAGGAGCCCAGGCTGCCGCCTGAAGGACAGCTCTGCTGATGGAGACCAGAGTCCCCTGCCCACACGCCAGCCGGCCGGCCAGCCAGCCACTCCACCTTCTTGCCTTGGGCCTCTCCTGTGTCCTGCAGGGCTACCAATGTTGAGAGGGCACATTTATTATTGGCAAGACACTCCGCAGTCAGCTGGGGTTGCCTCCCAGTCACAGAAGTCCACGGGCACCAGGGCGAGGGAAACAAAGAAAGAGAATGCTAAATGGCTCCGACCTGGTGGAATGCTCTGTCCCAGGAGACCAGGGCCCTGCAGGATTTAACCTCCTTCCGCAGGGCCTGTAAGACAGAGCTATTCCGCCTGGCTTTCAATTTGAACCTATCCTGATCTTTTATTTCCCTTCCTTCCCTCCCTCTCCCCTTTTTTGTGAAGATTACCCGCTCTGGGATCCCACAGCTAATTCTCCCCTGGTCTCCTCGCTGGCCCAAATAAGACTAATTTAGCCAGCTAGCCCTGGTGATCATCTAATGTTTATTGGATGGATTTCCCCCCCAAATTGATTTTTGAATTCTGAATTTATTGTTATTCATGTTTGATACCATATTTTATGCTGTTTTTTGTTGCATCAATTAAGTGTTTTAAATGTGTTGTTAGCCGCCCTGAGCCATGGTTCCCTGAACCGGGAAGGGCGGGATATAAATAAATTATTATTATTATTATTATTATTATTATTATTATTATTAGTATTATTAGTAGTATTATTATTAGTATTATTAGTATTATTACATATAGACAAAAGATGAGAAGAAGTCCTTCTTCACGCAATGCATAGTTCAGCTTTGGAACTCACTTCTGCAGGAGGCAGTGACTCTGATGGCTTTAAAAGAGGATTGGACAAATGGAGATGGAGGAAGAGGAGGAGGCGGCGGCGATGGAGGGCTCTGGTACCCGGATTCTGCTGGCTGGCTTCCCACAGGCAACTGTTCAGCCACTGTGAGAACAAGATCCTGGCCTAGATGGGCCTGATCCAGCAGGCTCACCATATGTCACTAACACAGGAGCTTTGGGGCTTCCTGGTGAAAGGAGAAGGAGGCAATCTTCTCATGCCCTCCTTCTTTATCATTGCTACAACAGGTTTTCGATCACACCCCTTAGCAAAGCAAGTGTGGGGCCTGAGGGAGGGACAAAATGGGGCGTTCAGGAAGGTCTTGCTGGAGACGCTCTGCAGCCCCCCCCCCAACAGAGCAGGCCCAGTTGAAGGCCCATTATTTCGGCGCTGGAGAAGGGTTTCCAAACAGACATCGTCCTCACCCGGCACCACTCACTGAATAGCACAGAGCGCTGCTCCCATTCCTTGTTTCCCCTGCCCCCCCCCCCGGACAGGTCTGCTTTTCATGGCAGTCAGAATTTGCCCCCTGAGCCAGCCGGCCTCCCCACCTGCAGGGTCCTCACTAAGATTTGAAGCCCATGGTCGTTTTCATCTGAATGCAGCCCTCTTCAGGGAAGTTTTCTGTGTTTGATATTGTATTGTTTTTACTATTCTTGTTGGGAGCCCCCCGGAATAATTTTAGATATAAATTACTACTACTACTACTACGCATCTCACCTCCTGGCAGCCAAGGGGTTCATTTCTGCAAAGGGAGGGTCCTGGGGAGAAACTCTGTTTCTGGGCAGAGGGGCTTCTTGAACTGGGCCTTGCCTGAAATGAGGGATGTTTGCATTGGGCAGGTCAGGCGGGGGGCATTTGGAACTGGGCACCAGAGGCAGGAGTGGCTGACCTTGCAGCTGTGCCCACCCACATGCCCACAGAACCAAGGGGAGATCCCTTCTCAGGCCGAGCGGGGACAGGGCAGCGGCTCAGAGACAGGGCCTCAGCTTCAGTTCCTTCTCTGGCCAGGGTTCGAATGAGAGTCCCTTGCCTGGACTCTTGCTGCCGGCCAGTGCAGGCAGTCTTGAGCACGATGGGCCAATGGTCAGAGTCAGGAGAAGGCAGCTGCCTACACCCGCAAAACCTGCCCCCCTCAGGAGCAGAAGGAAGGTCCCCCAAACGGACAGGGGGCTGTCCTCCCCCCTGCCCCACACCTCCTGGACTTAAAGCTCTTCTCTCCCTCCTCTCCCTCCTCCTCTCCCCAAAATATCGCTTGTGAAATCCATCAAGCAGAAGAAGAGAGGGAAGACAGGCAGCATGGTTGCCGTGGAAACTAGAGGGCCTCCTTAAGCAGCTGGTTGCCGTGGAGACGGCAGAGGGATACACACAGCAGCACTGATCTATACTGTGGTCCAGAAATGTCAAGCTACAGCCGCTGGAGCAGCTGTGGGTTGGCATTCAAGGCGGGGGGGGGGGACGTGCCCCTTGGCCTGCGTGTCTGGGTTCCTCACACTCACACGCACTGCGTCCCACAGTTAGACTGTGGAACTCACTCCCACAGGAGGCAGATTGATGGACAAATTCACGGAGGAGGAGAGGCCTATTGATGGCCCCTGGCCAGGGTGCCTCTGCTCTGGGAATTGCAGGAGGGGAGAGTTGCTCTTGCGCTCGGATCCTGCATGCGGGTTTCCTGCAAGAGGCATCTGCTTGGCCCCTGTGAGAACAGGAGGCTGGGCCAGATGGTCCTGGGGCTCTTAAGACACCCTTTCCATGCCCCCTCCATCATCCCAGGTGCCTCAGGGCTCCGTTTGTGAATGGCAGCAGGAGGCACTCGGGGGACCCCAGTCTCCCCGTTTGCCTTTGGGGAGAGGGAGATGCTTGTGGAGAGCCCACTCAGAGGTGTGCTCACACGGGCCGGCAGGGTCCCCCGAGGCAGTGGGTGGCAGGGAATGAGGTGGGCTGGGGGCCCCTGGACCTGCCCTGTGGCAGCACCTGCCACCCGGGTGCCCCTCCAGATCCCGCTGCCGCCGCTCAGCCAAGACTGGCGTTGCCATGGCAACTGTGCCGCTCCGAGTGGCGATCTAATTCAGGGTTTATTTTAAGAAACGCGTCGGATCTTGGAGTCTCCCCCGGGCAGGGAGGGGGCGGGGAGAAGTGGGGCATGCAGCTGCCTCCCGCTCTTCCCCCGCGAGCCTCAGCCCCCAGGCAGACGCCCCCTAACTGTGCGTGGGCATGGGAGGGGAGGGGGGTCCCAGGAAGGAAGGAGGCAGGTGCTGAGGGAGGGTCCCAGCAAAGCCGGGTCCGAGGTGAGAAGGGGGCTTCGGCAAAGCCTGGGGGCTGCTTCTGCCCCCCCGTCAGAGCCTCGCAAAGCCCTCTTTTCAGGGGCTGGCGATGGGGAGCCCTGGGCTTCAGTATCTCAACCCCTGCCTTGCGTGAGGGTGGACTAGATGCCTCTGGGGTCCCTTCCAGTCTCCCGATTCCAGGCCAGCATGGAGGGCAGAGTGGGCTGCTGTGGGGTCTCTTTGGTCCAGCTTCAAGTTGAAAGAGGGAGGGAGGGAGGGAGGAGCATCTGGCTGGGCACTCAGACCCAAGTCCAGTCCGCAGAGAGTTAAGCAGATGAAGATGATGAACTATATGGAACTTGCCGAACTGACCGGGAGACTCCGAGACCAGAGAGAAGAGACGGTGGAAGAAGATTGGAAGAAGTTTAAGGAACATTTGAAAAAATGTTAATATTTAAATCTAAGAATAGCTTTGGAAGTAGATATAGGTGGTAGGGTTAGAAGATAGTGTATTTTATAAGTGATAAAATGTGAAGTTTTTTATGGTTAAAGTAAATGTGGGGGGGGGAGATGGTTAGAAATTATGATACAGTGGTACCTCAGGTTAAGTACTTAATTCGTTCCGGAGGTCCGTTCTTAACCTAAAACTGTTCTTAACCTGAAGCACCACTTTAGCTAATGGGGCCTCCTGCTGCTGCCGCACCGCCAGAGCACGATATCTGTTCTCATCCTGAAGCAAAGTTCTTAACCTGAAGCACTACTTCTGGGTTAGCGGAGTGTGTAACCTGAAGCATATGTAACCTGAAGCGTATGTTACCTGAAGTGTATGTACCCCGAGGTACCACTGTATATGTAAACTGCTAAAGATGAAGTAAAATGAAAATCAGATAGGTGGGACTTGGGGAAGCCCACTTAACGATGTTTAGAAATATAAGGATATGACAAGAATTTGTTTGTATTGTTTGTCTTTTCTGTTTGTGTTTTTTATTTGTGTTATAAAATGAATAAAAAATTTTGAAAAAAGAGAGAGAGAGAGGGAGAGAGGGTTAGGTCTGGAGCCTCTCCACCCAGCCCCAAACCAAGCAGCACTAATTCTGGGCACAGCTAAGTGCAGTGCGCTGAGTTCAGCCTCTGGGGCTGCAGGCACTCCAAAAAGCATCACTGGGAAGGAAGATGCAGCGTGTGGACTCAGAGGGAGCACTTTGCTGGCGCTGCAGGTCAGGGGGCAGGGGGTGGAGATGGGGTCAGGATTCAGGAGAGCATGAAACCTTGGAGGAGCTATAAAGTCTGGATCAGGCCAATGGCCCATCCAGCACCTGTACTCACAATGGCCAGCCGGATGCCTCTGGGAATTCAGGGGGCAGGATCCGAGTGCAAGAGCCCCCTTCCTTTTTGTAGACATCAACAGCCCCCTCTCTCCTCCTCCACAAACTCCTCTAAATTTCTTTGAAAGCCATTCAGGTTGGTGGCCTCCTGTGGAAGTGAGTTCCACAGTTTAATGATGCGCTGTGTGGAGAAGGACTTTCCTTCCTCCGTCCTGAGTGTTCCAGCACTCATTGGATGTCCACACGTTCTAGATTGCCTGAGGGCAACAGGAGAGCAGTCCTTCGCCACAAGGACTCCTGTTCTTGAAAATTTCAGGGACCCTACAAACCATCGCCATCCCCAAGCCACACAAAACATGAAGGGAGCTGCAGTCTCCCATCAGGAAAATCCCCAAACCCGTATCATGGCAATGCTCATTTATTGGGCCAATCGAAATGTCAGAAAATAACACAGGAGGTTTCAAGTTATTCAGGTTAAATGAAGAAGAGCAAATACATTAGCTGTGATTCTGGCGGGGGGGGCGGGTTGGACGAGTTGACCTTTGGGGGAAGAGCGCATTTGTTTTGTAACGGCTGTGGGGAGGCCATGTTCCCCCACCCTTCCACCTGGCAAGAGTCTTTAACATGAGAAAGTTACATGGGGGGGGCAGCTATTCAAACAAGGCTATTAGGGGCTATGTAGGTTTCAAGTGGGATGCCATTGGTGCTGTGGGTTAAACCACAGAGCCTAGGACTTGCCAATCAGAAGGTCAGCAGTTCGAATCCCCGCAACGGGGTGAGCTCCCGTTGCTCAGTCCCTGCTCCTGCCAACCTAGCAGTTTGAAAGCACATCAAAGTGCAAGTAGATAAATAGGTACCGCTCCGGCAGGAAGGTAAACGGCGTTTCCGTGTGCTGCTCTGGCTCGCCAGAAGCGGCTTAGTCATGCTGGCCACATGACCCAGAAGCTGTACACCGGCTCCCTTGGCCAGTAAAGCGAGATGAGCGCCGCAACCCCAGAGTCGGCCACGACTGGACCTAATGGTCAGGGGTCCCTTTACCCCTTTACCTAGGTTTCAAGTCTCCCCAGGAATTGAGTGCTGATGGGAAGGAGAAACAGTTGATTCTGTATCTCAGGAAGCACAAACAAAAAAAGCCTAGCTGTAACCCAGATCTGTCTCCATCCTACAATACACATTAGAAAGCTAAAAAAAACCCAGCCCTCTCCTAACAGCAGCAGCCGCACTCACATTTTGGCAGCCGACGATCAGCCACAGAGACCCCCAAGCCAGGCCTGGAGACCAGAGCCCTCCCAACAGCTGCTACCCATCAGGCTGCCTCTCATCTGGAAGGTCGCCTCTCACCATTGCCACTTGCAAGCAGTGCTTCTCTCTTCCTCCTCCTCCTGCTCCTCCTCCTCCATCACAAATTCATCTCATCCGCTTTCAAATGGCCTGAGCTGGCAGAGAGCAACCTGCTCTGGTCGTGGAATCAGAGCTGCAAGGGAACCCCAAGGCCATCTAGTCCAACCCCCAGCAATGCCAGGCGGTGCTGCTGGTTCCGGATGTGCGCAGGCGCCTAGATCCAGGGGAATCTGGGAGACACCACACACTTTTCTCTGCAACTGTGCAAGGGAACCCTAGGGGGGCCCCCACCCCCAATTGTGCATGGCTAGTACACTGGCAGCCCCCCCCCAAATGCCTCCCTCTGCAACAAGACCCATGCAGTCAGGCCCCAGTCTGAGACTCTAATAATAATAATAATAATAATAATAATAATAATAATAATAATTATATATTTATACCCCGCCCTTCCGGGTTCAGAAAACTGGGCTCAGGGCGGCTAACAACAAATTTAAACACTTAATTAATGCAACAAAAACCAGCATAAAATGCAGTATAAAACGTGAATAACAATAAATTCAGAATTCAAAAATCAATTTAGGGGGAAATCCATCCAACAAACATTAGATGATCACCAGGGCTAGCTGGCTAAGTTAGTCCTATTTGGGCCAGCGAGTTTACCAGGGGAGAATTAGCTGTGGGATCCCAGAGTGGGGAATCTTCATAAAAAGAGGAGGGGGAGGGGAGGAAGGGGAATAAAAGATCAGGCTGAATTCAAATTAAAGGCCAGGCAGAATAGCTCTGTCTTACAGAGAAGGAAGGAGGTTAAATCCTGCAGGGCCCTGGTCTCCTGGGACAGAGCAGTCCACCAGGCCGGAGCCATCACTGAGAAGGCCCTGGCCCTGGCGGAGGATAGTCTGACTTCCTTAAGAGCACAAAGGGAGCCTCCTGGATCAAGCCAGTCCAGACTCCTCTTCTCACAGGGGCCAGCCGGATGCCCCCATGGGAAACCCACAAGCAGGATCCAGCACCAGAGCCCTGTCTGCTCCCTTCCTGAAGTTTCCAGAAACTGATACTCCGAAGCATCGCTGTCCCCAGCAGTGGCTAGTAACTTATTTGTAACCCTCTGGTCCTCCAGGCATTTGCTTCATCCTCTTGTAAAGCCATCCAAGGTGGTGGCTCTCCCTGTGGGAGGGAGTTCCACAGTTTAACTGTCCTGCATGAAGAAGGACTTTCTTTTCTCCAGCCTGCATCTTCCAGCATTCAGCTTCCTCGGATGCCCATGAATTCTAGCGTTCTGAGAAAGCAAGGATCAAGCTCCCGTCTAGCCTCTTTCTCCCTGCCATGCATAATCCAGTAGAAAAGAATAGAATAGAATTTATTATTTATACCTCGCCCATCTGGCTGAGTTTCCCCAGCCACTCTGGGCAGCTCCCAACAAAATATTAAAATACAGTGGTCTGTCAAACATTAAAAGCTTCCCTAAAGAGGGCTCCCTTCAGATGTTTTCTAAAAGTCTGGTAGTTGTTCTTCTCTTTGACATCTGGTGGGAGGGCGTTCCACAGGGCGGGTGCCACCACCGAGAAGGCCCTCTGCCTGGTTCCCTGTAACTTGGCTTCTTGCAGTGAGGGAACCGCCAGAAGGCCCTCAGAGCTGGATCTCAGCGTCCAGGCTGAACGATGGGGGTGGAGATGCTCCTTCAGATATACTGGACTGAGGCCATTTAGGGCTTTCAAGCACCAACACTTTGAATTGTGCTCGGAAACGTACTGGGAGCCTCTAATAAACCTCTTTCATGTCAAAGCTTGTGTGTGTTATGAGGAAGGAGACAAACGCCTTTCTCTTTCTGAAGGAGGTATTGCAGCATCACACACATGGGGGGGGACACTTTGGTTCCCCGGGTGATCCAGGCCAGGCTTCCTGCCCCTCCCCAAGTGGCAGAAAGGAGCTTCCACTAGCTCCCCCCAGAGCAGCAGCAAGGGAGACACCTGCTACCTGCCCTGGTCTCTGGGAGCAGCAGCCACACCTGTCTGGAACCCACAACTCCTGGGCTCCCCATACAGAGAAGCAGCCGCGCCAAATCCATCCCTCAGGGCTTCCCTGAGCTGCTCTGAGTGTCAAAGCAAATGAGGGGAAATGAGATCTAGGTTAACTAACCAACGATAAGTCAGCTTTAATTGACGTCTCCCCACCAGACTTTGTCTCAAGATCAATCAATTCATCAGACACATTTGCATGTGCACAGAACCTCGGCATTCATGCCTTTTTGAGATACGTACTAGGGCAGGGGCGAGGCATTTGATTATTCTATTTCACTTTTCAAATACACTGACTTTTCTTAAAGGGGACAAACCACTTTTTTAAAAGAAAAGCCACTCATTCATTTTCAAAAAGCCACCTTAGCCTCCCCCCCTCTTGCCACATCACAAGAAAACTCCAGAAGAAATCATAAGAATCCAGATCGAGAAACCACCTTGGTTGCCTTCAGTCCTTACAGATGGCAATTGCCCCAGCCCACCAGTCAGTCAAGAGGCAGAGGAATCCTAACCAGGCAGACAGACCAGTTCAGCGGCATCTGATCTGCTGCAAGGCCAGCTGCCAGGGATTCCTTAGCTGTGATTCCTGCACTGCAGGGGGTTGGGCTGGATGACCTTTGAGGGTCCCTTCCCACTCTACAGCTCTAGGATTCTGTGCTCCTGGCCAGTGGCTGCTGGGGGCAGGGCAAACCTTCCCATCCTGCCATTCCACTGACTCCTGCGGAGCTGATTTTCATGGCACTGCATTTCTGGCAAGCTCTGTGGGCAGGACCAGGGAATGTAGAGGGCAGGATGCTGCGCCATTCTGTCCCTCCCCTTAGCCCTGACACAGCCCTTTTTTTGCCATTTACCCCAGCATACCTCAGGCTGGCTTAATTTGTGCCAGCAGGGCTCTTCCTTAGCTGGCATAAGTAGATAAACCAGGTTACAGCCAACTCAGCCACCGGGTGGGCAAGGAGAATCCCAGCCTCCTCCAGATCTTGCGAGGATTGCACAGGGACAGCAAAGGCTTGATTCATCTCCAGATCGAGCGAAGCACCTGCTGCTTAGTCATCGGGCATCCAAAGGTGCCTGATTTTGAGCAACAGGGAATTGGGGCCAGGAGGAGGAGGGACGAAGCTGCCTCTGGTGATAACAGCAGAGAAAACACTGTTCCTTAGGAACGAGTGCCTAGGAGGGAGGGATCATAAGAAGACAGCAAGACCCTCCTGGATCCGACCAGTGGCCCATCTAGTCCAGCATCCTGTTCTCACAGAGGCCAAACGGTTGCCTGTGGGGAACCAGCAAGCAGGATTCAAACACAAGAGCCCTCTCCGCCTCCAGGAATTTGCCTAATCTGTTTTAAAAGCCATCCAAGTTGGTGGTTGTCACTGCCTCCTGTGGGTTAACAATGTGTTACAGGAAGGATTTTTTTATATATATAAATCCAGCCTGGGTCTTCCAATATTCAGCTTTATTGGATGTCTAGGGCTTCTAGTGTAATGGGAAAAGGAGAAGAACTTTTCTTTATGTGCTTTCTCCATGCCAGGCACAAGGAAATGTCATGTCGCCTCTGGGTCACCTTTTCTCTAAACTAAACAGTCCCATATGCCGTGACCTTCCTTCACAGGGCAGCAGACTAGCAAACACAGTTCAATATACAGGAATATAAAGTGATGGTGTACATTGGGGCAGAACGTTTTGTTCCACAGGGAGGCAAATGGGGTCTGAACTGGAGGTGACTGTCAGGAACAAGACTTTTTGGTGACAGTGCAAAGCGTGATGGAGATACTGGGTTCACGTGTAGCAGCTGGGGAAAAGGCATGTTCTACAGATCATTAAGCAAGGAATTGAAAATAAAAACTGCAGATATCATAATGGCTTTATACAAATCTGTGGTGTAACCACCTTTGAGATACTGTGCAGAGTTTCTTGTTGACTCACCTCAAAAAGGATATATCAGAGTTGGAAATACTTCAGAAGAGAGCAAGCCAGATGATCAAGGGGGTGGAGAGGATCCCCTGTGAGGAAAGGACTTTGGGGGACTTTTTAGGGTGGAGAAAAGGGGAGTCATAGAGGACAGGATAGATGTTTATAAATGATGGGGAACATGGAGAGAGTAAAGCTTGTCTCACTTTCTTACCTGGACTCTCATGAATCATAGAATCATAGAAGAGTTGGAAGAGACCACAAGGGCCATCGAGTCCAACCCCCTGCCAAGCAGGAAACACCATCAGAGCACTCCTGACATATGGGTGTCAAGCCTCTGCTTAAAGACCTCCAAAGAAGGAGACTCCACCACACTCAGTTCAGAGAAGTTTTTAATGTGTGACATTTTGATGTATTTTTAATCTTTGTTGGCAGCTGCCCAGAGTGGCTGGGGAAACCCAGCCAGATGGGCAGGGTACAAATAATAAATGGTTATTATTATTATTATTAAGGGTAGGATTGAGGGCAAACTCCATCTGCCCATGGACTGTGCTCAGAAGGGAGGCTGAGCCCAATGATATCTCGAGTACCACAGATTCAGCACCTCTGATCGATATTACACCATGCAAAACATCAGGAACATGAACATTTCCCAAACACATTCAACCCCAGCATTCAAAATGTCATTGGGAAGCACCTATTGTAAGGAAAGAAATGGCTGGTTTGAAGAACTGCCCCCATCGTCCAGCTGCCTGGTACTTATTAATGATTCAAGCTGGAATCTGATAGAGAATTTTCCCGAAGGAATTAGAGACCGCCGGTCAGTCGTGTGAGCCCGAGAAAGACGCACAGCTGAAAGGGACTTTCTGTCAGGGAGCCGACACTGGTGGTGATTACAAGGGATTTTGTCAGCGTAAAAATTCTACGCTCGAATTAGTGTGATGTATAGATGCCATTTGCACATAGCTGAGTCTGTTTGTTGCACAGGCTGCTGGAAGATTCCTGCCATGGGCATTTCTATCACAGCCAGACTCAGCCCTCAGGGTCCTGCGCCCTCATGGAGGGGGAAGGAAAATATCTCAGCACTGAGATCTCCTAATTTCTAAGGTTGTCTTTCGATTTGTCCATCCCATGTTCACATAAGTGCCAACTTTCTCATGCAGCCACTGGTCCTTCGGAACAGATATTCAATCCCTCCCAACCCTCCTGCCCACCTCATGTCAAGTGTGGACTATGCACTTCTGCAAGACGTCCACCTCCGAGGCAGAGGCCTGCTCTTTCATTCATTGCTCGCCACGCTAGACACATGGTGGCAAAACATGCCTGGGCAGCGCCTTTCCCAAGAAGTGCATCGTGCACCAGGTATTTTGGGCCCAGGGATCTGCACCGCCATACAAATCACAGTCTCAGAAACGGCTGTCAGGAGGCAACCTTTGCAGAACACAGACAAAACCTTTGGCCACTAGAGGGAGCTCCGTGCCCGGCATTCCGCCACTAGGAATGAAATGCCACCTGTTTGGACCTCTTTGCCCTCCCTGCCAAGCAAAAGTTGTTCCAAAGGAAACACGGGAGGAAGCAGCAGGTACAGGGCTGGGGCAGGAGATATAAATATTAATCTCACTTTCCCGTAATAAACAAATAGTTCAGGCTAAGAATAATAATACTTTTATTCTTTAGACCCCAGCCACCTACAGAAAAATAATAAGACAAAAACAAACCTAAGAGCAAATATATTATAAAGTGTTAGCAATTAAAATACTAAGCAGAAACATCCTTGCTCCTAATTATAGGCATCTCTTAATGACTTTTTTACGCTGATAGGCCTATTCAGCAGTTTATAAACTTTTTAGATGAGCCCGTCGTTTTTGATTCTTCTGTATTGTTGCCATGATTTTTTTATTTTTTGGATTTGTGGATCTCTCTGTGCAACACCCTGATATTTTGTATGAAGAGCAGTCTGTAAATAACTGTGTAAATAAATATGAACGTATTACAAGCCTGCAGGGATCTCAGGGTCCTAGTTCTGCAGAGGGCAGAGGTGGAGGAAGATGCCACCCAGGAGGAAAGGCTGAGTTTTCACGGGGCTAAAGTAGGCCCTTGGAAAATATGACGTTGGGCAAATCACCTGGACCGGATGGACTGACTTCCAAATATTACAAAGTTTTGAAAGAAGGGCTTATACAACCTTTGAAGGAAGTCTGCAACGAGATCATGGAGGGGAGAAGGGCACCCGACACGTGGAGAGAGGCCTACATTACACTTATACCAAAGACAGAGACTGAAAAGACCCAACTTAAGAACTACCGCCCCATCTCCTTACTAAATGTGGATTACAAAATCTTTG
Organism: Podarcis raffonei; assembly: GCF_027172205.1. NCBI lineage: Eukaryota > Metazoa > Chordata > Lepidosauria > Squamata > Lacertidae > Podarcis > Podarcis raffonei. Next base: position 99,446,292 of record NC_070607.1, on the reverse strand, counting down.
CTGGTGTTTTAGCAAAGAGACTGAAAAGAGTTTTGATGGAGGAGATTCATGGGGACCAGGCGGGCTTTCTCCCGAAAAGGCATTTGTCGGACAATGTAAGGAATATAATTGACATTTTGGAGAAGTTGGAAGTGAATATAAACACTAAGGCTGTTTTGATATTTGTGGACGCTGAGAAAGCCTTTGACAATATTTCTTGGAGCTTCATGTTGAAGAACCTCCGGGGGATGGGGGTAGGCCAAGGGTTTGAAAATGGTATAGGTGCAATATATTCTGAACAGAAAGCAAAATTAATTGTAAATAATGTGGTAACAGAAGAGTTTAAGATTGAAAAAGGGACACGTCAGGGGTGCCCTATCTCCCCATTACTTTTTATCTCGGTCCTGGAGGTTTTGCTTAATATGATTAGGAAGGACCAGTTGGTGAAAGGGGTTCAGGTCGGAGTTAAACAATATAAACTGAGAGCATTTGCAGATGATCTAGTTCTTACTTTACAGGAGCCAGAAGCTAGTACGAAAAGAGTTTTGGAGATAATTCAAGAGTTTGGCCAATTGGCAGGATTTAAACTGAATAAGTCAAAGACTAAGGTATTGGAGAAAAATTTAACACAGATTGAAAAAGAAAGGTTTCAGAATGAGACGGGGTTGACTGTGGTTAAAAAAGTGAAATATCTGGGTGTGAATATGACAGCTAAGAATGTGAATCTATTTAAAGACAATTATGAAAAAACTTGGACAGAAGTGAAAAAAGATTTGGAGATTTGGTCAAACCTGAAGCTTTCCTTGTTAGGTCGAATTGCAGTTATAAAAATGAATGTATTGCCAAGAATGTTGTTTTTGTTTCAAGCATTACAAATAATGGATAAAATGGACTGTTTCAAGAAGTGGCAGAAAGATATATCTAAATTTGTCTGGCAGGGCAAGAAGCCCAGAATAAAATTTAAGATATTAACGGATTCAAAGGAAAGAGGGGGGTTTGCCCTGCCAGACTTTAAATTGTACTATGAAGCGGCAGCTTTCTGCTGGCTAAAAGAATGGCTGCTTCTTGAAAACACAGACATTTTGGATTTGGAAGGATTTAACAATATTTTTGGGTGGCATGCATATCTGTGGTATGACAAGGTTAAAGCGCACAAAAGTTTCAAAAATCATATTGTCAGGAAAGCACTATTAAATGTCTGGGTTAGATATAAGGACTTGCTGGAAAATAAGACTCCAAGGTGGCTGTCACCAATGGAAGCTAAGGCAGTTAAAAAGTTAAATATGGAGTCGAAATGGCCAAGATATTGGGAAATTCTGGAAAAGGAAGGGGACAAATTGAGATTGCAGAGTTTTGAAAAATTAAAAGGGAAGGTGAGAGATTGGTTACATTATCATCAAATAAATGAAGTGTTTAAATTGGACAGTAAAATAGGCTTCCAGGTGGAAAAATCAAAATTAGAGACTGAGCTGTTAGAATCCAGTACTAAGAATTTGTCAAAAATGTATAGCCTGCTGCTGAAATGGAATACACAAGATGAAATGGTAAAATCAAGTATGATTAAATGGGCTCAGGACATTGGTCATAACATTATGTTTGCTGATTGGGAAAAGTTGTGGACCACCGGGTTGAAATTTACGGCATGTAATGCCTTAAGAGAAAATATAATGAAAATGATTTATAGGTGGTACATAACCCCAGTCAAGCTTGCAAAGATCTACCATTTGCCTGACAATAAATGTTGGAAATGTAAAGAAAAGGAAGGTACATTCTTTCACCTCTGGTGGACGTGCCCGAAGATTAAGGCATTCTGGGAAATGATTTATAATGAACTGAAAAAGGTAATTAAATATACTTTCCCCAAGAAACCAGAGGCCTTTCTCTTGGGTATTGTCGGCCAGGGGGTGCTAAAGACAGATACAACTTTTTTTATGTATGCTACAACAGCAGCTAGAATACTCATTGCAAAGTACTGGAAGACACAGGATCTACCCACACTGGAAGAATGGCAGATGAAGGTGATGGACTACATGGGCTTGGCAGAAATGACGAGCAGAATCCGAAACCAGGGAAGAGAAGCGGCGGATGAAGAATGGAAAAAGTTCAAGGACTATTTAAAGAAATACTACAAAATTAATGACAGTTAGAATGATGTTGGATTAAAATAAATGGTTACTATTAGTAATGGTTAAGACAAAGAGAATAAGGATGATTAGCTTAAATTTATAGTAAAATAAGGGAAGATTCGCTGAAAAATTACTAGAATTTGGAATACAGAAACGGGAGGCAAGAGGAAGTCGAAGAAGAAAGGTTTAAGAAATTAGGACATGAAATGGTACTTGTTTTTTTTGTTTTGTTATTGTTTGTTGTCTGTTTATGTATGTTTTGTTTGTATTAATATAAAAATTGTTCAATAAAAATATTATAAAAAAAATAAAATAAATAAAGTAGGCCCTTGGATCTCCTTCCTGCAGGAGTCTTGCAGGGCTGCTGCCCCTCAGAAAAGGTGCCTTTCAAGTGCCCTCAGCAGTCTTACTATCCAGTCTTACTTCTACTCCAAGGAGACCCATAAGACGTCTAGCCCATTCTGTTTTCTGGAGATGAGGACAACATGGCAAGTACTTGCAGTCAGTGTGGACTTGCTGCCACTAGAGGGAGCCAGCCTCACTTCCTCACTTCTTTGGTAGGTAGAATTCTGGTAAAGGTAGAGGGACCCCTGACCATTAGGTCCAGTCGTGGCCAACTCTGGGGTTGCGGCGCTCATCTCACTTTACTGGCCAAGGGAGCCGGCGTACAGCTTCCAGGTCATGTGGCCAGCATGACTAAGCCGCTTCTGGTGAACCAGAGCAGCGCACGGAAACGCTGTTTACCTTCCCGCCGGAGCGGTACCTATTCATCTACTTGCACTTTGACGTGCTTTCGAACTGCTAGGTTGGCAGGAGCAGGGACCGAGCAACGGGAGCTCACCCCATCACAGGGATTCGAACCGCCAACCTTCTGATCGGCAAGTCCTAGGCTCCTTGGTTTAACCCACAGCGCCACCCGCGTCCCTAATATCCCACGTCCCTAATATCCTGCCTCATATCTCCTGCCAATTGTTAAAACCAGGAATGGGGAGGAGACAGTTAAATGACTCCCAAACCCCAAGTCCCCCCCACAGCCTCTACCTAAGGCCAGGACAATGACCGTTGACACAGGCACCATCCATGCACAACAGCCAAGAGGCTCAGAAAAGCAGTCTATAAAATTGAAGCAAAGCAGATACCATGAATCGTACTGTTTCCTCTGACTATCCAATATAGAATCAAATAATCGCCAAAATTCTATGGTTTGACGGATTTCCTTGGTTCCAGCGGCTAATGACTCCTCTGGAAGAGGGGAATCCAGGGCTCCCCCTGACTCCATAATCCCTTAAGGATAAGGTGACATACTCCTTGCCCCTCCACAAGTTGTGAAGTTAGCCACACAATAGGAGGCAGGAGGCTATCAAGGGCAGCAATTACTCCAGACAGAAGCCCATCAGGATGGTGGATTGAATCCTGATACTTTCAAAGGAGAAGCACAGGAAAGGCTTGCAGCTAGCGGGATGTGTAAATACTCTTATTGTTCTTTGGGGAAGAGGTTAAAAGGTGTCTGGAGGTGGGGTTATTGACAGGGGTGGGTGATGGGCTCATGTTTCTACATGCCAAACAATCTGACTTTGTGACATATTTGTGATGTATCGATGATGCTGTTGGAAAATGTATTATGGGAAATGGGGAGAGGTCTTAAAATTTCACGCAACCCCATGCTTGGGGTTCCTACTCTTTTCTTTGTCTGTTTGAACCTTGTTGCAACAACAAATAAAGATCAGGTCAACTGACTACTGTTTGCTTCTTCTAACTTGGCTGGAGACTCCTTCATTTGCTGACCAGAGAGACCCATGGGGAGTGGCACCTGGTCAAGCTGGACAGTGGAGTAAATCCGCACACCAGGACTTTTCCTTATCACAATGCAAGAGGAAAAGCAGAGAGGCCATAGTAGGATTCGGGTCCTGCTCAATATTAGAAATTAGCCAGGCTCCAGGTGTGTTTTGCCAACAAAGGCCCATATAGTCAAAGCTCTGGTTTTCCCAGTAGTGATGTATGGAAGTGAGAGCTGGACCATAAAGAAGGCTGATCGCCGAAGAATTGATGCTTTTGAATTTTGGTGCTGGAGGAGACTCTGGAGAGTCCCATGGACTGCAAGAAGATCAGACCTATCCATTCTTAAGGAAATCAGCCCTGAGTGCTCACTGGAAGGACAGATCCTGAAGCTGAGGCTCCAAGACTTTGGCCACCTCATGAGAAGAGAAGACTCCCTGGAAAAGACCCTGATGTTGGGAAAGATCGAGGGCACAAGGAGAAGGGGACGACAGAGGACAAGATGGTTGGACAGTGTTCTCGAAGCTACCAGCATGAGTTTGACCAAACTGCGGGAGGCAGTGGAAGACAGGAGTGCCTGGCGTGCTCTGGTCCAGGGGGTCACAAAGAATCATAGAATCATAGAGTTGGAAGAGACCACAATGGCCATCGAGTCCAACCCCCTGCCAAGCAGGAAACACCACCAGAGCACTCCTGACATATGGTTGTCAAGCCTCTGCTTAAAGACCTCCAAAGAAGGAGACTCCACCACACTCCTTGGCAGCAAATTCCACTGTCGAACAGCTCTTACTGTCAGGAAGTTCTTCCTAATGTTTAGGTGGAATCTTCTTTCCTGCAGTTTGGATCCATTGCTCCGTGTCCGCTTCTCTGGAGCAGCAGAAAACAACCTTTCTCCCTCCTCTATGTGACATCCTTTTATATATTTGAACATGGCTATCATATCACCCCTTAACCTCCTCTTCTCCAGGCTAAACATTCCCAGCTCCCTTAGCCGTTCCTCATAAGGCATCGTTTCCAGGCCTTTGACCATTTGGGTTGCCCTCCTCTGGACACGTTCCAGTTTGTCAGTGTCCTTCTTGAACTGTGGCGCCCAGAACTGGACACAGTGAGGTCTGACCAGAGCAGAATACAGTGGCACTATTACTTCCCTTGATCTAGATGCTATACTCCTTTTGATGCAGCCCAGAATTGCATTGGCTTTTTTAGCTGCCGCGTCACACTGTTGGCTCATGTCAAGTTTGAGGTGGACATGACTAAATGACTAAACAACAACAACAACAACATGTGTTTTGTAACCACATGGAGATCTCTGGATGTCTGGTTGGTGACTGGGAAAAGCAAAATGTCACTTAGAGAAGTATCTTAAATATTTTCCTTGAAACTCCTGTAGAAATTGGTTGCCCTACATTGAGTCAGGCCATTGGCCCACCTAACCCGCATTTCCAGCACTGGCTGGCAGCAGGCCCTGAGGATATCAGGGAGGGGTCTTGAACCTGGGACCTTCCCCACGGGAAGTAGATGCTCTACCACAAGATTACAGCCCCTCCCCACCGCACTTGCTTTCACAGAGAGAGAGGACTGGAAGGGAGAGACCCATCTCTGTGCTGAAATCAAAAGTCTGTCTCTTGTAGTTTCACACATGGGGGGGGGGGGAGAGATGAAAGGTAAATGCGCATCCACAATACCCCCACCTCTTCTCCTCCTCCTCCGCATTCTCCCCATACCTCTGTGTCAGGGGGGAACTCTGCTTCCATCTTCTCTTTATCTCAGGATTGCAACATCTGGAGAAAGGCAGTAACTGGAGCCCTGATCCTAGCCAAGTCATTCAATGGGGCATCCTCTCCATCACACAGCCAGCTGGAAGGCATGAAGCCAGTTGCTAAATTCAGCTCCCTGGGAGATAAGGGCCAAGCAAGGGAGGGAGGGGCCTGGAGATAACCTTCAAAGGCACTCCAGCCCCCTCAGTGGAGCCAGGCCCTCCCCTCCTGGAACAGATAAGTCAGCTATTTAATAGCATCACAGAAACAGGAGAAGTGGTGTAGCAGCTGAACTAGAATGCCCAAGCAAGTTTGAGTCCACCTGTTCAGGATTCAGTCAAGACTGAGGTTTTGCTTTCAAATTTCAGTTGTTTGTTCCAAAGCTAGGAAGGGCTGCACCATCACACCAATTAGGGACAAATGTCGGGTTCTGCATTTAGGCAGGAATAACCAGGTGCACAAATATAAGATGGGGGGGGCACCTTGCTTGAGAGCAGTACATGTGAAAAGGATCTTAGTAGACCACAAGCTTAACACAAGTCAACAATGTGATGCAGCAGCATAAAAAGCTAATGCTATTCTAGGCTGCGTCAACAGACCTCTAGTGTCCAGATCAAGGGAAGTAATAAGGTAAAGGTAAAGGGACCCCTGACCATTAGCTCCAGTTGTGGATGACTCTGGGGTTGCGGTGCTCATCTCGCTTTATTGGCCGAGGGAGCGTCCGGGTCATGTGGCCAGCAGGACCAAGCCGCTTCTGGCGAACCAGAGCAGCACACGGAAACACCATTTACCTTCCCACCAGAGTGGTACCTATTTATCTACTTGCACTTTGACGTGCTTTCGAACTGCTAGGTTGGCAGGAGCAGGGACCGAGCAACGGGAGCTCACCTCGTCATTGCGGGGATTCGAACTGCCGACCTTCTGATCGGCAAGTCCTAGGCTCTGTGGTTTAACCCACAGCACCACCCGCGTCCCTCAAGGGAAGTAATCGTCCCAGTCTATTCTGCCACACCTCAAAAACTGTGTCCATTTCGGGGCAACACAGTTTAAGGAGGATGTTGACAAGCTGGAATGTGTGTCAACAGGGGAAACCCAGACGATCCAGGGTCTGGAAACAAGGCCTTATGAGGAAGAGTTGAAGGAGATGGGTATGTTTAGCCTGGAAAAGAGGAGACTGAGAGGCGATATGATTGTTGTTGTTTAGTGGTGTCCACCTCTTCGTGACCCCCTGGACCAGAGCACGCCAGGCACTTCCGTCCTCCACTGCCTCCCACAGTTTGGGCAAACTCATGCTGGTAGCTTCGAGAACACTGTCCCACCATCTTGTCCTCTGTCGTCCCGTTTTCTCCTTGAGCCCTCCATCTTTCCCAACATCAGGGTCTTTTCCAGGGAGTCTTCTCTTCTCATGAGGTGGCCAAAGTCTTGGAGCCTCAGCTTTAGGATCTGTCCTTCCAGGGAGCACTCAGGGCTGATTTCCTTAAGAATGGAGAGGTTGGATCTTCTTGCAGTCATGGGACTCTCAAGAGTCTTCTCCAGCACCAGAATTCAAAAGCATCAATTCTTTGGCAATCAGCCTTCTTTGATGGCCATCTTCAAATATCTGAGAGGCTGTCACATGGAAGAGGGAACAAGCCTGTTTTCCCCTGCTCTGAGGGTAGGACTCGAACCAGTGGCTTCAAGTTACAAGAAAGGGGTTGAACTTTCTGAAACTTACAAGAAACTAGGAAGAACTTTGGACAGTGGAACTGTCTCCCTCGGGAGAAGGTGGACTCTCCTTCCTTGGGAGATTTTTTAGCAGAGGTTGGATGGTCATCTGTCAGGGATGCTTTAGTTGAGATTCCTGCATGGCAGGGGGCTGGACTAGATGACCACTGAGGGTTCCTTCCAGCTCTATGCTTCTATTATAATTAGTGCTATTTTATTGTGCTATTTTATTTCTGCTCATGGTGGCATTCGGGCAGTGATACACGACCCCTTTTCAATAGTGCCACAAATGTTTTGTGAGGGGTGATACTCCTTCATCTCTAATCCGTAGCTTCCTTCCGAAATGCCGTAAGTTTTCATACTGGAAGTGTTGAGGGAAAGGGGGGCTGTCCTGTTTCTGTTGCGCTAGAGCGCAAGACTGCCCCTCCAGGTGTCAAGAAGGCTAGAATAATGGGGAAGCATTGCAGAACAATTACTAAAAAGATGAATGATGTGTGGACGGTTTAGATCAGGGGTCAGCAAACTTTTTCAGCAGGGGGCTGGTCCATCATCCCTCAGACCTTGTGGGGGACCAGACTATATTTTGAAAAAATAAAAATGAACAAATTCCTATGCCCCACAAATAACCCAGAGATGCATTTTAAATAAAAGGACACATTCTACTCATGTAAAAACACGCTGATTCCCTTACCGTCCACGGGCTGGATTTGGAAGGCGATTGGGCCGGATCCGGCCCCCAGGCCTTAGTTTGCCTACCCCTGGTTTAGATACAGTGGTACCTCTGGATGCAAATGGGATCCGTTCCAGAGCACCGTCTGCATTCAGAAGCAAACGCAACCCGCGTCTGCGGGTCACGATTTGCCGCTTCCGCGCATGCGCGTGACGTCATTTTGACTGTTTACAAATGCGCGAGCGGTGAAACCCAGAGGTAACACGCTCCATTACTTCTGGGTCGCCGCAGCACGCAATCCAAAAATACTTATCCCGAAGTTACTTCAACCCAAGTTATGACTGTACACCACCAAAGCACCATTGTTGCACCAATGTTGCAGAACACACCAAAATAAAACCAAAAAACCACCCCCCAGTCTAGAGGGACCCCACACATGTTCTCACAGTGGCCAACCAGATGCCCGTTAGGGGAAACCAGTGATCATGGTCCAGAAGCATCACTGCTGCCAACTGTGGAGGAGAGAGCGGAGTCATCCTGGCTAGTAGGTCTTGATAGCCCCCCCTCCTTCTCCTCCTCCATGAATTTGCCAAACCCTCTTTTCATAAAATCACGGATTGTAGAGTTGGAAGGGACCCAGAGGGTCCTTTAGTCCAACCGCAGGAATCACAGCTGGAGAATCCCTGCCCGTTGGCCATCTGCCCTTTTCTTAAAAACCTCCAGGGAAAGAGAGGCCACCACCTTCTGAGAGAGTCTGTCCCACCACTGAACAGCTCTTACCCTCAAAACGTTTTTCCGTATGTTCAAACAGAATCTCCTTCCTTGTAACTTGAAGCCACTGGTTCGAGTCCTGCCCTCTGGAGCAGCAGAAAACAAGCTTGTTCCCTCTTCCATGTGACTATCCTTGAGATATTTGAAGAGGGCTCTCATATCTCCTCTTTTCCAGGCTAAACATCCCCAGCTCCTTCAACCGCTCCTCATAAGGCTGAGTTCCCAGACCCTCAATCATCTTGGTCGCCCTCCTCTGCACGCCTTCCAACTTCTCCATATCCTCCTTAAATTGTGGCCTTTGGACCTGATCCAGCAACTGCAGGTCTCTTCTGGTGCTTAGAGGCTGCCTTCACACACCTAGTTTCCCCCCAGATGTTTCAGACTACATCTCCCAGGGGTCCTGGCATCCCACACCCCAACATCTGGGTGGGCAGTGGGCACCCAGTTGGCGAAGGCTGTTCTGAAGCCATCTCGGCCAAAGGCCAGCCTCACACTTTAGGGCAGCAGATGCCCCAAACCGCCTCCTTGCCCTCGTGACCCGCAGTCAGATACCCCCAACTTGCCTTTGCTCCGACCAATTTTGCCTTCACAGTCGCTTTCTGTGACTCTTTGCAAGAACAAGGCTTGTGGTGTAATCAGAATATATGTTGCTAAAGCAGAGCTGATCGCTTAAAAGCAGAGAGACCCTTTGCAAGACCTCTGGTCCCCCCCTTTTTTTTAAGATTTCAAACTTCGTCTCAAGGTGCTAGGTGGCTGGCTCAGTGGCAGAAACTCAATTACCTGCCCTCCAGCTGAGGAGGAGAGGGGAATTTGTCAACAAAGGATGCTGCTGAAGAGAGGCAGCGTGGTGCTGTGGGCGGAGCGCTGGTCTTTAGCTGTGGGAAATCTGAGTTCAAAGGGAGCCTTTGCCATAAGTGGCATTGGAAAAGTTGCCCCCTCTGTGTGTTTCCTCCCTCATAGGGTTGTTGCAAGGCTAAAGTATGATGCCTAGTTCCTCAGGAATAGAATGCAAACTTCAATAAGAAACCTCACTAAACACTTTGGAGCTTCTTGGTGGGTTCCAGAGCTGCCTGAGCCTGAGCAGTCAAGGGCCTCCTCCTCCAGGCAGGGGCTGCTTGTTAGAATCTTAGGATGGTGGAGTTGGAAGGGACCCCGAGGGTCATCTAGTCCAACCCCTGCAATGTAGGAATCTTTCCCCAACCACGACCCTGAGATTAATACCTGAGGTATTCTGTCCCCGGTGTTCTGCATCCTACTTCCTCCAGCAGCAGCCCTGAAACCCTTTGCAGGAGTCCCCCTCCCAGCCATCCCAGAATAGCACAGGTGGGGGAGATGAGGTTGGGTAAATTGCAGCCCTCACCCCTCCACAAGAAGAGAGCCCAACCCCAGTATGTTCTTGGTCCTTCAACACCAACAGCCACACACACACAACACCTCTCTGAGCAGGTGCAGAGTGCACTCCCCGCCAAAGGCCTGAGCTGGCTAGACAGGGCCTTGGTGGACACCATCACCGCACCTTTTCTAGGAATGAACCCCCAGGTCCTCCGCCTTCCCCAACTTAACCCCTGCATTCCAGGAGGTTGGACTAGATGACCCTCGGGTGCCAGCGCGCGCCTCCCTCCGCCTCGCCCGCCAGCCAAGCAGCCACTTGCCCTTTCCTGGGGGAGAGAAGGTCGAGGCGGGGAAGTGCTGAAGCGGCTGCCTGGCTTGGGTTTCCACGATCGATGCGCACCGGTAACGGGAGCCGGAAGCGCAGCCGGGACGGGCCAGCCAGTGCGGCGCGCAGGGGAGCGGGGGGGGCGGTTAGCGGGGACTCCCGGGGGAGGGGGCAGCAGCAATCCGCCCACCCACCCGTGAGGGGGTCCCTGCAGCCCCCGCGTCCCGGAGCCTCTCCAAGCTCTGCCGGCCACTACAGACACCCGGAGCCTCCGCCGCCCGCCCCGTCGGGCTGCCGGGCTCGGCCAGGGGGGCGTGCCGGCCGTATCCTCGCCGCGCGGCTCCGGGAAAGCGCCCGGTGGGGCATGGCGGCGGCGGCGGCGGAGGAGGAGGAGGAGGCAGCAGCCCCCTCTCCCCTCTCGGAGACAAAGCCAGCCGAGATGGATGGAGGCGCCGCTGCCTCGGGGCGCGAAAGCCTCGCTCGACGGGCGACCCACACGGCGCGCCTCCCTCCGTCCCGCCCGGGTCCAGTCCAGAGGCGGACCGGGGTGGGGGCAGAGAAGCACCTGACCTGGCCCAGCCCCCTCCCCAACTTAGCCCGCCCTGGCGGGGGACGCACCAGCCCTCCAGACGGGGAGGGCGTAAGCGGCGGGTATCCCCGCTCTTCTTCCTCCCGCACTGGGCTTTAGGGGAGGGCACCTGGCCTGGCCCGGCCTGGCCCCCTCCCCAACTTGACCCACCTTTCTGGGGGTGGGGGGCACGAGCCCTTGGGGGGGCAGAAGCAACCCCCTCCTCCGTTCTCCCTCGGGTTTTTGTTGTTATTTTTTCGCGGGGTCGGCGGCGGCGGCGCGCCCTTACCTTGCCCGCTCTTGCTGCCCAGCGGCGGGGGGGCTTCTGCTCCTCCTCCTCCGTCGCCGCCTCCGGTTGCTGCCGCGGTGCCCGGGCGCGGCTCCTCGCCGGCGGTGACCGTGAAGCGGCGGCTCATGGCCGCGGGCCGGGCCGGGTTGGGGCTGGGCGCCGCTCCGCCACAAGTGGCTGCCTGCCCGCCTGCCTGTCCGGGGCGCGGATGCTGCTCCCGCCGAGGGTGCGGAGGCTCCGGCGGGCGGCGGCGAGCGCGGGGCGGCGCGGTCCTAGCGCCTCCGTTCTCCGCGGAGAAAAGAGAGAAGGGGCGCGCGAGGAGGAGAGATGCTCTTGGGGCGAAGGTCTACGTCACCAAGCACGCTCTTCGCCTGCGGAACTCACTGCCACGAGATGCGTCAGGAGGAGGCTCCGGAGAGGGCGAGGCCAATTCTTGAGGTTGGGAAGGGGGCAGACACACCCATCCCTCGGATTTATTTGTTTGTTTGTTTGTTTGTTTATTGCGCTTATATTCCACCTTTTCCTCCGAGGATCTCGTGGTTCTCCCCCTCCCCTTTTAATCCCCACAACGACAACCCTGTGAGGTGGGGGTAGCCTGAGAGAAGGCAGGACCCAAGATGACCAGCGAGCTTCATATGACCCACTGCAAGGGGGCATAATTTGAACTCTGGTCTCTCCCAGTCTGACCCTCTAACCCAAAGGTTGTCAACCTGGTCCCTACCGCCCACCAGTGGGCGTTTCAGGATTCTAGGGGGGCAGTAGGGTTTCCAAGGCACAAGCTGAATCCTCCTTCCATTCAGCACTGGTGGGTGGTAAGGAAATTTTACCATCAAGAAAGATGCATTAGTGGGCGGTAGGGATAAAAAGATTGACTACCCCTACTCTAACCACTACACCACACTGATTCTCAGTACCACTTTTGCCAGGATAGAGAGAGGCTTGTGCTCAAATAGTTGAGTTTAAATAGCTTGCTACTAAGAATCAGAATCGTACCCTTGGATGGGACCCCAAGGGACATCTAGTCCAATTGCAGCTTTCTCCGTGGGGTTTATTCTGAGGGAAATGTGCCTAGGATTGCAGCTGAAAAAGGAGCGCTAAAGTTTTCTGCTGGAAGCCATTCCATCATGCAGGCCCCACCACCAAGAAGGCCCTGCTCCTCATACTCACCAGCACCGACTAACCAGAGGAAGGGGCAGAGAAGAAAGTGGAGTGTTTGATGCCTAACTCTGGGGCCAGGAAGGGTCATGTAGCAGGAAGAAGAAGAGTTTGGATTTGATATCCCACTTTATCACTATCCAAAGGAGAAGGAGAAGCCGAGGGTGCAGCAGGAAGCTTTACCAACTGCACTGGCTCCCGGAGGAGTACAGGGTCAGGTTGAAGGTGCTGCTTTTGACCTTTAAAGCCCTATGCGGCCTAGGACCCTCGTACCAACTGGACAGCCTCTCCTGGTCTGCCCCACGGAGGACCTTAAGGTCCACAAATGACAACACCTTGGGGGTCCCAAGTCACAAGGTAGTTAGACTGGTCTCAACCAGGGCCAGGGCCTTGTCAGGTCCTGGCCCCTACTTGGTGGAATGCTCTGTCACAAGAGACTAGGGCCCTGTGGGACTTGACATCTTCCCGCAGGGCCTGCAAGACAGAGCTGTTCCGCTTGGCTTTTGGTTTAGACTCAGTCTGACCCTTATGTTTCCCTCCCCTTATGGTCTTGATTTTGATTTATGGGCTACTTTTAAAATGAAGCTGCATTAACCCGTATTTTAAATTTGTTTTTTCCCCCTTTCTTTTCCCCCTATTATGTTTTTACTGTGATTTTATTGGTGTTTGTTGCTCTGAGCCTGACTCTGGCTGGGGAGGGCGGGTTATAAATTATTATATTATTATTATTATTATTATTATTATTATTATTATTATTATGAAATGCAAGGAGCAACAGATAAGGTGGAGCCGTGCAAGAAAGCTTCCCCCCACAGTTCGCCCCCTTTGCCGCAGGGAAACATAAGAAGCTGACTTTTACTAAGACAGACCCCGGGTCCATGTTGCCCTATGCAGTCTGCACTGACCGGCAGCAGCGGCTCTCCGGGGTTCCAGACTCTTGAATCTCCCCCAGCCCTGCCCGGAGATGCGCCCCCTTCGGGACCTTCTGCGCGCCCGGCCGGGGCTCCGCCGCCCAGCCCTGAGGACCCTTCCCCAGCCGGGAGCGGAAGGGTCTCTGGCTGGCGCCTACCGGGAGCCCCTTCTGGCCTGGCCCGAGCGGGGGGCTCAGCTGCAGCTGCCGGATTCTGCCATCTCACGGCGAGGCGAGGAAGAGGAAGGGGGGGTCCTCCGCGTGCGCGCCGCTTTTGTCCTTTTTGTCCTCCAGCCCAGGCTGCTCTCTCTTCTCCCCGCATCTCCCCCCAGGACAGTCTCGCACCTCTGGCCTCCAGACAAGGAACCTCTGGACGCCACTGGGTCTCCGAAGAGGCAGAATCGAGGCCCTCACACTCCCTCTGCTAGGTGGGGTTGGGGGCAGGTGAGATGCGGAAAGTCCTATAAGAGCGCAAGGAGCGTGCCCTTCTCCGTTTTAATTCTGTAATAAACAAAAAATCTGCCCTTATTCCCCTATGGGGGACACAAGAGCCCTTATACAGTGGTACCTCGGGTTAAGTACTTAATTCGTTCCAGATTTCCGTTCTTAACCTGAAACTGTTCTTAACCTGAAGCACCACTTTAGCTAATGGGGCATCCTGCTGCTGCCGCGCCTCCAGAGCACGATTTCTGTTCTCATCCTGAAGCTATGTTCTTAACCTGAAGCACTATTTCTGGGCTTGCGGAGTCTGTAACCTCAAGCATATGTTACCTGAAGTGTATGTAACCTGAGGTACCGCTGTATAGTCTTTTGTAGGTTCTCCATCTGTCCGAGAAAATAACAGAGGCCAACCAGAGAATATGGAGAAGCAAAGCAGCTAGGAAGCTAGGAAGCCCTCACACCTCCTCACACGCAGGAAAGGAGGAGGACCCCGAACCAAGGTGTGCCCGCCCTTATATAGACATTTTAAATTCCCTGCCCTGGAGCTCAAGACCCCTCCATACATCATGCATACATCACAGAAGGGGTGTAACCCAAGAGCACAAACATCATACCTACATCACAGAAAAGGCGGTCTACAACAGGAAATCTGAGTGCGTTGCTTATCTCCTGTCTGGCAGGTTACCTGTTAATGGTCACTTGATTGGATACCCTGGGGAGCCTGGCCAGTCTTTTGTAATGACAAATACTTAGTTCCTGAGCCGGGTCACAGGCTCACACCCTATTCAAACACAGACATACCCTTAAGACAGGATTTGTGAAGGAAAAGACAATGGGGAGGCTTTTCCATTTCCCTTTGACCTTGCAGAGAAATATTTGAGGTCAATTTGGGAGGGACAAAATGGTTTCAGGACTTTTTCTGTGGGGTTTCAGACATGTGATTTATATATGCAGTTATGAACATTATACACACACACACATATACATATACATACACACACACCTTATGACCTTAAATTTTTTATTTCAGTTCCCACAACAACCCTGAGAGGCAGGCTCTGCTGAAAGAAGACAATGATTGGTCCCCAATCCCCAGTCTCACCCCTTGAGCCTCAGGGGAGGATTTGAACCCTTGTCTCCCAGGACTCAGTCCAGTGCTCTAAGCGCTGCATTGTTGGGGAGGTCCTGCTTGTGGTGTTGTGGGTGAGGTCTTTGGGGGGGTGGCACCGAGGAGGTGGGGGGGGCTGCTTCTTCTGGGCTCCTCAGAGGTTGTCTCTGAGACTCCCTCCCACTGGAGATTAGCTTTGCGCCCCCGCCCCCCCGCCCCATGACATCCCATCCTATTTATTTGTTTTGAAATGTTTTTAGACGTTCTTAATCTTTTGGGACACTTTTGGACCACCTTAATCGTTATGAATGTCTTAAATGTTCTTTTATTAATTTTGAGTGGTTTTGCTTTGCTAGCTGTTGTTTGCTGCCCTGGGCTTCTTTAGGACGAGGATAGGCAGGGCAGAGATTTAATAAAATAAAATAAATATGACCAGGCATTTGGTGCTCAGCTGCACTCAGTGGCAAGAACAAGTATATTGTATGCTTATTTTGCTTCTGCTTCTGCTGCTGTTTTAAAAACCTCCCTGAGACCTCTGGGTATAGGGTGGTATATTAATAATAATAATAATAATAATAATAATAATAATAATAATAATAAACTGACCCTGTTTCATTGTACTTTTAATTCTTCTTTTATAGTCTTTGTATTTTGCCAAGATAGTTTTGCATAGTTTCAGTATTGTTGCTACTCAGTATTGAGAAGAACTACAGTCGTACCTTGGAAGTCAAACAGCTTAGTTCTCGAATGTTTTGGCTCCCGAATGCCGCAAACCCGAAAGTGCCTGTTCCAGTTTGCGAACTATTTTCAGAAGCTGAATGTCTGGTGCGGCTTCCGCAGCTTCCGATTGGCTGCAGGAGCTTTCTGCAGCCAATTAGAAGCCACGCTTTGGTTTCTGAACATTTTGGAAGTCGAACGGACTTCCGGAACAGATTCCAACGGATTCCGTTCGACTTCCGAGGTATGAGTGTAAGGTGAAAAAAACATCTCAGTGGCTGAATTGTTTGTTCCAACAGGGGATTTGCACACTCACCCCCCCAAGTGTCTCTCTCACCCAAAGTGTCCTCTTGCCTTTGTGGCCTTCTCTTACTTTTGTTGCTGGGAGCCCAGGGGAGCTTAAGAAGGCTATGCAAGCATCACCACAACACAGGATCACAGCGCTGCCTTGACAGCCGGTTGTCACAAAGCAACCAGGCAGCCGAACATTCCTGTGGCACCTGAAAGACCACCCAGTTAGTTGGGGCAGAGGCAGGAGCCTGTGGAAGCCGCCCTCCAGCTCACAAAACCAGCAGCATGGGCACTGCCACAGGTGCCAGGTAACACCCATTCCACATTTGTAAAAACTTGATCGCTTAGTGCGGCAGCATCTACACTTTGGAACTCCCTGCTTATTGATATTAAGCAGCTGCCTTCAAGGTATTCTTTTTGCTGCCTGCTAAAAACATTCTTGTTTAGACAAGCCTATCCAGAGGCCTAGAAAACTGATGTGAAGTTTAACCTGTTTTACTACTTTTTTATTTTCATACTATTTTGTATACCTGAAGGAGTGTCTCCACCCCTATCTCTCAGCCCAGACATTGAGGTCCTCCTCCGGGGTCTTCTGCTTGTTCCCTCACTGTGAGAAGCAAAGTTGCAAGGAACCAGGCAAAGGGCCTTCTCGGTGGTGGTGCCCTCCCTGCGGAATGCCCTCCCTTCAGATGTCAAGCGATAAAGAACTACGTACACAACTTTTAGAAGACATCTGAAGGCAGCCCTGTATTGGGAGGTTTTTAACACTTGATGTTTTATGATGTTTTTATATATTCTGTAAACCAGAGCGGCTGGGGAAACTCAGCCAAATGGGCATGATATAAATAATAAAGTAGTTGTTGTTGTTTTCTAAACTATTGTTGTACATTTTTCTTGCTTTTTTTTTGTAAACCTCTTTGAGGTTTTCCTTTCATTTTGCAATCAAGTGGTGTATAACTTTTATCTAATGAAACAAACAAATAAATAAATCTGCTCTGTTTTGCATCCTAATTACTGCCTCACTGCTCACAAAAACACCCCTACATTTGATTTTGTATGGTTGGGTGATCAAACCTCTCCATTCTTAAGGAAATCAGCCCTGAGTGCTCACTGGAAGGACAGATCCTGAAGCTGAGGCTCCACGACTTTGGCCACCTCCTGAGAAGAGAAGACTCCCTGGAAAAGACCCTGATGTTGGGAAAGATGGAGGGCGCAAGGAGAAGGGGACGACAGAGGACGAGATGGTTGGATAGTGTCTTCGAAGCTATGAACATGAGTCTGACCAAACTGCGGGAGGCAGTGGAAGACAGGAGGGCCTGGCGTGTTCTGGTCCAGGGGGTCACAAAAAGTCGGACACGAGTAAACGACTAAACAACAACAAATGGTTGGGTGAAGCATTGCATGTTTCTTAGGCGAGAAATTGAGGTGAGGCAGCTGCCTTTGCAGGAAAGGCCCCGTGCCCTGTGGAGATGGGTTTCTGCAGGATAAAGGACTCTCCTTAGGTCCTGCTGGCCAGAGCGACAGAGCACACCTGAGCCTGCCCTGAGCCTATGGACAGATCAGTTGCAGAATGCCAGCCTCTTGCTGTTTCTAAACGATCCATCCTTTTACAATGCCTGGCATCCATTCATCTCCTGGATGAGATGAGACGATCAATTGAGACAGCCGCCTCCGACCCACAGAAGCATCGGGAGAGACTTATTGGATTAGAGGCTTTAATAGGGATCATAAACTTGTTCTAAGTAATGGTTCTAATTTTAAGCTGGTTACACTTTCCCCCCACAAATGATGGACTGGCTGCTGCCACTGTTGCTTATTGTATTTTAAATTATGTTTATTATATGAGAAAAAGCGATACAATATATTCTGGAAAGGGTGGGGGCTGCTGGATCCGGCCAAAGACTCCTTTAGTCCTGTTCTCACAGAGGCCAAGCAGATGCTCAGAAGGAAAAGAGGAGATACGATTGCGGTTTCCAGATATCTGAAGGGCTGCCACATGGAAGAGGGAGCAAGAAGGTTTTCTCCTGACCCAAACTGACAGGTTCAAAGGAAAGGAAAGAGAGTCTGACTAAATATCAGGAAGAACTTCCTTACAGCAAGAGCTGTTTGACAGGGGAGCAGACTCTCCTTCCTTGGGGATTTCGAAGCAGAGGTTGGGTGGCCATCTGTCATGGACGCTTCAGCTGAGATTCCTGCATTGCAGCGGGTTGGAATTGGACAACCCTCGGGAGTCCCTTACAACTCTACCATTCTATGCTTCTATGATTTATTTACACACCATGTCAGTTAGCAGAAGGCAGCTCTTTGCTACCAGCCCACAGAACTGGAAGCTGAGGCAAGCAAGCAGGGCACTCGCCCTCCTTCTGATAGGAAATGCTCTGCAAGGGGTTATAAATAAAGGGTGGGACCAGGAGAGCTGCTGGCTAGCAGCATTTGCAGCACTGAGCTAGTGTTGCTTCCCAGATGTCCAGAGCCCCTTCCAGCCCCCCAGCCCCCCCAAATCCCACCCTCTGTACCACTTCATAAGCAGACAAGAGGCTCCAGGTGGGGCAGGATTTCATTTATTCAGAAAGTGCAAGATGCTGGAGGTCCCACAGGAGGCAGTGTAGGCAGAGGCAGTGGGAGGGTTGAAAGCACCCTCCTTCTCTTCCCCGGGGGGGTGGTCTTTGCCACAAGTCCATGACCAAGCAACACACACACACACAACAGGCAGGGACCCTCTCTGTGCCAGCAGCCCAGCTGCCTGCACCCGGCGAGACTTTTGCAAGGCACCTGGCTCAGGCTGGCAGGAGGTCCGCGAGCCCCGGGAGTGGCACAGGGTGGCTGGAGAGTCCTCTTTGGGTGGCAGTCGAGCAGGGCACCAGCATCTCCTGGGCACAGCCTCCCAGGTTGATCTGCTGGTCCAGGCCGGGGCGACAAAGCTGCATGAGCAACTGCCCTAAAGTCCCACCGCAGGCAGAGGAGGGTCCCAGCAGCCCTCTGGCAAGCTTACTCTTCCGGGCACTTCAGGACATCGTACTTCAGGTAGCCCACTCTGTCCACCTGGTACCGTGGGGTCATCCGCCAGCAGAACGGTCCCCGGCAGAAGTGGTATTTCCCTGGAAGCAGGAAGGAAAGGGGGGACGGTTATCAAAGGAGTGCCAAAGTCACCAGCAAAGGAGGCAGAATGCCCGAGGCTACCCAAGGAGGGGCAGCTGGGAAGGGCCTCTGGAGGGGAGGAGCCCCAGGAAGAGACAGGAGAGCCAGTCTCACACCTGCAACTTTAAGAAAGCCACGCGTGGCAGTGTCCCTTGCCCACTGAAATCAGGCAGGATCTATGTTGTTTTCTGCACCTGCCCAGATGTTGAGAAAGTCAATGCGAGAGTTAATCTGTCTTTTAGCCTATTGCTATTTTAACTTTCCCAGAGTCTTAAATATCACTCTTGGTTTTTCTTATTGACAGTGTCATTGCTTTATCTTCATAAACCGCTTTGAGGTTTCTTTTACAATCAAGCAGAGTTTAAATTTTATGAATAATGAATAAATGGGCAAGGGGTCAAGGGGAAGCTCTGAATCTGACTGGGGTAAAAGGTAAAAAAGGTAAAGGACCCCTGGACGGTTAAGTCCAGTCCAAGGTGACTATGGGGTTGCAGCGTTCATCTCACTTTCAGGCCAAGGGAGCCGGCGTTTGTCCACAGACGGCTTTCCAGGTCATGTGGCCAGCCGGACTAAGCCGCTTCTGGCAAACCAGAGCAGCGCACGGAAATGCCGTTTACCTTCCCGCCGGAGCTGTACCTATTCATCTACTTGCACTTTGACGTGCTTTCGAACTGCTAGGTGGGCAGGAGCTGGGACTGAGCAACGGGAGCTCACCCCATCATGCGGATTCGAACTGCCAACCTTCTGATTGGCAAGCCCAAGAGGCTCAGTGGTTTAGACCACAGCACCGTCCCACTGGGGACAGAGCGCTTGGAGGGTGAGCTCTACCCTTCCCCTACCCACCCCATGTTAATGGCACCCCCCACCCCAGAGCTGATATTTACCATATTTTTCGCCCTATAGGACGCACTTTTTCCCCTCCAAAAATGAAGGGGAAATGTGTGTGCGTCCTATGGGGCGAATGCAGGCTTTCGCTGAAGCCTGGAGAGCCCCACCGCCAGCCCCACAAGCTCCGGGGACAGTGGGGAGGCGCAGCGCGTCTCCCCGCTGTCCCCGGACC
Organism: Podarcis raffonei; assembly: GCF_027172205.1. Taxonomy (NCBI): domain Eukaryota; kingdom Metazoa; phylum Chordata; class Lepidosauria; order Squamata; family Lacertidae; genus Podarcis; species Podarcis raffonei. The sequence continues at coordinate 99,426,175 of NC_070607.1, read as the reverse complement.
TGATCTCAAGGCGCTTCTTCCCACTGCCGGCCCCACAAGCGCCTGGGGGGGGGGGAAATAATTTTTTTTTTATTTCCCCCCAAAAAACTTGATGCGTCCTATGAGCCGGTGCGTCCTATGGGGCGAAAAATACAGTACCTTTCAGGGTCAAACATACAGATATTTGCCACGGGCACCTCTATGCCTTCCACCACAGAACAAATAACACCTGGTGGGGAGCATGAATTTCATCCCCCTCCCTCCCCCAGTGCTAGGATTCTGCTTCAAGTCTGGCCAGACCCACCTGCCCCATGGCTGCCTACAGAAATCCCAGCAAGGAGACTCCAGCAGCTGGCCTTCTTTAGGCCTAGAGCATAAAAGTTTGCTCTGAGCATTGATCCTGCAAGGCCATTAAGGCCAGAGTCTACATAAGGTCAAGAACAGGGGTCCGTAACCTTTTTCAGCCGTGGGCCGGTCCACCGTCCCTCAGACCTTGTGGGGGGCCAGACTATATTTTTTGGGGGAAATATGAATGAATTCCTATGCCCCACAAAAAAACTCACGAGATGCATTTTAAATAAAAGGACACATTTTACTCATGTAAAAACACGCCGATTCCCAGACCATCTGCAGGCCAAACTGAGAAGGCGACTGGGCCGCATCTGGCCCCCGGGCCTTAGGTTGCCTACTCCTGGTCAAGAGAGACAGAGCATCTCAGCCTCTGAGCAGGGACACCAAGACAAGCTCCGCAGAGCACAGTCTGGGAAGTGGGGTGGTGGATTAGTTTGAATCCCCTCCTGGCAGTGCTCCCCCCCCCAGGTCACATGCATTCTAAGCCCACCCCTGCCCCTCTTCACCCTCCTTACCTTTAAAGTGGAAGATATTCTCAGAGTCCAGTGGGACCCCAGGAAAGAGGCTGTCTGTGTAGTGAGGAGAGCCTTTATCCGCTCGCTCGGATTTCACATCCAGCCTGGAGGAGGAAAGCAAGACTGAGGAAGGCTTTCCCCATGGTCCACCCCAGGCCTCCTCCTCCCCCTATGCCCTCTTCTCAGTCTGGTCAGTGCTGGGGTGGGCACGGTGCCCTTTCAGTCCCAGGGGGCAGGAGGACGCCTGATGCCTCAAGGTTGACCCGTGTTGAGGCCAGAAATGAGGCGTCCCTATTTGTCGCTGGCTTTGGAGATGATTGATTCAGCGGCAGGGAGAAGGGTGCTGTGGAGGAGCGCTTGTCAGGTGGGGCTGCTCATGCCATGGGGGCAGCTATGGGGCAGGCAGTTTCCCCTTCTCCATGTTCTGGGCCTGGCAGACAAGCAACCAGCTGTTGCGCCCATCGAGTCAGAGCTGAGAAGGGGCGATTCCTCCTTGGCCAAGTCAAGCTACAGGACTGGTGGTCCTGGAGAAGAGCTGGCCTCTCTCTGATGATCAGGGGTCTGGAGACCTTCTGAGGAACAGTGGGGGGGGGAGTTGGGGGGAGTTAAGCCCCAGGAAGAGGACTCTGAGAGGTGATAGGACAGCCATTTTCACATAGCCCAAGTGCTGTCGCATGGAAGAGAGAGCAAGCTTGTCTTCTCCTGCTCCAGATGGTACAACTCAAATAAATGGATTCAAATGACAAGAAAGGAGATTCCCACTAAACATTAGGATGGACTTTCTGAGGTCAAGAGCTGTGATTCCTGCAGGGGGCTGAACTAGATGACCTTTGGGGGACCTTCCCATTCCATGTTCTCCACCAGCCCCTGCTGCTCTCTGATCCTGGCCCACTGTGACCAGGGAGAGAGGGGGGCTTGCAGGCAGAGGTCAGACCAGGTACCTCCCTTCTGCTTTCTCTCCCCTGCCTTCTCTGCCCCCCAGGATCCTTGGTACCTCCAGAAGTGCTCCCCACTGAAGATAAGGATTTTGCCCGGCTTCTCCTGCAGGGCCCCCACAATCTTCGGCACGTCACCCGGGATGCCCAGCTTCTCAATGTTCCGCGGTCCCAAGACTCTCGCCCCTTGGTACACCCAGAAGCGCCGACCTGCGGAGGAGAAACAGCTTTTGCAACTTTCCTTGTTCACCCCCCAGCAGGTGTCCATCCCATGGATCTGTGGGAGGACCTGCAACCCCGTCACAGAGGGCAGCTTGGCTAGAGAGTCCCAGGCAGGGGACCGTATGAGGCCGTCTCCTCTGTGGCAGGAAGGAGAACGAGAGAGAGACGTAATGTCTGTTTCTTCCTGTCACTGCACACTCTTTTTCCGACCTACGATGAATACATTTCTTTGCTCTCCTCCAGAAAGCAATCTCCATTTTGAACTGGACTGTGGGTGTTTACAATGTTTAAGGATTATTGCCACCCTGATTTTCATCACGGTGTCTGCTGCCTGGCAAGACCTCAATGTGCGTAAACCTCAGCTTTTTATTGTTTACTTATTTGTCTGAAAGTGATTTCTTTATTAAGAGGGGAAAATAAAAAGGGAGAAGATAACCCGAGTCTGCCTAAAGCATCCTTGGAAATTATAATTTTTCTAGAAGATTATGCAACCTTGTCCTAATAGCTTCCAGAGATAAGCTGCGCAGGGGTGGTGATTTTAGCTCTGCTGAAATAGATATTTGCATTCTCACACAAGGTGAGAAAGAGGAAGGTTCATTTCTAGATAAAATGTCCTCTCCCAGTCATCTAAATCCATCCAACATGACCCTCAGACTTGTCCTGCTAGCAGGAATCTTCAGTCAGGTGAGAAGAGGCCACTCTGCCTTGGGGGCACCAACAATCAAGAGTTTTCGAGGTGTCCCTTGTGGGCTTCAGCACGTTCTCTGAAGCAGCCACAGGGGTTGTGGGCAGCTTCTGAGCATGGAGCTATGCATAATAATAATAATAATAATAATAATAATAATAATAATAATAATTTATTATTTATACCCTGCCCATCTGGCTGGGTTTCCCTAGCCACTCTGGGGCAGTTCCCAATAGAATATTAAAAACACAATAAAAACATCAAACATTAAAAGCTTCCCTAAACAGGGCTGCCTTCAGATATCTTCTAAAAATCAGATAGTCTGATGGGAGGGCCCTCTGCCTGGTTCCCTGCAACCTCACTTCTTGCAGGGAGGGAACCGCCAGAAGGGCCTCGGAGCTGGACTTCAGTGTCCAGGCTGAACAATGGGAGTGGAGACACTCCTTCAGGTATACTGGTCCGAGGCCCCTTGGGGCTTTAAAGGTCAGCACCAACACTGAATTGTGCTCAGAAATGTAAGGTAAAGGTAAAGGGACCCCTGACCATTAGGTCCAGTCGTGGCCGACTCTGGGGTTGCGACGCTCATCTCGCTTTATTGGCCGAGGGAGCCGGCGTACAGCTTCCGGGCCATGTGGCCAGCATGACTAAGCCGCTTCTGGTGAACCAGAGTAGCGCACGGAAACGCCGTTTACCTTCCCGCCAGAGCAGTACCTATTTATCTGCTTGCACTTTGAGCTGCTTTCGAACTGCTAGGTGGGCAGGAGCAGGGACCGAGCAACGGGAGCTCACCCCGTCGTGGGGATTCGAACCGCCGACCTGATCGGCAAGTCCTAGGCTCTGTGGTTTAACCCACAGCGCCACCCATGTCACACTCAGAAATGTATATGTAGGTCTCTCAGGGCTGGTATTTATGGCTAGTGTGGACTCATATCTCACCCCCACCCACGAAAAATCTTCTTTGCCCTGCATTTTTTACCCATTTCCACGTGCAGCCACAATGCAGAAGCCACTCACCAGAGAAGAAGTAGGTTTTCTTTGTCTGTGCATCCTGGATAGCAGCATCAATCACATCTGGGAGGGCCGGCCAGCTGTCCTGGATGCGGAGGGGGCCCACAATGGCCCCCGTGCCTGACACTGGCTTCTTCCAGTATTGCCTGGGAATGAGGGAAAGGTCTCTGTGAGCAGGGGCTGGAGCAGGGAGGGAGGGAGGGAAGGAAGGAAAGAGGGAGCCTCCATCCTGGCTCTCCAGTCTCCACCAGGGTTGACCAGGTGTAGAGGAAGGCAGGTGGACTCCGAGGGTCTGGCAGGTAGGTGGGGTTGGCAAGAGAAGAGAGGGGGGGCAGCCCTAGTCATAAGAGCCTAAGAACAGAGGAGGAGCCCTGCTGGGCCAGACCAAAGGGTCCAGCACCCTCTTCTTTCTTTCTTTCTTTTTCTTTCTTTCAGTGGCCAATCAGAGCTGGAACTCATGAACAGCCCTCTCTTCCTCCCTACCTGGCTGAGTGTGGAGAGGTGCCGAGGGGCACAAAGCCCACGTGTCCCCCTCTGCGGGCTCACACAGCCCTTTGCCCCATTCCTCCCCTCCACCGCCCTCCTCCCCAGGACACTGCCCTCCTCCTGCCACTCACCCGTCCTTGAAGAGGTACAGTTCCTTCTTGATCTCGCTCACCCCGTCAAATTGAGGGATTTTGCAAGCCTCTCCTGCGCGGCCCGCGGAGGTGGTCTCCACGACCGTGGTGGCCTCTGTGACTGGGGTGGTCTCCGTGACATCCTCGTCCGTGCTGGAGCCGTCATCATCGTATTCCTCGGTGGTTTGGTCAGGGTCCTCGGGGCTTTGAGTAGTGGGGAGGGTGCCCGCCGTGGGTTCCACGCCTGACCCTCTGCCTAGGAGTGGGAAGGGCAAAGCATTTTCAAGGGTCTGTATACCCATCAGAAAGACCACGAGAGCCCAGGTGCCAGGGTGATGGGCAGAGGAAGGTCAGGCCACAACAGGCATCCGGGCATCCCTGACAGGTCTTGTATAGTTTATTGATTGCATTATTTAGGGTTGCCATATTCCGAAGAGCAAAGAAGAGGACACTACAACAGACATTCAAAGCAAATAAATGCAATTTGTCTCAAATTTTATCCCTGAAAAAGAGGGCGTGTCCTGGAAAAAGAGGACACATGGCAACCCTACATTTGTTATATACAGTGGACGCTCGGGTCGCGAACGTGATCCATGCAGGATGCATGTTCGCAACCCACAGCGTTTGCAACCCGCTTCTGCGCATGCGTGATTTAGCACTTCTGCGAATGCACGACTGCCAAAACCCAGAAGAAACCCATTCCAGTACTTCTGGGGTTTCGGCGGCCTGTAACCTGAAAAAATGCAACCTGAAACTTCTGTAACCCGAGGTATGACTGTATATCTTATACAGCCAGTGTGGTGTAGTGGTTAAGAGCGGTAGTCACGTAATCTGGTGAACCGGGTTCGCGTCTCCGCTCCTCCACATGCAGCTGCTGGGTGACCTTGGGCCAGTCATACTTCTTTGAAGTCTCTCAGCCCCACTCACCTCACAGAGTGTTTGTTGTGGGGGAGGAAGGGAAAGGAGAATGTTAGCCGCTTTGAGACTCCTTAAAGGGAGTGAAAGGCGGGATATCAAATCCAAACTATTCTTCTTCTTCTTCTTCTATATGTTTTATTTATTTATCCACCATTCCTCCCGACCTCCAAAGAGAGGAGCTACTAATGGGGAGCTATGGGGCACATGAAGGCTTTTTCTCTTTACATTCTGGCCCCCCTTCTGGCTGGCTAAGCAGGGGACCCCCAGCTAAAGCTGCCCCAGCACCCCACTCACCATAGAGGGACTGGATCCCAGCCACGTCATCCGAGTGCAGGTGGAAATCGGCCAGGTAGGTGTACATGGGGTACATCAGGGCCTCCCGCACGTCAGAATGCTCCAGGCCCAGCGAATGCCCAAACTCGTGTGCAGCGACCAGGAAGATGCTGTACCCTGGAAGGCAGGCAGGAGATTGTGGGTGGGGGCTGCAGGTTGCAGGGCTCGGCCCCTCCCTCCTCACCTCCCTGCCCCCACCAGGAGGAGGAGGAGCAGGTCCCCTGACCCCCCCCCATTTGGCCCAGCATCAGAATCACCCGCAGCCTCCCACAGGCATCTGGCGGAACCACCTGAGAACATTAGCCTCCTCTGGTGTCAGGGCTCTCTCCAGGCTGGCTCATGCGCCAGAGGCTCAGGGGTACCTTTGTCAGGGCAGAGGCCCCACTTCCTCTCGGTGTCGTAGTTGCTGGTGGTGGCGCACCAGAGTCTCCCATCCTCGCGCCCCTCGGAGGTGCAGCTGCTGTAGCTCTTGCCCAGGAAGGTGAAGGGGAAGGCGCAGGGCTCGCCCTGGGAGTTCCCGCCAATCACGGCTGTGTCTGCAGGGAGGTGGCCGGTGAGTGTTCTGCCCAGCAGGGATCCCTTCCCCCCACCCAACTCCCGTGGGGCTTTCCACACAGCACCCACCGCCCGGGAGCAGCGCACCAGTCGCTCATGGCAAGAGGGCAGTGGGGCATCGCAGTGGGGCAGGGAGGTACCCTTCTCTGTCTGACATGGTTGCCTTCCTTCCCTACAGCAGGAAGGGACCCGTAAGCAGCCCCACAGCTCAGCCCTGAGGGCAGCTGGATCCGGGTTCAAGCCATTTTGCCAGCCCCACACCCAGATGGGCTGGGTATAAATAATAAAATTATTATTATGAGAGTTCCGTGTGACCTGCATGGCCTGCTGGGATATGGGTCCAGCAGCTCCAGGACCCGTCAGGGCCAATGTTGTGATTTCTGCCTTCGACAAAGTGACCTGTGGGGACCCTGTCCACTTATATGAGCCTGTGGCTCTTTAGCTGCGATTGCTGCAAAAACATTCCTCTTCTTCCAGGCCCTTGGCTAATTAAACAACCTAGTTTCTCTTAAATTGGTGTCTATGTGTGTTCTTGTTCTTGTTTCTGTTCGTTACACCGCTAGCCATTTCCCCCTTTTTATATTGTAAACTGCCTTGTGATATTTGGATGAAGGGCCGTATAGAAATTTAATAAACAATAATGAATGAATGAATGAATGAATGACATAATTTTGGCTTGATTCTTGCATTCCAGGGGGCTGGACTAGTTTAGGGACTCTCTGGATCCCTTCCACAACCCTATGAGTCTTATTATTCTTTAGCTGCGATTTCTGCCTTGCAAGGGGCTGGACTAGATGAGCCTAGGGTGTCTCTTTCAACTCTACACTTCTGTGATTCTCTGGCTCAGCTCTGAAAGAAAGAGTGCCTCTGAGCACATCCAGAGTGCCTTTCCCTAACCAGTGAGCCCCCTGCCCTTAGGGACTAGTGATGGGTATATACTAGACAGACCCAGCCCCCGGCACCCTTCTGGAAATGCAACTGCCTGTACCTCTGTTGGGGCAGAATCCGTACTTCTTGTCGCGGTCGAAGCTCTCTGTGGTGGCGCACCAGCGGTACCCATCACTGCGCCCCTCAGTGGTGCAGCTGTCGTAGGTCTTGCCCAGGAAGGTGAAGGGGAAGACACACTTCTCTCCGCCTGCGTTGCCTCCGTAGGTGAAGAGCACTAGGCAAGCCAGGGAGAAAGGAGCGTCTTGAGCCGGCCAGGCGGGGGGAGGAGGGGCAGACTTACATTTGGGGGCCCTGAAAGCTTGAACTGTTACGGGGGGGCCCTTTGCAAGCGGCAACCAGGTCTGCAGAGCAAGAATTCTCATAGCTAGGAACCGGAAAGGAGTTGTAACCCCGACTAAACTGGAGCGGCAGTCGAAACCGTTAAGAGTTTGCAGAATTCACAAGGATGACGGGGAAATGAAGGGGTCGGACTGAACAAAGACTTATGAGGGAATGGGACATGTATAAAATCTCAGGGAGCGCTGCAAAAATCTGAACTTGTTGGCAGGCCTTGAGTGACTTCTGTGGGAAAGTGGGGAATCGTAGAAGCTTAAGAGAACTAAGATGTATTTTCATTGATAAAGATAAGTGTGACAAACCGAAAATACTAAAGACCCCTCCTGGGGTGGTGGGAAGTCGCCATAGAAGATACGTATTAGGAAACTATTATATTTTTTTGTAATGTGTTAAAAAAAAATTGACTGTTTTCTTTTTGGAATCAATAAAGCAAATATATATATACACATAAAAAGAGAACCATCTTCTTCAAGGGAATTGTTTACAACTTTTACAGCCTCTGTTCTACTGACTCGCAAGCATTGGGATTGTTGAAATATATGCCACACAAAAAATTAATCAAATTGACCTGAGAGACTCAAATTGGGTCTACTATACCCAGTGGCATAGCGTGGGGGGTGCAGGGGGGGCTGGCCGCACCGGGCGCAACATCTGGGGGTTAGGGTTAGGGGGCGCAAATCCACGGGTTAGGGGTGCAAATTACTTGCCTTGCCCCGGGTTCTGACAACCCACGCTACGCCACTGACTATACCCACAATTTTTCAAGCAACATGGAGTGAAGTCTCTCCTGGGGCCCCTCTGGGATTAGGGGCCCTGAAGCTTCATTCGCTTCCTAGTAGATCCACACTTGGCAGCCTCCAGCCCCCACCCCAGCCCCCCTCCTTTCCCTGGCCACTCACATTCACTGGGGCAGAATCCGTACTTCTTGTCCTGGTCGAAGTTGGCGGTGGTGGAGCACCAGGGCAAGTTGTCCTCGCGCCCCTCAGTGGTGCAGGTGGCGTAGGACTTGCCCTCAAAGGTGAAGGGGAAGTGGCAGTTGGCGCCGTTGGCATTCCCAAAACGGGTCTTGACCACTGCTCAGGCGAGGGAGGGAGCGAGGGAAGAAGCGGGTCAGGACAGGGCAAGTCACCCAGAGATATAACAGCATATACAAACCCCCACTGCATTCATATATTGGTTATTATCTTGTACAGTATAGAAATTCATGAATTTGTTTTATGCAATCTCAAAGTTGTGGGTTCGAGTCCTGCATTAGACAAAAGATTGCAGGGGGTTGGAGCAGAGGACCCTTGTGGCCCCTTCCCACTCAATTCTGTGATTCCATCATGAAAGGGGGTAAGGTAAAGGTAAAGGGGCCCCTGACCATTAGGTCCAGTTGTGACCGACTGGGATTGCGGTGCTCATCTCGCTTTATTGGCCGAGGGAGCCGGCGTACAGCTTCCGGGTCATGTGGCCAGCAGGACTAAGCCGCTTCTGGTGAACCAGAGCAGCGCATGGAAACGCCAGGGACTGAGCAACGGGAGCTCACCCTGTTGCAGGGATTCGAACCACCGACTTTCTGATTGGCAAGTCCTAGGCTCTGTGGTTTAGACCACAGCACCACCCGCATCCCTGATGAAAGGTGGTATACAAGCTTAATAAATAGCTTGAAATGAATAGCCCAGAGGGGACAGCCGCAAAGACATTTAAGCAGGCATCCGATGGCCATTGGTCAGGGATCCTTTGACTGGACTCCTGCACTGCAGGGGGTTGGTCTAGATGACCCCGGGGTCCCCTTCCGGCCCAACAATTCTATGTGGGGACGAGGGGAAAGCAGCGGCCCACTCACCAACGCCCGTGCCCAGGGTCCAGAACTCGTCGTCGTCAAAGTGGGCATCCCCACTGTAGCGGTCCTTGCCAGGAGGGAAGGCGTGGGCCAGGAGACCGTCCTTGCCGTCGAAGGGATAGCCGTCCCCGTGCTCTGTGGGGGGAGACAGGCAAGTCCATGAGGGGAAGTCCGAGGCTCAGGACAAGCAAGGGCCCAAGAGGCGCCCCTGGGGAGGCAGCTTCCGGGGCTCCCACCACGACCCCCGCAGGCACCGCCCTATGGGGAACTGGGGTCCTTGGCTGCTCCCTGCCCCCCTCCCCTCTCCAGGGGGACAAGGCCGGGGCTCACCTTCTGTCCCGAACATAATGAGGATGTCGACGTCCCCGCTGTCCCTGCGCGTGAAGGTGAGGGGGGTCACGTCGCTCCACACTTTGAAGGCCCTCGCAAAGGCGTCTTCGATGATGGAGGAGTCCAGGTCGGGCGAGTAGTTCTGCACCCTGGGGAAGGCAGAGCAAAGTCAGGACCCCCGGCCGCCAAGGGGGAGCCACGGCATCGCAGGAGGGCTGGGGGTGCCGTCTAGGGCAGCGGCTCCCAAACTCCCGCCCCCCCTTCCATAAACTCCTCCCCAGCGCCCCCCACCCTAATTTCAGAATTGCAGTTTGCATGACTCACGAAGGTGTGAGTGTGTGTTGTTTTGTTTGTTTTATTATGTTGCGTATCTTGCGATTTCATACTGTCAACCGCCCTGTGATCTTCGGAGGAAGGGCGGTTTATAAATTTAATCGATAAACAAATAACACAACCAGATTCCAAACGGTAGCATTTAATTGCACGTTGGTTCAAAATGTTCAAAACATTTGTCCGAAACCAGTTAAAACTTTTGAGCTCCACTGCTCATGAACTTAATCCAGCGATACCAGCTTCCAAGGGTGCCAAGTGGAATAAAATGTTGGGGGGGGAGGTAAGCCCCGCCCCACATAACCAAGCACAAGACGCGGCGCATGCACACCCTAGGAATGGCAAATGTTTTATTGGGGGGCCGAGGGGGCCCATAGGAGTTGGCTGCTAGGTCAGCTCCTCGAAGTCGGATCGGCATTTGCACCTCCAGCGCTGCCCCCTGTCGCCCCCTGCCTCTTAGCGACCCCCTGGGGAATCCCGCCCTCACCCCTCCGAGGTGGCACCGCCCACTTTGGGAACCAAGGAAGGAGGGCGACCTCCGTCCCTTTCCTGCGCAGGCTGAGCTCTTCCAGAGAGGAGGCGAACTGCTCAGGTCCTGCGCAGAGGCGCAGCTGCCCTCGCCGGAGACCAGCCTGCTGCTGCCTCTGCGCTCCTTCTGTGCTGAGAAAAGGACCCTGGGGGGGGGGGGGAGCGGTCCCCTCCGGGACTCACCGGTAGGTGATGTCATTGTGGTCCCACTTGAGGTTTCCCTCGAAGGTCTGGAAGGTGCCCAGATCCGGCACCCCGCAGCGAGGAGCCCGGATGGCTTCCATGGTCGGGGCATCCAGCCGCCCCGTCTCCGGCAGGCCCAGGCGCTTCTGCATCTTCTTGAGGGCGGAGTCCAGGGTGACCTGGCCGCCGCTGGAGCCCGAGTTGGGGTCTTGCAAGTACCCGAAGCGTTGGAGGTAGCGCTGGGGGAGAAGGAGGGAAAGAGCTGTGAGCTGAGATTGTCTGGGAGCAGAGAGAGAGAGAGGGAACACACACGCAAAAGCAGCCAAGAGTCTGGGGCCACTTCTTAGAATCACAGAATCATAGACTTGTAATAATAATAATAATAATAATAATAATAATAATAATAATAATAATTTATTATTTATACCCCACCCATCTGGCTGGGTCCCCCCAGCCACTCTGGGCAGCTTCCAACAAAACACTAAAATACAATAGCTTGGCTTGGGAGGGACCTCCAGGGCTCATCTAGTCCAACCTCCTGCAATGCACGAATCACAGCTACTCTGTATCTGTTTATAGTGAACTCATCCACTTCTAGCAGGCTGTGTGGAGATGCTCGATGGGCAGAGCATTGCTAGGAAAATGCTCCCCTCCCTCTTAGTGAGGGAAGAGGCTGCTGCTGCTGCTGCTGCGCTTGTGAATGGGTCACTCAAGGAACAGGCTTGCGACTAGCATCAAGATTTGTCTTAGTTAATGGTGATTGATTTAAAACAATTCCCACAGCAGTCTGCAAGGGGGCTCACGATGCCTCTGTCCTAGTCTGGACATTGAGAATTAAAACTGCTCTCTCCCCAGACACACACATGCATATCTTGTAAGGATGGCCCTTTGGGCATCTTGAGGGTGATTCAAAGTGGGCTGTGGCCCAGGAAAAGTTTCTTCTGCCACCCCATATCTGTTTGCCTCCTAGGTCCCACAATGCCCTTTGTCGTTTCCGCTGCAGCAAGCCGGTTGGCACAGCGGCTGCCCCTCTGGGATCCCTCGCCCGGCTGCAGGGGTGCATTTGTGTGGGAAGAAGACCCTCCCAGTAAGAAGGAGCTGCCCTTGCTGGGAGCAGTGGGGAGGGTGCTCAAGGATCATCTCCCCTGCCTCCCTTCTCTAGGTTGCTCACTGACTTGATATCCCGCCTTCCACTCCCCTTCAGGAGTCTCAAAGCGGCTCACAATCTCCTCTCCCTTCCTCCCCCACAACAAACCCTCTGTGAGGTGAGTGGGGCTGAGAGACTTCAGAGAAGTCTGACTGGCCCAAGGTCACCCAGCAGCTGCAGGTGGAGGAGCAGGGAAGCCAACCCGGTTCACCAGATTACGAGTCTATCGCTCTTAACCACTACACCACACAGGCTCTCCACACCACCACCATACTGGAAGAGAACCCGAGGGTCATCCAGCCCAACCCCCTGCAATGCAGGAGTCACCTTCAAATTTACTTTGAAGCTAGCTGTCCTCCGTAACCCCTAAAAACTCCAGTTGGTGAGCCACTGGCAGGTGACTCAGAGAAACCCCATTACTGATAAAGAAAGAGGAACTGGGTGCAGGTGCCCAGATGCATGAAAGGCAAGTTTGCTTAAAACTACCAGGGATTTAAGGGACACGGGTGGCGCTGTGGGTTAAACCGCAGAGGCTAGGTCTTGCCAATCAGAAGGTCGGCGGTTCGAATCCCTGCGACGGGGTGAGCTCCCGTTGCTCGGTCCCTGCTCCTGCCAACCTTGTAGTTCAAAAGCACGTCAAAGTGCAAGTAGATAAATAGGTACCACTCCGGTGGGAAGGTAAATGGCCTTTCCGTGCGCTGCTCTGGTTCGCCAGAAGCGGCTTAGTCCTGCTGGCCACATGACCCGGAAGCTGGACGCCGGCTCCCTCGGCCAGTAAAGCGAGATGAGCGCCGCAACCCCAGAGTCGGCCACAACTGGACCTAATGGTCAGGGATCCCTCTACCCTTTACCTTTACCAGGGATTTCTATACACACACACGGATCCAGTCTGCCCTCCTCATCTCCTTTCCCCAGCATATTCTCACATGATGCACCCTGTGTTCAGCCAGACTGGTCCTGAGCCTCATTTCTCCACATCCCACCAGCCCCATGGTCTCGCCAAGACTAGTCTGTCTATCTCTTGGCTGGGGGGGGGGGCAGGAATGCCTCATAAGGATCAGAGAATTACAGAGTCGAAAGGGGTCCCGAGGGTCATCTATTCCAGCCCCTTGCAATGCAGGAATCTTATGCCCGGCCTGAGATTAAGAGTCTGATGCTCTGCCAACGGAACTCTCCCACCCTCTCAGTTCGATCAGACCATCTAGTCCAGCATCCCAGGATCTGAGCCCAGGAGCAGAATTCTCCCCTCCTGCAGTTTCCAGCAACTGCCGTTCAGAAGCAGAGCCTGAGGGACACTCCTCGGGAAGGCAGCCCTGTCTGAATTACTAATTGCCCCAGCCCAGAGCCCAGATCCAGACTCCACTCCCAGGAAGCTCAAGAACTTACAGATGCCAGCTCCCGGTCCGAAGCGTTCCTGACCACGTCCCCAGGGAAGGAGATGACCAGAGGGCCCTTGTCCTGGAGGGGAGCAGCCCGGCAGCTGCAATGCAGAGACACCCAAGTCAGCAGCCCAAAGAGGGAGGGAGCCAGGAAGGACCCCATGGCGACTCAGCTGGGCAAGGAACTCTCTCTCTCTGTCTGCCTCTCTGCCCCTGTTCTCGGCCTCTGGCGACTTCTGCAGCAGAGAGCTCTGCCTGGGCCATTTATATTCTGCAATATGTGGGGGGGGGGAGGCGGAGAGAGGAAGGGGGTGAGTCACCTTCTGCCCCAAGAGTCACTCACTCTTTTCTGGGCAGAGGAGGAAATGCAAAGCCAAGTCCTTGGGGGGAGGGGGAGGGAATTTGCCACTTCCTGGGGTGTCTCAACAGTTTGTTTACTAAGCCCACAGGAAATGTGAAATCCATTGAGGAAAAGCGATGTGGTTTCTGGGGTGGGCAAGGAAATGTCTGGAAGGTGCCCATCATTTGGGAGTGGGGGGGGGCGTGTGCCCTCCCTCACCCTGCCCAAGAGTCCTTGAACCCCTTGCCTCCAGTGGATCCTGCCCTTCTCCTCCCACTGCATCCCAAAGGCTTGGACGAAAAGCCAGCTAATAAAAACAAATAAATCGGCATCAGATGTGGGGGCACCCCATAACTGCCCTAACAGGAAGGGGCATAGTTCAGTGGTAGAGCCCCCGCTTTGAATGCAGAAGCCCCCAGATGCCATCCCTGGCAGCACCCCCAGGTAGGACTGGGACATAGCACTACCTGAAACCCTGGAGAGCCACTGCTGCCAGCCCGTGCAGGCAGTGCTGAGCCAGATGGAGCGAAGCAGCTTCCTGGATTCCTTACTTAAGCAGGGCGGGGAGGTGTCCTCACCTGCCCTTCCAAGCAGGAAGTTGGAGCCCCCTCTTTTCAGTCCATCAAATGGCAGGCAGGCTGGGATGCTGCCTCGCGAGGAACCCCCATGCTGCTCCTTGCAACCCTTGTGGCAGCCTCTGGCGGCCCCAGGAGAGCTGCCCGGTCCAGGCGCCATTTCCAGCAAGGCTGCCTCTGCTGTCCTCAGACGCCCCTGGGCCTCCCTTCGCAGGGAGTCAGACCCATCATCCATCCAGTTCAGTGTTCTCTCTACTCTGGCTGGCAGCAGCACTCCTGGGCCTGAGATAACGGGCAGACCTACCAGCAGATGCCGGGTATTGGACCCCCTGAAATGTCACAGCATCAATAGGCAGAGGCAATATTTATTTATTTATTTATTTATTTATTTATTTATTTATTTATACATACCCCGTCCATTTGGCAGGGTTTCCCCAGCCACTCTGGGCGGCTTCCAACCAAATATTAAAATACAGTAATACATCAAACATTAAAAGCTTCCCTAAACAGGGCGGCCTTCAGATGTCTTCTAAAAGCCTGGTAGTTGTTTTTCTCTTTGACATCTGGTGGGAGGGCTTTCCACAGGGCGGGCGCCACTACCGAGAAGGCCCTCTGCCTGGTTCCCTGTAATTTGGCTTCTCACAGTGAGGGAACAGCCAGAAGGCCCTTGAAGCTGGATCTCAGTGTCCGGGCAGAACGATGGGGGAGGAGACGCTCCTTCAGGTATACAGGACCGAGGCCGTTTAGGGCTTTAAAGGTCAGCACCAACACTTTGAATTGTGCTCAGAAGTATGCATGGATAGAAACTTCTCTTGCACCCACACAGGACTGGCTTCCTGGCAGTGCCATAGGTCCTTTGAGCTGCGGATCTGGCCCTGCAGATGCAGCCCCTGCCCCTTGTCCGGGCATCTCCACAAACAGTCCAGCCACCCTCACAAATTGTGAGGAGTCAGTCTGCCCAGGAGAACATTTCCTCTTGCTGGCAAGAACAGTCTCCCCCTTTCCCTCCTCCTCCTTACAGGTATATAAGGCATAGTGACAGAGCAGCACTCTGCACGTGCTCAGAGTCTCTCCCCACCGATGCCACGGAATGCATGCTGTGGAGTGGAAGGTGCTCGAGATACGTGGGCAAAGCTGGCGAGACACGCAGCTGAACTCCTCTCCCATCAGGTCTTCCCTTTCATAGAATCACAGAACTGTGGGCTTGGAAGGGACCCCCAAAGGTCCTCTAGCCCACCCCCTGCAATGCAAGAATCCCTGGAAGATTCCCACCCAAAACCTGCGAGGAAGGAGAGTCCACCACCTTCCCAGCTCATCTGTCCCACTGTCAAACAACTCTCAGAAAGCTTTTCCTAGTGTTCTTCTCTACCAGCTGCAGCCGCCTCGCAGGGGTGATGTGAGGAGACCTCATCTCACCCTGTGGGACCCCATGTGCCAGGGTGAAGCGCTGCACTTGGGGGTCCAGCACTGGGCTGGGTCTGTGGTGGGGGGTTTTTTCTGGCCAAGAGAGCACCATTTTTACCTACCCAACCCACCCAAAGGTGCTGCAAGTGGCATGGAAGACATTCCTTGGCTTGTGGTGTCTCTGTCCCTTCAGGAAAGGTTCTCAGGGAGCGCCAGGGAGGTTCAGCCGAGGGCTGAGCTCTGAGGACACGGTGCCATGGCCTGCGCACATGTCTGTTGAGGGCGGTGGCAGCAGGGGGGGGAGAGTGATCTGTGCTAAGAAACCCTCTGCCTGTTGCCTCACAGCACAAACCCGCAAGAGCGGCAGGAGGACAGAGTGTCCGAGGGAGGGAAGCGGTGCTGATCCTGCACACGGGGAACAAACCAAACAAACCGGCAGATGCAGGCAGGGGGGGCAGGCAGCCCCTAGCCCAGCCTCTCCCTGATGCCCTCCGGACGGCTGAGCCTGCAGCGTCTCCTCCAGCCCTGGCCAGCATGGGGGGCACAGCAGGGGCAGAAGAGAGAGCCAGCCTGGTCTGGTGGTTGAAGAGCCAGAATTGGACCTGAGAGAGACCTGGAGCTCAGGGGGGGGGGGGTGACCTCTTTTGGCCTAACCCACCTCACAGGGATGTTGTGGGGATTAAATGAGGAGTGGGGGGACCATGTAAGTCACCTCCAGCTGGGATAGAAATGTGATGAGCAAATAAAATAAGTAACAGCTGTTGTGATTCCTACATTGAAGGGGTTGGGCTAGAGGACCTTTATATACCTTTACAACTCTACAATTGTAGAGTTGCTTCAGCAGCATGTATCCTGAAGCTGGAACAAAACAGAGAAGGACACACAAATTCACAAAGCGTTCCGTATTTTTACCTTCTTGGGGCTAGATCTACAGATCCTATGGCTTTGCAGCCCTGGCCGATTAACATCCTTCACCCTTTTAAATGTGTGTGTGTGTGAGAGAGAGAGAGTGAGTGAGTGTGTGTGTGTTGTTCTTGTTTTCATTATGAATTTTGTGTTTTTATCTTGTATATCTATGTAGTGACCCACCCTGAGATGATGAAGGGTGGTATACAAATTTAAAAATTAAAATAATAGTCATCATCATCTATGGAAACCTCTGGAACTGGCTCGACTTGCCCCTGTAACTTCCAAGAGCAAGGAATCAGCAAGGGAACCTTTGGACGGCACACCTGGACGCTCCTGGTTCTGGCCGAGAGAAGGCAGTGGTCTCCCAGAGGCTGCGTCTCTCTGTCAGCAGCGCAGAGGCTCCAGCCCACGACTCCGAGAGCCCAGGCAGCATTCCTTGGCCCTCACAGAGCTGTTTTTGATGGCGATGCTTGTAGCAACAGGCTCTGAGGCCCCAGATGGACTTCCCCTGCCCTCAGCCTAGACAGCGTGGGTGAGGATCCTCTGTGTGTCAGGGGGGAAACCCAAGGGGAAGGGTGGGCCACCTGAGAGAGATACTGCCGGGGGCGTCTTTGCATCGACATTCGGAAACGTCTGAAAATCAATCCATCCATGAATGCGTGTATTGTAAAGAAACATTGGGTGTTTTATTTCCAGTTTCTTTCCAAGAAAGATTTTTAGTTTCTTTCCAAGAAAGATTTTTAGAAACTTCACTTATTAGCATTCCTAGGAGAGATTCTGTGATCTAATTTAGTGCCTTTTAAGCACCTATTTGTCTGCATCCACTCAGCACTTCATGTTCTGCCCAGAGAAAAGAGATTTGGACAAATTCATGGAGGAGAGGAAACAAAATTTAAAAATTCCTTCCAGTAGCACCTTAGAGACCAATTAAGTTTGCTATTGGTATGAGCTCTCGTGTGCATGCAAAGTGTATCTGAAGAAGTGTGCATGCACACGAAAGCTCATACCAATAGCAAACTTAGTTGGTCTCTAAGGTGCTACTCCCCTTCATGGATCACTGCCTTGTCGTGGCGAAGGGGCTTGAAGAACTCAGAGAAGCTATGAACTATGCCGAGCAGGGCACCCAAGATGTACAGGTCATAGTGGAGAGTTTGACCAAACGTGATCCACCTGGAGCAGGAACCGGCAAGCCACTCCAGTATCCCTGCCAAGAAAACTCCATGGACAAAGACAACAGGCATATAAAAGTAATGACGCTGGAAGATGAGCCCCTCAGGTTGGAAGGCGTCCAACATGCTACTGAGGAAGAGCGGAGGACAAGTACAAGTAGATTCAGAGCTGATGAAGCGGCTGGGCCAAAGCCGAAAGAAGCTGAGGCTCCAAGACTTTGGCCACCTCATGAGAAGAGAAGACTCCCTGGAAAAGACCCTGATGTTGGGAAAGATGGAGGGCACAAGGAGAATGAGATGGTGGGACAGTGTTCTCAAAGCTACCAGCATGAGTTTGACCAAATTGCGGGAGGCAGCGGAAGACAGGAGGGCCTGGCTTGCTCTGGTCCAGGGGGTCACAAAGAGGCGGACACGACTAAACAACAACAACAAGGTGCTACTGGAAGGAATTTCTTTATTTTGTTTCGACTACGGCAGACCAACATGGCTCCCTACCTGTAACTAGAATTATGGAGGAGAGGGAGAGCAATGGCTTCTGGCCATGATGCCTCAGCTCTCTGCCTCTGCAGTGCCAGGTAGCAAGGCTTCTGTATGCCATTTGCTGCAAACCACAGGAGGACGGAGGGCTCAGATCCTGCTTGTTGGTTGCCCATTAGGGCATCTGGTCAGCTTCTGTGAGAACAGGGCGTTGGACCAGATGGGTTTCCTTGGGCCTGATCCATCCAGGTCAGTGGCTGTCACTGCCTCATGAGAGTGACTTTCAAAGTTCAACTATACAGTGGTACCTCGGGTTAAGAACTTAATTCATTCTGGAGGTCCGTTCTTAACCTGACACTGTTCTTAACATGTCCTTAACTTTAGCTAATGGGGCCTCCTGCTGCCGCCACACCACTGCCGCATGATTTCTGTTCTCCTCCTGAAGCAAAGTTCTTAACCCGAGGTACTATTTCTGGGTTAGCGGAGTCTGTAATCTGAAGCGTCTGTAACCTGAAGCATATGTAACCCGAGGTACCACTGTATTGAGAAATGATTCATAATGAATTGAAAAAGATGTTTAAAAGTACTTTCCCCCCCCAAAAAAACCAGAGTCCTTTCTGTTGGGGATAATTCAGACTGAAATTCCCAGGTGTCAAAAAAGGTTATTTCTGTATGCTACTACTGGAGCCCTGTTTTGTTAGCCCAAAAATGGAAAACGAGCAAGGTCCCAACTGAAGAAGAAAGGCAACTTAAAATGATAGAATATGCACAGTTTGCAGACGTAACATATAGAATAAGGGAACAAGAAGAACATAGATTTAGAGAAGATTGGAAAATGTTTATTGAATATATGGGAAATAGTTGTGTACAGCTGAAAACACTGGCAGCATTAAGATGAATTCAACGGTGTAGATAAGCTTTGATGGATGCAATAATGGAATACTGAATGATCTAGTTTTTGTAAAATATGCAGGGATTATTGAGATGTGAAAAGAACCATGGAAAGAGAAGAACAGAACTCATTGATATTTTAAGGATGTAAAAATGAGTATTTTAAATTGTAAAACAGAAAATTTAATAAAAATTATATACAAAGTTCAGCTATGCCCTGCATGAAGAAGTGCCTCCTTTTATCCAGTTTCTTTCCCGGTTTGCCATTAGCAGTGCGGACACCAATGACTGCCTGTGCACAAAGGTCTGCTGCTTTGCGTTCACTCGGGGGCTTTGCAAAATCTCTCGTGTTCTCAAGAGAGGCTGAGCAGCCAGGTCCGACTCTGAGCTGTTGAGACACCCTTTCGAAGAATTTCCACACTCACTTCCCACATGAGATCACCCACAACCTCTCAAGATCCTCAGTCTATATATGGTCCCAAAACCAAGGCCCATGACCCAAGTCTTCTTCTTTGTCACCCTGAGTCCCCTAGAATTAATCACCCTTGCCTGAGCCCCAGAACTACTTCTGTTTGGTGGAACAGCAGATGAGGAGAGAGTCCAGGAAGAGATGGCTGCAGGGTCCTGGTGGAGGGCTCTCTTGTAGACCCTTGCGAATTGGAGGGCTCTTAGTGGCCAGAGGGGTGGACAGTTTGGAGAACCAGGCCAGATTTATCAGAAGCAGGTGATTCCACAAGGTCTCAAGCCACCCTAAGAACGGCCTCAGCCTTTCCTCTCCCCCTGGGCAGGTTGTGCATGAGTCTGCAGATTCCCACAGGCCAGAAAAGGGAAGCGGGCTCAAGAAATCAGCGCCCACTGCCTCTTGAGTCACGGCAGCCAGTCTCTCTGACACATGGGTGTTCTCTGGGAATCCCCACCCGGCGCTGCTCCCTCTCTCTGTGCAGCAGGACCCGTCAAATCCCAGCTGCTCTGGGAGCAGGAGAGGACACGAAGGCAGTTGTGCAACAACCCTTCTCTCCAGCACCAGAGGCAGCTTTTGTGCAGCAGGGCTGGTCCATTCTGAAACACTGGGCCATCACCCACTGCTTTGTCCAGGGCTGGAGAAGGACTCTTAAAACCCTCACCCCCCCAACACACACCCCACGGCTAGAGAGGTCCAGGCATGGGTCTGAGAAGTTCTGTTTTGGTCCTACTGCTTTCCCTAGGAAAACCAGATGTTTTCTGCTGAGTCAGAACAAACATCAATTTGGACAAAGAAATAACATCTCGGACCCATGACAAATGAAGTGTGGATGAGCCCAAGTTTGGGGGCGATACCATTTTGGGGCAGCTCCAGTTTCAACATGCAGGAGGCAGGGAAGATGCCCCCTGGGTTGCAAGATCATCATCGTTGTGTGCCGCCCTTCCATAGTTAAAGCCACGCTCAAGGCGGCTAACAACACAACAAGATTTGCATAGTTACAAACATAACAAAAGTCAGAAGCCATAGAGAAAACACAACAAAAAGCACACAGTCAAACTGAAACGATTTCCACATAGATAACAATAAGATACAAACATAAAGATACGAATAATAATAGCAAGAACAAAACCAACAAATATGATCTCTGCGCAGCTAGTGGAGGGGAGAGGTGTCAAGTTGCAAAAACCTTCCCAAGCTATCACAGATTCGTAGCACTGAGTGGGGCTGGGGTAGTCCAGTCCCTTCCAGGGGGCAGGAGAAGTCGAGGGATCCCGGCCAGAAGCGTAGCAAGGTCAGGTGGTACCTGGTGCAGGAAATTTTTGTCACACCCCCCCCACACACATTGATGGCTCGGGGTAGGCTTGGGAGTCATGGGTGGGCAGTGGGCATAATGTCACCCCCCTCAGCGATGACACCTGGGGCAGTTCGCCCCCCCGCCCCCCTTCCTACGCCTCTGACCCCAGCATGGCATGTGTGTGTGTGTTCACTGTCAGCTCCCATTGGCCCCAGCCACTACGACTGAGATTAAGAGCCCCCAAAACCTGAGAGCCCCAGTTTGGGGGTGGGGTGTCCATCAGTTAACTGGGAGGGTGTCTCCTCCTGCCGTGGGGGAGGGGAAGGCTTCAGTCCTTCCCATTGTGAGGAGGCCACAGACTCACAACCTGCAAGCCTGATATTCGCGATTCATGCTCTTTCCGATTGATTGATTGATTGATTGATTGGCTCCCAGTATGTTTCTGAGCACCAATCTGTGTTGGTGCTGACCTTTAAAGCCCTAAACGCCCTCAGCCCAGTATACCTGAAGGAGTGTCTCCACCCCCATCATTCAGCCCGGACACTGAGGTCCAGCACCGAGGGCCTTCTGGCGGTTCCCTCATTGCGAGAAGTGAGGTTGCAGGGAACCAGGCAGAGGGCCTTCTCGGTGATGGCACCCGCCCTGTGGAACGCCCTTCCTACAGGTGACAAGGAGATGAGCAGCTATAAAACCTCTGAAGGCAGCCCTTTATTGGGAGGCTTTTAATGTTTGGTGTTTTGTTATGTTTTTACATGTGTTGCAAGCCGCCTAGAGTGGCTGGGGAAACCCAGTGAGATGGGTGGGGTATAAATCACACCATTACATCCATAGCCCCCATTTCCTGCAAGGAGGTCAAGGTGGTGTGCAGAGTTGTCCTCCCTCCCCTATTTTATCCTCACAACGACCCTGTGAGGTAGGTTAGGCTGGCCCAAGGTCACCCAGTGAGCTTCATGGCTCAGGTTGAACCCTAACCATTTCTCTCCTCTGCCTCCCCGCAGTATTCCTCCTCTGCAAGGCCTGCCTCCTCCCATTACAAAGTCTGCTCACACACTCTCAAGCCCCTAAACAGTCTGCGCGGATGGCTGAGACAGGTGGAGTATAGGAGCAGGTGAGCCATCCCCAAAAAGGAGGCAGTTGCAGCAGCCCCCACCTCCTGCTGCCCTCCAGAATCAGGACCGGGAGGGACCAGCCCCCAGGAAGGACATCTTTGCCTCCCTCTGCAGTGGTCAGAACAAGGGGGGAATGAGGCCCCCCAGGCCCTCTGGAGCACGGAGGGGCTCACCTACCTGGGAGAGGGTGATTGCCTTCCTGGCAGGCAGTGGGGTCCGTTTCCCAGCCAGGGCTGGGCTTGAGCCAAGAGCCAGAGGAAGTCAGCAGAATGTGAAAGTGACGCCAGCCCAGGATGAACATAGCTCACGTTGCCACATCAAAGCCGGCCTGGGCCAGGAGCAGGTCGTGGTGCAGGAGCCCAGCTGAGGCGCCTGCTCAGCGCCAGCCACAAACACCTCGTCCCGAGGGGCACAGAAGAGGCCAGGATCCTTCCTCCAACATCCCCAAAAGCACCCAGCTGATTCCCAGGTCCTGTTTCCAATCTCTAGGAAGAGCTTAAGGAGTAGGTTGGGGTTGGTGCGCCCACCGTGGGGCTGGTGATGTCAGCCTGGTGGGGAGGAAGGGGCAGCCATGGACTCCTTCCCCTTCCGGAGCAGTGGAGGCACGAGATGCCCACGGCCACAGCAAATCCACCATCGCTTCTGGGGAGAGAGGGAGGCTTCCTAATTCCATGCACAGAGCGCATGGATCCTGCCAGGCTTGGCTCTGCTCACAAGGAGTCTGAAAGGTGACTTTGCCTCTCACACACCCATTAGGGGGTTCCCTGCAAAAGCAGGTCATAGGCTCACGTCCAGAGAGCCTGATATTCCCAGTCTGTGCCCTAGCCCAGCCCCCTTACCGTCCCCCTCCAGGGCTAGTCCTCTTCAGGTCCACTGAATTTTTCAGCTCCATCAGAGGCCCCTGGAACACCATCTAATCACACCATTTGGGATCAGTTTCGGATGTTGCAGTGTCAGGCTGGCAATCTGCCCCCTTGATCCCTGCCCATTATCAAATGCCCTTCGCCTTGGAAGGGGCAGTGGTGAATCTCCTCTTGAAGAAGCCCTCTCTGGATCCATAGGTTTTGAGAAAACTGCTGTCCAGCCTCTAACATTCCCTTCCTGGATGAAGGGAGGTCAAGATATGCCTGGAGGAAGCAGAAAAGCTAGAGCCACTGCAGTCTGGTTTCAGGCCCAGCGTTGGCACCAAAACAGCCTTGGCCACCCTGGTTGATTGCCTTTATTGGGAAACAGGGCGAGTGTGACCCTGCTGGTTCTCCTTGACCTCTGTGTGGTTTTTGGCACCATTGACCACAGACTCCTTCTGGAGCGACTCAGGGGGTGGGAGCTGAAGGTCCAGTATTACAGTGGTTCTGTTCCTACCTATACAGTGGTACCTCGGGTTAAGTACTTAATTCGTTCTGGAGGTCCGCTCTTAATCTGAAACTGTTCTTAACCTGAAGCACCACTTTAGCTAATGGGGCCTCCCGCTGCCGCCCCTGTGCAATTTCTCTTCTCATCCTGAAGCAAAGTTCTTAACCCAAGGTACTATTTCTGGGTTAGCGGAGTCTGTAACCTGAAGCGCCTGTAAGCCGAGGTATCACTGTAGTTGCTAAGAGATAGTGGCAGGAGGCCGCTGCTCAGTCCCATGGCTTTGAGTTGTGGGTCCCACACGGGCCTGGCCTGTCTCCTATGCCATTCCGTATGAGACCACAGGGAACTGTCCTCCTTGGATGGGGAACACAGCACCACCAATATGCTAAGAGCAAGCAGCTCTGCCTCTCCAGTCCATTAAGATCAAGAGAGGCTGTGAAGATGTTGAGCAGTGCATCTGGGAACAGTGAGGAGCCAGAAGGGGGCTAATAAACTGACGTTGACTCCTGATAAGACAGAGGTGGGCCCATGCGGGGTTCCCAGGTGAAGGAGGGAGGTGTCTGACCTGGAAGGGGCAGCTCTCCTCCTGAAGGAACAGGAGCCTAAGGCTGTTCCTGGATTCCAACTTGTCATTGGAGTCTCAAGTGGTTTCTGTGTGCAGGAGTGCTTGTGCCCAGTTTAGGCTGGCTCACCAGCTCTTCCTGGACCTCAGCTGTCCACGCTCTGGTGACCTCCCAGCTGGACTACTGTAATACGCTCTGTGTGAGGCTGCCCTTGAAGACGGTCTGGAGGCTGTTGCTATGCAGACAGCAGCCGCTCGTTTGGCAAACAGGGCATCCTGATGCAAGCATGTGTCACTGGTTCTCAGAGCAAGGGACTGGCTAATTCAAGGCATTAGTAATAGCGCACAAGGCTCATAAGACTCCTTAAATGGCTTGGGACCCAAGGAGTTGAAAACATAACTTCCCCAAAACCAACCATCTCAGGAGCAGCAAAAACAGGGGAATGCCCTTCTTAGTGAGGCATGTCTTCCTCACTGTGAACTCCTAGGGGAAATTTAACGGCACACCTGTCTACCCAGGGATGTGGTGGTTGGAAGTTCTGCCCCTGGCAACCCTGAAATCACCAAGTCTGAGAGCAGGTGTCTGCTTTGGAACTATTTTCCAGAAGTTTTTGTGGTATTGTTCTAGGATCAACAAGTTGGGCACCCTGGGCTCTTTGGAGG
Source organism: Podarcis raffonei (assembly GCF_027172205.1). Lineage (NCBI taxonomy): Eukaryota > Metazoa > Chordata > Lepidosauria > Squamata > Lacertidae > Podarcis > Podarcis raffonei. The sequence goes on along the minus strand of NC_070607.1, from coordinate 99,401,842 downwards.
AAAGGGCAGGATCCACGTTTAATGGAAGGGTCATTTGGCTCAACCCCTCGCAATGTAGGAGCCACAGCTAAAGAACCCCTGGTACTAGTAAAACCTTGCAGCCCATCACACTGGCAACGCTCTCACACATTGTGAACAAAAAGCATGAGGGGAGTCTCGGGGGCACTTTCCCAGACTCACAGAACTGTAGATGGTGGGAACCCCAAAGGTCATCCAACCCAACCACCTGCAGTGCAGGAATCACAGCTCGAGAATCCTCGACTGGAGGCTTTCCAGTCTCTGCTTAGAAACCTCCAAGGAAGGAGAGTCCACCGCCTTCCCAGGGAGTCGGTTCCACTGTCAAACAGCTCTCCACGTCAGAAAGGCCTTCCTGATGTTTCACATGCACAAACTCTTGCCGCCTTCCGCAAGGGCAGGAGCAGGTACAGATGCCTTGGGAAAGGCCTGAGGACTGGGGTGGGTGGCAGGGCTGGGATTGCTGGAACAGCCCCTGGTGGGGAATTGGTTAGAGTGCACCAGGATCTGGGAAACGAGGGTCTGCAACCCCACCAGGCCAGCCCCTGAATGCTCCTCCACCAGGAGTCTCCCAAGCGCCTCGGATGACAATGTGGTCAGGGGTTGAATGATGGATGGATGAGGTCCCTGCACTGGAGGCCCAAGTGATGCTGCCATCCTTATTTGTAGGGTTGTGCATTTTTTGAAACGGTTTTCAATGTTCTTTTTGTATTTTATTATTATTATAGTAATCACTTATATTCCGCCTTTTTCCCTGACGGGAACTCAAGGTGGCTTACAGATAAAAATTGAAACAGCTAACAACACAGGAAAAATAAGAATAAAAACCAATTAAATGTTCAGAATTAAAACTACACACGCATGCGTACACATTCTATTAAAACATGCAAATCATTACAATAAAAGCATCACAGCACCAGCCTTTTCCTTAAAAGCAGCCATTCCCAAAGGCCTGTTGGAATAGGAAGTTCTTCACCCGTCGGCCAAAGGACAGCAAGGAGGGAGCCAGTAACTTCTCCAGGAATGGAGTTCCAAAGTTGCCTGGGAGCAGCCACAACCAGCTCGCCCTGGACCCTCAGGTCAAGGCTGGGGAAATGATCAGAGCAAGTCTTTGGCAAGCTGGCGTCTCCAAATGCTTCTGCCGCAGCTGATGGGAGCTGCAGGTCAAAATATCTGCAGGGCCTCAGCTTGGGGAAGGCTGATGGGAGCAAATCGTAGGAAAGGGTCCTCAGGGCAGAGGCCAAAGGGCCAGGGGTCAGCCCCAGAGCAGCGTGGTCACCGCCCAAACCCCTCATTCCCAGCCGGCCCCGCAGCTCATGTGACCCAACCGCTCAGGCTCCGTGTCTCCAGCCCAGCCTTGTTGTTCTCGCTCGTTTTGCCACACTCGGCTGGTTTTTCTCCCCCTTTTGTAAACCAACCTGGCTGATGAATCAGCAACCCCTGAGATGTGCTGGAAGCCAGGAAACCTCAACGCTGGGACTGCAGAAGGCCAAGGAGGAGCCTCCAGGGAAATAACAAAACCCTGAGAGCCTCTCGCTGGAGGTCAAGGAGAGGGCTTGGGGCAGGCTCCAGCCTCCAGCAGAAACCGTGGGGTAAGAAGAGCATCTGCTGGGTCAGGCAATGGCCCACCTAGTCCAGCATCTTCTTCTCACAGTGGATTCAGCACTCCGGAGACCCCTCCTCCTTCCAGAGCATCTCCTCTGTCCTGCCTCTTGGGCTAAGAGGCCACTTCTGAGCCAGGAGGAGGCAGATTCCCTGGGCCACATCCTGACTGGCAACAAGGTCCCTGAACCCAGAGATATGGTGGACATTAAGACTTTACTGTGTTGCATCAATTGTTGTGATGAATTTGTAGCAGTACAGTCATACCTTGTGTTACAGACGCTTCAGGTTGTGTTTTGTCGGGTTACGGACATGCCAAAACCCGGAAGTACCAGAACAGGTTACTTCCGGATTTTGGCGGTCGCACATGCACAGAAGCACTAAATCACGCTTTGCGCATGCACGGAAGTGCCGAATCGCAACCTGTGTCTGTGCACGCGCGGCGCTGCAGGTTGCGAATGCTGCGGGTTGCAAATGTGCCTCCCGCACGGATCACGTTCACAACCCAAGCGTCCACTGTAGTAGCTTGCTTTATGTGCTATTGTGTTTTGGGGTGTTGGGGAAGGGGCGGTACCTCTGGTGGGGAACAGTGTGTGTTTGTAGATTGTCTACCTTTGGTCCCCACCCTGCACTCAGCTCTCACCTGTGGCTCCTAGCAGCTGTCAGCATGCCAGAGCAGAGACAATCCTGGGAACTGCTTCGACTGGCCGGCTAAACAGGTGAGGGGAGCCGGTGGGTCTCAAACTCTTGGGAAGTTAGCGACACACCCTGCGTGTGAAGACAGGCCCCAGCGGATCGAGTGGATGAGACCAGCAGTGGGTTCAACAGCCAAGAAGGTGGTTTCTTTTTCTTCTTTTTAAATTTTTTATTAAATTTTCCAACATACATTTATAGTATCCAATCTAAATTTATCACATATTTTCTCTTTTAGACTTCCTTCAACCTCTCTGACAATCATCCATTATTCAAATTTTAAAATACGCATTTCCTAATTTTATATTGCATTTTATAAACCTTCAGACACTTAGTTTTCATCAATACAATAGTCCTCTATCATTTACAGAACTTCTTGAAATCCCACTAGCGTTATTCGCTCAAGAAGGTGGTTTCTGCACTTGCTGGAGAGGGAAGTGGGGGGCAGGTGAGGCTTGCTACCTGGAAAGGTAGTGTTAAAAGAATTTAAGTTCTCAAATGTATAAATGTTCATAAATGTACAAGGCAAACACATACATAAGTATGTAAACCACGTGTCTGAAATAGTACAGGAGAGCAATCCTGAAACCATTTTGACTCTCCCAAATTGACCTCAAATATTTCTCTGAAAGGAGGAAGGAAATGGAAAAGCCTCTCCATTGTCTTTTGCTTACCTGTCTTAAGGGCGTATTTGAGGCTGCCCAGGTAAAGCAACCAGTGACCACTGTCAGGTATCCTGGCAGACAGGATTTCTGTTGTAGACCACCTCCTTCTGTGATGTATGGTGTATCTGGGGTGGTGGTCTTGAGCTACACCCCTTCTGTGATGTATGTATGATGTTTCTGGGGATGGTCTTGATCTACAGGGTGGCAATGTCTATATAAGGCCTTGCACACCATTGTTCTGGGTTCCTCCTCCCTCCTGCGTGTGGTGAGTGAGGACCCTGTTGCAACAGTTTAATAAAGATCAGGCTTACTAGCTGCTTTGCTTCTCAATATTCTCTGGCTGGCCTCTGTTATTTTCTCCTACCAATAGGGAGCCCAATTAAGGACTCTATACGGGCTCTTGGATACCCCATAAGGGAAAAGAAGCAGGTTTTTTTCTACATCAATAGCCCAGCTAGGAGAAGGAAGTCTCTGATCCCAAACCTCCATTGCCTTGCAGGACATCTTTGGGAGAAGAAAGGCCCAGGGGGTAAACCCCAATACACAGATCCGTAGCGAAGTCCCTAAGGTGGTTGGATGGCGCCTTGTATTCCTCCTTCCAGCAACTGCTGCAGCCAAGCTGGTGCCCAATGTCTTGCTCTGCTTTCCTCTGGACCCGACAGTGATGCCAAGAGGAGGGTCTTGTCATCTGGGCAGCCCAGCACCTCTCCACACTGCCCAGCCTGGCGCCCCAGAAAGGTTACTTTGGTGCTGCCAACAGCAAAAACACCGCAGGTAACAGTTAAAACAGGGGCAGGCAACCTAAGGCCCGTGGGCCGGATCCAGCCCAATCGCCTTCTCCATCCGGCCCATGGATGGTCCAGGAATCAGCATATTTTTACATGAGTAGAATGTGTCCTTTTATTTAAAATCCATCTCTGGGTTATTTGTGGGGCATAGGAATTCATTCATTTTTATTTTTATTTTCAAAATATAGTCCGGCCCACCACATGGTCTGAGGGCCGGTGGGCCGGTCCACAGCTGAAAAAGGTTGCTGACCCCTGAGTCAGAAGTCACCGGTCTCTGGATCCACAGCAGCTGCCATGATTCTCCAGTAGTTTGACTTGACCCTGGGAGGCACACTCCATTGTCTCTCAAGACCGACAGGTGCCAGCAACTGGGGTTTTGTATATTGCAGCGATTGCAATGTATGTATATTGCTGTTGTGATCCTTGTGCGCTGCTTTGTTGTTGGAAAAGCAGCATGTGAGTATTAAATTGAATGAAATCAATTCCTCTGAGGTGACCTAGCTTAGAGAAGCAAACTCAGGGATTGGCCTTTCTGAGAAGAGGATGCTGGACTGGGTGGGCCCTTGGGCCTGATCCAGCAGATGCTCTTCTGATGTTCTTAACACCACCCTAAACCGGTCATTTGAACCAGTCCCAAGCCCAACACTTTCTTCTTGGGACCAGATCAGTCCAGGGCACTTAGGGAACCAGGTGAAGAATGGCACCATAAGCCTAGCAAGCCTCAGTCTCTGGTCAACAGATCTGGAACGGCCTCCAAGGGAAGGAAGCCCCCCCCCCGCCCCGGTGTGACAAATGTACCCTCTGAGCAATGTGTCCCCTCCCTCCTCTCCGGAAGAGACCAGACAAGGCTGAAGCAAGAGGGGTGAAGTAAGGCCCATTTCTGGCACAGGCAGAGGCAGCAGCTTTGCTCAACCTCTGATGACACAGCTGCTGCTGCTGATGCAAGAGCCGCTTGCCCAGGTGGAAGTGAGCCAGCCACAGCCACAGAGCGCATGCCCCCCCCTGCAGGCTCCTAGTAAGGAGGGCATGTTGGTGGGCAGGAGGAAGGCCCACGCCCAAAGAAGCCTGGGCACCAGGCCAGGGAGAGGGGACCACAAGCCCAGGGCTGGCTCTGCTGGCAGCAGCCCTTGGAAGGAGGGGGATTGTAGATTTATGGTTGGAAGGGGGGTTGGACTAGATGACCCTTGTGGGCCCTTCAAACTCTGGAGTCACAGCTGAAGAACCCCTGGCAGATACCCATATGAGGAGGCCCATTTCATTGTCAAACAGCTCTCACCCTCAGGAAGCTCTTCCCGATTCTTAGTCTGAAACAAGCTTGCTCCACCTTCCATGAGTCAGTTCTCATATCTCCTCTGGGTTTTAAACATACCCAGCTCCTTCAACCGCTCCTCATCAGGCTAGGTTTCCAGATCCTTGATCATCTCATTCACCCTCCTCTGTGCACATCCCAGCTTGTCAGCATCCAATTCCAGGTGTGATCTGACCAAGGCAGAATAGAGCAGGACGATTACTTCCCTTGAGGGACGCGGGTGGCGCTGTGGGTTAAACCACAGAGCCTAGGACTTGCTGATCAGAAGGTCGGTGGTTCGAATCCCCGTGACGGTGTGAGCTCCCGTTGCTCGGTCCCTGCTCCTGCCATCCCAGAAGTTCGAAAGCACGTCCAAGTGCAAGTAGATAGTTACCGCTCTGGTGGGAAGGTAAACGGCGTTTCCGTGCGCTGCTCTGGTTCGCCAGAAGCGGCTTAGTCATGCCGGCTCCCTCGGCCAATAAAGCGAGATGAGTGCCGCAACCCCAGAGTCGGCCACGACTGGACCTAAGGTCAGGGGTCCCTTTACCTTTATTACTTCCCTTGATTAGGTCCTGATGCTTCTGTCAATGCAGCCTTTGAATAGCATTAGCTTTTGGCTGCTGCACCACATAGTTGACTCAAGCTAAGCTTGTGGTCCACCAAGACCCCTAGATGTACTGCTAGTAAGCCAGGTGTCCCCCATCTTATATTTGTGCACCTGGTTCTTCCTTCCGGAGTACAGAACCTGGCATTTGTCCCTACTGAAATTCATTTTGTCAGCTTGGGCCCAGTTCCCCAATCTGTTAAGGTCATTTTGAATTCTGATTCTATCAGCAAAAAGAGCCCTGCAAAGCACAACACACAAACACAATCACAGCTCAGCTGAGTTTTTCCATCTGTGGGGTGGGCCTCACCGGACACCCTTGTCTTCAAAAGGATAAATCCTGTGAAAGGGATCTGATGGGAAGGGATCACCTCTCCAAAGACAAGGTTTGGATCCTTAAGAGGCTCAGTGAAGGGCGTATGGGGAACTTTCTAACATCACGAGAGGGAATGAGATCTCAACCGTTTCTCAAAATGCAGAGACATCACTTAAAACTCCTGAGAGCAGATTTAAAGGTAAATGAGGACATGTGGGGAACTTTTTAACATTGCTGGGAGTGGAAAGGAAATAGGATCTGACAACAGTTTCTCAAGAACAGAAACATCATTCACCGAGATTCCTGGAAACAAGATTTAAATAAAAAGGGAAGGTTTTTTCCCCCTGAACACCATAAATAATTATCCCAAGGAATTCAACCACAGATGATTTTGCAGTGGCCATTCTCACAAATGGTTTTAAAGATGTGGGGAAGACATGGAGGATATTGGGGGGGGGGATAGTTTTCAGTAATCACTGGCTTTGAGAACAGTATCCTGGTCTCTCTTCTTTGACAGCATAGATGTCCCAGCACGACTGACCGGCCCAAACATGGTGGGCATAAGCATCAAATGCCCTTTTCCTAAACCCATTAAGTATCTGGCTGACCCCTGCCTCTATCAGCTGTCCCCAGCCTAGTGCCCCCAAACCCTAGATTATACAAATTCATGAAGAGGACTATTGTGACCATATAACACTGGTCTTGAAAGACCTACATTGGCTCCCAGTACATTTCTGAGCACAATTCAAAGTGTTGGAACTGACCTTGAAAGCCCTAAACAGCCTCGGTCCTGTATACCTGAGGGAGCGTCTCCACCCCCATTGTTCTTCCCAGACACTGAGGGCCTTTTGGCAGTTCCCTCACTGTGAGAAGCCGTTACAGGGAACCAGGCAGAGGACCTTCTTGGTGGTGGCACCCACCTTGTGGAGCACTCTCCCACCAGATGTCAAAGAGAAGAACAACTATCAGACTTTTAGAAGACATCTGAAGGTAGCCTTCTTTAGGAAAGCTTTTAATGTTTAAAAGGTTACTGTATTTTAATATTCCGTTGGAAGCTGCCCAGAGTGGCTGGGGAAACCCAGCCAGATGGGTGGGGTATAAATAATAATAATAATAATAATAATAATAATAATAATAATAATAATAAATTTATTTATATCCCGCCCTCCCCAGCCGAAGCCGGGCTCAGGGCGGCTAACAACACTAAAATAGTGCAACATTATAAAAACATTATAAAAATTAATTAAAATCAAAATTGATGGCAACCATAAACTAAAGTTTTGTAAAGATTGCCAAAGGAGGGAGTCAGGCTGCGCCCTGACCAAAGGCCTGGTGGAACAGCTCTGTCTTGCAGGCCCTGCGGAAAGATGTCAAGTCCTGCAGGGCCCTAGTCTCTTGTGACAGAGTGTTCCACCTGATCGGAGCCACAGCCGAAAAAGCCCTGGCTCTGGTTGAGGCCAGCCTAACCTCCCTGTGGCCTGGGACCTTCAAGATGTTTTTATTTGAAGACCGTAAGTTCCTCTATGGGACATACCAGGAGAGGCGGTCCCGTAGGTACGAGGGTCCTAGGCCGTATAGGGCTTTGAAGGTTAAAACCAGCACCTTAAACCTGATCCTGTACTCCACCAGGAGCCAGTGCAGCTGGTATAGCACCGGATGAATGTGATCTCGCAGCGAAGACCCCGTAAGGAGTCTCGCTGCGGCATTCTGCATCCTCTGGAGTTTCTGGATCAGTCTCAAGGGCAGCCCCACGTAGAGCGAGTTACAATAATCCAGTCTGGAGGTGACCGTCGCGTGGATCACAGTGGCTAGGTCAGGGCGAGAGAGGTAAGGAATAATAAATTATTATTATTATTATTATTATTATTATTATTATTATTAGCACCTAGCCAGGATGGCTCTGCTTGCCTTCACACCTGAGGCAGCAAGTTGCTGGAAACCCCAGGAGGGGAGAGTTGTTCTTATGTTCGTGTTCTTATGTTCTTGAGCCAGGATTCCCAAAGGTGGGCTACTTCTGTCGTCACATCACCTATCATTATTACCCAGACAGTGGGATAATGTATTAGCTTCAATACCTAAGGTGCAATTAGATTTAAAATTAAGACTAAAACAACAGAAAATAATATTCAGAGTTTATCGAACCCCTTTACGGTTGTATAAGGGTTAGCAAAGATAGCTCAGTGTTGGAGATGGACAAGGGCAATGTCTCTCTGAAACACGTGTCTTTACTTAACAAGTCTGGGGAGAAAGTCCTGACTGTGCAGGAAAAGTTACAATCTTTATACTATATACCTGTAGTATGGAAATTATCAACGGGACAACGGAAACGGATTTTCCAGGAAATTTATATGACATCTGAAAGATTACTCCAAGCAATTAGCATCACTAGCAGGGTTGTTTGAAGACTTGTAATGAGAAACTCTCTACCTTTCTATATTGATTTAAATTTTGAGTTATTTTGTAAGGTGTGTAATTAGAATTGGAAAATGTACACAATGCAGTAAGATAAAGGTAAATTCTGAAAGCCACGAGGTGGGAGGGAAGGAAGTGGACAGGCTCTAAAAAGCCAGGGACGTTGAGTGAAATGATGTGAACGTATATTATTAAATAGACAATAAATAAAAAAATTATATACACACACACACATATATGAATATGAAATGGGTTTTCCATGCCCTAATGATGGCCAAGAGATTGATATTGAGGAATTGGAAAAATGAAGATATGATACCCTTCAGCCAATTTATGAACGCACAGCTTACAGGCACAGACTCTGTATGGATAAATATGGTAACATTTGGAATGAGTTTATACAAAATGTAGGCAGCTATTAGCATTTTCAAAAGCACTTGAACAATAATACTATACCAATTTATACCAGAATGTACGGGAATATATTGCTTTTTTGGCCTATTTTCCCTTTTATATGTATCTTTGTTGTTGTTTTTCTCCCTCACTTTTCCTTCTATTTTTTCTGGAGCACTTTATTTCTTTTAACTGAAATCACCTTAATAAAATATAAATTGTTGTTGTTGTTTAGTCGTGTCCGACTCTTCGTGACCCCATGGACCAGAGCACGCCAGGCATAAATATATATAATATAAAATATATATAATATAAAATATAAATATATATATTTAAATCCCCTTCCAGCATTTGATTCTGCCACCGCACCAAGATGGGCTGTGCTGCAAGTCATAGCAGCCTCAGTGCTGCCTCCTGGTGGCCACCTCCTGCCTGACGACAACACTCCTTCAGAGTGGCTGGGGAGCATGTTGGTCCGAGATCCAGGGCAACTTTCTTCACTGCGGATGCTGCATCCTAAGGCTCAAGGAAGACAAAAACAAGCATCTCTTCACACAACACACAACCTTCCCAAGGGGCCCTTTGACCCCCTTAAAAATTCTTACATTCAGAAAATGAGTTTTCAAATACTCCTGGGGAGCAGGATTAAGTGCTCCTTGCTCATTTTAATATTAGATGCTTTAAGGGCAGGACCGTTTGGGGAGAGGGAGAGAAGAGAGTGGAATCAGCTGCATGGGTTCAAGAGAGGATTAGACAAATCGATGGAGAGGACCGCTGATGGCTCCTACCCACCACGGCTATGCTCTGCCCTCCACAGTTGAAGACAGGGGTGCTTCTGAACACCACTTGCTGGAAAGCACAGGAGACGGCTTTTGGGCATGAAGGAGTGCCTCCACCTCCATCGTTCTGCCCAGACACTGAGATCCAGCACGAGGGCCTTTTGGCGGTTCCCTCGCTGCAAGAAGCCAAGTTACAGGGAACCAGGCAGAGGGCCTTCTCAGTAGTGGCACCCGCCCTGTGGAACGCCTCCCACCAGATGTCAAAGAGAACAACAACTATCTGACATTTATAAGACTTCTGAAGGCAGCCCTGTTTAGGAAAGCTTTTAACATTTAATAGGTTATTGTATTTTAGTGTTTTGTTGGAAGCTGCCCAGAGTGATTGGAGGGACCCAGCCAGATGGGCGGGGTATAAATAATAAATTATTATTATTATTATTATTATTATTATTATTATTATTATTACCCCTGCCCAACTGTTCAGCCATTGTGAGAACAGGATCCTGCACTAGATGGGCCACTGGCCTGGCCAGCAGACTCTCCTTATCCTCTTTTGTTCATAGTGCTTGTCACGATGCAAAGCATGTTGTTGTTGTTGTTTAGTTGTTTAGTCGTGTCCGACTCTTCGTGACCCCCTGGACCAGAGCACGCCAGGCCCTCCTGTCTTCCACTGCCTCCCACAGTTTGGTCAGACTCATGTTCGTAGCTTCGAAGACACTATCCAACCATCTTGTCCTCTGTCGTCCCCTTCTCCTTGAGCCCTCCATCTTTCCCAGCATCAGTGTCTTTTCCAGGGAGTCTTCTCTTCTCATGAGGTGGCCAAAGTCTTGGAGCCTCAGCTTCAGGATCTGTCCTTCCAGTGAGCACTCAGGGCTGACTTCCTTCAGAATGGATACGTTTGATCTTCTTGTAGTCCATGGGACTCTCAAGAGTCTCCTCCAGCACCAGAATTCAAAAGCATCAATTCTTCGGCGATCAGCCTTCTTTATGGTCCAGCTTTCACTGCTGGGAAAACCATAGCTTTGACTATACGGACCTTTGTTGGCAAGGTGATGTCTCTGCTTTTTAAGATGCTGTCTAGGTTTGTCATTGCTTTTCTCCCAAGAAGCAGGCGTCTTTTAATTTTGTAGCTGCTGTCACCATCTGCAGTGATCATGGAGCCCAAGAAAGTGAAATCTCTCACTGCCTCCATTTCTTCCCCTTCTATTTGCCAGGAGGTGATGGGACCAGGGGCCATGGGCATTACTGGACATCAATGAGGAAGGAAACTTCATGGACTTTCAGAGGCTACATGAAGACCAGACCATTCTGCATCACAGCCACAAACTCCCACCTAGGGGCTGAAATATGGCAAACCCAGAAGCCAGGGACCCAGCCCTGCCAGATCCTTCTGCAAGCCCAGGGACACGGACCTTGGTCACTGGTTTCTTCATGCTCTGAGCAAAAGGGTATTGGAGAAACTCTGGTCACTCTTGGCCCTCGGTGCAGAGGTTTCCAGGGCTTATGAACATGAAACGGAGAATTGTGTCCTGAATATGCAAAGCCAACTTTTCATTTCCAAGACATTATCGCCTTAGGGGAGGCATTTTCCCTCCCCCGTCCCCCTTTGAAAAAACGTGCAAGAGGATTTAGGCAGATATTCAAACTTCAAATGATTACGCAGCAGATGCAAATATCATCTTCCACTGTGAAACAGGTAGCTGCAGGCGCAAGATTAACAATATTAATAAGAGAGTAGGCAGATAAAATAATAAAATGGCATCAGTGGAACTGGTGCTTGACGGGAATAATAGACCACTGCCTGCCCAGAGGCGGTTACAATCTGAAATCCAGTGCAGGAGAGGCAGGGAAGAGCGATGGCAGGAAATGCTTGCAGGTCAATTGCTGTTTCTGTAGGGCAGGCATGGCCAAAGTCCATTTCGGGGGCCTAATCTGGCCTGCCGGTCGGTTTAATCCAGGGCCCTCATGGCAGTTCATTTCCTGGGGTAAAATCCTTTTTAAAAAGCTCAACACCTTTGGTTGGCCCTTTGGTTGGCCCTCACAGCCCTTCACTTCATCAAATCTGGCCCTCTTTGGAAAAAGTTTGGACACCCCTGCTGCAGGGGTTTGGGGATTGTGGGGCTGTGTCAAAGGCACCAACAGGACTTCTGAGGCAAGATGAGAACTCCTTGCGGGGAGCGGTCGAGCAGGAACTGCCCCTCTCTTCCTTCAGATATCATTTGAAAACTTCTTTGTTCACACAGGCATTCAAAACATGACTTTTAACTAGCCAGCAATTACTGATATTTTAAAATGCTTTTATGGATCTTTTGTTGACTTTGTAAGTTGTACATAATTTTTTTTACATCATCTTTATTGAATTAAAATACAAATACAGATACACACATAAAGATAAAAAAGAAAAGATTAAGACAAGAAAAGAAAGAGGGGAAAAACATACAAAACAAGAATTTGCATTTCAGTGGTACCTCAGGTTAAGTACTTAATTTGTTCCAGAGGTCCGTTCTTAACCTGAAGCACCACTTTAGCTAATGGGGCCTCCTGCTGCTGCTGTGCCGCCAGAGCACGATTTCTGTTCTCATCCTGAAGCAAAGTTCTTAACCTGAAGCACTATTTCTGGGTTAGCGGAGTCTGTAACCTGAAGCGTCTGTAACCTGAGGTACCACTGTATTATGCAATCGTTCATTGAATTTCTAAATAAAGGATTTCCAATTCTTCTCATTGTACTTGTATTGTTATTTACATTTAACGCACAGCCTTCTATTACCCTAATTTGTTTTCGTGTACTCTAACAAATTAACATTTGCACATTGTATTTTACAAGGGTAAGTTTAATTCCGCAAGGAGATTGTTATTTGGACAATATGTTTTTAGGTAATCTTTGAATATTTTCCATTCTTTGCATACTTTCTGCTTTGAGAGCTCTCTTACTTTCCCTGACATCTTTTGCCAGTTCTAGGTATTCAATCATAAGAGTCTGCCATTCTATTGAGGGTGGTGTTTCATTTTTCCAGTTTCTTGCCACTAATATTCTGGCTGCTGTTGTTCCGTACATAAACAATGGTCTTATATCTTTTCTGATTTCCGCTGACATTATTCCTAGCAGTAAGGCTTCTGGTCTTTTTCTGAATGTAAATCTGAATAGTTTTTTGAATTCATTATTTAATTCCCGGATGACTGTGCAATTCCACCACATGTGTAAGTATGTCCCTGTCTCTTTTTTGCACCTCCAGGAGGTTGGTGATCTACCTTTATACATTTTAGCAAGTTTTCCTGGAGTTTGGTGCCATCTATAAAGCCTATCTGATATATGATAAAGTGAGGGTCCATAAGGGTTTCTTGAATCAAGTGATAAGAAAATCCCTGTATAAGATCTGGGAGAAATATAAAAGGTTGTTAGAGCCAAAGATACCCTTGTAGACCTCTCCTGCAGAAGCCATAGCAGTCAAAAAAAGGCATATGGAAAAGGAATGGCCCAACTATCGAGTACTGCTAGAATTTGTTGAAGATAAGCCAATGTTGAAAAAATAAAGCCACTTGACAGACTGGCTCCAATACTTTCAAATAAACCAAAGATTGAGTTTAGACAAGAGAGATGGTCTGGCAAAAGAAACATCCAAGTTTGAAAAAGAGCTAACTCACAATAAAGGAAAACATATCTCAGGAATATACAACTATTTATTAGAATGGGAAGTGAAAGAAGAGCAAGTTAAAGTTGTAATGGCGAGATGGGCACAAGATCTTGGATATAGTATCTGTATGGAACAATGGGAAAGATTATGGAAGAAGGATATAAAATTCACGGTGTGCTATAATCTTAGGGAGAACGTAAGTTGTACATAATTAAATAAATGTGATCTGAAAGCAGAATGGGACAGGGGTGGCTCCCCCCCCCATGTGATGCTGGCAGCATGTGATGCCGCGGGTGGGGCTAGCAGGCACCGTCCCACTAGTCCCACTCTACCTCTGTGTGTCTAGTCTTCTTGTGGTAGCAAACCTCTGAGAAGGGCCCAAGGAAGCCCTGAGACAGAAATATTCCAAGAGTTCAAGGCACGTGGGGCAGAAGTGTTCAAGGGTCCGGGCGACCTCTGCGTGGCAGAGGGTGGAGGAGCAAAGGCCACAGGAAGCAGAGAGGGCAGGGTGGCATAGAAGGCTTCAAAAAGGAGGAGTCTGTGGTGGAGCTGAGAGCAAACAGAAAGCCAGCACACAGATTTAAACTGGGGTACATGTCACATGGCCTGAAAGGCAAGAGAGGTGTAGGATTTGAGCACCAAACCATTCTGTGCACTGGGCAGAGGTGAAGCAACCAAAAGCCAGAGAGGAGGATCGATGGGGGAGCCTGACCCCTTGGAAGGCTCACCCCAATTCAAAGGCTTTGTCTGCCCTTTGGGGACACCACCCTGCAAGCGAGGCTCTGGCTAGTGTCTCTGGAGCTGTCTGGTGTGCTGCCTGGACCCTTGGCAAAAGAGCAGAGGGTTACATGAACAACTGGAACACTGCTGCAGCATCCACCCTGCTAGCCCTCTTGGCCCAGACTCCCTCCAGCCCCACTGAGAAGACTGTGTCAATACTAAGTCACTTAGCAGAGCCAAAAACCAAATTGTTGGCTCCCTAATCAGAGTGTGAAAGAAGAACCCAAGAGGTGGAAGGCAGAGCAGTGAAACCGGGAGATGGAAAGAGGCAGGTGTGGAGGGAGGGTGAGAAACATAGAGCTGCTCTGGCACCAGCCAAGAGCTCATTTTTAGACAGAGAGGGAAATGTGTCCGGATCTGGGCATTACTGCAGAGCCTACCCCCACTGCTCGTGGGACAGCAAGCTCAATACAAGGAAAGCAGCACCACTCTCAGCAGGACAAGACTGGTCCCAGATTTCCAGACACAATAAATGGACATATTCACTCCAGACTACTCCATCACCAATCAAACTAGGTTTATAAAATTATTCACGGCATTGAGAAAAAGTCTCCTCCCTCTCTCCTAACACAAGAAGCTGAATGTTAGAAGATCTGAGACAGATAAAAGGAAAGACTACAATGCACAGCACAGAAATTAAACTATGGAACTCAATCTGAAAGGAGGCAGTAATGGCCACCAACATAAATGGCAAGGCTTCCAAACAACAGTCGCTGGAAACCACAGGAGGGGAGAGTTGCTCTTGTGCTCCAAATCCTGCTTGTAGGTTTTCCAGTGGGGCACTTGGGTTGGCCACTGTGGGAACACGATGCGGGTCTAGATGGGACATTGGCCTAATCCAGCAGGCTCCTGTGTTCTTAGGTATCAACTGGTATACAACTAAAAAGAGAGCAAAGAGGAAACTAGGGGGAACTCCTTTAGCAGTATTAAAAAAGTTAATCAGAGTACGCCCATTGCTTTCAACAGGTCTCCTCTGAGCAATACTGTTTGGTATTACTCTGAGTCCTAGCACCTGGGAGTTTGCAGAGCAAGACTTCAGCTGAACCCCAAAGGAACTGTGCACAAAGGTTTGCATTTTGAGACGACTGCTGGTTTTCATTCTCAGGTCACACAGTAGATAAACAGAATCCCCGTTCCCAAAATGATGTCTTACCTCTGGCCATGCCAAGCCACCAAGAGCCTTTCCGGGATGTGGCTGCTATTGTGCCATCCACCTTTTTTGAGACACTGAACCTCTGGGCACTATGCAGAACACCGTAAGGCCCAAACATCTGTCACTTTCCAAGCATGATGGTCTGACAGCGTCTCTCCCATTTTATGGAAGCAACAGTTAGTTACAAACACTCCAGCTCTTCTGCAGGCGTTTTCTGGAGGGACCCTCTTCTCACTTCTCTCAGAAAGCACCCAAGGGGGCGTCATGCAATATCTCCCTGCCAGAAGTGCATGACGTAGCCCTTAGGTGTCCAAACTACTGAAGACACACAAAACTTCCAGCACACGACAAGCCTCTGGAGCTCTCACGAGACAGGGAAGAGGCAGGTCTAAAACAGAGACCCTGGCAGAAATGGGGGTGGGGCAGCAGAGACCGAAACTGAACACTCTAGACCAGGCACGTCCAACAGGTAGATCGTGATCTACTGGCAGATTGTGGGGTGTTCCTGGTAGATCTTTGGCCCCTCGGTGATCTCCTTCCCCCCCCCAATAGGATGGACTTTGGTCCATCCTATGACAATGGGTAGATCACTGCCAGTTTTTTTATACTGTGAGTAGATCGCAGTCTATTGGGAGTTGGACGTCCTGCTCTAGACCTAACAGCAGTGGCGTAGCATGGGGGGTGCAGGGGGGGCCGGCCGCACCGGGCGCAACATCTGGGGGTTAGGGTTAGGGGGCACAAATCCACAGGTTAGGGGGCGCAAATCCACAGGTTAGGGGGCGCAAATCCATGGGTTAGGGGGCGCAAATCCATGGGTTAGGGGGCGCAAATCCATGGGTTAGGGGGCGCAAATTACTTGCCTTGCCCCGGTGCTGACAACCCACGCTACGCCACTGCCTAACAGGTCTGGTGAGATTCTGGCCTTCCCACTGTTTTCAAAAAAGGGTCCGCAGCTTGAGGGAGAGAAGGAGGGAGCAGGAGCACAGCCAGGAAGTCCTGCAAGGTGCCACTGTTTTTGCTGCCTTCAACCCCACATTATTGTACTTCTCCGTGTGTAAGACGAGGTTTTTTTTTAATTAAGAAATTAGGTTAAAAATTGGGGGTCATCTTATACATGGATAGTGCATGGGGGGGGGATTGGTTGGTGCTGCGAGCCAGAGATTGTCAGTGTGTTATTGGTGGCTGCTGCAAGGGCTGGTGTTGATATGCTGTCGCTGTGGCAATTGGGTGGGCGACTGGCAGCAAGGGAACCAATGATTGTGGTTTTTCCTACATGCACTAGTGGCAGCGTAGGTCAGACGGGTGATTTTCGGCAATCCCCCCCTTAAAAAAAGCTAAACAACTCACTGCTCTGGGCCATCTCCCCCTATTTTCTTAATTCTGAGTGCCCCAAAATAGGGGGCTTGTTATACACGGGAAAATACGGTATGTCAGCAGTAGTGGAGATTTTTAAATCTAGAGAGAGGCTGCTGCTTTGCTGGGGTTCTGGAGACTGTTTTCTGGGGAACCTTACATACCTGAGGCTTTGGGGGGAGGGGTGACAGCGGCATGGATGCCTCAGGGCAGAGCCAGAGAAGCCCCTGCTGCTCCCCATTTCCCCAGGCCCAATGCCCATAGCTGTCAACCGTCCCGTATTTGGCGGGAAACTCCCTTATCCCAGCGCCGTGTCCTGCTGCTGTCCCTTATCGATGATGCCCTTAAATTTCCCAGGTTTCAAAGGAAGCAGCTCCTCTCCCTCCCTCCCTTCCTGCCGGCCAGGGAGGAGGGAGGCTCCAACTGTGTTGCTTGGCTGCCCGGCCCCCTCTCACCAGCTTTGGCCCCCGGGAGCCCCTCCCCACCGGGACTGGCGGGAGCCTCGGGTTCTTCCGCCGCCATCCTCCTCCCAGCCGCCAACCTGAGCGTCTCTGCCTGGGGCCTCCCCTCTGCCTACCGCTGCCCCCGCTAGGCCGTACTGTGGCTGCGCCGCCGAAGGACCCGGATGAGATGGGCAGTGTGGCACAGCCTATGAATTGCTGAGGAGCCTTGAAAGGAGAGTGAGGGCAACCATAGAGAAAGCAATTCAGAAAGAGGACGAGGAGGCAGGTGTTCCAAGGGCTACAAGGGAAGGACCGCAAGCGCTTCTCCCATAGATTTGTAGTGGTAGACTAGCATAGATGGTCTGATCTGTGGTTTTACTTCGGGTGCTATTCCCCCCCTTCCTCCCGCCCCGCCTGATGGAACTGAGAGCTGCAGATGGAGCACGAGAGAAAAGATACAGAACTGCAGCAGCATCTTCGTAGCTTGGACTTTGTTTTGTGCAAAAAGTGGTTGCTGCTTGGAGTTCTTTAATTGCAGTGTTTCATCAGCTTGAGCAGCAACCTCTGGAACCGAAGGGCTCAAAACCAGAGCTGCTCTCCCAAATTATCTGGTCCCTTTTCGCTTCGTATTTCAGCTGCTTGACTCAAATCCCTTATTTTGGCTGCTGGTCCCTTATTTCCAAGCCTGTCAGTTGACAGCCATGCCGATGCCTGAGGCGAGGCCTGCCCAAGCCGGGGCTCCGGCTCCCCCTCGGCCTGCCCCGCCAGAGCCGCCCCGGGAAGGGAGCCCCTCGCCCGGCCCAGGACGCTCCCCGGGCAGCCGAGCCTCTCTTCCGCCCCGGCACGTGACGCCCAGCAATCATGTGACGCGCTCCGCACGCCCTTCTGCTCCCTCGCGCACTTACGTAACTGACGCCCTCGAAGCCTTCCGCGGACAAAAAGTAGTCCCCCGCGGCCCGCCAGATTTCTCCGAGGAAACGGCCGGCTTGACGCTTCCCCCGACGAGTGCGCAACCAGACCCCGGGGGGAAAGAAGCCGGAGCAGCGCCGCCCGCCCAGCGCCGCCGCCGCGCCCTCGGAAGTAGTCCCGGCGCCGGCGGGGTCCGGCGGAAGAATCCCTCCGCCGGGCGAGGGAAGCGGCGATGGCGACCGGGCGGGTGCCGGGCCGGAGGGAGCGGGCGGCTGAGGGGCCGCGGGGGTGGCTGGGAGAGGCCCCCGGCGGTAAGGAGGCTGCGGCGGGCGGAGGGTCCCCGGCGCGCTTGGGTGGGTCTCCGGGCGGCGGGCGAGGGGAGGGGGCCTGGCGCAAGATGGCGGCGGGCGGCCGAGGCGCGGGCGGGGGCTCAGGCAGCGCCGAGGGCAGCCCGCCTCGGACAAGGCCCCGCGGGAGGGAAGGCAGAGCACGGAAGCCCAGCCCGAGCGGCGCGCGCACCCTCCTCGCCCCCCCCGCACGCACGTCACGCCAGGGCGCTGGGCCAATAGGAAAGGGGAGGCGGGGAGAGGGAGCCGGGAGCGCCCTGGCCTCTCCAGGTGCATTGTGGGAGAATCCCTCCATCCCTGCCCGGTGGGCCACCCGGGAGCCGGGCCAGGCAGCGGCTGCGCTTGCAGGCCCAGAGCTCGGCTGCCTCCTCGGGGAATCCGGGGGCTGCAAGGGACCCCCAGGGTCATCTAGTCCAACCCCCTGCAATGCAGGAATCGGGGCAGGATCTGGTGCCCCAGCCGCACAGCAGGGGGAACGGTTGGCCTCTGTTAAGGGAGAAATCCGAGGGCTCCCTTGGACAAAAAACAAGGACGCCAGCCAGGAAGACCAGAGCAAAAGAGCAGCCAGTCAGCTTGGTCTTGATTGAAGACTGTGGCGACAGGACTCCCACCTGCCACAAGGTGGAACGAGATGGAAGCCCCAAACAAAAGAGCCCCCAAACTTTTATTAGCTGCTCATCCCCATGTTACACCCCACCCCAAACTACATCATTCATACATCACAGTTACATCATGAAAGGGGAGGTCTGGTGGCAGGAATCTGAGCCTCCTGGACCCTGCCCCATGGTTCTCCTTGCCCTCCACCAAACACCCATCAAGTGGAACAAAAGAGATATTTACATTTCCCTGTTTTCCTAGCCAAGTTCATCACACCCTTTTGTCTTCATCTGGGTTTGTTCTTTCTGGAATGGCTTCCTCTCTGGCACTCAGGTTTGTTATTTCTGGAATGGATACCCTCTGGCACTCTCTGGATGCCAGGGATTATCCCTCAGGCAGAGGGGCTGCTGAGGAGCTGAGCTCACATGTCTATAGGAATTTCTGAAGTTTTCCCAGGGAGCCAGTACATAGATACATTTATCAGCAATTTCTTACATTTGGTATTGTGCAGCAGAGGCCCTTTGAATAGATAGGAAGAAACTGTGATGAAGTGTTTTGTGGGGACAAATCACAAAAGTCACAAAAGTGATTGTGCTGGTTTTGGTAGTGTGCTGCATGTGCATGATATCTGCTGGAGGGGCAACCCCCCCCCCCAACCTATACATAAATTCCTGCAACACCTCGCAACTCCTGCTCAGGGCAAAAACCCTTCTCTGCCACAGCCCCCTCCACCCTTGCTCTGCTCCAGCCTCAAAGGCTGCCCTGCACAACTTTGGTCTTTGCAACCAGCAATTCAGGGAGCCCTGCAAGGAGCACTCTCGGACGCCTGCCTGCCTGGCTTCCTCCCCCACAGGGTGAATTGTGGGTTGCAAACACCGAAGTTGTGCAGGGCAGCCTCCCAGATCCTAGTCTGATACTCTAACCACTATGCCACACACCAATATGAGCAACTTAAGCGCTCAGCGATAGGAGCACCACTTTTCTTTCTGCTTAGATCAAACTGTACTCTGGCATTTCTGGACAAGCAATACTTCCTCTGGCAGCTTGTTCAGTTTTCCATTAAATTTTAGTGGTTAAACTGCTGGGCGGGCGGGGGGCGATAAGCAAACCAAGGCACAGGGTCACCTGGACTCCAAACCCAGTGCCTAGCAGGCTAAAGTTTTCCTGCCCAAAGGGACACATGTAGGGCAACAAGCAGACTCTGGAGGTGGCAAAGTAATGAGATTGTCATTCAAACATTAGTTACTTTTCTGCTGCCAATATATCTCATTAGAGATTAGGGGATACACTAGTTGCTTGCTGCTTTCATCTTTGGTTCCCTGATGAAACAAAGAACCTGGAATTTGGAGCACATCTTGTGTCTTTGAAGCCATCTAGGTTCAGAGATAAGCCCGATTATATGAAGCTGTGTTGTGGAACACAGGGAGGGCCTTGCAGCATTTTGCTTTTAAAGTGGCAGCCAGGTGCCCCAGTGAGAATCCCCTCAAGCTCAGCAGCCCCCTCTTATGCCTCAGAACGTCAGAAGAGCCCACCTTGTCCAGCATCCTCTTCATGGCCAGGAAGAGGCCTCTTCTGGGAGGCCCCACAGGCAGGATCTCTCCCTGCACTTTGGATTCCCAGCAGCTGGTATTTCGAGTCATATGACCTCTGATCCCGGGTCCCTCTGATCCAGCCATCATGACAGGAGACCTTGGTAGCCTTATTTTCCATAAGTTTCTTTAAGTCCTCTTCTAAAAGCTTTAAGTTTATTGTTTCCTCTCTTCTCTCTCCTTGCCTAGTCTGAGGTGCCCTAGATGTTGGTCACTTTCTGGCCTCACTCAAGCACAGTTAGAGGAATTGTATCTGGCTCTGGCTGTAGTTGGGATATCCCCATTCAGGTATGTGCCAGAAATATGTACCATGCAACGGACGGGCAAGATAGTTCCTGGGGTTGTAATGAGGGGGGCAAGATGCTACACTGAAGAGTGTGGAACTGGCCTGGGTGCTGGGTTTGCAAGAGAGCTTCAGAAATATGACTAGGAAAGACCTGGCATGGATTAGCATTGATTCCATTACTGATTTATTTAATTTTTTTGGGTGGGGAGGTGCTGTTGCAGGAACACTCCTCTTTTGCAGTCAGAAGCTTCTGTTTCTCGCTCCACCTTTCACTGACGGGCATTGTCAAGTGCCACACCCCAGTAGGGGGCAACTGAAGACTGGGGTTTCTTCCCACCATGACACACACGCTCTGCTTTTCCAGACTCGGCCATGGAAGCAGAAAATGAAGTGGAGAGCAGCAGCGATGCTGCCCCTCGGCTGGGGCAGCAAGAGGAGCCCTCCGAGAGCGGCCTGGGCATGGAGACCTCAGAGACCATGTCTGCAGACAGCAGCGATGCTGCCTCGGTGCCCGTCACCCTCTCGGAGGCAGATGAATCCGGGGTCGGCCAGAGCTCGGACAGTGGAGGGATCTCTTTGGTATGGACCAAGTCTTTTTTGCCTCTTTGGGGCTAGGCTTTCTGCCAGGGTGGGGGACACAGCAGGCCAGGCCCATTCCACAGGGGGCAAAGATAGCAAGTCTGACCTGGTGGAAGTATGAGAGGCTAGTAGGAAGTCTCCTCTTGCCTTTCCTCGTGGAATGATAGATTTGCCTTTATTTATTTGTGTAGAGTTGGAAAGGGACCCATCTAGTCCAACCCCCTTGCAATGCAGGAATTGCAACTAAAGAGTCTCTGACAGATGGCCACCTAAATTGTTCTTCACATCCTTCTGTGAAGGAGCGTCCACCACGTTCCTCTCTCTGCCACCTCTGAGTCGAGTTCCAGCCTCTGTTTCTCCCCCCCCCCTCTGCCTCGCAGGCCGAAGTACCGGAGAGCAGCTCCAGCACGGACGCCTTGCCCAGGGCCTACCTGCCGGACTCCTCCTCCATTGCGCAGTCCACCCTGGTGTCCAGCGTCTCCACCGTCAGCCAGTCCGTCCTGGTCTCCCAGTCTCCCCAGGGCCTCGTTCACTCCAGCGTCCTCGCGGAAGGAGCTCCCGTCGTCTCCAACTCCACGGCCTCCACCTCCTCGGATCTGAGTGCCGCCATTGACAAGATCATAGAGTCCACCATTGGGCCAGACATCATTCAGCGTGAGCAGGCAGAGGGCTGCGGGCGGGGAGTCCGTGGTGGGAGGGTGCAGAGGGAGTTGGGGGAAGCAAACGGACTCTGGAAGTCGCTTCTCACAGCCGTTCTTAGAAGGCACCCCCAAATATGCCATTTGTGCAGGAGCTGACGCTGGTTCTCTTTGTTCCCTGGTTCAGGGTGCATTGCTGTGACAAGCGAGGAGGATGGCGGGGCCCAAACCACCCAGTACCTCATCCTGCAGGGACCAGATGATGGTAAGGAAAGGGTCTTACGCATCCATTTCTTTGCCTTCCTCTCCCACCCTTTTCTCCAAGGAGCTCAAGGTGGCGCATGTGATTCTTCTCCTCCTCGTGTGATCCCCACAACACCCCTGTGAGGTTGGCCGAGTGGGGGATTCAAACCCTCTCCCAGGCCCTAGCCCGACACTCTGAACCACTCCACCTCACTGGCTCCAGCCTCGCTTCCTTCCTCTCCGGCCGGGAGCAGAATGCGGAGGCAGCCTCAGCCTCTGCCGCTCACGGACTGCGCTGGCCTGAGGGCTCCCTCCTGGCCAGCCTAGAGAGGAGGGAGGGTGTTGGGAGGAGCTCTCCCTTGACCTGGCGCCTGCACTCGCTCCCTCTGCCGCAGGAGCCCCCGCGATATCCCACATGGCCAGCTCTGCCCTGGCCCGCAGCTTGGCTGTGGAAGCCCTTGCGGACGGCCCCACCTCGACCTGCGTGGAGCACCCTGGGCCCCTGGAGCTGCTGGAGCAGCCGGAGCCGCTGGACCAGTCGGAGGAGCCCGACCTGGAGAGCCTGGAGGAGCTGATGGAGGTGGTCGTGGTGCAGCAGTTCAAATGCAAGATGTGTCAGCACAAGAGCGCCTCAAAGAGGGTCCTCATCCAGCACATGAGGGAGCGCCACTTCCAGCCAGGTGCGTCGGCCTCAGCCGGGGCTCGTCAAGCTCCAGGGGCGGAGTGGAGTTTTGGAGCGGTTCGTAGACTCAGAGAGTTGGAAGGGACCCCGAGGGCAAGGCAGGATTGGTGCACGAGGGCATGGAGTCGGATCTTGCGCAGGCTTGCCAAGAGAACTCTGGCTCTGCACCACGAATCTATCAGCTTCTGTAGTTTGTGTGCAGTCAACTTTTGGGAGCCGAGGGGGGAGGGCGAGGGTTAGCAATACAAGAGGGAGGGGAGGTTCTGTGGCACAAACAGGGCAGCATAAGAACATGAGAAGAGCCTGCCTGGATCAGGCCAATGGCCCATCTAGTCCAGCGTCCTGTTTTCACAGTGGCCAAACAGATGCCTCCTTTGGAAACCCCGAAGCAGGATTTGAGCACAAGAGCATAACTATCCCTGCTGTGGTTTCCAGTAACTGGCATTCAGAAGCGCCGCTGCTTCTCACCCTGGAGGCAGAGCAGAGCCATCCTGGCTAGCTGCCCCCGGTAGCCCTCTCCTTCTCCTCCATCAATTTGTCTAATCCTCTTCACTGCCTCCTGCGAGAGGGAGTTCCATAGTTTTACTCTGCATGAAGAAGGACTTCCATCCATCCAGAGTCTTCCGATGTTCAGTACTATTGGGCATCCACAAGGTCCAGCGTCATGAGAGAGGGGGGGAAAGACCTTTCCCTCTCCAGTTCCTCCAGGCCAGGAATCCTTTTCTCAACTCTGCTGCTTGCAAGTCAAGCTGCTGTACGATGGGAGAGATGGGAGGGGCACAATATATGGACTCAATCCAAATCAAAAATTTAAAAAGGAGTGAAAATGTTTTGATGAATATATAGCAAAATATTGCTCAAAAAAAGATACGCTAATATACCTAGATTAAAATGTGAAGTACTGGGCTGAAGAAAAATGAGTAAGGAAAGATAATAAGAATATATAGATGATTTGAGAAGATTGTAGAATGCAAAGATTATTGTAAATTGTATAATGTGGAGCAAATCAAGTGGGGGCGGAGGGAAGTGAGAGGAGGGAGAAAAGAATAATATGATGGATTGAGGAAATAGAAATGCAAATGTATGGGGGGATGGGGAGGAAATGGTGTTGGCTTTGGTACATTTGTATTGTAATGTAGTATGTGAAAACCTATATATGTATATATATATATGGACTGAATCGTGCTGTTTCCTCCCCTCTAGCGTCAGCCCCCGGTGTGAAGAAAGGGCGCCCCCGGAAGGGGGCTCCTGTGCCCAAGGCCCCAGAGAAGAGGAAGGCAGAAGAAGCAGAGGAGGAGGAGGAAGACGACATTGTGGACGCAGGGGCTATCGATGACCCTGAAGGTATTGCTCACGCAACCCCGCAGCTGCAGCCCCTCCCCCGGCTCCCCCGCCCCGCTCACCTGGCCTGCCTGTGCCACTCTTCCGCAGGGGACAGCGACTACAACCCAGCGGAGGACGAGCCTCGAGGGCGCCTGCCCAAGACCAGCAGCCGCCCTGTGCCCACGTCCAGCGAGGAGCGGCTGCGCCGGCGGCCGGGACGGCCCCGCAAGTTCCCCTGCCTGGAGGTGGTCCCTCAGCCAGAGGGTAAGCAGCAGCGGTGGCAGAGCAGGGAGAGTGTGCAGAAATGCACACAGAGGTGCGCTCCGATTGGCAAGGTCAGCCTCACCTGCAGGGCATGGCGGATTCTCCATTTTCCAAGTCATTGCCAGATTTAGGGCCAAAGTGAAACACTTCCAGTTGCTGGCTGCATATCAGAAACGGAGGTTTTCAGCGCTGACTTCCCTCCTTCCTTCTTCTGGTTTTTTATATCACATATAATTTTATCGCTTAGGAGCAAGTATAAATGTAAAATGCAACACATTATGTGTATGTGGAGTATGTAACTGGAAAACTAATAAAGATTATTTGGAGGAAAAAAGAAAGAAAGACACGGAGGTTTTCAGATTCTCCAGGGGATGCTTTGGCGCCCCATTGGAGTTCAGTGGGACTACTCACAAGCAAATAGGCGTTCTTGCAAATAAGTGTGTTTCACAGTAGGGCAGTTTCTTCTACTCAGCTGCTGGTAGGAGGTTGGCAGGGCTTGCTGCCTTTGAGGGAGCCTCGCTCAGATCCCCCTCTGCCCCCTGTGGGTCGAGTCGCGAGGGGAGCAAGGCAGTGGCACCAAGCAGAGACGTGGAGAGGGTCCCCTGGAGCACCAGAGAACAAGTTTGCTCCATCTCCCTGTCAGTTTGCATTTCTTGGTGCAGAAAGTATTGATCTGATGTGTAGAGATCTTTCCTATTCCAATTAGTTCAAGAAGGTTCTGGAAGCTTTTCTTTGTGAAAGAAACAAGCAGAAGGTTCCTGATGTTTGGGTTATTCCTTCAGAGAAGCTGAGAACAGCTGGCTTAAACTGGGTCTCTTATCTCTTCTGTCAAGGTCATGCTGACTAGCATAATAAGGCCAGAAGGAGCCCGGGCTTCACTTTTTCTTTCTATCTCTTTTCCTTCTTTCTATCTCTTTTCCTTCTGGTGTGCTGTTCTGTACAGTATGTAGCGTTAAAGTTTAGACTTATAAGTTATTGTAAGCTTAAGTTAAGTCTGCTGCAACTGGATTTCTTACGGACAGGGCCAATCCTGAATGTATTGGATTTCTAAGCATCGTGCTCATTTGCCTTCAGTAGCAGTAAAGCTCTCCTGGATGAAATAGTCATTCCCCCTGGTCTATTTTGGGGGAATCCTGCAACGTGTTTAGGTTTTTCCTCTGCCAACTATGCATTGGAAGTTCTTCTCTGGATCAATAGGAGCAGAATTCAATGACACTCCCGTGGGATAGCCCTTCACATATTTGTAGATGGCTCCTTTGACACCTGTCAGTCTTCTTTTCTCCAGGCTAAACAGATTTCTTCATGCCAAATAGTTCTCATCCTGTTTTTTTATGCTCTCTTTTCCTTCCCCTTTCCCCCAATTTGCACAATGCTGTTCCTGGATTGGCTTTGTGCTTGCTGTGGCTTCAGGCCACCCCCACTTCCTTCCCCCCAAACTAAGCTGGCTGGCTGTTTCCCTTGGGCAGGTGACAACGCAGAGCCCGTGGTCTCATCCCAGGGCCTCCCCCAGGGCGACCCCCAAGGCTCCGAGGCGGCCAGCTCCTCGGATCAAGTTCCTTTGGGGGGCGAAAGCCACGGGGAGCAGGCCGTGAGCCAGTCCGACTCCGAAAACAGGGACCCTTCCTCCCGCGAGAAGCTGGAAGCGCTCCCCCGCCGGCGCGGCCGCCCCTCCCACCGCTTCCTGGGCAAGAAATACCGCAAGTACATCGGGCGAAGGTGATTGGTGGGGGCGGCAGGCGGGGTTGGGTCCGTCTGCCCCCTTGGGGCTCCCTGCAAGAGACCCTGGGGCCTCCGTGGGGCTGGGCTCTCTGCGCTGAGCGCCCCTGTGATGTCACGCCGCAGGTACTGCTACAAGTCAGCCAAGCCCTTGATGCGACCCTACCTGTGCCGGATCTGCGGCTCCCGCTTCCTGACGCCCGAGGACCTGCGCTTCCACGTGAACTCGCACGAGGCCGGAGACCCCCAGCTCTTCCGCTGCCTGCAGTGCAGCTACCGCTCTCGCCGCTGGTCGTCCCTCAAGGTGAGTGCCGGCCGCCTCCCTTCTCCCGTCTCCTCCGAGCAGGTGGGAGGAAGACAAATAAATGGAGAGCAGGGGATGTTTATGTATTCATTTTCTCTTCCCCACCTGCCTGTAATAAATAATAATAATAATAAATTTTATTTATACCCCGCTCTCCCTGGCCAGAGCCAGGCTCAGGGTGGCTAACACCAGTAAAATTACAGTAAAATCTTAATTGGGGGGGGGAATTAAAATACAGGTTAAAATGCAATTTAAAATGCAAGTGAGCATTAAGTTGCAGGTCCGCTGCATAGAAAAGATCTATTAAAACATACGAACAATCAGTTTGTACAATCAAAACATCACAGCACAAGGCCTGCCTTTAAAAGCAATCTGTTCCCCAAAGCCTGTTTGAACACGAAAGCCTCTGTCTGCCAGTGGGAGGACAGCAAGGAGGGAGCCAGTATAACTTCTCTAGGCAGGGAGTTCCAAAGTTGCTTGTCATCAGCCAGCGCTGCGGAGGCCCTGTCCTGCATCCCCCGCAGACCTGCCTGAGAGGGAATCGGGACGGAGAGAGGGGCCTGTGGGAAGTCGCTCCAGTGAGCAGGTGGAGAGAGGCCAAGGAGCCAGAACCAGCTGAGGTTTATTTTTTAATATTGGAAGATTAGGAAGACGATGGTGTGAGCTACTTCATCTATACTTCATTTAGTCACAGCCACTGTTGAAGTTGCAGCATTTTCAGTTTCCTTTGATGGATTTGTACGTACAATTGACTTTTTCTGCTGTTTTTTCTAAAAGTAATAAACATATTTTTAAATATATATATATATTCATAGAATCATAGAATCATAGAATCATAGAGTTGGAAGAGACCACAAGGGCCATCGAGTCCAACCCCCTGCCAAGCAGGAAACACCATCAGAGCACTCCTGACATATGGTTGTCAAGCCTCTGCTTAAAGACCTCCAAAGAAGGAGACTCCACCACACTCCTTGGCAGCAAATTCCACTGTCAAACAGCTCTTACTGTCAGGAAGTTCTTCCTAATGTTTAGGTGGAATCTTCTTTCTTGTAGTTTGTATCCATTGCTCCGTGTCCGCTTCTCTGGAGCAGCAGAAAACAACCTTTCTCCCTCCTCTATGTGACATCCTTTTATATATTTGAACATGGCTATCATATCACCCCTTAACCTCCTCTTCTCCAGGCTAAACATGCCCAGCTCCCTTAGCCGTTCCTCATAAGGCATCGTTTCCAGGCCTTTGACCATTTTGGTTGCCCTCCTCTGGACACGTTCCAGTTTGTCAATGTCCTTCTTGAACTGTGGTGCCCAGAACTGGACACAGTACTCCAGGTGAGGTCTGACCAGAGCAGAATACAGTGGCACTATTACTTCCCTTGATCTAGATGCTATACTCCTATTGATGCAGCCCAGAATTGCATTGGCTTTTTTAGCTGCCGCGTCACACTGTTGGCTCATGTCAAGTTTGTGGTCAACCAAGACTCCTAGATCCTTTTCACATGTAGTGCTCTCAAGCCAGGTGTCACCCATCTTGTATTTGTGCCTCTCATTTTTTTTGCCCAAGTGCAATACTTTACATTTCTCCCTGTTAAAATTCATCTTGTTTGTTTTGGCCCAGTTCTCTAATCTGTCAAGGTCGTTTTGAAGTGTGTTCCTGTCCTCTGGGGTGTTAGCCACCCCTCCCAGTTTGGTGTCATCTGCAAATTTGATCAGGATGCCCTTGAGTCCATCATCCAAGTCGTTGATAAAGATGTTGAATAAGACCGGGCCCAAGACAGAACCCTGTGGCACCCCACTAGTCACTCTTCTCCAGGATGAAGAGGAACCATTGATGAGCACCCTTTGGGTTCGGTCAGTCAGCCAGTTACAAATCCACTGAGTGGTAGCATAGTCAAGACCGCATTTTACCAGCTTCTTTACAAGAATATCATGGGGCACCTTGTCAAATGCCTTGCTGAAATCAAGGTAGGCTACATCCACTGCGTTCCCTTCATCTACCAGGCTTGTAATTCTGTCAAAAAACGAGATCAGGTTAGTCTGACATGACTTATTTTTCAGAAATCCATGCTGACTATTGGTGATCACAGCATTCCTTTCCAGGTGCTCACAGACTGTTTGCTTAATGATCTGCTCCAGAATCTTCCCTGGTATTGATGTCAGACTGACTGGGCGGTAATTATTTGGGTCCTCTCTTTTCCCCTTTTTGAAAATAGGGACAACATTTGCCCTCCTCCAGTCTGCCGGGACTTCGCCTGTTCTCCAGGAATTCTCAAAGATGACTGCCAGTGGTTCTGAAATCACATCTGCCAGTTCTTTTAATACTCTTGGATGCAGTTCATCTGGCCCTGGAGACTTGAATACATCTAGACTAGCCAAGTATTCTTGTACTATCTCCTTAGTTATTCTGGGCTGTGTTTCCTCTGCTGAATCATTTGCTCCAAATTCTTCAGGTCGGGCATTGTTTTCTTTATCGGAGAAGACTGAGGCAAAGAAGGCATTGAGGAGTTCAGCCCTTTCTGTGTCCCCTGTTTGCATTTCACCATCTTCTCCTCTGAGTGACCCCACTGTTTCTTTGTTCTTCCTTTTGCTACGAACATACCCATAAAAGCCTTTTTTGTTGCTTTTAACCTCTCTAGCAAGCCTGAGTTCATTCTGTGCTTTAGCTTTTCTGACTTTGTGTCTACACGTGCTGGCTATTTGTTTGAATTCCTCTTTGGTGGTTTCCCCCCTTTTCCATTTTTTGTACACATCCTTTTTTAATCTTAACTCAGTTAAAAGTTCTTTAGATAGCCACCCTGGCTTCTTTAGGCACCTTCCATGTTTCCGTCTCATTGGTATTGCCTGAAGTTGTGCTTTTACTATCTCCCTCTTAACAAACTCCCAGCCATCATGAACTCCCTTTCCTTTTAGTATTACTGTCCATGGGATCTCACCCAGCACTTCCCTAAGTTTTATGAAGTCAGCTTTCTTAAAGTCGAGAAATTGAGTCCTAGTATGCTTGGCTGCTCCTTTCCGCTGTATAGTAAACTTCAGAAGAGCATGATCACTCGCGCCTAATGATCCTTCCACTTCTACCCCACTAACCAGGTCATCAACATTGGTTAGGACCAGATCTAAAATGGCTGTTCCTCTTGTAGCTTCTCCCACTTTCTGGACAATGAAGTTGTCTGCAAGGCCAGTGAGGAATCTGTTTGACCTTATGCTCTTGGCTGAGTTTGACATCCAACAAATATCCGGGTAATTGAAGTCCCCCATTACTACTATCTCCCTTCCTTTTGCATGCTTGGCCATCTGTTCCAGGAAGGCATCATCTATGTCCTCCGTTTGGCTTGGGGATCTATAGTAAACTCCCACAATGAGGTCACTGTTATTCTTCTCTCCCTTAATTTTGACCCAAATGCTCTCACTTTGGCTTTGAGGTTCTAAATCTTGGATCTCTTCACAGGTATACACATCCCTGACATATAACGCCACTCCTCCTCCTTTCTTGTCTGGTCTGTTTCTCTGAAATAGATTGTATCCCTCCATTATTACATTCCAATCGTGGGACTTATCCCACCAGGTTTCAGTGATGCCTATTATGTCATATTTAGTTTGCTGTACCAAGAGCTCAAGCTCATCTTGTTTATTTCCCATACTTTGCGCATTAGTGTACAGACATTGAAGTCCATTAATCATTCCCCCGTGTCTCTTATTTAAGGATTTTTTCCTCCCACCACTAGGTCTGCGTGCTGTTTGCTCCATTCGGTCTATGACATTTGGATGATCATCTTCATCAATTGATAGACTCCTACCTTCAGGAGCACTGTCTCCCTCCCCCACATTAGTCAGTTTAAAGCCCTCCTGATGAGGTTTCTGAGATTTTTTGCAAAAACATTCCTACCAACCGTTGTGAGGTGCAGCCCATCGCTTGCCAGAAGTCCATCTTCAAGAAACTGCATTCCGTGATCTAAGAATCCAAACCGTTCCTGTTTACACCATTTGCGAAGCCAGTTGTTCACTTCCACTATTTTTCCCTCTCTCCCTGGGCCACGTCGTTCAACTGGGAGGACAGATGAGATGACAATTTGTGCATTTAATTGCTTCAATTTCCTGCCCAGAGCCTCGTAATCTCTTTTGATCTTCTGGAGGCTATTGCTTGCAGTGTCATTGGTTCCCACATGAACCAAGAGGAAGGGGTATTTGTCAGTGGGTTTTATGATTCCTTGCAGTCGTTCAGTTACATCTTGGATCTTAGCCCCGGGGAGACAGCACACTTCCCGAGACATCTTGTCAGGCCCACAGATCACTGCTTCTGTTCCCCTCAGTAGGGAATCCCCTATCACCACTACACGCCTCCTCTTAGGTCTGGTCGGGGTTCTTCCGTGAGCTGTCCGTTCCAAGGTCGCCTGCACATTCCCTGAAGACTGCCTTTGCTGCTCGTCTTCATATACCTGATCGACTGTAATGAGGGAGAGATCCTCAAATGGAGTCTGCTCTTCGTCTTCCATGCTAGGGGAAAGGACCTCAAAGCGATTGCGTATTTCTAAACAATCAGAGCGAACCCTGGGCCTCCTACTTCTTTGAGTCACGTTTCTCCATATATCTGGCTCCTGTGTTGGTGAACTAGCCTCCTTCTCAGGGGAGTCCCCTGTCTCCTCCTTGGTGGAGACGGTGTGCTCTGTTGCTTCCAAGAAGAGCTCCAGCTCTCTAATTCTTTGGAGCGTAGCTACACGTTCCTCCAGTTGCTGGACTTTGTCTTTTAAGAGGGCAATCAACATGCAATTGCTGCAGGTAAAGCTGCCTGCAACCTTTGGCAAGATGGCAAACATTGCGCAGGAACCACAGGCGACTGCAGCTGTTCCCTCACCCTCCATCTTGAGAAGGTGTCGTTGGGGGTGACTACAGCGGTCCTCCATCATAAAAAGCGTGAAGACAGGACAAATAAATCCCCCCAAATAAACCTATATCTCCCCCAACAAACGTTTGAGACTAGCTCCCCTAAATCTAAAAGATGGATCAAACTCAACAGAAGCCCTGCCCCCTCTGACCTTTGCACAGAGAAAGCAGCTAATCAGCCACAAGAAACTCACACAAGAAAACCCTTTTTGTTCCTTCTTCAGCCGCTGCCCTACAAGCTCTATTCATCTGAGGTAGCAAAATTTGATACAGAACAAACCATGAACTATAAAAATGGTTCTAACGTAACTGATGAACTCCTTCACATGTGGCTGCTCTGTGCTGTATATACCTTTACCTTTTTACCTATATAGAAAAAATGAAGTTTTTTGCATGGGCCATTTTAAAGTGCAATAAGAAATCACAGGTCAAAAGCGAAATGTTTATTTCATAAAATCTGCTTTTAGTCTACTGCTGCTTTTAACTTCTCTAAAACTTTTGAGAAATATTATTGTCAATTTTTCTTGGTGATAATTTTGTCAGCTGAAAATCTCAGGGCTGCTCACGGCATCAAAATACACTATGAGAACAATCAGGTGGTATATAAACTTTCCGAAGCAAGCTAGATAGCAGTGCCTGGCGCTCTGCTCCTCCAGCCTCCTCCTTCCCCCTGCAGGAGCACATGTTCAACCACGTGGGGAGCAAGCCCTACAAGTGCGAGGAGTGCGACTACACCAGTGTCTACAGGAAGGACGTCATCCGCCACTCGGCCGTCCACAACCGCGACAAGTAGGTGCCCTCAGGGGCCCCAGCAGACCCGGGCAGGCAGCAGAGGGTGGCAGCGGGGCCTCCCCTCCCATGTCCAGGTCACGGGGTGGGTGGCTGCTTGTCAGGGGTTCTTCGGCTGACATTCCTGCATTGCAGGGCGTTGGGCTAGATGTCTTCTGGGGGTCCCTTCCTACTCTACGATTCTGTGATTTCTCGGTGGCCTCACCTGCTTCTTCTTTCCTTCCTTTGTTTTTGTTTTTAGGAAGAAGCGAGCTGATCCGGTGAGTGTCCTCCTTCGCCCCCACCTGACTCCTGCGTGCGAATCTTTCTTGGCTCCCCAAAGGGGCGTTCCTTGCTGTGTGTGCCCTCATGAACAACCCTTCGAGGGAGGCTGCTTCGGCTTGGGAACCGAGAGGCTGTGACTTGGCAAAGGCACACACAGAGTCCAGAGCAGGACCAGGAAGGGAGCTTCAGAATCGAGGCCAGCTCTCTGGGCTGAGCATAGCCGGCTGCTCCTCATGGGGTGGGGGGTGGGGTCTCACCTGAGCCAGGCAGTTCTGACCATACCTCAATCTCTCTCTGGTCAGCCCCCCAAGCGCAGTTCCTTCCCCTGCCCTGTCTGCAGCCGCGTCTACCCCATGCAGAAGAGGCTCACGCAGCACATGAAGACGCACAGCACCGAGAAGCCCCACATGTGTGACAAGGTGGGTGTCAAAGCAGGGGGGCCCCTCTTTGGCTGAGGCCTTGTGCCTGGGCATGGGGGGGGCAGGTGGCGAGGTCTGCAGCTGCCGCCCTGCATCAGCGGCAGAGGAAGCCGCTCGGGCGCCTGGGGTGGCGTGCCCATAGGGGCAGGGAGCACCATGGGGCCTCCGAGGAGTCTGCCTGCCTGCTCCCACTCAGGCCGCCCTACAGCTGGGGGGGAGGAGGCAGCAGGGGGACCATTTGGGGCAGCGCGGAGCCTGCGGGCGCCCAAACCACCACGTCACTCCCAGGAGAGCCGCGTGGCTCAGGCACACTGCAGGCCCCGCAGTGAGTGCCACCTGGCATTTTGTCACCCCCCTCAGTGTTGACACCCAGGTCGGACTGCCCCCACCACACACCCCTTCCTCCGCCCCTGCCCTGCGTGACCTGAGCCCTTCCTCTCTCCTGCAGTGCGGGAAGTCCTTCAAGAAGCGCTACACCTTCAAAATGCACCTGCTGACCCACATCCAGCCTGTGGCCAACCGCCGGTGAGCACCCCTGCATTGCCCTTGCCGGGTGGGGGGAGGAATAGCGGGGAGAGACAGCTGTGCACATAGGCCGCCCCCTCCCCCATTGGCCCACGGTGACGGCCGTCTCCTCCTCCCTTTTTTGGGGGGGAATTTGTATTTTATTTATTTGTTAACATTCTTATATTACATCGGTAAACGCTGTCATATTACATTACAGGACTTACTATAATATAATTTCCAACACATATACAAAAAATATATACAAATTTTATATACCTAGAAAGAAAATGAAACAAAAAGAAAGAAAGAACAAAGAGAAAAAACAAAAACAAATTCCCCCCCAAAAAAATCATATACATACCAACACACTAGACTTCCTGTCTTTCCCTTTGTATATTCCTCTTTTACAAATGAATGAACTCTTATTATTGCATATTTATTTACATATTATCTAATACATTCCTGTATGAATATGTGCTCTTAGCCTTATTTCTCAACTCAGTCTCACTCCAACGTCAATCAAATGCTAGCATAGATAGTGAACCTTTACTGTATTTTTGAACGTATGTTTTATATCTATCCCACTTTTCCATAAATTTTTGTTTTGAATTGCCTCTCAGGGTATTTGTTAACTGCGCCATTTCAGCAAATTCTTGTAGCTTGTAATGCCAGTCCGTTATTGTCGGGGCTTCTTGTTCCTTCCACCCCTTTGCCACCAAAGTCCGAGCTGTGGCCATTGCATATAAGAATACCTCCCTAAAGGCCTTAACAATGCTCTTATGTACTCTTATGTACTCTTATATTCCTGCTAACAATGCTCTTATGTACTCCCTCCTCCTCCTCCTCCTCCCGGACAGGTTCAAGTGCGAGTTCTGCGACCACGTCTGCGAGGACAAGAAGCTGCTCCTCAAGCACCAGCTGCTGCACATTCACGACAAGCCCTACCGCTGCAGCCTCTGCCCTTACGCCACCGTCCGGGAGGACTTCCTCCTCTCCCACATGGCCGTCAAGCACACAGGTGAGCAGCGCCGTCTCATGCCATCAATTACTCAGGTTCACAAGATAGAAGCGCAAGGAAATGGTTAGACCAGAAGCAACAAGACATTTAAAAGGCTACGGAATACGAATCAGCCCAAGGCCTGGCTGAGCAGGAACATTTTCACCTGGCGCCTACAGGTGTGTAATGAAGGCACCAGGCGAACCTTCCTGGAGAGAGCATCCCACAGACGGGGAGCCACCACAGAAAAGGCCTCCCCCTGGACTTCACTTGGAGAAGGCACACAAAGAAGGGCAGAGGCAGATTTGGGGGAGCAGGACCAGTCCCCCCCCTTGGCTGGCAGAGAGGACATTGCAGGAAGAGGGCTGGTGCTCACTCTCACCTCTTCCTGGGAGGTTTCCAAGCAGAGGTTGGACGGCCGTCCTCCAGAGATCCTTTGGCTGAGATTCCTGCATTGCAGGGGGTGGGAACCGGGGGCCCTCTGCAATTCTGTGTTTAGGACTGTTCAACGGGTGTGAACAGTCCCGCTGGGCTTTTTTAGAATCTTGCCTCCCGCAAAAAGGAAAGGGGGGGCAGACTCTCTCCCCTCCCCTGCTTGCCAAGCTGCCCCCCCCCTTCCCACCAGCCGGACAGGCTCCATCCTCACCCTGCTGCTGCTGCTGTCTCCCCTGCAGGCGGGAAGCCCTTTGCCTGCGAGTTCTGCCACTTCACCACCAAGCACAAGAAGAACCTGCGCCTCCACATCCAGTGCCGCCACGCGGAGAACTTCGAGGAGTGGGTGCAGCGGCACCCGGAGGAGCCCCCCTGCCGCCGCCGCCCCTTCTTCACCCTCCAGCAGATTGAGGAGCTGAAGCAGCAGCACAGCCAGGGCCAGGCGGCCGCGGAGGCAGCGCCCGCCAGCTCCCCCGTGAGTGCACGGGCATCGCCCCCCCCCTCATTTCTGCTGCCCCGTCCTTCCCACCAGCTCTGAGCTGCCCTCACCGCTTTCTCCCTCCAGCAGGTCACCTACCAACCTGCCCAAACCCCGCCTGCTCCAGAGCCCCCCATCCTGACGCAGGAGCCGCTGGAGGCAGCCACCATCATCTACGAGCCAGGTAGGGACGGGCCCATCGAGTGCAGCGTCCTCTTCTCACAGGGGCCAGCCAGGTGCCCCACTGAGAAACCCACAAGCAGCAGCCCTCTCCCCTCCTGGGATTCAGAAGCCTTTCTGCCTCTGCCTGGGATGGCAGATCATTGCCATGGTGGCTAGTAGTCAACAGCGGCCCTCTCCTCCTCCATGAATTTGCCCAGTTTTAAAGCCATCTCAGTTGGTGGCCGTCACTGCCTCCTGTGGGAGGGAGTTCCACAGTCTAACACGGCACTGCATGAGGAAGGACTTTCCTTTTTCTTCCCACATTCGGCTTCACTGGATGTCCACAAGTTCCAGTGTCACCAGAGAAGGAGAGAAACCTTCCTCTATCCTCTCTTTCCAAGCCATGCAAGAATTTTATAAACTTCTGCCATGTTGCCTCTTACTTGCCATTCCCCAAAGCTAAAAGGTCCCAAATGCTGCAACGTTTCTTCATAGGAGAGTCAGATTTTATTGGTCAATCAAATACCAGTTACAGTGGTACCTCTGGATGCAAACAGGATCTGTTCCATAGACCCGTTCGCAGCATGAAAGGAACGTAAGACATGACTGCGTCTGCGCCTGTGTGGGTCGCGTTTCGCCACTTACGCGCATGTGCTTGACTCGGAAGTAACACTCAAGCTGAAGTTTATTCATCCCGAGGTATGACCGTATAACCAAAAACAAACATACAAAACACAGTTCTCAAAAACATGCAGCACATCGGGATCTCACGCCACCCCCTTGATAATGCAGGTGGCCCTTTTCTGAAGGCGTGTCCTGGAGCAGCAGGAGGGGGGGGGCGCAGAAGGGACCCTGCAGAGCTTTGAGCAGGAGGTCTCCGATCTGAGTGTCGCCATTCTGCCAGCATCGGAGGACCCAGCACCAAAAGAGCTTTTAAGGTCACTGCCTTCCTTGGGTGGAACTTGCGGGGTTTCAGCCAGCCTGCCTAGAACCCCATACAGTGGTACCTCGGTTCAAGAACAGTCCGGTTTAAGAACAATTTGGTTTACAAACTCCGCAAAACTGAAAGTAGTGTCCCAGTTTGCAAACTTTACCTCGGTCTAAGAACGGAAGCCGAATGGTGGAAGGGCACCGGCGGCAGGAGCCTCATTAGGGAAAGCGCACTTCGGTTTAAGAATGGTTTTGGTTTAAGAACGGACTTCCAGAATGGATTAAGTTCGTAAACCGAGGTTCCACTGTACAGTCATACCTCGGGATAAATACGCTTCAGGATAAGTATTTTCGGGTTGCGCTCTGCGGCGACCCGGAAGTAATGGAGCGCATTACTTATGGGTTTCGCCGCTTGAGCATGCGCAGACAGTCAAAATGACGTCACACACATGCGCGGAAGCGGCGACACGCGCAGTCGCAGCTTACGTTCTGTTCAGGATGTGAACGGGGCTCTGGAACAGATGCGGATCGCATCCAGAGGTACCACTGTATTGTTGAAATTGCGCAAGTTGCAATCGTACTGTACTCTCAAGCTCTCCCTCCCTCCCTCCCTCCCTTGTGGCTGGCTAAGGGCATAGAAATGTCGGGAGCAGGAGCCCAGCTGACCTGCCTCTTGCTCCCCCCGCAGACGTAGAAGGCTCTGCTGAGCTGGCCACACAGACGGCGCTGGACCTCTTGCTGAACATGAGCAGCCAGCGGGAACTGCCCGCCAGCAGCACCCTGGAGGTGAGGCCGGGGAGACCCTCGCAAGCCCCAGCTCCTTGGTGGGCCCTTCCAGCTGTGCCATGCCATGACCCACGTCTGCTTTCTGCACCCCCTGCAGGTGGCCGTGGTGAAGGCCGACGGCTTCTCCAAGGCCTCCGAGCCCCAAGGGCAGCCGGAGGAAGAGGAGGAGGAGGAGGAGGCCCAGACCAAGGTGCTGACGCTGCACGTCACAGAGGAGGCAGCCCTGGAGGGCACCGAGATCCAGCAGGTCACCATCCCCTTCAGCAGCACCACGGAGTACAGCATCATTGCGCCAAGCGAGGAGGAGGCCACCAGCACGCTCTACGGGTGAGAGCAGAGAAGCCGGCCGCCTCCAGGCAGAAGGGCTCTGGCCGCCGGGAGTTGATAGCGAGAGGCAGCGTGGTGCAGTGTTTAGAGCGCCAGACTAGGACCTGGGAGACCAGGGTTTGAATCCCCACTCAGACACGAAGCTCACGTGCCATCTGGCAACCCAGCCAGATGGACAGGGAATAATTAATAATAATAATAATAATGTTTTGTTTATTACTTGGACCAGTCTCAGCCTCACCTACCTCACAGGGTGGTTGTGGAGATTAAATGAGGGAGCTTTGAGCTTCTTGCAGGGAAGGTGAGAGATAAATATATTGGGGAGGTAGAAGGTGGGGCTTGCACAGCCTTCTCAGACCAAGGCTCGCTCTGCATTCCTACTGCCCCTGTGGCTTCAGGTTTTCTCTGGATCCACGTGAATAATAATAATAATAATAATTTATTATTTATAGCCTGCCCATCCAGCTGGGTTTCCCCAGCCACTCTGGGCAGCTCCCAAAAGATTAACAACAGAATAAAACATCACACACACTAAAAACTTCCCTTCAGATGTCTTTTAAAAATAGGATAGCTGTTTATTTCCTTGACATCTGATGGGAGGGTGTTCCACAGGGCGGGTGCCACTACCGAGAAGGCCCTCTGCCTGGTTCCCCATAGCTTTGCTTCTCGCGGTGAGGGAACCGCCAGAAGGCCCTCAGCACTGGACCTCAGTGTCCGGGCAGAACAATGGGGGTGGAGGCGCTCTTTCAGGTATACAGGACCGAGGCTGTTTAGGGCTTTAAATGTCAGCACCAACACTTTGAATTGTGCTCGGAAATGTACTGGGAGCCAATGCAGATCTCTCGGGAGCGTCCTGGCGGCCACTCCCAGTCACCAGTCTAGCTGCTGCAGTCTGGATTAATTGCAGTTTCTGAGTCGCCTTCAAAGGTAGCCCCACATAGAG
Source organism: Podarcis raffonei (assembly GCF_027172205.1). Classification (NCBI taxonomy): domain Eukaryota; kingdom Metazoa; phylum Chordata; class Lepidosauria; order Squamata; family Lacertidae; genus Podarcis; species Podarcis raffonei. The sequence goes on along the minus strand of NC_070607.1, from coordinate 99,363,540 downwards.
CGCATTGCAGTAGTCCAAGCAGGAGATAACCAGAGCATGCACCACTCTGGTGAGACAGTCCGCAGGCAGGGAGGGTCTCATCCTGCGTCCCAGGTGGAGCTGGTAAGCTGCCCTGGACACAGAATGGACCTGCGCCTCCATGGAGAGCTGTGAGTCCAGAATGCCTCCCAGGCTGCACACCTGGTCCTTCAAGGGCACAGTTGCCCCATTCAGGACCAGGGAGTCCTCCACACCTGCCCGCCCCATCCCCCCAAAACAGTACTTCTGTCTTGTCAGGATTCAACCTCAATCTGTTGGCCGCCACCCATCCTCCAAAGGATGAAATTTGGGGTAACTGAAAGACCCCCCCTCACCCCCTGGACTCACTCTTCTGCCTCTCTAAGGGCCTGCAGGGTCAGGAAAGTGGCCCCCCTGGGCCAGCATCCTGTTCTGGCAGAGGCCAACCAGGCACCCCCAGTGGGAAACCCACAATCAGGATCCGAGCTCAAGTAGCAGCCCTCTCCTCTCCTGGGCCTCCAGCAACTGGCCTCTGCTCCTCCCTGAGTTTGTCCGATGTCTCTTGGCAGGGAGGGGGAGAGTGCCAGCGAAGTCGTCCAGGCGGTGGTCAGAAGCTGCACCCTGAAGCATGCCACAACTCCCAGCAGCACGCCAGAGAGCCAGCAGCACACCGTGGAGGTGAGGAGGAAGAAGGGATCTGTCTGTCGCCCAGGGAGGAGGAGGCCAGCCCAGCCCCGGGTCCAGGAAGTGCCGCTCTAACCAGCTTCCCTCCTGTCCCTGCAGATGAGTGGGGAGCGGCCAGAGGCCCAGTGCAGCGTCCCGTGGCCTCTGGTCCAGTGCCTAGCCTGGCCGGCCCACAAGGCCGTTTCGCTGGCCCCCGCCGACCAGGAACCGGCCCCAGGCAAGGGCAGGCCTCCCGCCAGGCAGGGGGCGTCCAAGCAGGCCTCCGGCAACGACACTTCCCCCAAGAAGCTGCCGGCAGCCCTGGCGGGCAAGGTGCCCTCAGCCAAGAAGTTCTCCTGCAAGATCTGCATGGCGACGTTTGCGGGCCGAGCAGAGATGGAGAGCCACAAGCGTGCCCACATTGGACCCAGCGCCTTCAAGTGCCCCGACTGCCCCTTCACGGCAGCTCTGTGGCCCGACGTCCGGGTAGGTGGAGGGGGGGTCCCTTGCAAATGGAGGTGGAGGGGGCAGGCGGCTGGGAAGTGTCCACAGCGCTGGGGCCAGAGGAGAGAGGCCTGGCACAACTGCCGCTCTCCCTGGGTGGCAACGGGGAGGCAGAAGGGCAGGTTGCAGTTGGAGAGGCCCCTGGGCTCCCAAGCTGGGGGGGGGGGGGGTTGGGGTGTCCCTGAGTCACCCCTCAGTGCCACCCCCGCAAGAGAAGGTCTGAAGGTCCCCATTCAGGGCCACTTTGCTCTGTGTGGGGTGTATTAGAAGATTTGGGGAGGGCTCTGATGGACTATGCGGAATTAGAGAAATTGACATACAAACTACGTGACAAGGACAACTGTGAATTTTAAGAAGAATGGGAACCTTTTACAAAGTACTTAAAGAAACAACAAAATGAACTGGACTCCTTGGCAGGGTTTGAATAAACCTTCACAAACTTTTTTTTGGTAACATAGAGATAGATAAATTAAGGATCTTTACAATTTTATAATATGCAGAGAATAACGTGCTGAAAAATCAGAGAGAGGAGTTGAGGGAAGTCTGGGGGTGGGGGGAGGGTGGGATTTTCTTTGGTGGGGTGGGGGGGAAATGAGGATGATGTGTTTTTGGTAAATTGTTACGTTGAAATTCCTAATAAAAATATTTTTTTAAAAAGATTTGGGGAGGGCTCTTTCCTGGGGGGGAGAGGCTGGGCAAGTGGCTCATCTGAATTGTGGGAGTTGATTTAGGGAGCTGCCCCAGGGGAGGGCGAGGAGGAGGGGCCCCCATGCCCTGACCTGGTTTCTCTCTCCCCCCCACAGACCCACATGGAGCAGCATGCCAGCCTCCGGCCCCACAAGTGCCAGCACTGCAGCTTTGCCTCTAAGAACAAGAAGGACCTCCGGCGCCACACCCTGACGCACACCAACGAGAAGCCCTTCGCTTGCCACGTCTGCGGGCAGAGGTGGGCGAGGGCCGCTGCTGCCAACATGGAGGGGGGGCATTTCCCTTCACACAGCAGAGCCACCCTGGGGGAGCAGGGAGTCCAGCTCCCCACCTCAGTCTCTCCACTGTTCTCTCCTCCGCAGGTTCAACCGCAACGGGCACCTGAAATTCCACATGCAGAGGCTGCACAGCGCAGAAGGGGGGAAGCAGGCGCCTGAGCTGGCCCCCAGCGCCTCCCAGACCATCCTCCTCAACAGCGACGACGAGGCCCTGGCCCCGCTGCAGAGTGAGCAGAGCAGAGGCTCCGGCCCCCTTCCTCCCCCCGCTGCCCATCGGCCACAGGGCGGGCAAGGGGCACGTCTCTGCTCCTCTCGAGAGTCCCAAATGGGGGGGGGAGGCAGAAGTGCAAGATGGCGCTGTGCACGGCCAAGACCACTGGTTCCCCAATTAGGGTTACCTAGAGGGGTGCTAAGAGGCAAGGGGGCAGCGGGGGGGGCACTGGAGGGCATAGCTGTCAACCTTCCCTTTTTTTGCGGGAAATTCCCTAATTCCAGCGCCGTTTCTCGCTGCTTCCCGCTTCTATCCCGGATTGTCACAAGATGGCCCATAATTGCCAACAGCTATTGATTTTCTAATAAATTAGTTACCGCACACCTGTGATAGGTGAGTGATTGCACCTGTTTGGCAAGCAGCTGCATAGGTGTTTCCTTTACCGTTACTTTGCTGTTAGTCGGAATGCATACAAATATTTACCATGAAAGAGTTGGGGGTTTTTTGCATTCCTTCGCACTCTTCTGAATATTGCTTTCCAGGGGGCACCGGGAGTGAGTTTGTGGAATCAAGGGGACAGTGACCCCCAAAACGTTTGGGGAACTTGCAGCCTCTTGCACGTGTGAAGACGGCAGTGGTATGCCTGCCAACCGCACTCACCAGAGCGCTCTCTCTCTCTCTCTCTCTCTCTCTCTCTCCCTCCCACCCCAACAGCGACCCTGCAGTCCGGCCAGGCTGTCCTGGCTCCAGAGAGGCTCCAGCAGGCCCTGGGGCAGGAGCGCATCCTCATGACGCAGGAGCAGAGCGTCCCCGGCCAGGTGAGGAGGGCAAGCAGGCCAGAGTCCCGGGTCCCCTCCCTCCAGGCTTCTGCGGCCTGCATCTCCGTCACGTGTGAATCTGGGGTGGGGCGGCAGTGGTGGGTCTGGGGGCCCAGAACTGAACCCCCTTGCGTCTCTTCTCAGGAGGATGCTGCCTACATCCAGGAGATCGTGACGACGGCAGACGGGCAGATGGTGCAGCACCTGGTGACGGCAGAGAACCAGGTAGGGGAGTGGCAAGGGGGGGCTGGGGGGGCCCGGAGCTGGCCTGGCAGGAACTGCCTCAGGGCATTCTTCTTCACGCAGCGCACAGTTAATTGTACGTTTCCAAGCACAATTCAAAGTGTTGGTGCTGACCTTTAAAGCCCTATATGACCTCGGTCCAGTAGACCTGAAGGAGCATCTCCACCCCCATCATTCTGCCCGGACACTGAGGTCCAGCACCGAAGGCCTTCTGGCGGTTCCCTCGCTGCGAGAAGCCAAGTTACAGGGAACCAGGCAGAGGGCCTTCTTGGTAGTGGCACCCGCCCTGTGGAACGCCCTCCTGCCAGATGTCAAAAAGAAAAACAACTACCAAACTTTTAGAAGACATCTATTTTAATATATGTGCTGCCGAAGCAAGCACACTTTTAGAAGACATCTAAAGACAGCCCTGTTTAGGGAAGCTTTTAATGTTTAATAGGTTATTGTATTTTAGTGTTCTGTTGGAAGCCGCCCAGAGTGGCAGGGAAGCCCAGCCAGATGGGCGGGGTATAAATAATAAATTATTATTATTATTATTATTATTATTATTATTATTATTATTATTATTCGCTCCTGCAGCACACAGTGACGGCCACCAGCCTTTGAAAGAGGCTTTTTCATGAAGGAGAGGGCTCTCGATGACCCTGCTCTGCCTCCACGGCCAGATACAGCAATGCCTGTTTCTGGGCACCCCAGGAGGAGAGAGGGATCTTGGGCTCACATCCTGCTTGCAGTCGAAACAAAATAAAAAAATTCCTTCCAGTAGCACCTTAGAAACCAACTAAGTTTGTCATTGTACGAGCTTTTGTGTGCATGCACACTTCTTCAGATACGGTATCGGAAGAAGTGTGGTATCTGAAGAAGTGGGCATGCACATGAAAGCTCATACCAATAGCAAACTTAGTTGGTCTCAAAGGTGCTACTGGAAGGAATTTCTTTATTTTGTTTCGACTACGGCAGACCAACACGGCTACCTACTGGTATCCTGTTTGCAGATTTCCCTTTGGAGTGTCCTCTTGGCATCGGCTGTGAGGAGGGGGTGCTGGGTCAGGTGGGCCCCCCTTGGCCTGATCCAGCACACTCTCCAGACTCCTCTTTCTGTGCCTTCCTGTTGGGTTCCGAAGGCAAAGGAAGGATTGGACCCTGATTAATAAAATACACTGGAGGCTTGGCCAGCAAGACTCTACGAGGAAGTGCCAAGTGCCCAGGTCCCTTTTATTAACGAAAGAACTCTTACACAGTGTTTGTAAGAACCAATCAGATTTCCTCTGAGCATTTTAAAAAAACCCCACTTGGGACAAAGTTAGATCAGAGAAATCCTTTTAACTACAAAAAACTAATTTGAGCATGCATACATAAAACGGGAATCAAGGAGGAATGCATTTAGCAAACCCCGGGAGTCATAAACAGGCAGTAAACAGGGAAGGAAGGACAGGCAAGGAAAGGAGAGTTCCTTGTGAAATCTCTTCCTGGCCCTTAAAATCTACCTGAAGATTAACAAAATGTACATCAAAGTTACCTCCTATATTTACGGCCCAGGATGCCTGGTGAAGCAACTGGTCTGTGTTTCAGAATGCTTATACATGCCTGTCAGGCGTAGAGAAATGGGCAGAGATGCAGAGGCTTGTGGGATTTGATCAGAAATTATTGTCAGTGACTCAAGTCCAGTCAAGCAATGCTTTCATTGCGGACACAATGGCTTGCTGCAGTTTTCATAATTCCTCCTAGCAATCCCACCTGACCGCCACACCTTCCCTTCCAGGTCCAGTACATCATCACCCAGGATGGCGTTCAGCACCTCCTGCCTCAGGAGTACGTGGTTCTGCCTGGGACGCATCACATCCAGGTGAGGCCCAGGGCTGGAGCGGAAGACAAGGGAGCGCTTGCCTTCCTTCCTTCCTTCCTCTCCCTGCCCCCTGCTCACCAGATCAACCCACCTTTCTCTATCCCACCCACCCCCCCCCGTCTCGCTTTTCCAGGTGCAGGACGGCCAGATCACCCACATCCAGTACGAACAAAGCGGTCAGTTCATGCAGGAGCCCCAGGTAGGAGAGAGGGGGCGTTTGGCAGGCCCTCTTCCCACTCCATGTGTTTTTAGCAGGAGGGATTGGAAGCTTATGGGGCTCGGGGTTTTTTGGGGGGAGGGGCAATGCCTCCCAGGGCTGCTGCCCACCCTGCCCGCTTCTGCCTCCGCAGATCCAGTATGTCCCTGTGTCGCCAGGACAGCAGCTCCTCACGCAAGCTCAGCTGGAGGCCGCAGCCCATTCTGCAGTGACAGGTGGGTACAGGGAGGGGGGAAGGGGGGGCTGCACATCCTCCGCCCACGTCTCCCAAACGTGGGTCCCCTGCTGCTGTTAGACTACAACTCCCATCATCCCAAGCTAGCAGGACCGGGGGTCAGGGACGATGGGAGTTGTGGTCCACATTATCCGGAAGGGGCCAGCTTCGTCCAATCAACTCATGGAGCAAGAATGCAAATGGAGCCTGCTTAGTTTGCACAAGTTGCAGAATTTGGGCTGGGAGGGGGCACATTCTGCCTCTTGCTCAGCTGCCCCTGGTTTAACTGACCCCCCAACGCAGCTTCTTCTTACCTGTTTCCCACCCATCTCTCTCTCTCTCTCTAGCGGTGGCTGATGCCGCCATGGCCCAAGCACAGGGCCCGTTCAGCACAGACTGCGCAGCGGACCAGATCCATGAGCTCCAGCCGGGGGTCCACTATGACATCATCACGCTGGGAGACTAGCAAGGGGGACCTCGTCCTCGCCCCCCGCCCCAAGCATGGACCTCTGCTTCCTCTTGGCTCTATGGGGGATGAGAGGGGGCCTGGCTGCGTTGGCAAACAGGATCAGCACCCTGTCTGGATTGTGCCTTCGCGCCATGACCAGGAACGCTCAGTGTGCCCTTGCCTCTCGGAAGGAGCTGCTCCCTGGGGCCTGGCAGGCCCAGCTGCCCCCACCTGCCTGCCGGCTGCCAGTGGCTGAACTTGAAGCTGTGGGTGCTTGAGCCCCAACTGTAGGCCTGGGGGGCTGGGGGCGCCTTCTCCCATGGTGTGGGGTGTTGCTTTGCTGGCCTTGACGGCCTCCCAATAAAGGCACAGGACTGCCTGGAAGCGAGATCTGTGTTGGCCTGCCTCTTCCTCCTCCCTTTGTCTTTGCCACCTGCTCAGGTGACCTTGACTCTGGCCAGCCATCGCCCCCCCCCCTTTCCCCCACCCCTGGAATTAACCAACTGGTGAACAGGCTAAATCCCGTGTAACTCTCCCTCCAGTACAACCGCTGTCTCCCTGAGCCCGTCGCTTGGCAGTTGTTTACATGGGATTATAACAGCTAATCTGGGGCTTTAAGGAGGGCCATTTTGCATTATACTGATTATCTTCCGGGGGGGGGCAGGGTGGTGACCCACCCAACTTCTGCAGGAGGACACAGGCAGCTTCTCGTTCTTGCAGGACGGGTGAGCAGCCTGCCAGTCAGGGTAACAGTCTGTGAGAAAGGTCCCCGTCTTCCTGCAAGCCCACAGCCTGGCCTCTCCTCGCTGCGGACTGAATGGGCAAAGGGGTTTCAGATCAGGGTACCAAGGGGGGCAGAGCGTGGCCCATTTCGGGGGCAGGAAGCTGGACAGGGGGCTTCTTGTTGCAGGTGTTCTGCTTGAGCGCCGTGGGCAGGGTGCTGGTGCCCCCAGGATCCTGGAAATGTAGGGCACCCCAGCTGTGGTTCCTGCCTGGCCGGTTGGCTCCAGCTGTGCCCTGGCATTGTAGCAGGTGCTGGGGGCGACGGCATTAGGGCCAGCTCCAGCTGTGTTGGGGAAGCGGGGCTTGCTCCTAGATTACAGGCCATTATCTAATAAAGCCGGATTGGCGCACAGCATGCTCATGATCAGGGCGGTGGCACCGAGTCCTCTGGGGACAAGGTCACGGCCACCAGATGTGGAGGGTGCAGCCGCCAGGCAAGGCGAGGGCCGGGAGCTGCCACAGCCCCTTCCCAAGCCCCCTCCGAGACGTTGCTGCCAGGTAGGCAGAGGGCAGAAGGAGGCCCTGTCCGTGCTCAGCGGCCCTTTCCTGTGCCAGGTACACGTGGGCACCTGTGCCAGGGGTGTAGAGGAGCGTGTTGTGAGGAAACTTGGGTTGGCTTTCACAGGTACCCTCGAGGTCCACTGTGGATTTAGAGACATAAATGGAGGGTGCCAAGGTAGCAAGGCAAGCTGCTGATCTCCCTTGGTCTGGAGAAGTCTGTCAATCAAGATGCCTGGCAATACCCAACAATGGGTTCTCATCCTTCTGAAATAGGGAATTCCTTGCCTGCAGAATCCATTGTCAGACCTGCTTCATTCCTACATGGATACCTGCTCTTTTCACTGGTCAGTTAGGCCATTCAGCAGCCATTGGTCAAGCTGGTTCAGAGAGGGTGACTTATCAGGAATTTCCAGCTGCGTGACTTGAGGGGTCTCTGAGGTTGGCTGAGGCTAAACACGGCTGCTGTGTGCCCTCGGCACTATTTCAGACGTGGCTGATTTGAACTGATTCCTTATATTTTTATGCTGCTTTTATTTCACATGAATTGCAAAGTGGCTTGCAAACAGTAACAATTGATGTTGTTTAGTCATTTAGTCGTTTCCAACTCTTCCTGACCCCCTGGACCAGAGCACGCCAGGCCCTCCTGTCTTCCACTGCCTCCCGCAGTTTGGTCAAACTCATGCTGGTAGCTTCGAGAACATTGTCCACCCATCATGTCACAATTGATAGAACATCACAAATTCACTTATGAGCATGCATTTTATTTATGAGACCTTATACTTCTTACAAGAAATACATGCACCCTTGTGGCTATTTATGGCCCCTTGTGCCCCTGGAGAGCTTGTGTGCCTGCGTGCGCCTTGAGAACTAGAAACTTGGAGGTGATGCGCATTTTCTCCCTGCTGCATGCTGCAGCTCAGAGATGTGGGTTGAGTCCCTGCTGCTGCCTGATCAAGGGAGAGTCAGTCCCATTCAGAAAGGTTGAAAAAGGAGTGGGGTGGAGCAGCCATGTCAGTGGGTGTGAAGGAGCAGTGAATGGGTGCCGGGTGCTGCAGGAGTCTGGGAAAACCAGCTTGGGCCAGGAGGAAGGGCCTTGGCGTAGCTCTTGCAAAAGGTGGTTAGCTTTGTACGCAGAAGAAGGTCCTGGGTCCCGTCCCTGTAGGGAACCCCTGAGCACACATACCCTGAGTAGAGATGGCTGAATCAGGCCAGTGGCTCATGTATAAGGGACGCGGGTGGCGCTGTGGTCTAAACCACTGAGCCTCTTGGGCTTGCCAATCAGAAGATTGGCAGTTCGAATCCCCATGACAGAGTGAGCTCCCGTTGCTGTCCCAGCTCCTGCCAACCTAGCAGTTCAAAAGCACACCAGTGCAAGTAGATAAATAGGTACCGCTCCAGCAGGAAGGTAAACGGTGTTTCTGCGCACACTGGTTTCCGTCATGGTGTCCCGTTGCGCCAGAAGCAGTTTAGTCATACTGGCCACATGACCTGGAAAGCTGTCTGTGGACAAACGCCGGCTCCCTTGGCGTGAAAGTGAGATGAGCACTGCAACCCCATAGTCGCCTTTGACTGGACTTAACTGCCTGGGGGTCCTTTACCTTAAGTAGCTCATGTGGCCCAGCCTGCTGTTGTCACAATGGCCAAAGAGATGCAAGCAGGATCACAAGCACAAGCCCCCCCCCTCGCATGGTTTCCAGCAGCTGGCCTTCAGAAGCACGGCTGCCTGTGATTGTGGAGGCAGAGCAGAGCCATCTTGCTCTCATCCTCTTTGAAAGCTCTCTGCCTCCTGCAGCAGGGAGTTCCTCAGTTTATGGACTGCAGGAAGGACTTCTTTTCATCCGCCCTGAATCTTCCACCCTTCAGCTTCACTGAACGCTCAGGAATTCTAGTGTTAGGAGAGAGACAAGAAACTTCCCATCCATAGCTGTCAGCCTTCCCTTTTTTGCAGGAAATTCCCTTATTCCAGCGCTGTTTCCCGCTGCTATCCCGGATTGTTAGATATCCCGTAGACTGTCCCCGGGACAGGTGAGGCTGCTGATCCCTTATTTTCGAGGCTGCTGATCCCTTATTTTCAAATCTGAAAGTTGACAGCTATGCTCCCATCATTCCTGGCTCATGCCCCCCCCCACCTCCCCCCTAGACTAAACGGCACTTAATAGGCCAGCGCTTTCAACTGGGTATCTGGCCAGTTTCCTTTTCTCCCCTCGCCCAGTGATGCCCGCCTCTGTGTAACCCCAGGACGTGTAGGACTCTGCTTTCATGTCCTCGTCCACCCAAGGCACATGCAACCGGGTAGGGGGGGAGCTTTCCTTCCGGCTCAGGGTCCCGTCCCCCCCCCCCTGCGTGCGCTTTAGAAGCCCTTCAGGCGCGTTGGCTCTCCTGCCCCGTCCTTCTACTGGGATCTCCTCGGGGCAGCGACACCGGCACTTTCGTAGCCGGACGGTGCCCGGGAATGCGCTGGGTTCAAGCGGACACTTTCTCCTCGTCCCGCCCTTCGCGGGTGGGGTGTGCTGGGGTGTCCCCTCTAGCCCCGTCCCAACCTCTCCAGGCCGAGCGGACGGAAAGGAGACCGGGAACGGAAAGGCCTCGCGCGCGCGCTCGTCCCGCCCTGGAGGCCGTCGGGGGTGGATTCGGGATTTCGCAACCGGCGGCACCGGGAGGAGGAGGAGGAGGAGAAGGCTCCCGGGAGTTTGGAAGCGCCGCCTGCTGGGTCCTGGGGCGGATGCGCCGCTCCGGAGTGACGCTCCTCCGGGAAGCGCCCCGACGGGCGGGGAAAAGGGCCGGGAAGTCGCCGCCGCCGCCACCCCGCCACCCTCCTGGTGCCCCTCGACGGAGGGACCTTCCCGGGAGCCGCCTTAAGCGGGTGCGTTACTCTTCTTAATATCCGGAGAGAAGGCAAATGGGTCGGGCAGGGAGCCAAGCGGCGCGCCCCGGGCTCGACGGCGCCGCCGCGGACCCGCTCCTCCTCCCGCGGCGAACAGCTGCCTGCGGAGACTGCCGACGGGAGAGCAGCGCGGCCAGGGGCGCTTGGCACGCGGAGAGGGCCGGGGCGAGCGCCCTGCCTGCCTGCCTGGCTGGCTGGCTGGCTGCGTCTTGTGCGCTCCGGCGCTGCGCCTCTTGCTGCGCTCCGCCCCAGAGCGGCATTCGGGGCGGTGAGCGGGGTCCGGGAGCTGCCGGCCTGGGCTGGAGCACGTGGGGTGGTGGGGAAGGGGCTCCGCCCCCACCTCTCCAGAGGGGCTTCTACCCCAGCCCTGCCTGGAAATGACTGAAACTCCTGCGTGCAAAGCATTGGGTCTACCCCTGAGCTATGACTCATTCCCCCCAAAGCAAGCAAAGATTCTAGTCCTCATTATTCTGAGTAAAGGGGCGAAGCAACGGGAACATAAAACGCTGCCTTGTAGCAAGTCAGTCCTTTGTCTAATGACTGGCAGTGGGGGGTGGCAGGCAGGGGTCTCCCCCGCCCTCCCTGGAGATGCCACCATTGGGGGTTGAGTCCCAGGCGCCTGCAAGCAGAGGTGGATGCTTTGCAGCTAAGCTGGGGTGGCCCTTGCCCTCCTCATCCGCTGCTGACAAAAACAGGATGCTGCACTGAATGAGACGACTTCCTTCTCTCCCCCCCCCTTCTGATTATCCCATCCATGGTGCTTAATCCATGGCGCCTGATTTACACGTGCACTTGTGAACCCTCTCAGCCTTCTTTCTATATTTTATTTAGCTCGTAAATTCTGTACAATGCTCAGTTGGAAAAGAAAAGCTCAAAGCAGTTCACAAGAAAATGATCAAATTATCAATGGGGGGGGACAAAAAACAAAAATTTAAAACTTTTAGAAAGTTAAAGCAGCCATAGACTAAAAACAGATGAAGACCCACATCAGCGGTCTAAGGACCTTCTGGCACAATTCGTTTGTTTGTTTGTTTTGTTTTGTATAACACCCTGATTAGGTAGAAATCCCCATAATCCACAAATGAAGTATTGAAGTAAATGTTTGTCAATACAGGGAAGAGAGCTGGGGGTCTTAACTGCATAGCAAATTTGTGCCAGGGGACAGCTAGGAGGGTCTTGCTAGAAAAGCTGTTTTGTTTTGCAGGAGAAGCGTCTTACTGTGGCGACTGCTCCAAAGTGGGAGGGGGCACAGAAGACCAGCCCCCAGCGGGACATCTGTCCAGCCGTCCAGTCACTGTGGGATTCCCGAGAGTCTCCGTGCCGGCGAGACATGTCAGCCCCTCAGATCCTGGTCACTGTCTGCGATGATGGGGCACCGGTATGTTTCCTGGGGCCTCTGGGGCTTCTGGTCCTCAGGAACTGAAATCGGGTAGCTGGGGAGGGAGCTGTGGTGGGCTTGCCTCAGAACTGTGGGGTGAGGACGGCCGCTTGCTCTGCCAAGACACTAAATCAGAGGTTGCATGTGGCCAAAGGCCCCAAACTATAGAATGGTAGAGTTGGAAGGGATCCCAAGGGTCATCTAGTCCAACCCCCTGCGATGCAGGCGTCTCAACTAAAGCATCCATGTTGTGATAAGAATTTTAAGGTCTTAGATATATAATAAATGTTCATAAATGGACCAACCAAGCACATACATAGATTGGCACAGGAAGACCGACCTGAAACCACTTTTGATTCCCAAACTGAGCAAATGTTTTCTCTGCAAGGTCAAAGGAAAATGGAAAAGCCTCCCCATTGTCTTTTCCTTCACAAATCCTGTCTTAAGGGTATGTCTGTGTTTGAATAGGGTGAGCCTGTGACCTGGCTCAGGAACTAAGTATTTATCATTACTACGTATTTATCTTTACAAAAGACTGGCCAGGCTCCCCAAGGTATCCAATCAAGTGAGCATTAATAGGTAACCTGCCAGACAGGAGATAAACAAGACAGGAGATAACGCACTCAGATTTCTGTTGTAGACCGCCCTTTCTGTGATGTAGGTATGATGTTTGTGGGGTGGTGGTCTTGGGTTACACCCCTTCTGTGATGTATGTATGATGTATGGAGGGGTCTTGAGCTCCAGGGCAGGGAATTTAAAATGTCTATATAACGGCAGGCACACCTGGGTTCTGGGTCCTCCTCCTCTCCTGTGTGTGAGGGGAGCACCCTGTTGCAACAGATCAGGCTTACTAGCTGCTTTGCTTCTCAATATTCTCTGGTTGGCCTCTGTTATTTTCTCCTACCAATAGGGAACCTATGTAAGGTCTCTATATGGGCTCTTGTGTCCCCCATAAGGGAAAAAGGGCAGATTACCGTATTTTTCACTCTATAAGGCACACTTTTCCCCTCCTAAAAAGCAAGGGGAAATGTGTGTGCGTCTTATGGAGTGAATGCAGGCTGCGCAGCTATCCCTGAAGCCAGGAGAGCTGCGCAGCGCCCCTTCAGCGAGGCAGGAGGAGAAACGGAGCCCCTTCCATTTCTCCCCCCGCTTTGCTGGAGAGGCGCTGAGCAGACAGGGAGAGAACATTTTTTTTCTATTTCTCCTCCTCTAAAACTAGGTGCGTCTTCTAGAGCGAAAAATACGGTATTGGTTTACAACAATGTGAGATGGCCCTCCACCTTCTCCAAGGAAGGAGAGTCTGCCACCTTCCAAAGGAGTTGATTTCACTGTCAGCTCTTACCATCTTCCTAACGTTTAACCTGAATCTCCTTTCATGCCATTGGAATTGGTCGGCTTGAGTCCTGCTCTCTGGAGCAGGAGAAAACAAGCCGGCTCCATCTTCCATGGGGCAAATTCTCATGGGAACTCCAGGAGGGAGAGGGCTGCTCTTTGGCAGGTGGCCCAGCCTGGAGAGAGGGAAAGCACCTGGCAGGCAGGCAGGATGGTGCCCAGGACCACGGCTGAGCACCCCCTGGCCTTCAGCCTGCCTCTTTCCAGCTCAGCCCCTCTCATAAGCTCCTTAGCCACTGGCAGCAATCACTTTCTCGTGTTAATAGGATCATGGCGGATCAGGCAGTCTGCCTCCACGCAGGGAGCGGGTGCAGGGCACCCACGTCTGGGGCAGCACCTCTGGGCAGAGGAGCTATCTTTGGGGTGGGGAGGTGGCAACTCAGCATCTGTGCCCCATTCCCTCCTCTCTTTCCCCATTGCAGCCCCAGCCGGACCGAGACGCCACAGACAACGGGGGTGGCAGTGGCCCGGGGGTCTCCAGCCCAGTGGCGGTGAGTGATGGGGCCAGAAAGGGGTCAGGTGCTTCTGGGGAGAAGACAGGGGACTCTGCGTGGGGCTGGTGGAGATCCTGCAAGAAGGGGGACTATTGGGTTAAGACGATGGCTCACAACACAAATCCATAAAGGCAACACAGTCAAAACATACAGAAAACTTAAGAAAGGCGCCTCAGTGGGGAGACTGAGAGAGGGTCTTTCTCCTTGCAGCTGGAGCCCCTGGAGAAGGAGTGGCTGCAGGCGGCCGCCGGGGGCCACGTGGCCACTCTCAGCCACCTGCTCCAGCAGGACCCCACCCTCGCCTCCAAGAAGGTAAGGTCGCCCAGCGGCTGGGCCCCTCGGAGCCAGTGCCCGACTTGGCCAGCCCAGGCTGGTTCCAAGGGAGGGAGAGCCCAGCGAGAGAGCAAGACTTGAGGCCGGCTGGCTCTCCCTGCCTGGACGTCCAGCTTCAGAGAGTCCAGAGGCCTGCAAGGAAGGGGCGGTCTGGCTCGGGCATCCAGCGTCCCCTCCCTCTGCCAAGGAGGGCCTGCTGCGAGATTGAGGGGGGGAATGGGGGTGCCAGAGGTGGATTTAGGGCAGCGCGACCAGTTCCCCTGCTCAGTGGCGGAGCTTCATGCTCTGGCACCAGGGGGCTGAGAGCAGGCGGGGGCAGGGCTGGTGCACATCCTGGGGGCATGGCGTGTGTCCTGGGGGCATGGCGCACCGCCCATAAGGGTGTGGCATGCATCTTGGGGGCGTGGTTTCCCCCCATAGGGGCATGGCACCCAGCGTGGGCAGGGAAGCAGCCGCAATGGCACCCCGCCAGGATCGTGCTGCCGGGGGCGGTGCACTCCCCCCGCATGCCTCTTCTTCCGCCAGTGCCCCTGCTCTGGGTGCTGCGCCTGGGGGGCGCTGCAGGGCGTTGCAACTCTGCCGTAATGAATTGAGCAGAAGGGAAGAGGCAGGGGTCAGGGGTCAAGGAGTTTGGGCCTTGCACAGGGCACTGCTGAAATTGGAAAGACCCCAGTCCGCCTCTAGGGTCGCCCTGCATCTGAAGGGGCTCCCTCGCGCTTGCCACCCTCCCCATGCTGACTTGAGCCCCTCTTTTCTCTCCCTCCCGTGACGCTCCTGCTGGTGCTTCCAGGATTTCACCTCGGTGAGTGTGAATGCTGTCCTTGATCTTGTACTCTGGGGCTCAGACCCACAAGGGGCGCCCGGCTGGCTGTCTTGCCCAATGCAAGGCGGTTCTTTTAAAATGAGATTCAGAAAAACACAAGTGAGTGAGAAGATTAAAGATTTTGTTCTAAACAGCAAGCATTACATACATTACCAAGCAAGCACTTCGATCGGCCACTGGGAAGCCCTCAAGAAGTGGCGAAGGGACTCCCCCAGGGAGCCTCAGTTTTCACGGCCCTGCAATCGATCAGTCTGTGCAGGAGCTTCTAATAACTCCACCCAAACCTTCCGATTTATAGAGAGCTAACCTGTTAGCCCGCATGGCTTGCCTGACTGCCTACGTGTTACTAGCTATGTACAGATAATTCATTTGCCACCTCTCCCAATGGCTTACTTTCTTTAAACAATGTCTAACATCAAAGGATGGTACCCAGCAATATCACTTCCTTCCCTTCTTACAGATTAGGGCACTAAAAGGCTGTTCTTCAGCCATCAAATTGCTGAACAAGAGAGAGAGAAGGGAAGCAAACAGAGGCAGGAAGGGAACCATGTTAAAGCGCTATCTCCTCCAAATACAATTATCTTCCGGGTAGATTGCCCTGTGAGAAGAGGATGCTGGACCAGGTGGGCCACTGGTCTGATCCTGCAGCCTCTTCTCATGTTCTTCTTTGGGAGCCCAAGACTTCTCAGGGGGCTGAGCCCACGCAAATGGAGCTTTGGAGAGAAGCAGCCGCGGTCCTGGATCAAACAAACCCCTGTGCTGCAAAGAGAACGTCAGCAATGTTACGGTTTGAAGGAATTCTATAAAAGATTGTTTATTACATATGTACATGGTCATCGTGTTGCCTAGACATTGCTGCCGGTCCTGGATCCGCCACCCAGCCTTCCCTCACCTGGAGAGTGCAGAATCGGGTCACCTGCCCCCCAGCCACCGCGTCTCACCTGGTCAGGAAGGGGCTGAGGCCCTGGGCCTTCTGCTCTGCAAAGGGTTCAGCACCAGATTAACTGCTAGAAAGACCCATGAGGGGGGGTGAGCCTGGCAGACGGGGCTCCATTCAGGCAGGTGCTCCCATCTGGAACGGGGTCTCCATTGCAGACGGGGGGGGGGGCGCTTTGTGCTTTAATTCTAAGCCGTGTGGCTCCTGGCAGGGTCATGTTGGGCCTCCACATCTTCCTCCTCTTGGGGTCCTTTGTGGGAGGGGGCCCAAGTCCCCTTGCAATGTTTCTGCCCCCCACCCTCCTGGTGCCACCTCCCAGCCATCCGGGGGCGGGATCCCTACTGCAGCCCCGGATGCATGAGTGCCGGCTGTGGGTGTGACACTCTGCACATGTTCAGAGGGCTTCAGGATGCACCGCGTGGCTCTAACGCTCCCTTCTCTCTGTTTCCCTCCCCCATTGCCAAATCTGCCGCCTGGCCCTTCTCCTCCCGCTCTGCTCAGGGGGTAAGTCTAGACCCAAGTGGGTCAGGTCGCCTTGGCGTAGCTCTGGGGGGGTCCCTGGGGGGTCCCTTCTGCCTCCTGATGGGCACTGTCTCTGAGACCCAGCGCCAATGCCGCCCGCCTGCCTGGCACACTGCCCCTCTTTCTGTTTGGGGTGCTCTCTGCTTGTGACCCCACCCCACCCCACAGCCTCCCACCGTCTGTTTTTTTTGGGGGGGAGGTTTTCCCTGGCAAGTGGAGTCTCTCCTGGGTGGGGATTTTAATGACTCTTCTTCTCTCCCACGGTTGCTGCTGCTGCTGCTGCTGCCTGACCTGACACAGTTTGTAAGTATTTGGTCCCAACTACTGATTTCCTCCCCTTACCCCTAAATGCCCCCTTCTCCTCCTTTTCTTCCCCAGAATCCTTCATCTCACATTGCAGAGTTAAACTATGGAACTCCCTCCCACTGGATTAAGTGTAGGCCGCCCACCGATATGGCACAAAGTGACATGCATGCATCATTTTATTTGCATTGCACCTTTCCATAGTTAGAACTGTGCTCAAGACGGCTTACAAGGGGGGGGGGGAATACAAACATGACAGAAGCAGTCGTGAACAAAAAATAAAATATCAAAAAGTGCACAACCAAGTT
The DNA here is from genome assembly GCF_027172205.1 of Podarcis raffonei. Lineage (NCBI taxonomy): Eukaryota > Metazoa > Chordata > Lepidosauria > Squamata > Lacertidae > Podarcis > Podarcis raffonei. The sequence continues at coordinate 99,346,735 of NC_070607.1, read as the reverse complement.
AAACAACCTTCACAGAAATCGTAACATCTAAAATAAAGATACAAAGCAGCAACTGTCCCCCAGCAGAAAACCCCCAAGCCCAGCCCAGCCCAGCCCAGCTTTTGCAGCTGGAGTCAGTCCAGGCCCCTGAACAGGCCTGCAAGGCAGGGAGCTGCTCTTCCGGGTCTCCCGGCCAAAATTCATGGAGGACCAGAGGGCTTTCAAGGGCTCCTAGTGAGGAGGGCTCTGCAAGAGAGGGCGCTGCTTGTGGGGTTCCTCTGACGGGCCCCTGTGTTGCGTTCCGAAGGCAAAGGAAGGATCGGACCCTGATTAATACACACCAGGCTTGGCCAGCAAGACTCTGGGAAGAAGGGCCAATAGCCACTCCTTCGTCCAAACCATTTTATTAACTCTTAAAAGAACTCTTACACAGCGTTTGTAAGAACCAATCAGATTTCCTCTGAGCATTTCAAAAAAAACCCACTTGGGACAAAGTTAGATTGGAGAAATCCTTTTAACTACAAAGAACTAATTTGAGGAATGCATTTAGCAAACCCCGGAGGTCATAAACAGGCAGTAAACAGGAAAGGAAGAACAGGCAAGGCAAGATAGTATTTACCATCTCCTTGTGAACTCTCTTCCTGGCCCTTAAGATCTACCCGAAGATTAACAAAATGTACATCAAAGTTACCTCCTATATTTACGGCCCAGGATGCCTGGTGAAGCAACCGGTCTGTGTTTCAGAATGCTTATCTGTGCCTGTCAGGCAGAGAAAATGGGCAGAGATGCAGAGGCTTGTGGGATTTGATCAGAAATTATTGTCAGTGACTCAAGCCCAGTCAACGCAATGCTTTCATCGCAGACACCATGGCTTGCTTCATTTTTCATAATTCCTCATAGCAATCCCACCTGACCCCCACACCCCTGGTTGGCTCTTGTGAGAAGAGGGTCCTGGGGCCTGATCCGGAGGCTCTTCTGATGCATGTGAAGCAAGCCTCCGCCTTTCCTGCTCCTGTGAGGTTCAGGGGTGGGCAGAAGGGGGGCTCCCTTTTTCTTGCTGGGAGGGGGGAGGAAGAGAGGAAGGCTCCCCCCGGTGACCCCCCTGCGCTCTCCCCCCAGACAGCCCTCCACTGGGCAGCAAAGCATGGCAAGGAGGAGCTGGTGGCCCTCCTCCTGGGGGCCGGGGCCGACATCAACATGCGAGCGGTGAGTCCCTTGCAGGGCTGGGAGAAGGGGGCTGTGCAGCAAGACGGGCTTGCCCCCCCAAATCCTGGCGAGAGAGGAGGTGTTGGGGTGCCCCTCAATGACCCTTTTTTCTCCTCCCATGCTGACGCCTCTGCATGAAGCATATGAGTAGACCCTGTGAGTAGACAAGGGCACCACCGCAGGTGTGTTTTGGGGGGGGGCGTCCTGCAGCATCCAGGGCAGGAATTGCAGCTTCAGTGTGGAGCTGCTTCCCTTAACATGGGGGCCCAAGTGGGAGCAGGGGGGGGCACAACAGTTGTACAACCAGTTGCACAAACCCAGCTAGATGGGCAGGGTATAATATTATTATTTTTATTATTATTTTAAACTATTTTATTTATTATTTTATCTATCTATCTATCCATCCTTCCTTTTCCTCCACCCTCCCGCCCCTTTTCTCCTGGAACACACACAGGGGGTGAGTATTCGGATGTGCTGGACCTGTGGGTGCATCACTTTGGGGGTGGGCAAGGCCCCCGAGAGCAGAGCCTGCTGGAGGGTTGCTGGAGACCCCAGGGGTGGGAGGGTTTGGGTGGCGGGTGGGGCGCCCCCCACTCCCCATAAAGTAGCAGGTCCCCATGCTGTGTGCCGGCATCTGGGTGCCAGAGGGTGAGGGGGCACTGGGCAAAGCGCGTTTGGGGGGGTTGGGGGGTCTGGTAGTTTCAGAGTCAGATGCTTCAGGGCCTCTTCTTCCTCCTTCCGCCCCCCAACCAGGGCTACACCCCCCTGCACATTGCAGCTCTACACGGCCACCGGCGGCTGATGGAGCTGCTCATCTGGACCCACGGTGAGGAAGACATGCCCCCCATCATCCATGCCCCCCCTCCCTGCCAAAGGGGTCAGCCCTCCTTGGGGCGGCTTCTTCCTCCCCGATGGCACCTCAGCTCCCTGTCGCCCCACAGGTGCCAACCAGGACATCCGGGATTACAGCGGCCGCCTGGCCAAGCACTACCTCTGCGTGGAGACCCCGGAGGGAGCCCCCACCCCACCCCGTAAGAACAGCACCCCCCCTTCTTGCCTTTGCATGCGCCTCCACAGGGAGGGCGGCCTGGGAGGGCAGGTTCAGGATGGGCCAGAGGAAGTCCTTCGCCGTGGAGCGCCTGGTTAGACTGCGGAACTCCCTGCCACAGGAAGCAGGGATGGCTTTGAAAGAGGATGGGACAAATTCACAGAGGAGGAGCAGGCAGTGATGCTCCTGCTTCCCAGCTGCCGGAAACTGCAGGAGGGGGGAGAGTGGCTCTTCTGATTGTTACCTTTCCGTTGGGAGCATCTGACAGCCAGGCTCTGTGAATATTATTATTATTAATAATAATAATAAAAATAAAAAGTTTTATTTATACCTCGCCCTTCCCGGTTCAAAAACCAGGCTCAGGGCGGCTAATGACAAATTTAAAACACTTTAAAACACTTAATTATAAAAACAGCATAAAAGACAGTATAAAAACATGAATGACAATAAAAATCAAAAATCAATTAGATAATCCCCAGGGCTAGCTGGCTGAATTGCTCCTACTTGGGCCAGCGAGGAGGCCAGGGGAGAATTAGCTGTGGGGTCTCAAAAAAGGGGAGGGGGAGGGAAGAGAAGGGAAATAAAGGATCAGGCTGAATTCAAATTAAAGGCCAGGTGGAATAGCTCTGTCTTACAGGCCCAACGGAAGGAGGTTAAATCCTGCAGGGCCCTGGTCTCATGGCACAGAGCGTTCCACCAGGCCGGAGCCATCACTGAGAAGGCCCTGGCCCTGGGGGAGGATACTCTGACTTCCTTAGGGCCCAGGACCTCTAAAGTATGGTTGTTCATGGACCTTAAGGTCCTCCGTGGGGCAGACCAGGAGAGGCGGTCCCATAGATATGTGGGGAGGGGTCCCTTTCTGCTCCCTGTTTGCATGTGGAAAAGGGGAGGGGGGAGGGACCCTAAAGGGGCTTGGAGCCCCCTTCCCAGAGCTTCTGGGTTGTCTGGCGGAAGGGCCTGTGGGGAGAGGGAAGGGAGGTGGGGTTGGACTAGATGACCCTTGGTGGTCCCTTCCCACTCTGCCATCTGTGTAAGCGTGCCCCCCCGGGGGTCTGCTGGTGTCTCCCCAGAGCTGAGCCCGATCCGGGGGGAGCGCAGCAGGAACCGGAAGCTAGCCTGCCTCCTCCTGCCCAGGACCGTCCACCCAGCGCAGAGGAGATGGGGCTCAGCCAACGACCTGGCGGAAGAGGAGGAGGAGGAAGAGGAGCCCCAGGAGACCCCCCAGCAGCTGGCGCCCCCAGGCAGCTACCGGGCCGTGCGCAAGTTCTCTCGCTAGACAGACAGAGGCCCCCGGACTTGACCAGCCTCTCTCTCAGGGAGAGGCAGTGGTGGCGCAGTGGTTAGAGCATTGGAGCAGGACCTGGGAGAGACCAGGGTTCCAGGCATTCCACAGTGACTGGGGGCCAGTCGCTGCCTCTCAGCCCAGCCTACCTCACAGGGCTGTTGTGAGGGGGAAATGGGGGGGGGGGAAATGATGCCGGACACCTTGAGGGCCGTGCAGAAAATGTTGGGCTATAAATAGAGCAAATGTTTTGAATAACCTTTTATATACATTACAGCCGACAGGTGAAGAATCAGAAGCACCCGTTCTCTCTCGCTCTCTCTTTCTTCTACTTCCTCTGTATTTGTTTTTATTTAATCGGTTTTTTTACCTTTTGTATTCTAAAAAGATATTTTATAGTTGGTATTCATCTTTGTATATCTCCTTTCAAGCTTTAATAAAATATATTGGGGGGGAAAGAGAAAAGGGTGGAGTATGCATGCAACAGATAAATAAATGAAACCAGCCCCCGCCCCCTTAGGGAAGCCCCCCGCCCAGCTCCCTTCCTTCCATGGCTGGCTGTGTCTTGTTCCAGGCCTCTCCAAGAGATGAGGGACGCCAGGCCTCAGCGCAACATATCCAGGATTTGCTTTCCTTGGAATGAACATCAGCGGAGTCTGGTGTCTTCGGGATATACTTAGAGATGGTTATACTTACACATATATACAGCCTGAGCGTAGGATGGAGGGGTCACAGCATCAACATCCTTCTAGGAGATCTTGCTTTTCAAGTATTATTATTATTATTATTATTATTATTATTATTTACTATTTGTACCCCGCCCATCTGGCTGGGTCTCCCCAGCCACTCTGGGCGGCTTCCACAAAGACCAAAAATACACTAAGATGTCACACATTAAAAACTTCCCTGAACAGGGCTGCCTTAAGATGTCTTCTGAATGTCAGGTAGTTGTTATCTCTTTGACATCTGATGGGAGCGTGTTCCACAGGGCAGGCGCTACCACCAAGAAGGCCCTCTGCCTGGTTTCCTGTAACTTGGCTTCTCGCAGCGAGGGAACCGCCAGAAGGCCCTCGGCGCTGGACCTCAGTGTCCGGGCAGAACAATGGGGGTGGAGACGCTCCTTCAGATATACAGGACCAAGGCCCTTTAGGGCTTTCAAGGTCAGCACCAACACTTTGAATTGTGCTCGGAAACGTACTGGGAGCCAGTGTAGGTCCTTCAAGACCGGTGTTATGTGGTCTCGGCAGCCGCCCCCAGTCACCAGTCTGGCTGCCGCATTCTGGATTAGTTGTAGTTTCCGGGTCACCTTCAAAGGTAGCCCCACGTAGGGCGCATTGCAGTAGTCCAAGCGGGAGATAACTAGAGCATGCACCACTCTGGTGAGACAGTCAGCGGGCAGGAAGGGTCTCATCCTGCGTAGTCTCAGCTTTGGCTCCAGCACAGAGCAAGCAGGTCTCTGGGTCTCCAGCTCAGCTCTTGCACAACTCTCAGGGTCTTGTTCTCCTACCTGGCAGCCAGGTGGGGGGGGGGCTGGAGGAAAGTCCCACCTATTATCCTGGAAGGTCCCATGCCCTACTTGCGGCTCCTGCAACCTGGCTCATTCTTTTGGGATGCGGATGAGGACACCTAAGTGGCCAGCCAAGGACATGGTCTTATCAAAATAAAATTGTCTGACTAGTTTAACAATAGAATCCCCCGTTAGATTCTAACCCTCCCTGCGTCCAGGACCCCAAGGACTGGAAGGAACTCAGGGCATCATGCAGACGGACCTGCCCAAACCTCCTTCGAAGCTACATCTCATTGGCCTGGAAGTGAATCGCCCCCCTGACCACCGTGCGACACAGTTGGGGCCCCAATGCAGCTGTTCCACCAATGAGGGAGTAGCACTCTGCACATGCTCTTTAGCCAAGAGTTAGAAGGGGAACCGCAGTCCAAAAGAGGTTATCTGTCCACCTCTCCAGGCCTGGAGCACCCAGAGGTTTCCTAAGAAGAAGAAGAAGAGTTTGGATTTGATATCCCGCCTTTCACTCCCCTTCAGGAGTCTCAAAGCGGCTAACAATCTCCTTTCCCTTCCTCCCCCATAACAAACACTCCGTGAGGTGAGTGGGGCTGAGAGACTTCAAAGAAGTGCGACTGGCCCAAGGTCGCCCAGCAGCTGCATGTGGAGGAGCAGGGAAGCCAACCTGGTTCCCCAGATTACGTGACTACCGCTCTTAACCACTACACCACACTGGCTCTCCTAGTGCTTTGTTGTGGGGAAAGAGAGCAGCCCCCCCACCCCAGTACTGCTCTGGCTGTAACCAGGCATGAGCTCAGGGAGGGGGCTGCGATGGGGGGCCCCAAACCCCTCCAGGACGTGTGCCAAAGGCAGCGACTCCAGCGAGTGAGAATCCAGCTTCTGGCACAAGGCTCTGCTCCTCCAACTGCAGCATCCTGACGCTGCCCCTTTAAAGTGAGCTGTGCCCGCTCTCTCTTAATGCCCCTAATCAGCTGCCCTTCACCCCTCTGCCCCTATAAATCCCCCAAGCGCAGCCTCTCCGCCCCAGAGCCGCTCTTGCACAGCATGGCCTCAACACCCTCCCAAGAGACGCCTGTGGGCAATGGGGATGCGGAGGGCTTTTGGTGTCCCCTAGGGGCCCCGCCTGCACCCCTGCCCCCTCTGCTGCCCCACCTGCCCTGTGCCTACCCTGCTCTCCCTTGCTACAGCCTGCTGCAGCCACCGCCCCTGGGGCTCTTCACCCAGCCGGTAAGTGACTCCAGGCACTAGGAGTGGCGTGGAGGGGGGCCTTCTGTGTTGCATTGGGGTGAGCGAGGGGCTGGGCCCAGGTGAGCCCCTGGGGGCTTGAAAGATGGGTGGGACTGGGTGGGCCAAACACCTTCTGCAGGCGAGACTCTTCTCTCCCTCTCTCAGTCGCATGGGAGAAGGTGCAACTTTTGGAGCTGAAAAGCTCGCAGCATCACTCAGGTCCTCTGTGCTTTGCTGCTTCCAGCAGCCCTCAAGCAAGTGACACACTTGCTGGAATCATAAAAGAATTCACTTGCCTTTCTCCTCCTTATTTAACAGCGCCAGCAACCAAACAGCAGCGAGTCCCGCAGATTAACTGCCCACCAGACTTCTTTTGTTCTTTCAGAATGCGTCAGTCTGGCATTTTTTGTTTCCATGTGCCCATTCTGTTAAATCTCATGGCTGTTTCCGTGTGTCCATTCTGGACTCCTTCCTTTTGGCCCTTCTGAAATAGGTGCATGGCTCATGAAGGTTTTCAGGCATCCATGGCCTCAGAATAGAATGCCTAGGTTTGGGGAAGGGCTGCAGCTCAGCCGGTGGAGCATCTGCCTTGCAGGCAAAGGGTCCCGAGTGCGAATCCCAACGGCATCTCCTAACCGGGCTGGGAGGCACCTCTGCCTGAAAAACTCAACAGCTGCTGCCAGCCAGTGCCGACAATACTGGGAAAGCTGGACCAATGTCTCCGTGTAAAGCAACATGGGCGTAGCCGGGGGGGCAGGGAGGGACAGCTGCCCCCCCCCAAATCAATAAAAACGCATAGCTAACTGTGGTTCTGCACCCTTAACAAAACTCCTGGCTACACCCATGTAAGCCAGCATCCCATGTCTCTGTGTTTCTACCTGGAAAATCTCTGTGTTCAGTTTCTCCATCAGTTCTGAGGTGGGGGCTCATTGGAGCTGCTTACCTGTGGCTGGGGGATGCCAAGCATGTGAGGAGAAGGAACGTCTGGGGAGAATATTGGGCAGGGGAGAAGGTAGCAGGCAGGCAGAGCAGGCGGGGGGGTGAGCAATGGGGCCAGCCGTTGGGGGGCAGGTTGTCAAACAAAGGCCAGGCAGCCACTGGCACCAGATCCCAGGTGGGTTGGGGGCAAGGGTGGGGTCAGACTGGCTTGCAGGAGACAACCTCAGGAGTTCCCTTCATAGAAGCATAGAACGGTAGCGTTGGAAGGGACCCCGAGGGTCATCTAGTCCAACCCCCTGAAATGCAGGAATCACAACTGAAGCATCCATGACGGATGGCCATCCGATCTCTGCTTAGAAACCTCCAAAGAAAGAGTCCACCACATGGGTAGGCAAACTAAGGCCCAGGGGCCGGATCTGGCCCAATCGCCTTCTCAATCCGGCCCCTGGACGGTCCGGGAATCAGCGCGTTTTTACATGAGTAGAATGTGTGCTTTTATTTAAAATGCATCTCTGGGTTATTTGTGGGGCATAGGAATTCATTATTTCCCCCCCAAAAAAATATAATCTGTCCCCCTGACCCCTGATCCACCACCTTCCAAGGGAGACCGCTCCTCTCTCAAATGGCTCTTTCATGTCATTTGAATCTCTTGTTCCTGGTCATCCTTTTGTCAACAGGAAAAAAATCAAGCTTTCTCTGTCTTGCATGGAACAGCAGCACTTCAGACATTTGGAGATGTCTCTGTGTCGCCAGCTTCCAGCCGGCTTCTTCCTAGCAGCCGGGCGAGGGGGGGGAGGCCCAATGGCCACTTGCCCGATGGCACAGAGCAGCTTCTTTGCTTGTACTGATTGCAATGCGCAACTAGTCAGCCAGATCCACTACCTAGTTGAGGAAGCTTGCTCTCATACCCTTTAACACACACACACACACACACACACACACACACAGGGTCCCAAGAGCTGGAAGGGAGTCAGGGCATCACCCAGACTGACCCTCCCACACTTGTACCATCAACCCCTCCAGAGACCAAGACGTCTGTCCCAAACCTCCTCCCCACCCCAGCTTCCTCCAGAGATCTTCCTCATGAGCTCTTAGGGGTGGGGAGGGAGGCCTTCTGCATGCAGCACAGGTGTCCCATTCCTGAGTCCTGCCTCTGCCTGGGATTAGTGTTCTCTGTCCTAATTCTCTTTGCGCCAAGTCCCCCCGCCCCACACCCCATTTGAGGCATAGCTGTCAATGTTTCCCTTTTTTTAAGGGAAATTCCCTTATTCCGAATAGAATTCCTCACAAGAAAAGGGAAAAGTTGACAGCTATGATTTGAGGGGCTGTAGGAGGAGGCAAGCCACCCTTGTGGCAACAAGAGACGCAGGATGGCAAAGGTACACAGCCTGGCACAGTGGGCAGGCTGGCATCGAGGCAGCTCAAGCCCGCTCCTCCCAGCCCTGGGCTGCATGACAGACGCTCCTCTCTCTGGTCTGGAGATGTTTAAAAATATCTGCAGAGCGGTAGTCTTTGTGGTGGCTCCTCAACCAGACAGGGAAGGGGCCTTTTCTGGGAGGCAGGAGAAACCTTGGGATGGGACTAAAAATAGCAGCAGAAAACAAGAGGAGGCAGCAGAGCTGAAGAAGCAAAGCCCCTCGGGGGCACGGTGCCCGCCTCTCGACCTCAGCAAAGGTGGCAGCGCCATCCGCAAAGCTCTGCCCGCCCCACTCAAGCAGGAGGGGCCCAGAGTGTGAATAACCGGAACTAACTGTGTCCTGCTAGAGCCAGGGTTGGTGCAGGGGTCAAAGCTGATGAAAGGCCCCAGGTCCCTGAGGGCAGCTGCAGCCCCAGTGGCAAGGCTGGACCCAAGAGCACCCCACATCCTTTAGGGGGAGAGGGATGCCCTCCGGGACAGATGGACCACCACTCAGGAGGGCAGAGAAAGCCTCCATTCATTTCCATCATGCCTTTTCTCTAAAATGTCCCAAATGCCGCAACCTTTCTCTGCCTGCCTTTGCTTTCAGGGTGGACCAGGTTTCCATTGCATGGGCCACATTTCAAGCACGCTTCAATTTCTGCTCTCCGACGCTTCTGTCGTTGACTCAGCCTGCATCCAGACATGCTTCTTTCCTCCAGCAGGGACAAGTGTCCCGTTTTCAGCGGGGCATCCCGGATCACAGAAGCCAATCTTGGCTTTGCCTTGGATCCCGGAATGTCCTGTTTAAGACGGGCACCCTGGCGCGAGTCAGCAGGGTTGTGCTGGTGAGCGCCAGAGAGCCTTCCGGGATCGCTTTGGGAATCATCAAAGGGTGGGACCAAAGCGCCTCCGGGAGGCTGCAGTGGCAGCGGCAGGAGGCAGCTGCGATGGGGGCAGAGGAGGCAGCAGGTGAAGGGGGCAGGGGGCAGGCAGGCAAGGGAGGGGCTGGGTGGGCAGCGGTCTTGGGCGTGAGCAGGCGAGTGACAGGGGTGGCAGGATGGTGCAGGGTAGGGGTGCAGGTGTGCCCCAATTTGCCCTCCCGAAATGTGGGGGAGTATGCAGGGAGCCGGAGCAGACTGGAGGAGACAACATTTCCCTGTTAACGGAGAAATCTGAGGGCTCCCTTGGGCAAAAAACAAGGACGCCAGCCAGGAAGACCAGAGCAAAACAGCAGCCAGTAGGCTTGGTCTTGATTGAAGACTGTCGCGACAGGACTCCCACCTGACACCAGGTGGAAGGAGATGGAAGCCCCGAACAAAAGAGACCCCAAACTTTTATTAGCTGCTAATCCCCATGTTGTGGGACGCAGGTGGCGCTGTGGGTTAAACTACAGAGCCTAGGACTTGCCAATCAGAAGGTTGGCGGTTCGAATCCCCGCGACGGGGTGAGCTCCCGTTGCTCGGTCCCTGCTCCTGCCAACCTAGCAGTTCGAAAGCACGCCAAAGTGCAAGTAGATAAATAGGTACCGCTCCGGCGGGAAGGTAAACGGTGTTTCCATGCACTGCTCTGGTTCTCCAGAAGCGGCTTAGTCATGCTGGTCACATGACCCAGAAGCTGTACACAGGCTCCCTTGGCCAATAAAGTGAGATGAGCACCGCAACCCCAGAGTCGGCCACGACTGGGTCTAATGGTCAGGGGTCCCTTTACCTTTTTAATCCCCATGTTACATCGCCCCCCAGACTACATCACTCATACATCATGGTTACATCATGAAAGGGGAGGTCTGGTGGCGGTAGTCTGAGCATCCTGGACCCTGCCCCATGGTTCCCCTTGCCCTCCACCAAACACCCATCAAGTGTAACAAAAGAGATATTTACATTTCCCTGTTTCCCAGCCAAGTTCATCACACCCTTTGTCTTCATCTGGGTTTGTTATTTCTGGAATGGCTACCTGTCTGGCACTCAGGTATCAGGAGGCCAGGAATTATCCCTCAGGCAGAGGGGCTGCTGAGTAGCTGAGCTCACATATCTATATGAATTTCTGAAGTTTTCCCAGTGAGCCAGTGCATAGATACATTGATCAGTGAATTCTCACTTTTGGTATCGTGCAGCAGAGGCCCTTTGAATAGCTAGGAATAAACTGTGATGAAGTGTTTTGTGGGGACAAATCACAAAAGTCACAAAAGCGATGGTGCTGGTTTTGGTAGTGGGCTGCAGGTGGATGATATCTGCTGGAGGGGCAACCCTCCCCCCAACCTATACATAAATTCCTGCAACACCCGGAGTTGTTTGGGGGTCCTGCTTCTCACAGCCGCTCTTGCCTTTGTGTGCTCCAGGTCTCTGCCCCCTGCGAGCTGCCTGGCGGACCCCCCCTGCTGTGGCCGGCGCCATTGCTCTACTCGCCCCTCCTGCGGCCAGGTACCCCCGAGGACCCGTCGCGGGGCAAGGCAGCCGCCTCCCGGGAGAGCACAGCGGCCCTCAAGGCCTGGCTGGGCCAGCACCCCAAAAACCCCTACCCCAGCAAGGGAGAGAAGGTGCTGCTGGCCATAGTCAGCCGGATGAGCCTGACGCAGGTCTCCACCTGGTTCGCCAACGCCCGCCGGAGGCTCAAGAAGGAGAACCGGGCTTGCTGGGCACCCCGGGCCCCGAAGGCCGAGGGAGAGGCGGAGGAGGAAGAGGAGGAGAGCGAGGGAGAGGCCGGCGCAGAAAGAGCAGCCCCCAGCACCCCTCCACCGAGGACAAAGCTCCCCCAGAATGGCTCTCTGGCAGAAACAGCGGCCCCTTGGCTGAAGGCTGGGCGGTGGCAAGGCTTGCCTGCGTCTCCTCCGCCGGCCACTGCTGAGGTGCAGGAGTTGCCCGCCAAGCCCAAGATCTGGTGTGTGGCTGAACTGGCCACCAGCGCCCAGCCCGGCAGGGGGGCTCTTTGAGGAGCTGCGGGGCATCCAAATGGGGTGAGAGGAGACCCCTTTGTCCAGCTAGGGAAGGAGGAGCCCTGGAAAGGCTTTTCTGGCTGGTGGGGAAGCGGAAGAGAAGAGCTGCTGCTGTTGCTCTTGTTCTTCACCTGTCCTTCAGCTTAAGGTCCCAGAGGGGCTTACAATAATTAAAACATCGTGTGAATACAGTTGAAGTAGCTGGGATAGTCGACTCTCCTTTGTTTTTCAAGCAGAGTTTGGGTGGCCACCTGCCAGGGGTTTTTTAGCTGTGAGTCCTGCATTGCACAGGGTTGGACTGGATGAACCCTGAGATTCCTTCCAAGTTGAAATAAAAATAATTAAGGTCTTATATATAAATAATAAATGTTCATAAATGTACCAACCAAGCACTGACATAGATCAGCACAGGAAGACCGACCTGAAACCATTTTGACTCCCAAACTGACCAAATGTTTTCTCTGCAAGGAGGGAGGGGGTCAGGGAACCTTCCCATTGTCTCAGGAATTGGGAAATCACCATCTCAAAGGGTGACAGACTACCAGGAAAGGCAATCAGATAAGACATTAGACAGGAAAAACAACAACACTCAAATTTCTGTTGTAGACCACCTTTTCTGTGATGAAGGTATGATGTTTGTGGGGGGTGGTCTTGGGCTACACCCCTTCTGTGATGTAGGTATGATGTATGGAGGGGTGGTTTTGGACTCCAGGGCGGGCAACTTAAAATGTCTACATAAGGATGGGCACACCTTTGTTCTGGGTCCTCCTTCTCCTGCGTGTGAAGGGGGCACCCTGTTGCAACAGTTCAATAAAGATCAGGCTTACGAGCTGCTTTGCTTCTCAATATTCTCTGGTTGGCCTCTGTTATTTTCTCTGACCGATGGAGAACCTACAAAGGACTCTACATGGGCTCTTGTGTCCCCCATAAGGGAATGAGGGCAGATTATGTTTACAACGAAGTCTACAATCCTAGAATTACAGAAATAGGGGGGATCCCAAGGGTCAAGTAGTCCAACCCCTGCAATGCAGGAATGACAGCTCAAGAAACCTTGAGAGATGACTGGCCAAACTCTACTTATAAGCCTGCAACAAGGAGAATCCACCACCTTCCAAGAGAGTCCATTCCACTGCTGAACAACTTGTACCGTCAGAAAGTTATTCCTCATGTTCAGTTGCAATCTCTTTTGTTGCAATTTGGGTTCTATTAGTTTGGGACCAAGCCTGCTCCATCTTCCATGGGACAGACCTTGAGATATGTGAAGGTGGCTCTCAGATCTCCTCTCAGTCTCCTCATCTCCAAGCTAAACACGCCCAGCTCCTTCAACCGTTCCTCATCAGGCTCGGTTTCCGGCAAGGGGAGGGGGTTAGATTAATGGAAGAGGTGCGGATTTAGAGGAACGAGTTGCACACTTTTTCATCCTGAGGTGTGACGATGGAGGGGATCTGTTTTGACAGTTTGTGTTGGTGCTAAAAAGTGCCCTACATAGAGCAGCTTGTGAGGTTAAACAAAGAGGGAGGAAGTGAAAATTTGCAAGCATCCCTGGGGAAAAAGAAAACCAGCTCTGCATGACCTCTGTTGGATGGAAGAGTCATGGCAGCTCCAGGTTCCTCTAAGCCATGGGTAGACAAACTAAGGCCCGGGGGCTGGATCCGGCCCAATCGTCTTCTAAATCCAGCCCACAGACGGTCCGTGAATCAGCGTGCTTTTACATGAGTAGAATATGTGCTTTTATTTAAAATGCAGCTCTGGGTTATTTGTGGGGCATAGGAATTCGTTCATTTTTTTTCTTCTCCAAAACATAGTCCGGCCCCCCACATGGTGCCACTGTATTCTGCTCTGGTCAGACCTCACCTGGAGTACTGTGTCCAGTTCTGGGCACCACAGTTCAAGAAGGACACTGACAAACTCCAGAGGAGGGCAACCAAAATGGTCAAAGGCCTGGAAACGATGCCTTATGGGGACTTCCGGGTTGGCGCCATCATCTAATGGCGGATTCCCTCCGAGCTCCGGAGGGAATCTGCTCAACAGGGGTCGGGTCCTGCCGCGGCGGCGACGCGGGGACCCTTAGAAACCACAGGCACTGAAGCCTGTGGACCTGGTGACTCAGTGGGCACCATTTGCGCGCCCCCCCGACCCGCAAAGAAGCCTTTTTAAAGGCTTCGGAACGGGGGACGGAGGGAGGTGTGGTGCTGAGAGTTCGACTGCTTCCCCTGCTGAGTGAAGCCGCATGCCATGGACGGAGAGCGTTAACTTCTTCTTTTGAACTTTTGGATCAAAGTAACGACCCGTGAGTAACACGGTAATTGGACTTAAAAGGGAAAATTACTTCTGGGAATTCGGCAAGATCGGGTAAGGTGCTAAAAAGGAAGTCAACCTGCCCGCCTTGTAATCATCGTAAAGCAAGGATTTTATTACTAAGGTTGTGTGAATGTCTTTTGTTTTTTGTGGAAAAGCGCAATTAACTTTATATTGGGCCAATTTAAGTGACTGTGCTGGAGGATAAGAGAACGGAATTCACCCCTCCCCCAAAACCCGGGAGCGATCGGGCAGAGAGCCTGTGGAAGAGGTTTATAGACTTTGACAGCTGTCAAATTAGCTGTCAAAGCTGGGGGGAAAAAGGAGAACTGTGTCTTTGCTGGTTACATTTGATACAACTTGGTAACAAATTGTTAAAAACAAAGAAGAAAAGGTTAATTTGTCATTAAGTAACTAGAATCCCTCTAGAGGGGGTTCAGGACATTACAAAAATGGCTGTAAGTGGAAAAATACTGGCTGAACTGGAAAAGACCTTTCGTCTTTTGGGAAATCTACAGAAGCAGACAGATGTTTTGACTATGAGTGTAATAACAACGAAGGGAACAGTAAACAAAATTGCTGAACCTGGAAAGGATATGATTCAAGCTCCTGCAGATGAACAGGGAAGTGTTGTTGCTGATACAAAAATCCTTATAGCCAAACAGGAGAAAGAGTCTGAGTCATTTGAGATGCCATTTAAAGAATATGAGAAAGAAGGAGGCGCTGGGATGTTGCAGACGGCTAAAGAGAGCCAGAGGCCTGTCAAGTTGGAAACAATTGAAAATAAGAGCATGACAATGAAAGTTTGGCTGGAAGTGAAGAATGGAATCTGGAGAGATCTCCTCTTATGGGGATCGGAAGACATATGGAATATAAATATGGACAGTACAGAGTGTGGAGTCTTTGGGACATTTGAACTTATGAGAAGCAAGAAACAAGATTTTGGCTCCATTGTTAAATATGGAGGTCTGGCTGGAAGAAATATGGATTTTATTGGAACAGAGCCTCTTCGAGATTCGGAATTTAAAATAAAGGACTATCAAGAAAACCGGCAGAGAGAAATTGAGAGAGGGTTAAGTGCCTCGGATGTGAGATCGCCAGGCTGATTTTGGATGGACTGATGGACTTTGGTTGGGGATCGAAACCGGGAAAGGGGGTGGGAGGGCTTCGGGAATTTAAAGGGTGTAAAAATATGATTCTGTTTTAATTAAGTTGGCTTTTGCCACTAACATAAAAATGGGGAATTTGGGGAGAGATTTGGGGCCGACCTTAGCAAAAGATTATCAAAAATAAGTGTTTCGTGTATAAAGATTGGGATTTTTAAGTTTAAATAGGTTAATTAAATTGATGGAGGAATTTAGGGAAAGTATGTTAAGAATAAGTTTTGAAATATAAAGATAGAGGTTTAGAAGTTAAAATTTGTTTAAGATAATTGAATTAGAGGAAATAAGGTAAAGTGGGGGGGATAAAAATTGCTGAGCTAAAAATTGGAATTGGAATACAAGAAGGGCAGGTGTGGGGAAGTCAAGGAAATTGGGTATGGAATGTAATTATGGTAAACTTTTTAAATTGCTGTTTTTCTTTTTCTTTTCTTTTTTCCTTTTTCTCTTTTCTGTTTTCCTTTCTATTCTTTTTTGAAAATTTGAATAAACATAATTAAAAAAAAAAAAGGAAACGATGCCTTATGAGGAACGGCTAAGGGAGCTGGGCATGTTTAGCCTGGAGAAGAGGAGGTTAAGGGGTGATATGATAGCCATGTTCAAATATATTAAAGGATGTCACATAGAGGAGGGAGAAAGGTTGTTTTCTGCTGCTCCAGAGAAGCGGACACGGAGCAATGGATCCAAACTACAAGAAAGAAGATTCCACCTCAACATTAGGAAGAACTTCCTGACAGTAAGAGCTGTTCGACAGTGGAATTTGCTGCCAAGGAGTGTGGTGGAGTCTCCTTCTTTGGAGGTCTTTAAGCAGAGGCTTGACAACCATATGTCAGGAGTGCTCTGATGGTGTTTCCTGCTTGGCAGGGGGTTGGACTCGATGGCCCTTGTGGTCTCTTCCAACTCTATGATTCTATGATGGTCTGAGGGACAGTGGACCGGCCCCCTGCTGAAAAAGTTTGCTGACCCCTGAAAGCCTACTCTCCAACAGGATATCAGCTCCCTAAATCTCCCTCCGTTGCCCTGGCAATCCCCATTTAACTCTGGGAAGAAGCACTTCCTTTTTTATGTCCCCAAACTTTTCTCCATCCACTTTCACCCTGCAAAGCATCATTGTGGAAACGTGTATCTCTCACTCGCCTTTTAAAGCCCCAAACACCGCCCCTCATAGGAGAGTCTCTCCACCCCCTTGATAATTTGGGCGGACTTTTCCAGAACCTTTCCCAGTGCTTTTGAGGTGAGCAAACGGAACTGCACACTTTCACTCCTCATGCGGTTGCGCCATAGATTTGCAGAATGGCATTACAATACTGGCAAGTTACGTTTTATTTCATTTATTTCTGAACCAATGGAGGACACAGACAAGAGGAGGTGCTGTTCTGCCAGTTTTCACCAGGCACCGGGACTTGCAAACCAAAATAAGCAGCTTTTCCTTTAACCCTTTGGTGAGTGTCACGAAATGAGCAGACCAGGACTTGGCACTGAGCACTCAGGGGGAGGAGGATGTGATGAAGGCCAGGGGTGTGACTCCCTTTCCCCTTTTGCCCCTTCAGGCTTGCCCCTTGAGCCCACAGGTTGCTAAGCATGCTCTGCAGAACTTGCAGGGAGTCTCTCTGGCTTTTGAAATGACCTCCTCCCCTGTTTGTAAGAGGTCACCAGTCTCCCTGGACCCACTGGGTGTGGGGTGCTCTCCCCTCTGGGGGAATTGCCCATGTACAAGGGGTTGGACTAGTGGACCTTTTAGGTGCCTTCCAACCATACAAGTCTAGGATTCTACGTCAAGGGGCTGGCAGGTTGCCACAGTAGGACATGCGATGAGCCAACGTGGTGCGGTGGTTCGAGTGCCGGACGAGAATCCGGGAGAGACCAGAGTTCAAATCCCCACTCCGGCCCTGAAGCCCACAGGGTGACCTTGGGGGCCAGTCGCACTTCCTCTCAGCCTGGCCTACCTCACAGGGTTGTTGTGGGGAATAAGTGACAATGGGGGTGGGGTGGGAACCATATACGCCCCCTTGACTCCCTTGGAGGAAAAACGTGGCCCCTAAAGGCAAGAAATAAAATAAAATAAATATATAAGAAGCAGGGGCCAGCAGAAGGCTGTTGGCTGTTCCCACATCACCCCCAGGCCCAGTTGCTCATTGGGGTGGGGGCCGCATCCTGTCCCCCTGCCATTCCCAGTTCCACCAGAGACACGTGGCAGAGGGGGTTCCCCCCCCAGGGTCCCCACCAACGAGGCAGCTTCTCAACAGGGCAGAATCTGTTTTCCAAAAGAGCAGCAGAGACAAAGACACCCCACCCCAGCCCAGCATCCTCGAAGCGTGCCCAGGAAGCTGAAAGGGCAAGGCAGGGAGGCAACGGGCTTCTTCCGACTGCTGTTGACAGGAACACTCCCCTGGCACATGGAGGTTCTACTTAGCCGTGTGGCCAACAGCGCCTGAAAGGCCCCTCCCTCCTCTTCCTCCTCCACAGAACTGCCTGCTCCTTCCTGAAGGGGGCCGGTGAGCAATAAATTCAAACAACCTGCCAGCTATAAATCATCCAGCTGCCTCAATGTGGTTGTAGTTGAGAACTCCTAATTTTGTCAGAATGAATCGGATTTGAAGATCTTATGATTTGTGGACCGAGATCTCTGACAAACAAACATCTATGTGTGAAATTACGGCATTCTTGCCTTTGCAAATATCTTTGGAGACAAATAAATTTCTCGGACAGCCAGGTTGCTACATAGTTCTCATGAACGCTTGGCCAATCCTTCGCCATCCTAAGAGTCCATCGTCCATGTCTGAAGAAGCACATCATCATGGCCTTTCCAGCTCTGAAACACGGGAGGGCTCTCTTCCGAGGCTGGCACTGCCCTAGGTTTGGTTGGCTCCCCAGGCCGTTGCAGGGAGAGGAGGGCAACGCTGCTGAAATCTGCTTCCAGGAAGGGCGGTTGGAATGGCACGAGATTCGGGGAGGACAAGGAGGGCGATTGTCTCTTGGGGGCTGGCGGGAGGCTCCGGGGGGCTGGCGTTGGCCTCTGACCTCCGGATCTCCCCCACTGCCCGACTCAAGAAGGCAAGTCAAAGATCTCATGGCAGAAGCACTGGCAGAGGCTGTAGAAGACGCAGAGGATGAGGGTGGAGGGCACGAGGCTCACCAGGACGATGCCCAGGTTGAGACGCTCCACCAGCAGGAGGTAGATGCCAAAGGGCAGAGAGCTGAAGTAGACCAGGCAGAGGACACCCACGAGGAAGCGGGGGAAGGCGCGCCACGTGGCGCAGGGCTGGCACTTGCCCAGGGGGCCGTAGCAGGGCAGCGAGGTCAGGCTGGGCGGGCGGTAGAGGCGCATGACGTCCAGGACCCCCACGCCCTCGGGGGCCGCCATGTCCTCGGGCACCTCCAGGAGGGTGATGACCAGGCAGTCCGAGGAGGAGCTGTGCCCGCCCTCTGCAAAGGGCTCCAGGACGCTGGGGCACAGCAACACCTCCGGGGAGGGGGCCGCGCCCCCGGCCCTGGCGCCCCCTCCTTGCTTCCGGGCCCTCTCGCGGCAGCTGAGCAAAGCCAGGACCTGCCCGTCGTCCTGCAGGCGCCCCACGTCCCTGTCCGGCGGCAGGGGCATCTCCTGGCGGCAGAAGGGGCAGCTGAGGGTCCCGGGCGGCTCGCCCACCTCCACCATCTTGCGCAGGCAGCGGGCGCAGACGCGGTGGCGGCAGCTCAGCAGTTTGGGGCGGCGGCTGCGGCCATCAAATCGCTCATAGCAGATCTTGCACTCCATCTCGTGGGCTGCGAAGACCAGCGGCTGTGGGGCCACCGCTTTGGCCTTGCCAGGGGACATGGCGGCCTTGGAGGAGGGGAGCCTGGCTGCGTGGGGGGCAGAGAGAGCACAACACATGAAGGTTAGAAGAGCTCCGGTGGGTCAGGGCTCATCCAGATGAGATTCCCTGCCTTTTCCCCTGGTGAGACGCAGGTAGACTGTCTCTAGGCTTGGAGGTTCCATAAAAGTATAAGATGAGCCTGCTGGTTGCTGTGCACGCAGAAGGGCACAGGCTCAGCCCCTGGTGGTCCTGGCATCCACAGGCAGGTGTGGGGGTGCCCTCTGCCTGGAACGCTGCTGCCAGCCTGTGTCTACAATACTACACTAGACTGCACAGGATAAAGCAGCTGCTGCCTGCATTCCTTGTAAGACTTGGCAGGTCTCAGATGGTTACCATTAACCCTTAGGTCTAGGAATTTTGCAGCATTATTATATCAAAACATTGCTTTTTAAAAAAATGGAGGAAATGGCAGCATAAGATATTCTTTAAAAAAAACAAAAATAATAGTTACAGTGTCAGACTAAGATCAGGGTTCAAATCTCCCATTCGGAAATGAAGCTCACTGGGTGACCTTGGGGGCCAGTCGCTGCCTCAGCCTAACCTACCCCAGCGGGTTGTTGGGGGGATTAGACTGGGGGGGAGCTGTGCGTCACCTTGACCTCCTTGGAGTAAAAGGTGGGGTGTCAAAACACTACAATAAATAAATAAGAAGGAAAATGTCCTTTTTCTCCCCTTGAAGAAACTCTGGGAAGGTACACATATTCTGAAGTGGAAATATATTATTCATTTCCCGGGTTTGTCTCTACTGCTGGGCCTTCCCATCGCTGGTTTGGCTGGGTCACATCCAGGCTCCTGCCTGGGCACCAGGGCGCTGTCTCAGGAGGCCATAAGAAGAGCCTGCAGGATCAGGCCAAAGCGGGGGCCCATCTAGTCCCCAATCCCCTTCTCACTGGGGCCAACTGGATGTATTCCAATGCAAGAGCCCCATTCTCCCCTCCTGTGGCTTCCAGCAACTGGTATTCTGGCCTCCACTGGGGAGACAAGGCAGAGCCATCCTGGCGAGGCGCCACCGAGAGCCCTCTCGTCTTCCTCCTCCTCCTCCTCCTCCTCCCTGAATCCGCCTAACCCCCTTGGAAAGGTTGCTAAGCCCCACGGCCTCCTCCGGCTGGGCGTCCAGCAATGGCCTGAGCCCCCCCCCGTCCCCCCGTCTTGGCTGGGCTGCTGAGCGGGACGCATCTGGCCTCTGGGCACACGCGCGCAATTGCGCGCAGGCTGGCTGAGAAGCAGAGCGCCTCACCTGCTGCCAAGAACGGGGGGGGGCACCTGTGGCCCTCCAGACGTGCCTGGGCTCCAGCTCCCAGCCTCAGCCCCAGCCAGCGCGCTCAGGGAGGGTCACAGAGGACAGAGGACCCCCCCACAAAAAAACCACCATCCATGCAAGCCTGTGAGAAGCTTGCGGCCCTTCCTGCCGGGGTTGGGGAGGGGGGATTCTCTCCTGCCTTGCCCAGCTGCTGGCTTCGAGGACCCCCTCGCCCAGATCGCGCCCCCCCCCCCCGTCGGTACCGCTGCTGGGAGAGCCGGGCCGGGCCCCAGGCAGCACCGGGTGGAGTCCTTCCTCGCCCCCTCCTCCCCCGGAGCTCAAGGGAACCCATCCCTCTCCCTACCTGGTGCGCGGAGGGGCGGGCGGGGGTCGTCCCTCCCGGGGGGGTGTCCCGCCGGCCTCCCAGAGAGGCGCTGCCTGCTCCGGCTCCGGCTCCTGCTGCAGCCCCGGGCAGACGCTCGCGCGGGCCGCCGGCAGCCACCGCCTGGCCGTTGCCATGGCAACAGAGCCGGGATGCAGGAGGAGGCGGAGGAGATGGAGAGGATGTTGATGGCTGGTCAGGCTCAGGCGCCCTCCCCGCTTCCCCCACCCCGGATGTACGGCCTGATTCCACCCCCAGCTCCGCGGATATGCGGGGATCAAGGCCCCCCCCCACTCAGCAGCACAGCGCACCCCATCCTTTCCCCCAGAGGCCCCCAAGTTGCTTGGGGAGGGGAGAGGCGACGCACTGCCGCTGCCTTGCGCATCCTTCGCAGGGCGCTGCCCCGCTTCGCCGTGGTGACAATGGTGCCATGGTGGCGCTGCCCGCCGTTGTCCTCCTGGGGGGCCTTGGGCCACTCACTGGCTCTCTGCCTGCCCTACCTGGTTGGCTGGTGCAGAAAATACTGCAGGTCGGGGGAGAGCCACGGGCGCCCTCCTGTGCGCCTCAGAGGAAAGGTGGGAGACCCGCTGAAAGGGGTTGGTTGGTGGAAGAGGACGCCTGAAGACGCCAGAGAAAATACCCCCCCCCAAAAACCCCAGCACCTTCTCTCATTATTATTCAAGATTGCACACACCCCCCCAACCTCAGTCTTGGCCTTGCCAATTAAAGGGAGCACCTAAGGTTGCAAGCCACATGCTACGTACCTGGGATTAGGCCCCATTGAATTCAACAGGACTTGCTTCCTATCAGACCTCTTTCTGAGTGCACCCTCAACCTATTGAAGCCAATAGTCATGGCAACTTACATCCATTGGTTTCAAGGTACAGCGGTACCTCTGGTTACATACTTAATTCGCTCCAGAGGTCCGTTCTTAACCTGAAACGATTCTTAACCTGAAGCACTGCTTTAGCTAATGGGGTCTCCTGCTGCCGCTGCGCGATTTCTGTTCTCCTCCTGAAGCAAAGTTCTTAACCCGAGGTACTATTTCTGGGTTAGCGGAGTCTGTATCCTGAAGCATATGTAACCCGAGGTGTTGTTGTTTAGTCGTTTAGTCGTGTCCGACTCTTCGTAACCCCATGGACCAGAGCACGCCAGGCACCTCTGTCTTTCACTGCCTCCCGTAGTTTGGACAGACTCATGTTTGTAGCTTCGAGAACCCGAGGTACCACTGTACAATAGGTGCCACAATCTATTTGTCTGTACCTACAAGCACACACAGAGTAAATCAAAATAGAGATCTGTGGGCGATTTGGTCTTGAGAGTTAGTGGGAAGTAGCAGTCAGGATGTGTTGGGTCAGGAAGACCAGAGTTTAAGTCCTCACTTGGGTGACCTTGGCCCTGTCCCCACCAGTCTCACAGCAGAGCCGGCCCACCGATTAGGCAGGGTGAAGCACCGGTCTCAGGCGGCAGAAGTGCAAGAGGCGGCACCCCAGCTCTTGCCGAATGCAGGGGGGCATTCCACCAGTGGCGGAAGGGGGGGCAAGGGGCAGCACATTTATTTCACCTCCGGGAGCCAACAGGATGGGCCACCCCTCCTCGCAGGGTTGTCATGAGGAAAGGAAACTGGAGTGAGGAAGCATGCAAGGAACCTTGGAAGGGAAGCAGAAAATACTGTATTTTTCGCTCCATAAGACACACCTAGTTTTTAGAAGAGGAAAACAAGAAAAAAAATATTCTGAACGAAACAGCAGTGGATGTATGATTTTTGTGGTTCAAGCTGTGGCCACTGACATGTGATTTGACTGTGAGTTTGGGGTAACCCAATGCAAAAATCCTGCGGATCCATGTGGATCTGTGCTTTGTAACCACGTTTTTGCGCCATCGGGGCCCACGAAACAGTGGATGTGTGATTTTTGTGGTGTAGGCTGTAGCCATGGACATGCTATGTGATCTGATGGTGAATTTGGGGTGACCCAATGCTGAAATCCTGATCCATGGGCATTTACCTCCTCCCTCTCAGGCAGCCTCCTTTATCGCTAGTGTCCCTTATCTCCCTCCTGATCACTTGCCGATCAGCTGCTTCCTTTCAACACCCCCTTCCTGCGTTCTAAAAAAAAAAAAAAAAAGCACGATCTGCTTTTTGCCCCTGGGCAATTCGCCTCCAGGGACCACGCATTTGCTCCATAAGATGCACAGACATTTCCCCCTTACGTTTTAGGAGGAAAAAGGTGCGTCATATGGAGTGAAAAATACGGTAAATGGAGAATAAAATAACCAAACCAACAAGCCAGGAACTTCTCCACTACAGACTTGTGGGAGCAAATCTGTCCAGAAGTGCCCGAGAGATATGAAATTAAGGGTGGGTGGGTTCAGGGAGTTTTCCTCAAATGAAATTGGGAAGATGGCAACTCAGGCTAGACAAGAGGGAGTCCTTCACATACTCGAGGAATTCGCCAGAGAGACATAGCAAAGATGACGAGGTGCCAGAGAAGTATAGAACAACTGTCAGCCAACCACCATTAGCTTTCTCAGTGAAAATGGGCCAGAGGCAGGTCTTGAGGTCACCTGCTTGCCCACTGACCAGGGAGCAAGGCAGCAACCCTGTGAAGGCAAACACTGGCTACCTCTCCATGCTCCATGTGCAGCAGCAAACCCATTGATGTTTCATGGAGGGCTGCGAGGACCCTTCGCAAAACAAACTAATTCTGCACTTGCGTCATTTCCCGCTTGCGTCATTTCTTATTTTCCATAATTTATTCCAGTTTCTGGCATTTGGTATACTTTGGTTAGTCATGGAGGAAGGATGCTGCACTACTCACTCCACCACCCCCAGTATTATTCAGGCACTTCTCTGGCTTCTGAAGCTCCCGCAGGTTTCACCACCCATCTGACATGTTTCTGCAGGCATACTAAGGACTAGTAACCTGCTTTAAAAATAAAATGTAAGCAGAGATGCAGATGAACTTACATTTCTGCAGCCTGTGGAATTAGGCCACACATATGCACAATCATGGTTGCATTCGGTTTACACCTTAGATAAAATTATTTCTGAAATATAGGCGATGTAAGAAAACAAAATTATTTTTTCCTATGTGGCCTGCAACCTCCACACCAAACAAAACCAGATGGCGACCCTTGCTTTTTATTTACTCGATTTATACCGAATTACACTTCAGGCACACTCCGTGCTCCTCCCCTTAGTGAAACCGACCCCCTCAGAAGCCGGTGGATTCTCCTTCCTTGGAGGTTTCTCAGCAGAGGTTGGGGGGCCACCTGATGGCAATTCTTCAGCTGTGACGCCTGCATTCCAAGGGGTTGGGCTAGATGACCCCTGGGTGGCCTCAATCAATCCTAGGGGAAGGGGCAAGGGTGGCACAGGGGATGCAGAAGCTGGGCTCAGGCCCATCAGACACGGCCTGTGGTCAGACTCTCCCCCCCCCCACGCAGGTTCTCATGAAGTCAGAATAAGCCCAGACCATCGTGAGAAAGGATGCAATAAGCAATTCAGGGAGATTCCACATGAAGGCACAGCTGGGCAGACCAAGATTGCGCTAGAAGTGGTCTGGACTGCTCTGTTTGAAATCATACCAGCGCAAGTAGATAAATAGGTACCGCTCTGGCGGGAAGCTAAACAGCGTTTCTGGTTTCCCGTTGCGCCAGAAGCAGTTTAGTCCTGCTGGCCACATGACCCGGAAACCTGTCTGTGGACTAACGCCGGCTCCCTTGGCCTGAAAGTGAGACGAGCGCCGCAACCCCATAGTCGCCTTGGACTGCACTTAACCATTCTGCCCTTGTCAGGCCCCCATCCTCAGAGTTAAGAGCTGTCCTCTTAGAATGGTTAAGAGCTGGAAGGGACCCACTTCAGGGCAGCACAATTTAAGAAGGACATTGAGAAGCTGGAATGTGTGCAGAGGAGGGCAAGCAAGATGGTAAAGAGGTCTGGAAAGTATGCTTGATAAGGAACAGTGGAGGGAGGTGGGCATGTTTAGCCTGGAAGACATTGAGAGGCATGAGGTTCACCTTCAAGTATCTTAAGGGCTGCCACACAGAGGAAGCACCACCGCCATAAACTCAACAGGAAATGACCGTATTTTCTGCACCATAACACTCACTTTTTTCCTCCTAGAAAGTAAGGGGAAATGTCTGTGCGTGTTATGGAGGGAATGCCTACGGGTGGCGGGGGGGGGGATCTGCTGCAGTCGTGAGCAGAGGATCCATGGTTCCCCTTCCTTCCCTCCTCCGTGGCTCGCTTTGAAACAGCAAAGTGGGAGAAGAGCCGCTGAGTGGGGAGGAGAGAGGGACAGAGAGCCTGCTTCTTTAAAGGAGCAAAGCGGGAGAGGAGAGGAGCCGCTTACACAAGTGTAAGCGGCTCCTGTCCGGTTGGTTCCTTTAAAGCAAGCAGGCTCTCTGTCCCTCTCTCCTCCCCACTCAGCTCGCTACATAGCAGCAAAGTTTTTCAGCTCGCTAAGCCGGGGATGAGCGGGGAGGAGGGAGAAAAGCAGAGCCTGCTTGCTTTAAAGGAGCAAAGCGGGAGAGGAGAGGAGCCTTCTCCCCTTATACCCCTCTTCTGCATTATTAGCAGCATCCTTCTCCACCCACCCCACGCGTGTTCCTTGTCCCTTGAGTGCTTTTCTTTCCCTCCCCACTTAAAACGTGGTTACAAAGCACGGATCCAAATGGATCCTCAGGATTTTTGCACTGGGTCACCCCAAATTCACCATCAGATCATATAGCATGTCCATGGCTACATCTTGCACCAAAAAAATCACGCACCCACTGTTGCCTGGGGCCGCAGTCGTGCAAAAACGTGGTTACAAAGCATGGATCCACATGGATCCTCAGGATTTTTGCATTGGGCTACTCCAAACTCACTGTCAGATCACATGTCTGTGGCCACAGCATGAACCACAAAAATCATACATCCACTGTTTCGTTTAGAATATTTTTTTCCTTGTTTTCCTCCTCTAAAAAACTATGTGCGTGCTATGGTCGGGTGCGTGTTATAGAGCGAAAAATACGGTACTTCCCATATCTTCAGAAGACCTCGTGGCTCCTTTTCACAACCTCCCCACCATCCCACATATGGAGCAAGCTTCTTCTCTTCTGCTCCGGAGGGGAGGACATGAACCACTGGCTTCAACTTACAAGAAAGGAGATTCTGACTCAACATCAGGAAGAACTTTCCGACAGTAAGAGCTGCTGGACAGTGGAACGGACTCCTTCGGACGGTGGACTATCCTTCCTTGGAGGTTTTAAAGCTGAAGTTGCATGGAAGGCGTATTTGTGGTATGACAAAGGGGGAGTACATAAAGGATTTTATAGGTGGTACATGACCCCAGTTAAGCTTGCAAAAATTTATCACCTGCCTGACAACAAGGGCTGGAAATGTAAAGAAGCTGAGGGAACATTCTTTCATCTTTGGTGGACGTGCCCAAAGGTTAAGGCTTACTGGGAAATGATATATAATGAACTGAAGAAGGTATTTAAATTTACCTTTCCTAAGAAACCAGAGGCCTTCCTTTTGGGCATAGTCGGCCAATTGGTGCCAAAGAAAGACAGAACATTTTTTATGTATGCAACAACAGCAGCAATAATACTTCTCGCTAAGTATTGGAAGACACAAGATTTACCCACTGTGGAAGAATGGCAGATGCAAGTGATTGACTATATGGAGATGGCAGAAATGACCGGCAGAATCCGTGACCAGGGAGAAGAATTGATGGAAGAGGATTGGAAAAAGTTTAAGGACTATTTACAAAAATATTGTAAAATGTTTGAGTGTTAATATGATGTGGGAAGTGAAGGTAACATGGCATTTGGGATATGGTTAAAAGAGTTATGAAAAGAAGAATCTTAAAAAGGAGAAGGGGGGTATGACTAGAATAATATTATGTCAAAGTATACAAGGTGGAGTAAAGGACCAAGATAAGGGAAATTTGAGACATAATAAGTGGAAATTATAATTATAAATGAGGTTTGAAAGAGGGTTAGAACTTGCTGAATTTGACGGAATAAAGAGGAACACAAAAAAAAGAGATGTGAGGAGGTCAGGACAGAGGGATATGGAATTTTGAAACTTAAAAGTGGATTTTTCTTTTTTCTTCTTTTTTTTCTTTGTTAAGTGTGTATTTTTTGTTTTTCTGTTCTCTGTTTTGTTATATGTGATTGTTTGATTTATGTGATTTGATGATTTCTATGTCTTGTAAAACCTTAATAAACATTTATTTTAAAAAAAAAACATAAAGGATTTTATAACCATATAGTTAGATCACTTTTAAAGGTTGGGGAAGATATAAAGATCTATCGGAATAGAAGACCTTGTGGTGATGGTGACCAATGGAAGCAACATCAATAAGGAAAGTAAGCAGGAAAGAAAAATGGCCTACATATAGAGATATTTTAATAGAAACAGAAGGGAAATTAAAATTGGAAGAGCTTGAGGATATTCAAGAATATGTAAATGATTGTCTGCAGTATTATCAATTAAATTAGATATTTAAAGAAGATAGTAAGGAAGGGTTTGGCTATACTTTATCCAGATTTCAAAGAGAAATTACAGATGATAACACAAAAACATTGAAGAAGATGTATAGTCTACTGTTACGAGTGGGAAACCAAAGATGAAGAGGTTAACTGTGCAATGAATAAATGGGCTCAAGATTTAGAACATAACTTACAAATGGAAGATTGGGGGAAAGTATGGAAATTGAAGTTAAAATTCACTGATTGTATAGCTCTTAAAGAGAATTACATGAAAATGATGTACAGATGGTATATTACTCCTGTAAAAATGGCAAAAATGTATAGAACAAGCTACAGTAAGTGTTGGAAGTGTAAAGAGAAGGAAGGTGCGTTTTATCACATGTGATGGACTTGTAATCAAAAGCTATTGGGAAACGATTTACAATGAAATGAAAAAAAATGTTTAAGATAACTTTTGTTAAAAGACCAGAAGCTTTCTTGCTAGGCATTATGGGTCAAGACTTGCCAAAAGAGTGGAAGAAACCATTCACGTATGCTACAACAACGGCTAGGATATTACTAGCCCAAAAATGGAAAGACGACAAGATACCAACGAAAGAATGGCAAGTAAAACTGATGGATTATGCTGAAATGGCGAAGCTTACTAGAAAACAATAGACAAAGACAATAGAGGTTTTAAAAAAGACTGGGAACCATTTATGAGGTACCTAAAGAAACACTGTAAAGAAGTAGACTCACTAGCAGGGTTTGACTAAGCGCTTACAATTAAGAAAACAAGCATAAAAGTTAAGAGGCAATAATTGGGAAAATAATAAAGCGTAAGATGTAATTTGGGAAATATGGTATAAAAATGATATGAACGCAACAATATTTAGCTAAAAGATTACAAATTAAGGTAGAACAAAATAAGCAGAAGAAACAAATATTTAGAGAACCAGAAGAGGAAGTTGAGGGAAGTCAGGGGTTGGGGGAGACTGGGATTTGCATATGGTTTTTTGTAATAATGATGATTGTGTTGAATATAAAAATGTAAAGTTTAATAAAAACTATTAAGAAAAATAATAATAAAGCAGAAGTTGGGTGGCCATCTGTCTTGATGCTTTAGTTGAGATTCCTGAATTGCAGGGGGTTGGGCTAGATGACCCTCAGAGACCAACTCCACGATTCTATGATACTATGGCTACACAAAAGTGACAGGGGTGGGAGGGGAGGCTTTAAAATCCCCCTGCCCTGAAGCACTTCTGGGCAGCCAGGATGCTATTTTCAGCACTTGGGGGTGGGGGGAGAGACAGGGTTCTTTCATATCCGGGGAGCAGCTGGCTGAAAAGAACAATTTGCCGCCTTGCAAAAGCTCGCCAAGAGCCAGGGGATGCCTTCAGAGGGAAGCACCCGACTGCTCAAGACGGTCACAAAGCCCAGAGCTTGACATTTGCTCTCAAATTCATTGCAGGCCTGGATTGTGTTTGCAGTCAACAAGTCTTCCGTCTAGCCATCGCCAAGCAGGGCTAGAGTGGCTGCCCACTAACAGGTTTCAATGGTTCAAGCAAAACACAGAACAAAACCTTCCCAAACTTATTGCTGCTGGGTGCAGCTGATGGTGCAGAAGCTGAGCTGAGGAGGAGACATGAACAACCTTTGCATGTGAAAGAGATCCTGGTCTCTGGATCAAAAGAGATGTTGTGTATCGAGCCACTTAGGATGCTAGTGTTGGTTACACCAACATCCACACACCCTTGTCTTTTCCACAGCATCAAAGCAATTCCTGCACGTCAGCTGAGCAGGAGGAGCAGGAAGAACAAGAGGTACCCCCCCCCTTTTAGGCACACAAACACACAGCCTGTCCTCTCATCCAGCAGGCACAAGAGACACCTTTCCCTCTTCGAAGCTTCCCGTGGTTTCAACTCTACAGGATCAGCACCTTGTGAGCTAACTTTCCCGAACTCAACCTAACATAGGAAAAGCAGCCATGGCCTGGGGACCACCGTAATGCTGGTTTTAATGTTCCTAAGAACTGGGAAACAAAATCAAAAATAGACTTTTCCTTTGCTCTTTTGATAAAAGTAATAAAATGGTTAGCACTGTTAAATTAAAATCCTTTAAAAAACACAAAACCCCTCTGCTGGTCTCCAAGGAAGCCCGGAGCCTCGGATAAAAACTGCGACGACTACAAAAATGGCAGCCAAGACCTCTGTACACACACAAAGGGGGGCGGCCTTGCCCCACAGGTTACAGTAAACAGCTTCGGTGAAAACACGCAACTGGTACAGCTGGGGAGGAAGAGAGGGGAGGAGGCGGCATGGCCTTTCGGCGCGCGGAGTCGCCACACGGACAGGTATTTACAGTATAGACACACGGCTGGAGCAGCGCGAAGGAGACCGCAGGGCACGGCGCCGCCAGCTTCCCTCTGTTCGTGCTTCTTTCCCCTCGCGGAAGACTGCCCACGTCCGGCTGCAGCACTGGGCCACCCCTTGGCCTCCAACACGGCAGGCCAGGCAGCCAGACCCTCACCCCGCTGTCCGTCCCACCTGCCCTGTGGGATCCGTGGGGGAGCTACGACGTGGGCGGCAGGCACCTCCTCGCCCAGCACACCTCAAGGAGGCCAGGAGCCGGTCCTGCCGCTGCGTGGAGCATACGGGGGCGGGGGAACGCCCCCCAGGGAGGGAGGAGGAAGGGCCTGAGGGGCTGGAGAGGAAGCCAGACGTTGCGGAGGAGCTGATCCCCGCCTCCAGCACTGTGGGGCCAGCCCCCTCCCCTCCCTTGGGAGCAGAGTCCTCTCCCACCGCCGCTGCCCGTCAGCCTAGCCAGGAGTGCGCTAGTTCGGGGTGGTCTCCCGGCTGGTGCTCTGGTCCTGAACTGTCTCTCGCTCCTTCTCTGAAGCTGAAGAGGAAGACGAGGAGGAGGAGGAGGCAGATGAAGCCAGGGTCCGCCCCGAGTGCTTATAGGCCGTGACGAGCTCCTGCAGTCTCTCGGCGTTGGGCTCCCACTTGGCGAAGCCGGAGTTGTTTTGCAGGAAGAGGACAGCGGTGTTGTGCACAGCTTTGTAGTACATCTCCTCCCTGGAACAGAAGACAGGCGGTCAAAGCTGCCCCTCGGAGGAGACGAGGGCCCACCCTGGGACATAATGCAGCAACTGAACAGGGGCACAGAGCTGGACTCCAGCTCCCATCAGCCCTGGCCAACAGCCAGGGATGATGGGAGATGCAGCTTCCGTTTTGCATGGAGAACATCCAGTTCAGCCCCTGAAACCTGCTGTGAAAGGGATCTCAGGTGACAAGGCTGGAGGAGAGATGGCCAGACCAGACAGGGGCTCCTCCTTCTGTCAGTGGCCACCGCCTTCACCTCAGGGAAGAGAAGCAGTGCTGGGTGAAGCACCCCTGAAAAGAGCCCACATTTGCTGTAATAGCCCGAAGCTTGGAAGGGTACTCAAAATCCCCTGCTCTCCGCTTTCTGTGGGTTAACGGGTTCCTGATCCACAAGCTGACTTTGCCTGGTATTCTATGACTTCTAAGCCCTGTTTAGGGAAGTTTTTTAAATGTATGATGTTTTATTGTGCTTGTAATTCTGTTGGGAGCCGCCCAGAGTGGCTGAGGAAACCCAGCCAGGTGGGCAGGGTATAAGTAAAATAATAATAATAATAATAATAATAATAATAATAATAATAATAATAATAGCTATTAGCAAAGAGGCACTTTGTCAAAAGCTTCCTCAAAGTGCAAGTACACTGTGCCAACTGGATCGCCTCTATTTAGAGGCCTGTTGACAGTTTTGAACGATTCCAATAGGTTAGTGAGAGAAGCCTTGCCTTGGAGAAGCCCTGCTCATTCTTCTTCAGCCAGGCTTGTTCTTCTGTATGCTTGGCAATTCTACCTTTAGCGCTTTCCACCAGATTCTCCAGAACAGATGTAAAGCTAACTAGCCCCTAATTTACCAGGTTCCCCCTCTTTGCAACCCCTTTAAAAAAGGTGTGGCATTGGCAACTCATTAGTCCTCGGCCACAGAGGCCAATCTTAGGGGACAAGTTACATAGTTGTTAGAAGAGCAGCGATTTCACACTTGAAGTAAGCACTCTCTGCCACCATCCAGATCCTGCCTCACGACTCCCTTGCTGTGAAGGTTAGGCTCAGGCGCAGGAGTCGGGGCTGCAGATTCGGCAGGGAAGACAGGTGCAAAAAACGCTTCTCTGCAACCTACTTCTGCCCCCTTCAGTGGCCTTTCTTCCAAAGGTCTAAACCGCCTCCTTGACAAGCCTCCTGCTACTAAGGTATTTAAAGGTTTGTTTTGTTGCTGGTCCTGGAATTCTTTTCAGATCCTCTACTGCCGGCTTGCATTCCTTCT
Organism: Podarcis raffonei; assembly: GCF_027172205.1. Lineage (NCBI taxonomy): Eukaryota > Metazoa > Chordata > Lepidosauria > Squamata > Lacertidae > Podarcis > Podarcis raffonei. The sequence continues at coordinate 99,315,455 of NC_070607.1, read as the reverse complement.
GCTAAAGAGACTGCATTCCTTTTTGTTCTCTGATCGCTCACCGCATCTGGGTGACGGGGGCAGGGGAGAAAGAAGGGGCAGGTTTGGGGTTCTCAGCTTACTTTTTGCAGACATGCTGGGAGCCGCTGCGATACTCGTGGTCGAAGGCGGGCAGGATGAGCTGGTGGCGCTTGAACCGGCTCTGCTCCATGCGGGTGAGGGCCGGCGTGGGAGGATCCCGCCACTCTGGGATGAAGACGATGAAGGACAGGGGCTCATTGGAGGCCTCCAGCAGCTTCTAAGGCAGCGGAGAAGAACAAGCACCCTCAGCCTCGTGGGCAAGGGGCGAGTGGCAGGGGGAGAAAGGAAGACCCCACCCGACAGTGAAGCAAGAAGGATGGACCAGGGAGGCGATGTGACCTTGTAGCAAAGCAACACCCCCAAGGGGGGAGGGGGGAGCATACCTCAAAGTGGGACACCATGGCATCCATCAGCTCCTCACAGAATGGAGGGTTTGCCTCAAACGAGCCACTGATGGGGAAGAAATCCAGGCAGGGACTGAAGGAGAAAGATGCAGCAGGGCCCATGAGGGAAGGGGAGGCAGAAAGAACTTGGGGGAAGGTATACCCAACCCCCGAACCCACAACCAAAGCCACGGGCGACCTCAGTCTAACACAGCAGGCAGGGGCCCCCGCCTGTCCTTCCTCCTCCTCCTCCTCCTCCTCCTCCTCTCCCCCTTAGGGCACCCCAAGCCTCTTTGGGCTCCCGCCAGCCCCCTTCTGGCACTCACCCCCTCGAGCCGAAGTAGCCATCTGTGTCCAGAAAGGCCGAGCAGTACTGCTTGAAGTAGCAGTTCAAGGGGGAGGCAAAGCACTCAAAGCTCACGCCAAAGAGCTTGTGCAGGGCTTCGAAGATGTGCACCGGGAGCGCCCCCTGCAGGCCGGTCCCCTCGTAGAGCCCGGTGCCAAACATCATCTGGGGGGAGAGCAAAGGAGAGTGTTCATTACTGGATCGCCCTTAAAGTGAAACCCCGAGCCACCTGCTCCGAGCCCCTAAGCCCCGCAAGAGCCCAGGGCCCGGTGGTCTCGCCAGGGTCACAGGCATCTGCCCAGGGAAGCTCCTCAGCCGACTGAGGGGACCCCTGGCCCACCAGCCTGAGAGACAGCCCCCCACCTGCCCCCATCAGCCCAAGCTCAGCAGGGCAGGGCATACCTGGTACCTGCGGAGGAGGCACCACACTCTCGGCAGGAAGCGCTCAAAGGCCGAGTCGTCGATGCAGCTGTACCGATAAAGCAGCCACTGAGGAAGAGCAGAGGGGGAGAAGGTGATGCCGGGATGCAAGGGCTGTGGGTGGCCTGACCCTGCCCTGCCCGCCCCCCCGTCTCACTCTCCCTGCTGCCACCTACCAGCTTGCTGAAGTAGCTGCGGCTGACTTTCACCATCTCTCCCTTGTAGCGGACGCACACCACGTTGTTCTCCACGTGGATCTCCACGTTTGGCAGCGGGGGGGAAGGGGCGGCCAGCCTCACCGGGTAGCAGTAGACAAGCCGGTCCTGCACCTCTGGAGTCTCTGCCTCCGCTGCAGGTTGAGGGGAGGAGTTAGGGCCACCCAGGCCACGCCGGCTGGCGGAAGCAGGGCAAGGGGCAGCTCCCATCCCAGTCCAAGTGCCCCTGACCCAGTTCTCCCCAACACAAAAAGCTGCCGGGAGTCTGCAGCCTCAGCCAGGGTAAGCGGCTGATTGATTTAGGACGGATTTGCTGTTATTGTTTATCCCACCAAGGAGAGGAGGGAGGCACACATGGCTCTCCCGGTGAGTCCCAGGGCCAAGTACAGGATTTGAATCCAACGCTCTTGACGACACCACCACCCGGGCTCACGTTTCCTCTTGCTTGCGCCTACCAGAGATGTTGTGCTCCTTGAGGATGGCCAGGTGCTTCTCACGAATGCGCTTGACGTACTCCAGAGAGATGTGGTAGATCTTACTGCAAATGCCCTCCACAGAGTCCTTGGCTGCTGCCGACACGTGGGGCCCACATTGCTTGCGCAGGTGCTCCAGGCGGTCCTGGGGGGGGAGGGCTGTTACACATGCTGGAGTGCCCCCAGGTGCAGACAGGGAGAGGGGGACACGCATACCCAGAGGGGGCTCTGCCCCTGCAAAAGGCAACTGACCATGTAGTCTTCCTTTGAGGCGGAGTGGTCCCGTCGCAGCCAGCTGAAGGTGTCCTCCACGTTCCACTTCACCACCTTCCTGCTGTCTGGGGAGGCACTCCTGCAGCACACAGAGGGCAACATGGCTGAACCCCGTGGCCAACAGAGCACCTAACTCTTCTCTCTGCCTTTAAAACTGAACAAGGACTCAGCAACAGCTTTAAAGACATCCTGCTCTCTCCCTCTCAGTGTTCCGCCTTTTGGCTACTTCCCTTTTCCTTGCAACCTTCCTCCACCGCACAGTTTCTGGTGAGTGGCCTGACTCTCCTTCCTTTTAATCACGCTGCTTGCTTTCCTTCACACACACACACAGCCTCGCCCATATCGCACTGATTTTTGCAAGCCCGCCAGACCCTGCCCCCCCCTTGCCCTGCTCAGCTTCATGCTCTCCTAACGACAGCAAGGACAGAAATGCCAAGGTTCCCACCTGGACTCAATGAGCCTCTTTGCAGCCTCAGCGTATTTGAAGAGCAGCCGCTTGGCTTCCTCCCGGAACTTGATGCGGGACAATCTGCAGGACACGCAAGAAGGTGGAATCACAGAAAGGTAAAGTTGGAAGGGACCCCGAGGGTCATCTAGCCCAACCCCCTGCAATGCAGGAACAACAGCTAAAGAATCCCAGGCAGGGGGCCACCCAACCTCTCCATGAAGACCTCCGAGGAAGGAGAGTCCATCGAAGTCCAACCCCAGAGAGCCACTGCTGCGAAGACAGGGGTAGGGAACCCCTGAGCACAAATGCCCTAAGGAGAGCTGACTGGATCAGGCCAAGGGCCCGCCTGGCCCAGCAGCCTAGAGGCAGGAGCTGAGCAAAACAGCAACTCTCCCCTCCTTCGATTTTCAGCTACTGGCCTTTGCGTAACAAAGAATTTGGAGGAGACTCCCAGGGACCCTCCTTCTCCCTCCCACCTTAGGAGCACCACCTGCCAGCAGTACCTGATGGGAATGTCATTCATGATTTCTCTGAACATGGAAGGAGACACGACCGGTTCACAGTTGCTCGGCAGCAAAGGATCCGTCCCTCTGTCCACCACTTTCCGCTCCAGCATCCAGCGGTTGAAGGATTCCCGCGGAGGTTCGATCCCTGGGGAAGGGAGGGAGGCAGGCTGTGGGCTCTGGGAAGAAGCGCCCAGCAGGGGGCAGGTGTCTAGGGAAAAGGGGGCGGGAAGCTTGCAGGGAGAACTCACCCTCTCGCTGCTGGCAGAGCTCCCGGTAATGCTGGCGCAGCTTCAGCATCAGCTGGGACCGGAGAAGCTCCACTTCCGGGTGGGGGCTCAGCACCTCCGAGGGCGCCCTCTGCTTGATCACGGCGTTGGTCTGGATGTCCAAGTCCCAGTACACTCTGCGGGGGGGGGAGCGGGGGGAGAACAGCAGGCTGTGAACTGCCTGGTCGCTGTGGGTGGGGCTCAGCAGCACCCAAGTCCCTTGCCCAGAGCCCACCTCCACACCAGTCCCCTCCGGGGGCAGAGCAGGCGGACGCGACTCACTCGGTGGGTCGCAAAAGAGCCGCCTGCTTGTCTTCAGGAGAGACACCAAACATCTTCAGCAGAGCCGCCCCAGGGGCGTTGGAGGAGTTGGGTGTTGGCTGAGTAGGGGCGTTTGCCGGGACATCCACCTGAAAGTGAGAAACGCCAGGTCACCTTGGGAGAGGGCGCAGCGCCAAGGCCAGGCTGGCCAGGGCAACACCCATCTCTCCTCTTATTGCAAGGGACGGAACTGAATCAAAATTGCTACCAGAGATCTCTTGGTTCCTCCCACAAGGAATAAGATAAGGGCAGGACAATAAGGGAGCAGAAAGGCACCCGGCCAATACAAATAAATATGAAGAAGAGGAGGTGCTCACGCCAGGGATGCCCAGTCGCCCCTGACGACTTCAACCCACAGGGAGACGTGTCTGCAGACAGCTGCTTCCTGCCAAGAAGTTGAACAGCCAGCCAGCCAGCCCCAGTTTCCGGGGAACATGCCACACCCATTTGGCCTGGTTCCCTCTGCTCTGAAAGGCTCTGCAAGTTTCTGCAAGAAAGTTTCTTCAGAAGTTTCTGCAAGAAACAGAAGCAGCCCTGCCTGCCACCTAGGGGAGAAACGCCGTTCAAGCTTCAGTTTGACTGGTGTGGAAATTCTGCCAAACCCATTATCAGGAGGCAGAAGTACGGTCTGGCCACAAAACTGGCAGGAACCGGTTTAGGAGGAGCCTAAGGCAGAGTGTTAGAAGCATGAAAAACAGCTCCAGATAAGATGCAAGGAGGGCTCTGCATGTACAGCAAAAAAGTTTGGGTTGAGTAAGCGTTTCCATGGACTGGAAGGTTGCATGAGGGAAGGTCCTGGGGTGTCAGGAGGGGGCTGCCGGGAGTATCAACAGACTGGATGATGCCCTTTTCCTTTATAGGCTGTGTGTTAATGGAGGCCCTTGTGGACTCTGCCCGGTGATGGATTTCTGAAGAGAAGTCTGGCCAAGTGGGAATCTGCTTTAAGCCTCTGTACTGAATCCCCAAAGGCAAACTCCTCCCACACCTGGGGAGCCTTTGGTGCCCACCAGGCCTACCTTGGGCTTCTTCACGCTGTTGCCGCTGGGCTGAACCTCCTCAGAGAGTCTCCGCTTTCGCATCTTGTTTTCAGAAGTGGCGGCAGCAGCAGCGGCGGCGGCGGCGGCAGCAGCAGCAGCGGCAGCAGTAGCTGCAGCAGCCGCATCGCCAACTGCCCCTTCTGCAGGCATCGGGGTGGCGTTCAGGCCCAGAGGGTCAGACTAGAAAGCCCAGAAAGAGAAGAGTTAGGCCACCAGGAGCCCTCCACCACCCCCATGCAGGCAGCTCTCCTTTCTCGCAACCCTCCAGGCGGCCAGGCCTCCGGCTGGCTGCAGACTCCCCTCTCCGCCTGCTCAACAGCCAACTCACAATGACGTCGTGCTGCCCCAAAAGCGGCATCTCCCAGAGCGACTGGTTGGTGAAGCGGTTGAAGTAGTAGGGGCGGCTCTCCCGCTTGCTCCAGCACTTCTCCCAGCCGGCCTGCACCAGCTCATCTGAGGGACAGCAGAAGAAGAAGAGCTGTTATCACTATTGTTATATATTCATTTATACCCCGGGACTCAAGGCTGCTTACAGATAAAAAACAAGAATCGCTAAAAACCAAAAAAAGCAACATGCAAAAAACAATTAAACGTTAATAGAACTATATACGTGCATGAAATCTGTTTAAAACCTACAAATAATTGCGATAAAAACAGCATGGCACCAGGCCTTTCACTAAAAAGCAGGCAGTCCCCCAAAGCCTTTTGGAACAAGGAGGTCTTCACCTCCCAGCAGAAGGACAGCAAAGAGGAGGCTGGTCTAGCTTCTCCAGGGAGGGAGTCCCAGAATCTTGGCTCAGTCGCCACGGAGAAGGCCCCCTTCCGTGTCCCCACCCAGGGGGAATTGAGAGAAGTGGCCTCTCCTGAAGATCCTTGGTCCCAGGCAGGTTCATATGGGAGAATAAAGTCTCTCAGCCATGCAGGGCTTGACAGGTCATAATGAGCACTTTGAATTGTGCCTGGAAACAGGTCCGTGGTTCTGCTCTAGCAAGGGAGTCGTCTGCTCCCTATAACCAGCCCTGGTCAGCAATCTGCTTGCAGCTCTTTGAGCCAGTTGGAAGTTTCTGAGCCCTTTTCAAATGCAGCCCCACACAGAGCGTGTTATAGCAATCCAAAAGGGACGCCACAAAGGCGTGTCTCACGGTGGCCGAATCAGACACCTCAAGGAACGAGGGCAGCTGGCAGCCTGGCTTCAACTGTGCACATCCACTCCTGGCTGCAGCACAAACCTGAGGGCTCAACCCTGGAGCACGCCCAAGCGGGAAACTTGTGTCCTCAGAGGGAGTGCGACCCCATCCAGCACAGGCTGCACCCCTAGAGCCATGGGTCAGAAAGGCTTGGCTGGGGGAGAGGGGGGTGTGCGCCCACATGCAGCTTCCTTCCTGCTTTCTGCCCCCCCCAACCCTGTGCCATGCGGGGCTCTCCTAACAGCCAACAAGAACCTGGCAAATCAGAGACCACTGTAAACAGATGGAAACATGGGCAGGATTTTGATTTCACTTGTAGCGTAACAATCATCATGGAAAATACGGATTAATATAAGAGAGTTTGGCGAAGATGCAGTGATATATGATCAAAATGGGACTCCAGGGAGGGGGTGGGTGGAAGTCCCAAGATTTGAAGGAACCTCTTTATATGGATATGTAATTGGTGTTTTTTATAATGTTTTATTGTAAACAGCGAATGTGAATTAATTCAAAAACAAAGCAAGTACCTGGCAAATCCTGGACCTGCCGGACAGGTTTGGGGGAGCTGGGCTGGTTCTGGTGGGAGGTGCTGGGCGAGTGGCTCATCAGAGCAGCTTCTTCCCCAGAGCTGCCGTGGTTCTCATGGGCCATTTCTCACCATTTGCACTGGAGGAGACAGAAGGAAACGCTGTCACAAAATGCTCTGTTCGCACAGCCACTAGTCCAGACCGGAAGAGCTCTTCATGCGCAGCCCTCTGGGCCAGCCTGGCAAAACAGGCAGGCACACCTGAGTTTGGGGGTCCAAAGGCAAACCTCACATGCACCCCAAAGACAGGGAACACCACAAAACCCACAAGAGCATTTATTTGCCCAGACACTGCAGACTAAGGTGGCTAAACTCTGGTCCTTTGGATGACCCTGGACTCCAGCTCCCATCAGCCCCAGCCAAGATGGCTCTTAGCACATCTGGAGGGCGGCAGGGTCATTCATGACCAATAGGGCAACTAGCACAAAAGGGAGGGGACACCCTAGTTATAGCTTCTGGGCCGCAAACCCCCCTGCCTGTAGGCTGGCTATTTGTGCACAAGCCAGGATGAGCAACCAAGAGGGTGGCTGGAGGACGCAGAGCCCCACGCAATGAAGTGGTGGAGATCAAGAGAGGTGCCAGCCAGCCCTCCCCAAGCCATCTCCCTTGGGGGTGCACTTCCTGCCCATTCGCTCTCTGCTGCCGAATTCTGCTGGAGCAGGAGCTGCAGAGCCCCGTGTGCCACGCCAACCCTGACTCCTTTCCCTATTGTTAAGGCATCACCAAGATACCATCTTCTCCACGGAATCCTTTCTGCTGAGTCCTGGGCTGGGGCCAACCCAATCTGGAGGCACACGGGAAAAGTTCTCTTGGAGCCTTGAGAGCTTTTGATCGTTTTAAGCCACGCTCCAGGAACACCAGCCGGACTGTGGGCACACTGCAAGGCATGAGTGTGCACTGCAGGGCACGAGGGCAGGCGGGTGGGCTGTCTGCATCTGCCTTGCCTATATGACACTAGGCTCAGTCTGAGAGGGAGCAGGAGTCCCTCAAGGGTGCAGCCCAGGGAGCCCGCTTTTGCTGTCCAAACAGCATCCAAAAGAAAATGACTCAGCATGGCTACCAGCTGGGCTTCCCTTTGAACTTGCCTGCTCTTGAAGCCTGGTTGTAGCAGAACAGAGTAGGAGTTCCACTACAGATCTCCAGGCAACCTCAAGAGCTCTGCTTGGTTGCGCAAGACACCTGCTCAGGCGGCTAGGTGATGATTCAACTTAAGACACAGGCAAGCCTGTGTTGGGCAGGGAGCGGGGACAGCTTCATTAGGCTACCTGTACCATTGGTGACCTTATCCTCTCGTTTGCCCCCGCCCATCAACTCACTCCAAGTTTAACAGTCAGAACAGAGCACTGTGCATGAAGGGCTGAATCGGGGTGGAGAACCTGCTGCAGATTCCAACCCCCAGCAGCCTCAGGCAGCGAGGTCAGGAGTGACAGGAGCTGTGGCCAGAGGAGACCCTTGGGCTACCTAAGCACATAAGGTTTCATCTGATCACATATCTAACGCCAACCACATTCCGCCAGCCAGCACTATTTGTGCCCAAGTCTGTTATACCCCTGGTCCCCAGGATACAGAGGGAATTATGCCAACGGACACCCAGAGCCCCCTGCTCCTTTAGCCCCCAAAGGGATTAGCATAACTCTGTATTTAAGAACTTGCCCGGCAGACAGAGGTGAAAAGGAACTGTATGTGGGCAAAGGAGTGTGGCAATCGAAGAGGGGCAAGGCCAGCACTCAGCCCTCCTTTGTGCCCAGCAAAGGAACCACGTGGGCTGCTAATGGATGAAAGCCTCCCTCTGCCCCCTGCACAGAAACACAGCAGAGAAATGCAGGTCTCGATCCCTCCTCTACTACATCCCAGCAAGCCAGAATTTGTTTATTTAGAAAGCTCGTAACTTTTGTGGGCTTATTCACAAGGCTGAATTGCCACCAGGGCACAGCTATCTAGTATTGTACATGGCCCATAGTATGGTAAGAGTCTGAAATGTTTTGAAAATCCAGGCCGTGGCCCCAAGGAGCTTACAGCTTAGAAGCGGCAACAGCAGAGAAACATTCCTGCTTTCTGCTCTGTTGAGAAGCCATTTGGAGTGTGGAAATGGGCACTGGGAGCAGCAGCTTGGAGCCCAACCAGCCCAAGGAATTATTTGGGATACAGAAGGATTCCTCCCAGAAACTGAGAAAACTGCTATTTGGAAAGGGTGCTGGGAACACAGAACTCCCAGCACCCTTCCCAAACCGGAGCTCCCAGGATTCCTTGGGAGAAAAAGCAAAGGCACCTTGACTTGTGTGTCGGACGACTCTGTACACTGGGGGAAATCTGTAAGAGGCTTTAGTTGGGGGCAGCAAATGCCTCTGGATACCCCAAAGTGGGGAGAGTGCTGCTTGTGGTGCTCAGCCGCCCCTTGTGGGGCATCTAAGCCTCCATTCCTTGCGACACCAGCGGAGGGCACGGATCTGCCGGCAAGAAGGAAAAACAGAACACCGGAGGAGCTTCTGGAGGGTGCAGCGCAGAGCAGCGCCCCGTTTTAATAGGAGGGCGGCCGCCTGGGAGACACCAGGAAGGTCCATGGGCTGCAGAGCAGCAGCAGCAGGAGGAGCAGGAGATACCCACAGGGGGCGGCCTCCGCCAGGAACCAGAAGCTGCGGCGGCGGCGAGGGCGAGGGCGACGATCCTGGGCTGCTGCCGGAGGAGGCTAGCGGCGGCTGGTGCGGGGCGCCGGGGCCAGGTCTCCTTGGGGCTCCTGGGTGGGGCGCTGCGGGGCTGCAAGGCAAGAGGCGGCGGTGAGCGAGGGAGGGGCGGGCCTGGGCCAGGCCGGGCTGGGCGGGCGGGGAGAAGCCATTGGCTGGGCGGCCCACGGAGGGTGGATCGGGGGCTGGGCCGCCCAGCGCAGCCCGGCCAGCGGCGCAGCAGCCAGAGAGAGGCCGGCCGGCAGGCGAGCAGGACGGAGGAAGCAGCACCAAGGGCGCGCGCGGAGAGGAGGCCGAGCCGCGGGGCGGAAGGCGGCGGCGGCGGCGGCGGTGGCTCCGTCGAGGCCGAGGCGGCTCCCGGGCGCTCCCTTCCCGGCCGGGCGGGCGGGCGAGAGGAGCCTCCGCCAGGGGGCGCTGCCGCTCCTCGCCCCGGATAAGAAGGGAGGGGGAGCCGCGCGCACCCACAGGCGCGCTCCCGCCCTCTCGGCCGCGCGCGCGTCTCCTTCCAAGATGGCGGCGGCGTCGCCCTGGGCGGCCCCTCCTCCCTCGCCCGCCGCGCCCCCGCCCCCTCGCGCGCGCGCTCCCGCCCCCCGCGGCCCCGCGCGCCGCCTCCCGGACCCGCGCCGCGCCGCGCTCACCTGGGGCCGGGGCGCCGGGCTGCTGGGGGCCTCTCCGCTCGCCGCCGCCCTCCCGCCGCCGCCTCACCCGGGCAGCCGCCGCCGCCATCTTGTCTTCGGGACCCGCGGCCAGCGGCGCGCAGGCGCCGGACACACCCCGCCGGGAGCACTGCGCAGGCGCCGCGCGGGGGGCGCGGCGGGGCGGCGCAGGCGCACTGCCGGGCTGGCGGGGGGGGGGGGGAGAGAGAGAGAGAGAGAGAGAGACGCGGCGCCGCGCGCGCAGGCGCAGACCGGAGACGCGCTCTGGGTCGCCGGGGGTGGCGAGTTCGAATCCCGTCCGGGGTGGCGCAACTCTGAAAATAATTCGATTCGCGAAAGAGGTTGGGGACCACACACCCCGCGCGCGAAGAGTGCGCCCGTGGAGCTGCAGCGCTGACGGGGCCACAGCGCTGCCAGTTGCATAAGCTGCTCTTGCAAAGTTGGGTCAAGTTCAAGGTGTTGCAACTAGTAGTAATAATAATAATTTATTATTTATACCCCGCCCATCTGGCTGGGTTTCCCTAGCCACTCGGGGCAGCTTCCAACAGAATATTAAAATACAATAAGCTATTAAACATTAAAAGCTTCCCTAAACAGGGCTGCCTTCAGATGTCTTCTAAAAGTCTGGTAGTTGTTCTTCTCTTTGACATCTGGTGAGAGGGCATTCCACTGGGTGGGTGCCACTACCGAGAAGGCCCTCTGCCTGCTTCCCTGTAACTTGGTTTCTCACAGCGAGGGAACCGCCAGAAGGCCCTCGGCACTGGAACTCAGTGTCCGGGCTGAACGATGGGATGGAGACGCTCCTTCAGGTATACTGGGCCGAGGCCATTTAGGGCTTTAAAGGTCAGCACCAACACTTTGAATTGTGCTCGGAAACATACTGGGAGCCAGTGTGGTGTTATGTGGTCTTGGCGGCCGCTCCCAGTCACCGGTCTAGCTGCCACATTCTGGATTAGTTGTAGTTTCCGGGTCACCTTCAACGGTAGCCCCACATAGAGCGCATTGCAGTAGTCCAAGCGGGAGATAACCAGAGCATGCACCACTGGTGAGACATTCTGTGGGCAGGTAGGGTCTTAGCCTGTGTACCAGATGGAGCTGGTAAACAGCTGCCCTGGACACAGAATTGACCTGCACCTCCATGGATAGCTAGTCCAGTAGCTGAAGCTCAGAGCGGTTTACCTGAGAGGGGGCCTGGCCCACCGATGGTCCCTTGAGCGCCTCCTTAATTCCCCTTACACCTTGGCAAGAACTCGACCTTTCATTAATAATAGTAATTATTATTATTTATTTATACCCCTAAACAGCAGCAGCAACTCCACTTTGGAACTCCCTGCCTCATGACACCAGACACTCCACTGCACTCCCTTTGACGCCTGCGAAAAGCATTTTTGTTTAGACATGCCTGCCCAAATATTTACAAAGCTAATGCGAGTTTTAATCTGTTTTAGTCCAGTGTTATTTAAACTTTTAGTAAGCCTTACATTAATGTTGTTAGTTTTTCAGGGATCAGTTTATGGTTGTTTTTTTATTATAAACTGCATTGAGGGGGGCTTTTGCAATCGAGGTGCATAAATTTTATGAAATAATAAATAGATGAATGTAGATGAGCTTTTCCCTAGTGTTACCGGAATTTATGGAAAGTGGGGTGGTTTTTTGTTGCTTTTTTCAGGGGTCATTTTATGGGTCCCCCCCAATAAACTGCTTTGAGGGGGCTTTTTTACAATCAAAGAGGTGTATACATTTTATGAAATAATAAATAGATGAAGATGGCCGAGCTTTTTCCTGCATCCGAATGGCAGTTTCGTTTCATTGGGGGCCCCTGTTGATTTTTAAAAAGAACACCTTATTTTTATATGCTGCATCTCCCTCGGTGTTCAGATGGGGCCATAAACATTTGCTGTGCAAAAGGAAATGGAGGGCAATAGGGCATTTTTACGGAAACCTTTGAAGAAGCTGCTCCTGATACCCAGGAGGGTGAACTGTTTTTCCTCCTCCTCCCTCAGAGGCAGGGCAGTCCCTTAGAAAAAACGGATCTGGAACTTGCTAACGGGAGCAAAAGTCTGGGTGGCTTTTAAATGTTGCAACCCTGGTCGTCCTCGAGGAAAGAACAGCTGCAGGCGGACTGCAAGTTGGCAGGAAAAGCGGAGCTTCCACAGTCTGTTTATATTTGGGTCAGTAAACAGTCCAGGAGTCACTGAACTCTTGGTTTCCATTTATTGACGAAAAGAAATCAAGAAACGAGATGTGGGCGGGGGTATCACGCAAAGCCTTCGGCAGGGGGCCGGTCCACTGTCCCCCAGACCTTGTGGGGGGCCAGACTATATTGGGGGGGGGGGGAATGAACGAATTCCTATGCCCCACAAATAACCCAGAGCTGCATTTTAAGTAAAAGGACACATTCTACTCATGTAAAAACACGCTGATGCCCGGAACTTCTGTGGGCCAGATTGAGAAGGCGATTGGGCCGGATCCGGCCCCCGGCCTTAGTTTGCCTACCCATAGTTAGACCTTGCCTGCATTGGTAACCTCATGGTTCAATTCCTGCACTGTGCTCTTTGTGGGGCTACCCTTGGGCTCGCTTCGGAGGCTGCAGCTGGTGCAGAACGCAACAGCTAGCATGTTGGGGGGGGGATTACCGCCAGCATATTCTTCTTCTGCGATCCCTCGTAGCCAAGTAAGATTGTCTTCCATAAACACGGTTTTAACAATGAGTCCGTTAGTGACTGTGGAGGCCAATTCTGGACCCACACCTCCTTCCACAGTGGGGACAATGGTTTCCGGGTGAGAGTTGATCCCGGTGAGGGTTTGCCAAGCATGCCTTCCTCTTAGTACGTTTCTCCATTTTGTCCTGAGTTCGAGTGTCTTCAAAGCCCAGGACACCTTTGGTCAAGGCTGTTCTCCAACTGGAGCGCTCACAGGCCAGTGTTTCCCAGTTGTCAGTGTTTATACTACATTTTTAAAGATTTGCCTTGAGATAGTCTTTAAACCTCTTTTGTTGACCACCAGCATTACGCTTTCCATTTTTAAGTTCGGAGTAGAGTAGTTGCTTTGGAAGAAAATAATCAGGCATCAGCACAACATGACCAGTCCAATGAAGTTGATGTTGAAGAATCGTTGCTTCAACACTGGTGATCTTTGCTTCTTCCAGTACGCTGGCATTAATTCGCCTGTCTTCCCAAGTGATGTGTAAAATTTTTCAGAGACACCGTTGATGGAATCTTTTGAGGCATATAACTCCCTACTTGCGGGATTTGCAATGGCTGTCAATGCACACTGCTTGTCATGTTCAAGTGCCTGTGCAGCTCAGGACCTGGTTGCTGGGAGAGAGAGAGAAAGAGAGAGATACTGCCTTGTCCCATACACACCTAGTTGATCACTGCAGTCGGTCAGCAGGAGAGGCTTCTCTGCCAAAGATGTCAGAAGCCCGTTCCTTAGCAGGGCTTGTAGTGCAGCTGCCCCTGTTCTGTGGAGCCACCGGCATCCACAGCCTGCAGTTTCGAGAAACAATTGAAGACATTTTTGTTCCAAAAGGTTTCCCTGGCTGGATAAGCGGGTCTTCTGGCCAGGGTTTTAGTCTTGTTAGAAGCCTATTTATTGTTTGCATCTTACTTTATTTATAAAGGCGTTTATATACTGTATCGCTCAATCACACAACACGTCAAAGCAGTTTACAACGTTACAAAAAATAAAAGCATGAAAAAATAAAAATAATTTAAAAGCAAAAGGGGTTTTGACTGGTTATTGATGGATGCAAACTGCCTTGAGAGATGGGCGTTTAGAAGGAGATTAATGAATCAATGGTCATCCCCCAGTAGTTACTCTGGGAAGAGGGAGAAAATATTGACCCTTCTCAGCTGCTGCTGCTGCTGCTGTTGCTGCTTCTCTTCAGGGACGCTGGACTCTGCTTTCACCTGAGTCAAACCCACTGACCCATCCAGCTCAGTTGCTCTCCAGGATTTCTTGCCCAGCCCTGTCGAGATGCCACGGAGCGGGACCTTGGGCTGGCAGTGGATGCTTTGCCCCTGAGCTGTGAGGGCCCTTCTTTAAGGGGGCATTTTGAAAGCATCCAGCTTGGGGGCTGCATCCCCTTGTGTGCGCTGCTCTGCAATCTGCTAAAGCTGTTTCCAAAAGAGCTGCAACATTGGATGTGACTTAGAAATCTCTCCCTATTGTTGTTGTTGCTGTTATTCCTTGTGGGTTTTGAAATTTGCTTGGGGCAGCCATGAGGCAGAGAATCTGCTTAGCCCTCTGCCTAAAAGCTACATCCCCAAACTGTTATAGTAATAATACCGTCATACCTCGGGTTACAGACACTTCAGGTTGAGTTTTTTCAGGTTACGGACACTCCCAAACCCGGAACGGGTTACTTCCGCGTTTCGGAGGTCACGCATGCGCAGAAGCGCTAAATCATGCTTTGCGCAGAAGTGCCAAATCGCAACCTGCATGTGTGCAGAAGCGCCGCTGCAGGTTGTGAACGTGCATCCCGCACGGATCACGTTCGCAACCCAAGCATCAATAATAATAATAATAATGGGAGCCCAGTATCTCTTCCACCACCTCCATGGGGTGGAAATAAGCTGGTGGGGATTTTGATGGGGGAAATGGCTTCTATTAATTCCCCGCTCTTTTGCTCTTGGCTCAGCCTCACCCACAGTGGTTCCTCCCTCCCTGTTGCTACATCCAAATGAAGAAATTGAAGCCCACGGGGACCCACCTGCATCAAATCTGGCTCTTGTGGTCAGAGCAAGGCTGGTGAGAATGGGCTGTTCCCCCACTGGCCCTCCCAGAGTGAGTCATTTCGTCCACAGCTATTTTGGTTTGCAAAGCCTTTCATCTCTCCGCCCTGCTGTGGTCCCTGCACCCGCAGCCGGTTTGCTTTGGGCTCTCCTTTGCCTCCTGCATCTCTTCCAGCTGCAGGCCGTCTTGCAGAAGGGCAGCCCTCAAGAAAACACTCCAGGCTTGGCCAGTACTTTCCAGGGCGGGGGCCTCTGGCACGCTCAGCCTTGTCCAAACCATAGACCTCCTGGGCTAAATCTGCCACTGGCTGAGCAAAAGCCCCGAGGCGGAAAGGCCACTGGAAAGTTGGAGGGGACAAGGAGGAGTTTTGCTTCGGTGAAAACACAGTGCTGGGGGTTTTTACTGTCTGCAATAAACTGTTGGTGGTGATGGTGTATTTTTGCTTGTAATGAATTAGCAGCAGTGATTTCCAAGGGGCGCAGTTGTGCCGGGGGGGGGGCGGGGGACACTAAGTGGCAGGGAGGCTTATCAGACTTGGAAAAATTCAAGCTCATCAATTTTCTTGAATTAATTAAATCCCTTTCACTGGATTTTGAATTAACGTGCAATTACTTGTTACTGTTTTGAATGTTATTGTCTTCCCTGGTGGGTCGTGCAAACCCCTCTTCTGAATAATGTTTTTAATAGGGTAGGGGGCACTAGGGATGAGTTTAACCAAGGGGGTGAGGCCAGATAAAGTTTGGGAATCCTTGAATGAGTTGAGCAGACAGTTCGGATGCAGAGAAGCAAGCACACAGGCCTTGCTCAAAGCAAAGAACACCTGAGCAGCACCTGCAAGCTCTGCTGGCTGAGGCTGATCGGAGCCCAAAACTGCTGGGAGAGGCCACTTTTCACTTTGACATTTTTTAACGTGCCATTTCAGCTTTGTACTAAAAGGAAGCAAACATTTGTCAGCCCCGACATCTCGTTTGTCTGCATTATTCTTAACACGTTGGCTGACCCATATAATTGCTGGAGAATCATCTGGCTACCATTTCAAAAAGCTTCTCACCTGTGATAGGGCTGTCGTCAAATGTTTTGGAGGCGTGTGTCCCCCCCCCCCCCCCGATATTTACTCTGATCTCACAAGCCCCATCCAAGGCAGGGCCTCCCCCAGACATTTTGGCACTTGAGGTTAACCACAAAATGGCACATTCCCACGCCCACCAGGGAAGATGATCTGTTTTGGGAACAAGGTGTGTGGAATCAATTCAATCCTGTGGGTCTTCCCTAGAGGTAGGAGGAGTCCAGCAGTGCGGCAATGCAGGGGGGGGGGACTGCCAAGGAGGCGGCAGATTCAGCCTCCAAGAAGGGCAGCACAGCTGTTTCTGCCGCTGCAGCAGCCGCAAGCAATGACCTGGCCTCTAGGCTTCTTGATGCAGCCTAGAATAGCATTAGCCTTTTTTTTTTGCTAATGCTTAGTTAGTTGTTTCAGAAGAGCTTGCGGGATGAGGCCAGTCTATTACCTATTATTCTTTTATAAAAGTATATACCGCTCAATCACAAAACGTATCAAAGTGGTTTACAACGTTATAAATGTTAAAACCATACAATAAGTATTAAAAACAATTTTAAGAAGCAAAGCGGTTAAAAGCATCAATAAACCAATTGTGGGAGAGGTGCTCTTAGTCAGCTACATGGACCTGGAGAAATAGGAGTTTTCTTTTCTTTTTTGAAGCTAATCTTTATTAATTTTATGATTATACATATACACATTACTTTGCATTTACATTTACTCCTAAGAGTTGACTTCCCTCCTTCCTTCTTTGGGCTTTCTTATGTCGTCTGGCATAGTTTTTCACATTGTCTTTATCGATTTTGTATATTGTTGTTCTTCTTTCAACTTTATCCGTACAGTGTCTGTATACAAATAAATCTTCCTGTATATACACGTCTTGTTGTTTGTCTATATTCATTTACAGATACAATTAGTTACCTTGATTGTAATTTACATTTTAATTCATATTGTCCTTAATAGGAGTTTTCAGCAAGCATTTAAAAGTTGGCACAGAAGGTGACGTCTGAATCTCACAGGGGCCAGCAGAAGCGCACAAGCAGTGGGATCCAGAAACATCGCTGCCTCTGACTGTGGAGAAAGGAGCATGGCCATCCTCTCCTACTCCATTGTTTTGTCCAACCCTCTTTTAAAGTCATCCAAGTTAGCAGGCATCCCTGCCTCCCATTTCTCTTCAAAACTTAGTGAAAGGAGCTGGAGAAGAAGAGTTTGGATTTGATATCCTGCCTTTCACTCCCTTTAAGGAGTCTCAAAGTGGCTCACATTCTCCTCTCCCTTCCTCCCCCACAACAAACACTCTGTGAGGTGAGTGGGGCTGAGAGACTTCAGAGAAGTGTGACTGGCCCAAGGTCACCCAGCAGCTGCAGGTGGAGGAGCGGGGAAGCGAACCCGGTTCACCAGATTATGAGTCCACTGCTCTTAACCACTACACCACACTGGCTCTCCACACTGGAGAAGTAAAGTGGCAGAGAGGGGAACCTTATAAACCACCAAACCCATTTCTCTCCCTTCAGAACAAGACACCGTTCAAGAGCAGAGGAGGCCCAGAAAGCTGCCTCGCGCTGCGTTGGAGCAGTGGTCCAGCCATTTCAGCATTGCCTGCTCCTCTCCCAGGTTTCAGGCAAAGGAGCCCCTTCCAGCCCCCACTGGAGATGCCATTGGGGACTGAACCGGGGACCACCTGCCTGCAAACCCCACACACTCTGCGGCTGAAGCGTTGCATAACAGCCCTTGCAAGAACAAATTCCAGGGTTGCTTAAAGTACTAGCAGAGATTAGCTGATTAGTTGCACATGGAGCCGTTGCCGTTCAGAGGCACAGAGAGGAAGAAGGGGCAATTGCCCGGCCAGGCCAGTCTGCTTTCCTGCTGCCACGGAGCCACAGTCCCCAAAACACTAAGAAAGGGATTCCCAGCATTGACCCTTCTTCACGTTCTCCCCCCCCCCCCACAGACTCATTGGGAGGGTCCCTGAGGGATGGGGCAGGAGACAAAGGCAGAGCCATAGTGCCATGAGGGCAGGATGAAACTGGGACTAGGGACTGTCATTCCTGCATTGCAGGGAGTGGGCTAGATAATAATTATTAATATTATTAATATTTATTATTATTTGTACCCTGCCCATCTAGCTGGGTTTCCCCAGCCACTCTGGGTGGCTTCCAACAAAGAATAAAAATACGGTACATAAAAATGTCACACATTAAAAACTTCCCTGAACAGGGCTGCCTTCAGATGTTTTCTAAATGTCAGGTTGTTGTTTATCTCTTTGACATCTGGTGGGAGGGAGTTCCACAGGGCAGGTGCTACTGCCAAGAAGGCCCTCTGCCTGGTTCCCTGTAACCTGGCTTCTCGCAGGAAGGGAACTGCCAGAAGGCCCTCGGCGCTGGACCTCAGTGTTCCAGCTGAACAATGGGGGTGGAGACGCTCCTTCAGGGATACTGGACCGAGGCCATTTAGGGCTTTCAAGGTCAGCACCAACAATCTGAATTGTGCCCAGAAACGTACTGGGAGCCAATGCAGATCTCTCAGAACCGGTGTTATATGGTCCCAGCAGCCACTCCCAGTCACCAGTCTAGCTGCCGCATTCTGGATTAGATGTAGTTTCCGGGTCACCTTCAAAGGTAGCCCCACGTAGAGTGCATTGCAGTTGTCCAAGCGGGAGATAACCAGAGCATGCACCACTCTGGCAAGACAGAGGGTCTCAGCCTGCGTACCAGATGGAGCTGGGGGACAGCTGCCCTGGACACAGATGTCTCTTGGGGTTCCCTTCCAACTCCATGATTGGATCTGGCAGATAGGCATTTTAATTACCCACTTGGCCTCGGTTCCCCAGGTGTAAAATGGGAATAATGGTGACCTACAAGAGCCCTCAAAGGAGGCTCTATTCTTTCTTATTTTGTCCCTGGCTGCAAAAAAAGAAAGAAAAGAGGGATAAGATAAGCCCTGATTTCCCACCCCATTGCCTCCCCCGCAGTGAATCATAGGAAAGGTGTGTCGCTCCTGCAGGGACCTGCGCTGGCATTTGGGTGCCAAGCAGAAAGGCGGGCATCGGAGGCTGAACCCGGGAGCATTTCAGAGGCACCGGATTTCAGCACAGAAAACTCCGAAGTGGTATCTCTGGAATGCAGAGCCGCACAGTGACGCCTTTCGCCCCAACCTCCAGTCTGGGTGGGATGATGGGGTTGTCTCTTAAGGTTAGCAGCAAAATGAGGAAGAAGCAGAACAATGAGAGATGCTCTTTCCAGTGCCTGGGGAGCCGGCCTGCTTTCTTGCTCTCATTCGTTTCCCGCTGGGTGTGATTCGGAGATGGTGTTGGAGCCAGAAAGATGCCCTTCATGTTTCCCAGCCTGGTTTGCCCCCATGACATCTCCCTCCCTCCCTTTCAGGTGGACTATCATGCAGTGGTATGCAGTGAATTTTTTCGTAGGGGATCAGTTAGGGCCAGAGGCGCCAGCTTGCGAGGGCAATGGGGGCGGCGATGTTGTGCCTGTGACGGTGCACGCGTGAGCATCACGCCTCCCTCCCTAAGCCAGCCAGAAGCTTCCCAGGCAATGGGAAGGAGGCGCCAGGCTTTAATACTTTAAGACAGTGGTACCTCAGGTTAAGTACTTAATTCATTCCAGAGGTCCGTACTTAACCTGAAACTGCTCTTAACCTGAAGCACCACTTTAGCTAATGGGGCCTTCTGCTCCTGCTGTGCCACCGGAGCACGATTTCTGTTCTCATCCTGGAGCAAAGTTCTTAACCTGAAGCACTATTTCTGGGTTAGCAGAGTCTGTAACCTGAAGTGTATGTAACCTGAAGCGTATGTAACCTGAGGTACCACTGTACTCTAATTTACCGGGAACATTTAGGGGGCTGGCCTAGTCCCCCAGTCCACTGACCACACGCCACTGCCATAATGGAACCAGCAAAGTCTCTGTTCAAACTCTCCTGCTCCCTTGGCTTCGGCTAACTTCACGAGACCGACACCAGCCCAAACATAGCATGGGCAGTGGTAGCACGGAAGAGAAACTTATTTTTAAAAGCGAAACATACCAGTTTTGCACCTAGGAAAAGAGACAGCCTTGACCTCCATGAATTTCTCTGTCAATGGCAACTCCTTGGTTGTTTGCACCTTTATCTCCATGGAAATTAATACGGTGTATGTGGTTCCTCCTCTCCACATTTAATCCCCACAACAACCTTGTGAGGTAGGCTAGGCTGAGGGGCAATGACAGGCCCCCAGTGAGCTTCGTGGCCAAGTGGGAATTTGAACTCTAGTCTCTGCTGACCTGAGCCCTAGCCTGACCACGACGCCAAGCTGGTTTCTAGAAGTAGATGGGCCATTGGTCTGATCCAGCCTTCTGTGCTGACTTGCTGCTGGTAGGCAGAGAGCCGGCATTTTGCGGCTTCTTCCATGCCGGGAGACGTGCTTGCAGTCGCATCAGAAGCCTGGGAGGCGACAGGAAGGAAGGCAGGCTCCATGAGGAAGCTGCTTTGATAAGTGGTTTCAATGGCAGGAGGGAAGCAACCTGCTGTGGAAACACACAGGGCTCCCCCCTTTCAATGTGGCATTCATCAAAGCGCAGGAGGGCCAAGCCCAGCTAGCGGCAGGGTTGGGGGGGCACTGCTGAGGTCCCCCTCCTCCCCCAGGAGCAAAACCTGTGGGATCCAGCTTGGAAGCAGGAAAAGGGGGGGTGGGCAGGAAGCACAGGGACTCAACCCACAAGGACCCCGGCCCTTCAGTGTCCTCTCTCATGCCCTTCCCATGCTGTAGTCTGGCTACTCCTAAGTAACACCCTCCCACACCTCGTGTCTGGAACTCCCCAGGGCTCCAGGGACCCTTCAAGGCCTTCCTCTGTGGGTTGGCCAGGTCACCTGGGGAGCTGAGCGCCCTGGGAAGATGGGGCCAGGAGAGGAGTCTGCTGTTTTCTCTGAATCCAGAGAAGGCTATGGACCTCGTCAGGATGGCTGAGTCACACTGATGTCCCAATGTCCGAGCAGTTAGGCCACTCCAGCCCACAAAGGGAAAGACAGCCAGGCCAGCCTTACAACCCGATTCAGAAGGTGCAATTGAACGGGAGGGAGGGAGGTGAAAATGAAGGCAGGAATTGGTGTCCAAATGGTGGAAGCTGAACTGGAGAAGCTCAATGGTTGACCCTGCAAGAGGCTCCAGATTAAATCTCAAGCACCTCCAGATTGGGAGAGCAAGAGAAAGACCCCTGCCTCAATTCCTCTGTGGGCGGGGGCCTGATTCTCTGCCACGTGACTTCCTGTGCTCTAAATTGTTGCCTCTTTGGGCTCTGCTTCTCCGGGCATCAAAAGCGAGACCCGGATTAGGTCCTGGAAGAGACCTGGGTTCAAATCCGCCCTCGGCCATGAAGCTCACTGGCCAACCACTGCCTCTCAGCCTAGCCTACCTCACAGGGCTGTTTTGAGGACTGAATGAGGAGGGGAAGAAGAATCATGCAGACTGCCTGGAAGAAAAAGTTAGGATAGGAATGCAAGAAGCAACTCATTTTTCACACAGCAAATCTGGTTTCTTTCTTTTGTGCAAACAAGGGCTCTCCTGATGCAGCCTCGGGGGGGGGGCAGAGCACGGGCCGGTTCCCTGCTCCGTGGGCGACGTTGGCTCAGGCGGGCCCAGCCTACAGGCTTGTTGTGAAGATGACCCAGTCAGAGAAACCCCCAAGGCGCTTGGGGAAGGGAATGGAAGGGGCAAGAAGGTCGTTGCTCCAGCTCCAGCAGGCAGGAGGGCCAGGCGGTGGAAAGGAGGCCCTTCTGGGACTGAGAGCTGCTGCCGGCCAGAGCTGACAACGCTGGCCTCCCAGCGCTCATTCCGGGGCGAAGCAGGCGCCGGTGGGGCAAGCCAGGCGCGGTCCGGAGAGCCTCCAGGCCAGCTCCTCGGGGCGCGGCGAGGGATGCGCGCAGCGATGCTCCTGTTCTGCGCACCCCGGGGCGCCAACCCCGGAGCAACTGCGCCCCGTTCCCTCGCCCGCCTGCCTGCCTGCCCGGCCCCGAGTGGCCTCGCCTCTCCCGCCCGGGCTGTCCCCTCCTCCGCTGGGGCGGGCGAGGAAGCGCCAGGAGGGAGTATAAAGGCGCCGGGCGGGCGCGCAGGCGGGCAAGCCGGGACGCGGGGCGAGGAGAGGCCGGAGCAGACGCCGCCGAGGGACCAGCGCAGCCGGCAAGTGCGCGGCGCCGCGCGGGGCGGAGGTGCCTCTCTCCCGGTTGCAGAGAAGGGCTGGAGAGGGGGGCCGCTTCCCCCACTTGCAGGACCCTCCTTCACCAGCCTCCCGGGGAACCCCTCCTTGGGTGGGGGGCAGGCGAGGACCCCCCAACTCCAGCTGGCCCTGCAAGCACGCTCCGGTGGCGGGGGGTGGAAGCATCGGCTGGGAAGCGACCACCCCCATCTCCCCTCTCTCCGTCGCGCGCGCGCGGTGATGCGCCGGGAGGCTGCTGGCTTGGCCAGGGCTTCGGGGGGACGGAGGGGAGTTAGCGGGCTTCGTCCGCAAGTCACGAGATCTCTGCAGCGGGAGGGGGCGGGGGAGAAAGGAGCGTTGGGTCCCCGCCGCCGCCGCCTTCACACGGTCGCGGGCAACTCGCGTGTGCGAGGGAGAGCCTTCCCTTCCCCGCGAGGAAGAGACAAAGCGCGGCGTCGCCCGCCAAGCTGCTGAAAAGGAGAAGCGCGGAGCCGGGGCTCGTGATGCGCGTCTGGCGAGGAGCCTCCGGGCGTCTGCAGCGGGCACGACCGGCCCAGACCTGCCCGCGATGGGGGGAAGGAGGAGGAGGCGGCGGCGCGTTTCCCGAGGCCCCTTCCCAGCAGGGGGCATGGAGAGGGGGGGCGTCGAGGGGTGCGGGAGCCTGGCACCCCACCCGCAGCGCCCCGGGGTCTCGGGGACGGGGGCAGTTGCGCGGGGCTGGGTAGGGGGCAAGGGCCAGGCTCGCCTGCGCCCCCGTGTCCGGGTCTGGCTTGGAGAAGGGGTTGCTCCGGCTCAGGGACCAGGCAGCCCCAGGTGGGGTGGGGGAAGCTCAGGGGGCTGCTGGAGAGAGCTGCCCCTCATCCCCGGGACTGCCCGGTGGAGCGCCTCTTTCTTGGGGGGCTGTTTCACCCCCAAACCCCCAGTCCCGCTCCCGCGCAGTGCGCAGCGAGCGGCCGGCGGGGCTGCGCCCGGTGCTGCGCCCAAGTGGAGGAGAAGCGAGCCCGAAGGGAGCCGCTGGAAAACTCTGGCCCCAGCCTGACCTCAAACTCCTGATCTTCCAGCAGCTCGCCAGATCCCCCCCCCCCGCCACACACACAAAGGACAAGCATAAGAAAGAGGAGAGTCCGCAGGCTGGACTGCCCCCTCCCTCGCAGAGCCCTCTGGGCCAGCGGCCAGATCTCCGCAGCCCCGTTGGCCAGACCTTTGCGTCCCTGGTGCGCATTGCCCGTCCTCTGGAACTTGGGGGATAACTGCCTCTGAACATGGAGGCTCTGCTGAGCGCTCAGGGGGAGCAGCTGCTGGAGGAGGAGCCTCCCTTTTCCTTAGAAGAGAAAGGGGCGTTTGGTGGGCTCCCGCCTAGAAGCTCCGGCTGAGGTCAAAAGAGAATCCTTCTTTCTTCCCAGCAAGGACCCCTCTGATCCTCCCCCCAGGAACTGGGTCTGGCCTCCTGTCAGTCTTTAAAAAGCTTAGAATTTTAGAACTGTGAAGTTGGAGGGGACCCCAAAGGTCATGTAGTCCAACCCTCTGCAGTGCAGGAGTGTGACCATCTGAAACAACGTAAGCCATGCTCTGAAGAAACTGCCCACCAGCTCTGACCCAAAGGCCCGTCTTCTCCAGCCCTCTCAGCGTGGCCCATCGGACGGGCGCTCTGGGCAAAAGGAGCTTTGGGTCTTTCTTCACTTGTGGAGTGACTGGTGTCCCTCCAGCACTTCACGAAAAATTGTTGCAAAAACAAGGCTCCTCCTAGAGGAAGAGTAGGAGACAAAACCCCTAGAATGGTAGAGTTGGAAGGGAACCCAAGGGTCATCCAGTCCCACCCCCTCAGCTGAAGCCTCCAGGACGGACGGCCATCTGACCTCTTCAAGGAAGGAGATAAATTCAATAAATACTGTCCTTTTCTGTGTATAAGACTAGGATTTTTTACTCTAAAATAATGTTTAAAAACAGGGGCCGTCTTATACGTAGGGGTCATCCATTTTCATAAATTTGAGTCCCCCAAAAGAGGGGTCGTGTTGTACATGGAAAAATACGGTAAACAATTTCAAAAAATAAATCCTGTAAAAGTGTAATGTGCAATAATAATAATAAATTTTATTTATACCCCGCCCTCCCCGGCCAGAGCCGGGCTCAGGGCAGCTAACACCAGTAAAAATTACAGTAAAAACATAATGGGGGGGGGGAGACCCAATTTAAAATACAGGTTAAAATGCAATTTAAAGTGCAGTCTCATTTTTAAAGTAGCCCATAGATCACATAAAGACATAGAAATATTCCAATTACCATGCCCCATAAAGAACATCATCAACACACCAGCCTTTAAGAACATGAGAAAAAAGTTCTTTTTAAAATCAGGCACCTAAAAGAAGATAAGGGTGGGAGGAGAAGCACTTCAGTGGGGAGGTCATTTGACAGGCACAGAGCCCCCGCCAAAAAGGCTCTGTCCCACAGGCCCCACCCGCAGTTTAGTATGGAGACCCCCAGAAGAGTCCCAGATGGGGATCACAGCGCCTGGGCAGGTGGGGGCGGGAGGCGGCGTTCTCTCGGGAATTGGGGCCCCAGGGGGTCATTCAGGGACTTTCACTTCCAGCTGAGCACCTTGAATTGGGCCCAGGAAGTTCTCGTCTTAGCCTGGCACAGAGCCAGTTGCATTCAAATCCCCCCCCCCAGCGCCGAGGAGCTGAGGTTTCTGTTGCTCTGCCTGTAATGTGGAGGAGGGTTTCCTCAGAGGACTGTGCGCAGTGAATAGCGCTCAAGATGGTCAAGTGCCCATCAAATCACTGGCCCTCAGCAATGTGGGAGGGACTGGTGCCACTTCTGTGTCCCGCGCAGCCCCTGGCACACATCCCTTGCCAGGGAGGGGGGCGGGGAAGGAGAGGGAGCTGCTGCCCACAGACCTGCAGCTGGATCAGGCCAAAGAGGGCCCATCTAGTCCAGCCCCCTGTCCTCACAGTACCCAGTGCGAAACCCACAAGTGGGATTTGAGCACAAGGGAATGGATACTGATGTTTTAGACCTTGAAGGTCACAACAGTGGTTTTGGTTGGCATGCATCAAAGATGAAATGTAGCCCCAGAATCTACAACGTATTTGTGGTATGAAACGGTTAAAGCACATAGAGCTTTCTTGAATCGTGTCGTAAGAAAATCGGTTTTGTCCAGTCCTGTGGGAGGGAGTTCCACAGTTTAACGATGTGCTCCTGCATGAACTATGTTCTGGGGCCAACGACTTGCTCTCCTCTGCCACCTCTTGCAGGGCAAGTGCCACCATGGTCCTGTGCCACTCTCTTCTCCTCTTCCTCCTCCTGCTGCCCTTCTTGGGCACAGCGGCTGCCGCTGCCACTCCAGGCTTCAAGATCAGGATGACAGCCAAGGGCTTGGACCTGGGTAAGGAGGCAGGGGGCAAGGGGAGGGGATCCTGCAAAGCGGTTCTCTTTGGGGTACCTGCCTGGTCCTCAGCACTGCTCCTGCCAAGGACCCCTCTGGCCTTGGGGTCCTGCCCCATTCTGCCTGCCAAAGGGGTCTTGGCGAGTCTCTTGGCCGGCACCTCCTGGCCCCAAGGGATGTGGGGGGCTGCTTGACCCCCCTCCTGGGTTTGCGAGGGGAGCAGCTGGCGGTGACACCCCTCTGGGGGCTTTTGCAGTGAAGCAGGAGGGGCTCCGCTTTGTGGAACAGGAGTTGGAGAACATCACCATCGCTGATTTCCACGGCAAGGAGGGCCAGTTCCACTACAACATCAGCAAGTGAGTTTATTGGGGGGGGGGCTGCCCCACAGGGGCTTTGCTTCCTAGCTTAGAAGATGCTGTGCTTGGCCAGGGACCAATCGCCCACCCTGGGTTGGTGGTCGCCTCCTGTGTCAAGGAGTTCCATAGTTTAGTTGCAGGCTGTAACTCTGCAATTCAGTACCAGGCTGCGTCTCTCCCTCTCCCCGCAGGGTGAGAGTGACCCATCTCCACCTGTCCGCCTCCGACCTGCGCTTTGAGCCCAAGCAACACCTGGCCTTCAACATCAACAACGGGTCCATCAGCCTGCGCTTCCGCCGCCAGCTGCTCTACTGGTTCTTGTGAGTCACTCGCACTCCACTCTCGCCCCAGCCCAGCCTCTGGCACCAGCCCAAACAGGGAGCTGGGGAGGGGGGTAACTAAGCCTCGATCCAGTATACCTGAAGGAGCGTCTCTCCCCCCCCCATCGTTCTGCCCGGACACTGAGGTCCAGCTCCGAGGGCCTTCTGGAGGTTCCCTCACTGCGAGAAGCAAAGCTACAGGGAACCAGGCAGAGGGCCTTCTCGGTAGTGGCGCCCGCCCTGTGGAATGCCCTCCCTTCAGATGTCAAAGAGAACAACTACCCCACTTTTAGAAGACATCCAAAGGCAGCCCTGTTTAGGGAAGCTTTTAATGTTTAATAGACTATTGTATTTTAATATTTTATTGGAAGCCGCCCAGAGTGGCTGGGGAAACCCAGCCAGATGGGTGGGGTATAAATAAATTATTATTATTATTAAGCCCGCGGGGAGCCAGCTCCTTCCCACCACAGGCAGAGGGTCCTTGCAAGGGAGCTGTGAGCCCTGAAGTGGCAAGACCTCTTGTTAACTGGGATTCATGCATTGCAAAGCGTTGGACTAGCTGGCCTTGCAGCTCTACAGTTTGATGAGTCTGCCTGGATAGCATGTATCATGCATGGGAATGAGGCAAATATGAATCCCTGTGACCCACGTGTGTGGGGTAAATAACAAAAGAATTGAGTGGGTGCCTGGAATCAAAGTGTGGGGCTAAGCTCACCTTCCAGCAAGGGAGAGCCCCCAGTTTAAACTCACAAAGTCAAGCAGCTCAGTGAAGCGAGAGGAATATAAGCGGCTTGCATATCTCGTTTAGTCTGTTTGCAAAGCACTCCCCTCTTTCTACCCCTTTGCAATGAACAGACCACACACTGTTAAGTAAGTTTAAAATGCTTTACTTACAAAATGTTCCAAAAGTTGGATTAATGCATTTATCCAAGCAGCGGCAAAGAGAGCACAGGCAGAATACTGTTGGGTAGAATATGCAGAAAGATTGCTTCAATCGCACGGGCTCTAAGCTTGGAGTCTGCTTAGGCACGTCTTCCTTGATCAGTTATATGGCACAGAGAGAGAGGGAACAGGAAGAGAAGGCTTAACTTCCTCCCTCTTCAGAGAAGAGGAGGCGTGACCTAGCTGAGTCTAGGAAAAGGACTCTGTAGTGTTAACCGCTTCATGCACTAACTAGTATTTATGCGTTATTATATTTGACTGCAATCTCCCACAGAAACCTCTGTCTAATGCAGGCATCCTCAACCTTCAGCCCTCCAGATGTTTTGGACTACAGTTCCCATCATCCCTGACCACTGGTCCTCTTAGCTAGGGATCATGGGAGTTGGAGGCCAAAACATCAGAAGGGCCGCAGGTTGGGGGTGCCTGGTCTAATGGGCCAATTGTGCCCTCCCAGCCTGGTCCTCAGCGCTCTCTGCAGAGACCCTGGCCTGATCCTGGCATTGAAGGCTGGGCCTGGACTTCCAAGTGCCCTGTCGTGGGCTCCCTTTGTGGCTGAATTGTGTGGCTGCTGGCCTAATCATCATCATCATCATCATTTAATTCTTTATGCCCCAGCCACTCTGGGCGGCTTCCAGCAAAATACTACGACTTGGGGGTTGGCCTCCTGTGGGACGCCTGGAGAGTCAGCCTTCCCACCCCATGCCTACTTTTAACCCTTTCCGCCCCAGCTATGACATCGGCTCCATCAACACTTCGGCCGAGGGGGTCCACATCCACACTCAGCTGGAGCTCTCCAAGGACAACAGCGGCCGCCTCAAGATCTCCAACTTCAGCTGCAATGCCTCCATCGCCCGCATGCATGCCGGATTCAGCGGCACGCTCAGGTACGCCTGACTCCTGCTTGGCCCCTCACTCCTCCCTGGTTGCTGCTTTGGGGGGGTCCCCAGGGGTGCCTCTGAGCAGGGCTGAGAGACGTGGCGAGCTGCTTCAGGGACTGGACTGCCAAAGGGTGCTGGCAGCTAAGTTGGCATCATGGTGGCATGGCTGGAAGGGGAGGGAGGGAGCCCATGGCAGCAATAGAGGAGCCCATGGTGGCTGAGGATGCTTTGGGGGCAGTGGCTGGCAGGTCCAGCAAGGAGTTAGGGTGGCTCATTCCCCCTGGGCAGAATAGATAAGAAGAGCTGGCTGGATCAGGCCAATGGCCCGTCTAATTTAGCATCCTGTTCTCACAGTGACCAAGCAGATGCCTCAATGGGAAACCAGTAAGCAGGATCTGACCACAAGAGCAACTCTCCCCCTTCCTCTGGTTTCCAGGGGAAGGCAGAGCACAGCCGTCCTGGCTAGCAGCCTTTGATAGCTCTTTACAATCTTCTTTTAAGGCTTCTAGGGTGGTGGCCACCTACTGTGGGAGGGAGTTCCACAGTTTAACTATGTGCTGAAGGACTTTCTCTCATGTGTCCCGAGTCTTCCGACATTCAGCATTCTTGAAGGTCCACAAAGCCTTGTGTTAGGAGATGTTGCGACAGGGAGGGGCATTCTGGGACTTCCCCTTAGAAAGGATCAAGGGGCTCCACCAAGGTGGATTTGATTTAAATCAAATCGATTTAAATCACTAGTCAGTAGGACTCAATATTATTATTATTATTATTATTATTATTATTATTATTATTATTATTATTTTACAGAAAGACTCATTCTTGTTTGTATACTCTTAATATATACAACCAGATGAAGGTTTCATTTTTGGAATAATACATTTTCAGAGTAGTTTTTACAGTTATATCAAAAAATTCTGATTTGGTTATACTCTTAGAAATACAAAGACAGGTAATTATGAAATTATTGTTTATATTTGGACAACTTTTCTGCTGTACTTTATCGGAAGGAGAAAAACAATCATTTCCTTAATAACAATTTAAACTATTTAACACAAAAACGTTATAGCATACGTATCCATGTTTGTTAACTGATGTGGTTAAACAATTAAAAACAAACAAACAACTTTGAGTTTTAGCACAGATGAAAAACTTAAAAGAAATCCTTATTTCCTGATGAATAGCCTTTGGACTAGAATGTAACTTAAATAGAAAACTATCTTTAGAAAGATTTTTCCTCCAAAAGCATTTTATTAGAAATATTTCCGATTTAAATAGAATTTATTTTTTTAAAGAAAACCATTGATTTTTATCCCCTCTGGGCTCCACTCTCACGCTTTTGCGTTCTCTCCAGAAAGGTGTATGAATTCCTCGGCACTTTCCTCACCACGGGGGTGCGCTACCTTCTCAACCAGCAGGTAAGAACCACCAAGCAGCGGTAGGTGGGGCAGGGGACCTGGGCAGCCCCTCTCGCCGACAGGGGGCAGGAAGAGGTCCCAAAGAGGAGAGTGGGAGAGACCCTCCCTTCCTTCCGTGTTGCATTGGGGGCTGTTGCTTCCTGCTCCCCGCAGACTCCCCCATTCCCTTTCTCGCTTTCAGATCTGCCCGGTGCTGAACCACGCGGGGCTCGTGCTGATCAACTCTCTGCTGGACACGGTGCCAGGTGAGGAAGGGCAGGGCAAGGCCACCCACACTCGGCCCCTGCTGCCTGCCTGAGCTCGAGGGTCAATAGTGGGGGGACGTAGGAGAAGGCCAATGGCCCATCAAGTCCAGCAGCCTCTTCTTTTTTCTATATCATATTTTTATTAGGAATTTCAACAAAACATTTTATCAAAAAACATATCATCCTTAATTCCCCTTAATGTTATTCTCTGCATGTTACAAAATTATATAGATCCTTAATTTATCTGATTGGCTATTATCAATGAAAAGTTTGTGAGTGTTTATTCAAAACCTGCCAAGGAGTCCAGTTCATTTTGTCGTTTCTTTATGTACAGTGGTGCCTCGCAAGACGAAAATAATCCGTTCCGCGAGTCTCTTCGTCTAGCGGTTTTTTCGTCTTGCGAAGCAACCCTATTAGCGGATTAGCACTATTAGCGGTTTAGCGGCTATTAAAGGCTTAGCGGCTTAGCAGCTAAAAGGCTATTAGCGGCTTAGAAAAAGGGGGGGGGGGAGCGAAAAAAATTGCAAGACTCGCAAGATGTTTCCGTCTTGCGAAGCAAGCCCATAGGGAAAATCGTCTTGCGAAGCAACTCAAAAACGGAAAACCCTTTCGTCTAGCGGGTTTTTCGTCTTGCGAGGCATTCGTCTTGCGGGGCACCACTGTACTTTGTAAAGGGTTCCCATTCTTCCTTAAAATCACTGTTGTCCTTATCATGTAGCTTACCGTATTTTTCGCTCCATAGGGTGCACCTAGTTTTTAGGGGGGGAAATAAAGAAAAAAAAAATTCCCCCCCCCCCAGCCCCAAAGAGCAAAGAAGCCAAGACAGTCTTGGCTTCCTCTTTAGCCACACGCAACCTCTCCAGCCGGGAGAAGCTGCGCGCGCCTTTGTTTATAGCCACAGGGCTGGGACAAGGGAAGCCCGAGCTTGCCCCGACACCAGCCACCAGAACAGGCTGCTATCTGCAAGCCTTCGGAGCCCGGTGGGAACTCCCGCCGGGCTCAGAAGGCTTGTGGATAGCTGCTTGAAGCCCGGGGAGCGCAGCGGGGTTCAGGCTGGAGGCTGCTATCCGCAAGCCTTCGGAGCGCTCTGAAGGCTTGCGGATAGCTGCCTGAAGCCTGCATTCACTCCATAGGACGCACACACATTTCCCCTTCATTTTTGGAGAGGGAAAAGTGCGTCCTATAGAGCGAAAAATACGGTATATGTCAGTTTCGCGAATTCCACATAGTCCATCAGTTTCTCTTGCCACAGTTCTTTAGTCGGGATTTCTTCATTCTTCCATCCCTGTGCTATTAAGACTCTTGACGCCAATGTCGCGTACATGAAAATGTTTTTCAGTTTCCTTGGCAGGTCTTTTCCTACAATCCCTAACAGAAAGGCTTCAGGTTTTTTTTACAAATGTTAATTGGACCATTTTCGAGTCCAGCAGCCTGTTCTTACAGGGGCCGACCAGAGGCCTGTGGGAAACCTGCAAGCAGGATTCGAACACAATTCCCAGCAACTGGGGTTCAGAGGCATCTTCACTCTGACCGTGGAGGTGGAACATGGCCATGTGGCTCAGGCAGGCAGGCAAGGGACGCTGTGGCCATCAGCTGCGCTCTCTCACTCTCTCTTCCCCTGCCCTGCAGTGCGGAACCCGGTGGACGACCACATTGGGATAGACTACTCCCTGCTGAAGAATCCCGTCGTCACGTCTGACACCATGGACCTGGATTTCGAGGTGCCTCCTGCAGCAGAGCCCAGGGCTGGGGAACACCGGGACTTGGGTGGGGGTCCTGGGCAGGGAAGAGGACTGAAAACGTGGGGTGGAGCAGCTGAACAGGTTGTGCCCAACCTCTGCCCAAGGGGGACAGGAGGAGCCTTTGTTCTCCACCCCCATTGTTCCAGTGCTGAGGGCCTTCTGGCAGTTCCCTCCCAGCAAGAAGTGAGGTTACAGGGAACCAGGCAGAGGGCCTTCTTGGTGGTGGCACCCGCCCTGTGGAACACCCTTCCACCAGATGTGAAGGAAATAAGCAGCTATCTTATCTTTAAAAGACATCTGAAGGCAGCCCTGTTTAGGGAAGTTTTTAATATTTAATGCTGTATTGTTTTTAACACTAGATTGGCTGGATAAACTCAGCCAGATGGCATAAATATATTATTATTATTATTATTATTATTATTAATGGTAGGCAGAGCCCAAGGAACTGGGGACTGACGTGCGCTCTGGCTGCACTCCCGGAAGAAGCCTTTGCCAATATTTAAATCCTAGAGGTTTGGTACGGGGAGGTCTCCAGTTTGCGTCAGAAGGAGCAGCAAGATGCGGGCAAGGGGTTGAATATCTGGGGAGTCAAAACCCACCCTGTTGTCATGGGCGAGCTGCGAGCAGGTGGCTCCTGGCAGTTGGGTCTGACCAGGGTCGTCACTCCCCCCCCCCACAGGGCAAATTCTTCTACTTGGGGGACGAGAACAAGACCCTCCCCAATCTGGCCGTGGAGCCTGTCGTGCTGGAGACGGAGCGCATGGTCTACCTGGCCGTCTCCGAGTACTTCTTCGATTCTGCCCTCTTCTCCTACTTCCAGGCTGGCGTTCTGAGCATGGAGATTGCCGATGAAAAGGTTTGTTGGGCAGAGAAGCCACGGGGCTGGTGCGGGGGGAGGGGGAGAGATGGTCAAAAGCCATGCCAAGTGGGCAGAGGCCAGGGAGCCCACAGCCATTGCTCTGACCCGCCGGGGTGCTTCACTCTCGTTCCAGGTGCCAAAGGATTTGGAGGTTCTGCTGAGAGCCACGTTTTTCGGGAGCATCGTCATGATGGTGAGTTGCGGCAGCAGGGAAGGAGCTTCCCCTGGGCCAGCTCCTTCCTTCCTTCATCCAGACTCCATGCTTCTCGCCCACCAGAGGGGCAGCAGAGCTCTGGGAGAGAAGCTGAGGTGTGGGCAGAGGGGCACAGCAGAGGTTTCCACCTCTCTCTCTCTGTGTGTGATCTGATAGTCTCCCTCAGCTCCGCCCCAGGAACTTCTTGTTGTTGTTTAGTCGTGTCCGCCTCCTCGTGACCCCCTGGACCAGAGCATGCCAGGCACTCCTGTCTTCCACTGCCTCCCACAGTTTGGTCAAACTCATGCTGGTAGCTTCAAGAACACTGTCCCACCATCACGTCCTCTGTCGTCCCCTTCTCCTTGTGCCCTCCATCTTTCCCAACATCAGGGTCTTTTCCAGGGAGTCTTCTTCTTCATGAGGTAGCCAAAGTCTTGGAGCCTCAACTTCAGGATCTGTCCTTCCAGTGAGCACTCAGGGCTGATTTCCTTCAGAATGGAGAGGTCTGATCTTCTTGCAGTCCATGGGACTCTCAAGAGTCTCCTCCAGCACCATAATTCAAAAGCATCAATTCTTCGGCGATCAGCCTTCTTTATGGTCCAGCTCTCATTTCCATACATCACTACTGGGAAAACCATAGCTTTAACTATACGGACCTTTGTTGGCAAGGTGATGTCTCTGCTTTTTAAGATGCTGTCTAGGTTTGCCATCGCCTTTCTCCCAAGGAGCAGGTGTCTTTTAATTTGCTGTCACCATCTGCAGAGATCATGGAGCCCAAGAAAGTAAAATCTCTCACTGCCTCCATTTCTTCCCCTTCTATTTGCCAGGAGGTGATGGGACCAGTCGCCATGATCTTCGTTTTTTTGATGTTGAGCTTCAGACCATATTTTGCGCACTCCTCTTTCACCCTCATTAAAAGGTTCTTTAATTCCTCCTCACTTTCTGCCATCAAGGTTGTGTCATCTGCATATCTGAGGTTGTTGATATTTCTTCCGGCAATCTTAATTCCGGCTTGGGATTCATCCAGCCCAGCCTTTCACATGATGAATTCTGCATATAAGTTAAATAAGCAGGGAGACAATATACAGCCTTGCCGTACTCCTTTCCCAATTTTGAACCAATCAGTTGTTCCATATCCAGTTCTAACTGTAGCTTCTTGTCCCACATAGAGATTTCTCCAGGAACTAGCTGGAGTCAAAGGGTTCTCCCTCAGCCTCATTGTCGCAAGAAGGGTGCCTGGGCTCCAGGCCAGGGCTGGATAGAGCTGGGTGGCTCATGCACAAGAAGGACTGTGCCCCCAGGGCTGAAGTCCAGAGAGATGAGGGTCCCCAGCTGGAAAAGCACATGGCACCTCCAAGCCCATTCCCTGGTCCTCCTTGGCTGAAATGAAAGCCCTTCTTCATGCAGTGCACAGCTAAACTGTGGAACTTCCTCCCACTGGAAGCAGTGATGGCCACAGACCTAGATGGCTCCTGAATCCCAGGAGGGGCAGAGGGCTCTTGGTTCGAATCCTGCTTGCAGGTTTCCCATAGGCAACAGTCCAGCTCTGGTGAGGAAGATGCTGCACTAGATTTGGCCTGACCCTGCAGGCTCTCCTCATCGGAGTCCCTCCTTCTCTCCTCCAGAACCCCTCCGTGGTGGATGCTCCTCTGATGCTGAGGCTGCGGGTCTCCTCACCGCCCAGCTGCGCCATCAAGGCCTCGGGGATGTCCATTTCCGTCACAGCCACCCTCAACATCTTCTTGGCCCCCGTGGATCAGCCCCTGGTCCAGCTTTCCAGCATGACCATGGTGAGTGGTGCAGGCGAGGCCAGAGGGTGGGGAAACCGGCCCCCGCCAGGGACACAGCTCCGGGGGGGGGGCACAAAAACCAGACTGGGGGGTGTAGGGCAGAGATGTTTGTGGCAACGGGCTGCCACTGTCGCAGCAAGATAAAACCCAAGAGAAGTTTCCTCTCCTTCTCACAGCACAAGGGGGTGCAATTCTTCTGGGGAAGCCCAGTCAGATGGGTGGGGTATAAATAAATAGATTATAATTATAATTATTATGCCCTTCCTCTCTGCGGACCCTTTGATGATGATGATGATGATGATGATAATAATAATAATAATAATTTATTTATACCCAACCCATCTGGCTGAGTTTCCCTAGCCACTCTGGGCGGCTCCCAATCGAGTATTAAAAACAATACAGCATTAAATATTTAAAACTTCCCTAAACAGGGCTGCCTTCAGATGTCTTTTAAAGATAAGATAGCTGCTCATTTCCTTCACATCTGGTGGGAGGGTGTTCCACAGGACGGGTGCCACCACCAAGAAGGCCCTCTGCCTGGTTCCCTGTGACCTCACTTCTCGCAGTGAGGGAACCGCCAGAAGGCCCTCGGCACTGGATCTCAGTGTCCGGGCAGAACGATGGAGGTGGAGACGCTCCTTCAGGTATACAGGGCCGAGGCCGTTTAGGGCTTTAAAGGTCAGCACCAACACTTTGAATTGTGCTCGGAAACGTCCTGGGAGCCAATGTAGGTCTTTCAAGACCGGTGTTATGTGGTCTCGGCTGCTCCCAGTCACCTGTCTGGCTGCCGCATTCTGTATTAGTTATAGTTTCCAGGTCACCTTCAAAGGTAGCCCCACATAGAGTGCATTGCAGTAGTCCAAGTGGGAAATAAATAGAGCTGTAATTTCTAATGCAGCTATTGCAGTAAATTGATTTTTCCAGGGGTGGTTGTGTGCTGATACAGCTCTTTGCCAAGGGCACAAGGGACCCTCAGGGCATCTCTGAACGAGGCCAGAACTTCTTCTCCTGCTCACTCGGGTGTTTCCCCCCAGCTCAAAGGAGCTGCTGACTCCCCCGCGACCCCTTGTCCTCCTGCATCGGCAATTCTTGCATCCCTGTGGGTTAGACTACGTGGCCCCTGGGGTCTTTTCCAACTCGGCAATTCTGCGATTCCTCCTCCTGCTCCTCCATCTCCTTGTGGCGTGGTTCACCTGAGTCACCTGCAGCTGTTTCCACAGCAAGCTCCTTGCCTGTAGAAGAGCATAACTCTGGAACCCCAAAGGCTGGGATGGCGGACTGGGAGCAGTGCTGTTGGGGTGGGGGTCTGCTGTCATAGGATTAGGGCCCTGAGGGTCCCAGTTCATGGTCAAAGAGCTCTTATATGAGGCTGTGACAGTTCTTGGCCTCCAAGTGCTGCTTCTGTCTCTGTCGGAAAGCCAAAGGGTAGCAGTCGCCCCCTTCCCAGGCAGGATGTCGGGCTCCTTTGAAACTGACCTGCCCCTTTTGGACTCCTTGGCAGGTTTTGAATAAACATGCACAATTTATTTGTTAACATAATAGATGGGAAATTTAGAGATTCTTACACTTTTGTAACATGCAGAGAACAATAGGTAAAAGGTAAAGGTACCCCTGCCCGTACGGGCCAGTCTTGACAGACTTTAGGGTTGTGCGCCCATCTCACTCAAGAGGCCGGGGGCCAGCGCTGTCCGAAGACACTTCCGGGTCACGTGGCCAGCGTGACATCGCTGCTCTGGCGAGCCAGAGCCGCACACGGAAACGCCGTTTACCTTCCCGCTAGTAAGCGGTCCCTATTTATCTACTTGCACCCGGGGGTGCTTTCGAACTGCTAGGTTGGCAGGCGCTGGGACCGAACAACGGGAGCGCACCCCGCCGCGGGGATTCGAACCGCCGACCTTTCGATCGGCAAGCCCTAGGCGCTGAGGCTTTAACCCACAGCGCCACCCGCGTCCCTGCAGAGAACAATATATGCAAATAAATCAGAAAGAGGAACTGTGGGAAGTCGTGGGGGGAGGGGGGCATGTGAGGGGGGGAAATACAATTGTTGAAATAATTTGTTATATGAAAATAACCAATTAAAAAACTTTTTAAAAAGAAAAAATGAGAAACTGAGCTGCCCCCATCTCCTTTCCAGGAAGCTCGGCTGAGCGCAAAGGTGCTTCTGCGCAAGAAAGCTTTGCAGGTGCTGATGGACCTGAGAAGGTACTGGAAGATGTCGCAGGATGGGGAGAAGGAGCAGCCATGGCCCAGGACGGACGGCTGTCACTCACTTCTTCCTCTCTCTTTACCTTGTTCAGGTTCCGGATCTACTCCAACCAGTCGGCGCTGGAATCCCTGGCCGTAAGTGCTGGGGGCTGGGCCTGGGGGAGAGGCAAGGCAGAGCTGCAGCACAGAATGGGGTCACCCCCCATGCCTTGCCGTGTGCCCAGGAGTGCTGGGCTCCGTTTCCCGTGTCTCCCCCCAAAAGGACCTGGAAAGAGCTCCCTGCTCCTGCCAGAGGGGAAACTGAGGCTGCTGTCTCTCCTTCACTGTTTAAGCAGAGGCCGGGTGACCACCTGTCAGGAACTCTTTAGTGGCGATTTCTGCGTTGTAGGGGTTGGGCTAGAGGGCCTTTGGGGGTCCCTTCTGACCCTACGATTCTTCTATGGCTCTCTCTCTCCCTCCCTCCCCAGCTGATCCCTCTGCAAGGGCCCCTGAAGACTCTGCTGCAGCTGACCATCATGCCCATCATCAATGGTAAGAGGCGTCGCATGCCTCTGCGCCTGGGAAAAGGAGAAGCGTCCTTGTGCAGAGGCCCGGGACCGACTTCGGACTCAGCCACCGCAGCCAAGAACGAGCTTTCCTCTCTTCTCTGTTGAACTGGGGCAGCGGGGGGGATGGGACACAATGCTGAGCATCAGGGTGGTCACTCTGTGCCCCCCACCAATTGCAGCTGGGTGGCAATTCCCCCCGTCACTTTTGGCCACGGGGGCCTCTGGGAGCCCAGAGACATCTCAAAGGCCACTCCTTCAGCACAAAGGCAGCAACTGTTCCTTGGCCCCAGATTTCAGCCTGGGTTCAGATCAAGCTGAATGTGAGAAGAGCCTGGCTGCTGGATCAGGGCATGGGGGGTGGGATCTAGTCCAGCACCCTTTTTTCACAGCGGCCAATCAGATGCCTGTGGATCTGTGGCAGGATCTGAGCCCAAGAGCCCTCTTCTCTCCTGCTGTTTCCAGCAACTGGTATTTCAGAAGCATTGCTGCCCCCAACTGTGGAGACAGAGTAGAGCCATTGCGGTGTTAACAGAGATATCCGAGGGCTCCCTTGGACAAAAAACAAGGACCCCAGCCAGGAAGACCAGAGCAAAAGAGCAGCCAGGAGGCTTGGTCTTGATTGAAGACTGTCGCGACAGGGCTCCCGCCTGCCACCAGGTGGAACAAGATGGAAGCCCCCAACAAAAGAGAACCCAAACTTTTATTAGCTGCTAATCCCCATGTTACACCCCCCCCAAACTACATCACTCATACATCATGGTTACATCATGAAAGGGGAGGTCTGGTGGGAGCATCCTGGACCCTGCCCCATGGTTCTCCTTGCCCTCCACCAAACACCCATCAAGTGGAACAAAAGAGATATTTACATTTCCCTGTTTCCCAGCCAAGTGAATCCCACCCTTTTGTCTCCATCTGGGTTTGTTATTTCTGGAATGGCTACCTGTCTGGCCCTCAGGTATCAGGATGCCGGGAATTATCACTCAGGCAGAGGAGCTGCTGAGTAGCTGAGCTCACATGTCTATAGGAATTTCTGAAGTTTTCCCAGGGAGCCAGTACACAGATACATTGATCAGTGAATTATTACACTTGGTATTGTGCAGCAAAGGCCCTTTTAATAGATAGGAAGAAACTGTGATGAAGTGTTTTGTGGGGACAAACCACACAAGTCAGAAAAGTGATTGTGCTGGTTTTGGTAGTGGGCTGCACGTGCATGATATCTGCTGGAGGGGCAACCCCCCCCCACCTATACATAAATTCCTGCAGCAGCGTCTCGTGGCCCCTGAGAGCCCTCTCCTCCATAACTCTTGCCTCAACTCTTTCTTTTCCTTTTCTTGCAGAGAGAACCAAGAAGGGGGTGCAGATCCCACTCCCCGAAGGCATGGATTTCATGAAGGAAGTGGTCACCTACCACAAGGTAGGCATGAGCAGGATCTGAGCCCTCCCCTCTTGGGGCTTCCGGAAGCATTCACTGTTTCCAACCCCAGAGGCAGAGACCGAGTCAGCTGCCTCACAGTCCTCGACAGCCTTTTTCCGCCATGCATTTTAGAGCCTCCTTTTGCAAAAAGAGCAAGAGTCCAACTTCTCTGGCAGGATGCGGCCGTGCTGCTGCTGTCACTGCCTCCGCCTCCCCTTTCCAGGAGCTCCAGCGTCTTCCCTCCCCTGGGAAGTGGCAGCAGCCGAAGCTCCAATCCTGCCCCAACTTTGCCCACCTCTCTCTCCTTCCTTTGCAGGGCTACCTGACCATTGGCGCAGACCTCCATTTCTCCAAAGGCCTGAGAGAGGTGGTAGAGAAGTACAGGACCCCGCAGGGCCCACCGCCGACCTCCGTGGCTGCCTGAGGGGCTTCACCAGCAGCCCCTCCTCTGGCCTTCCCCCCTCTGAAGGGCAGAGCGCCTGCCTGCCCTGGTTTGCCCTCCGCCAGCTCACGGCAGGACCAAGCAGGCAGCAGCATCACCAGCAGGGCAGGACAAGGCGGCGGCAGCAGCTGCTGCCGCTTTGGGAACCAGAACCAATAAAACAGGTCAAAACCACTCATCTTTGGACACCTGCCTGCTGTCTTCTGTGGGGACGGGGCTGCTCCATTCCCAGTGTGCCAGTCTGCGGAGGTGCTTTGCCCGCTCTGTGGCTCAGCCCAGGACTGCTGAGGGCCTTGTGCCAAGGGGCAGTGTCTGGCAGGAAGGCGGCAGGCCTCGAGGGGGGCCCAAACAGCATGGCAACATCCTGGGGGGCTGAATTCCCCTCTTTGGAAAGGCAAAGCCACGGAGATGGATAGCCCTTATTATTTCCATATGTGGGTTGATATGCAGGGGAGAATAATCAGTCCAGAGTGGAAGGGCAAGCAGTGCCCCACTCCATGCCCACAGGCCTGTAACAACTGCTACCCACTTGGCACCTGCGCAGCCCAGCGCATCATCACCTGCATCCGCACCATCATGGTGCAAGTTACGACGACCCTAGAAGGTAGGCCAGGATCATTATCTCCATACTACAGATGGGGGCAGTGGGCCTGAGAGAATGTGGCCCCCCCAAGGCCAGCTGAGGAGGAGTTTGGAATGAGTTTCAGAGCAGCAGCAGATCCAGCCCTCTCTCTTTGCAGCTGCACTTAGATTAAAACATTTAGTAACAGACCCTAATCATTTACAGCATTTTCTCCAAAGGCTTCCACCTTTCCAATCTGAAAAGCCACTTTCACCTTCCTAGGGGCGTTCAAGGTGCCTATCAATTGTAGATCTAAGGCAAAGTAATCTTGTGTGTTTGCAGGAGGAGCGTGTCCCAGCCCCTTCTTCAGTCACGTGACACCCCCCCCCCAATAATAAAAGCCTCTATGGAAGGGGAAGGACTTCTCCTGGGATGGGAAGCGGGAAGAGAGATTTTCTTCCATAAACTTCCTTACACAAACAGGTCTTAGAATCCAAATCCTTGTCTGCTTAGGCAGATGGATTCCTTTTTCAGAGCTGCAGAGTCCCTCTGTGCCCAGACCTTATATACCAGCCTGGCACCCCCCCCAATATTCTGGGCTGCCATGCCCATCAGACCCAGCTAGGGGGGGTCTGGGACACCGGGGGTTGTAGCCCAGAAGATTGGCCAGGGGAAGGCTGCTGCTTCTAAGGGCAGAACGCCGGCTGCTTATTTTTAAACCCCCTTCCTCATTAATCCTGGCTTGGTTACTTGGGGCTGCGACAGTCCAGTCTCCGTGGGCTTTATTGCGGTCAAGGGAGCCACAGGAACCTGCTTTGTGCCAAGTCAGTCAATGGGCCATCGAGCTCAGCCACTGACCCAGGCCGGCAGCAGGAGCCGCCCCCAAGGCCTCCCTAGCAAACCCAGGGCTGGCACTTTAGACCTTAGGAATGCCAGATCTCTTCTGCCACAGGGCCTCTCCTGGCCCCACCCAGGGCACTCTCCGTGCTCCACAGGAGGAAGTGGGCCTGGACTGAGCCGTGATTTAATGGGGAATAAAGAAGTATTTCTGAGTTTAGGCGCTTGGGAATTCTGCATTGTTATGGCTTGCTTGCAGAAATGGGTGATTTCTGCAAACGTAATGTCACTCGCTTACCAATGGATTCAAGTTACAAGAAAGGAGATTCTGGCTAAACATCAGGAGGAACTTTCTGGCGGCAGGAGCTGTTCAACAGTGGACCAGACTCTCTGGGAAGGAGGTGGTCTCTCCTTCACTGAGGGGCTGTCAGGGCTTCTTTAGCAGAGTTCCCCATGTTGCAGGGGGGCTGGATCAGATGACCCTTAAGAGTCCCCTCCTAACTCTACAGTTCTGATTCTATGGCACAACTAGTAGGTTAAATATAGCAGTGGCCGTCCCAACAATTTAGAGATTCACTTCCTTCTTTATGCTGTTACTATGCCCTTAGACATCTAGCGGAAGACTTTTGATGTGTGAATAAAAAATGAAGCTGTTTTGTTTCTGAGCTTCAACGTTTGGTGAACGACCCAAAAGTGTGTTAAGAGGACAAAGCCAGAAGGCAGGCAGATTCACCGCATTGGATTCAGGATGCCAGGCATTTTCCAGGGCCTGTGGACAGGTGAGATTGGGAGACACAGGTAGCTGGTGCGAATGCTCCGCCCCCCCACCAGGTAAATGACACACCTGCAGCCACCTCTGCCGAGATGCATGATTGAGCATGTCAGCCCCACCCAAGGCAGCTCTTGGAAGGCAAAGTTCGGGAGCCAGAGCTCAGGGAAAATGGGCCCAACCTGCCCCCGCTACAAAAGCCATCCCATAATGAGCCTCGGCTGAGTCATCACCTCCTCCAGCATCTAGAAATGGCCAAGGAGCAAGAAGGGAAGGAAGAGAAAGCATGCGAATGCGCTTCCTCCTGTTGCGCTTTCGACTAAGGCCATTTAAAAACAGCATCGCCAGAGGCCTGTAGGAAACCCACAAGCAGGATCCGGCCGCAAGAGAAATCTCCCTTCCTTTGGTTTCGAGCAAGCGCTATTCGGAAGCATTGCTGGCTGAAGCTGTGGGGAAGGGGCTTGGCTATCATTGCTGGCAGCCGTCAATCCCTCTCCCCTCCAGGTTCTGCCATTTGGGGCAGGGAAGAGAAGGGCAGGCAGAGTCATCTAGCCCCCATCCCTCCTCCCAAAACGCAGAGGATAGCAAGAGGGGGAGGAAAGAGGGAGAGAAGTCGCAGAGCCAGGTGAGCCCCCCCCCAGGTGCTCCAGAGA
Source organism: Podarcis raffonei (assembly GCF_027172205.1). Taxonomy (NCBI): domain Eukaryota; kingdom Metazoa; phylum Chordata; class Lepidosauria; order Squamata; family Lacertidae; genus Podarcis; species Podarcis raffonei. The sequence goes on along the minus strand of NC_070607.1, from coordinate 99,274,075 downwards.
CAGACACAGAACTCCAGTCCCCTTAGAAAAATAAGTTTTAATCGACGTGGGTGCAGCCCAGGAGTGGCTTTTCTTTCACCAGTGATTCAGATCCCTTCGTCAAGACTGACCGAGAACTAAGGCCGAGAGAGGTGGTCCCGTTAGGGGTGCAAAGGGGGAGAGGGAGGCAGGTCTCACCCTGCTCCCCAAAGGCAGTGCAAAAACCCCACAGGCAGTGCTGGGAGGGAGGGGAGGGCTGCCCCAGGAGGAGAGGAGGAAGAGGGGGCCCCGGCGGACCCCACCCCAACCCCCAGGGCAGCCTGGAAGCCCAGGAGAGCGGCCGGAAGGCGGAGGGTCGGGAGAGTCCTTGTGCCTCCCCAGCGCCTGGCAACGGGGGGCAAGCGGTCCTGCGGGAGATCCCAGCTGCCACCTTGGCACAGGGGGTGCGGGCGGAAGGGCCCACCAAGCACGGAGGACGCAGTTCCCCTCGGAGGCAGAAGAGGGCGCCACGAGGCAAGGGCTAGAAGGGCTGCCCCGTGATGAAGCGCTGGAACATGTTGAAGGCGGGTCTTGGGCGGTCCGAAGGCACCATGTGACCTGCTCCCTGTGGGTCGGAGATGGGAGAACACGGCAGGGTTATGATAAATAAATTAATAATAATAATAATAATAATAATAATAATTTTTTTTATACCCCACCTCCCCAGCCAAGACCAGGCTCAGGGCAGCTAACATGCAATATAAAAACAATTGATTGAAATTCAGCTTTAAAAAACAAGATTAACATTAAAATATTAAAATGCAGCCTCGTTTCAGTGGAAACTCAATCAAAAACTTTTTTGGGGATGAAAACGTCAAGTCTTCGCCAAAGCTAACTATTGAGTGGGCCTACATGGGCCAGAAAAAAGCCAGGGAAGTCCCCAAATAGGAGTTCCATCACAGAAGGAGAAAGGAAAAAGGAAAGAGGGGGTTGGGGTGGCCGAGGGTCTCCAGGGGGCAGAAATGATGCCCTGGCCAGGAGTCCAGCCACAGACCCACCTGGACCACTTACCTTGACGGTGAGGAAGGAGATGTTGGTGTACTCCTTCACGAAGCCGCCAATCTGGTCCTGCCCATTCTCATCGGTGTAGATCCAGGGCCGCCGGGCCACTTGCACCTGCCAAGCAGAGACCCTGTTCTTAGAACCAGAAGGGACCCCCAGGGACCATCTAGTCCAACCCCTGCAAGGCAGGAATCGCAGCTCAGGAATCCCTCTGCTTTAATAATAAAAAATATTTTTTTATTTATACCCTGCCCTTCCCGGTTCAGAAAACCGGGCTCAGGGTGGCTAACAACAAAGTTAAAACACTTAATTGATGCAACAAAAAAACAGCATAAAATACCATATAAAACATGAACAACAATAAATTCAGAATTAAAAATCAATTTATGGGGGAAATCCATCCAATAAACATTAGATGATCACTAGGGCTAGCTGGCTAAATTAGTCCTATTTGGGCCAGCGAGGAGACCAGGGGAGAATTAGATGTGGGATCCCAGAGCAGGGAGATCCTCATAAAAAGGGGGGGGGAGGGAAGGAAGGGGAATAAAAGATCAGGCTAAGTTCCAATGGAAAGCCAGGCGGAATAGCTCTGTCTTACAGGCCCGACGGAAGGAGGTTAAATCCTGCAGGGCCCTGGTCTCCTGGGACAGAGCATTCCACCAGATTGGAGCCATCACTGATAAGGCCCTGGCCCTGGTGGGGGATACTCTGACTTCCTTAGGGCCCGGGACCTCTAAACTAGGATTATTCATGGACCTTAAAATCCTCCAAGGAAGGCGAGTCCTCAGACCACTACCTGAGGGAGTCCACTCTTACTGTCAGGCAAAAAGCTGGCTGGGGGTTAAGAGAGGTTCTTGCCAGCTTCCTGGTGGTGCTGAGGTTAAATTAAAACCAGCCGGCTTCCTCAAAACATGCAAGGAGGGGCTCAGCATTTCGCGGCTCACTTCTCCCGTGTCGGAAAGCAGAACCGAAAGAGAAAACGTGGAACAGAAAGCAAGTGCAAAGCCTCTTGCCCCTCCGTCCCTGGAAACAGACTGGCCCCGAAGCAACATTTGAATGTTTGGGTTAACAGGAGGAAAGAGGAACTAAGTATCCCCCCCCCCAAAAAAATATGGGAGCTGGAAGCCCCCAACTTTCCAAGTTCTTCCATTCCTGGTTTCCTAGTTAGGGTCCGTAAGAACCTGAGAAGAGCCTGCAGGATCAGACCAATGGGGCCCCACCCAGTCCAGCACCCTGTCCTCGCTGTGGGACATAGGCACCAACTATAGGGGGCCCTGGAGGCCCCCAGGCACCCACAGCGCAGGGTGGGAGTCATGTTGGAGGTCTCGCGGGGCCTCGGGGACCAAGTCCAAGGCCCTGCCAGGCACCGTGAAGCCATGACGTCACATTAAGGCGCAGGTGGTGCCATTGGGCACCCATAACCTGGGGCCCAAGTTGGTGCCCCTGCTGTGGGAAACCAGCAAAAGGAGGATCCGAGCACAAGAGCCCCCAGCATCTGCCTGGAGGCGCTTGGAGGATGGATGGCAGCTAATGGATTGAGGCTGAAACCTGACAAGACAGAAGTACTGTTTTGGGGGGACAGGGGGCGGGCAGGTGTGGAGGACTCCCTGGCCCTGAATGGGGTAAGTGTTCCCCTGAAGGACCAGGTGCGCAGCCTGGGAGTCATTCTGGACTCACAGCTCTCCATGGAGGCACAGGTCAATTTTGTGTCCAGGGCAGCTTACCAGCTCCATCTGGGACACAGAATGAGACCCTACCTACCCGCAGACTGTCTCGCCAGAGTGGTGCATGCTCTGGTTATCTCCCACTTGGACTATTGCAATGTGCTCTACGTGGGGCTACCTTTCAAGGTGACCCAGAAACTGCAATTAATCCGGAACGCAGCAGCTAGATGGGTGACTGGGAGTGGCCGCTGAGACCACATGACACTGGTCCTGAAAGACCTACATTGGCTCCCAGGATGTTTCCGAGCACAATTCAAAGTGTTGGTGCTGACCTTGAAAGCCCTAAACAGCCTCGGTCCTGTATACCTGAAGGAGCGTCTCCACCCCCATCGTTCTGCCTGGACACTGAGGTCCAGCTCCAAGGGCCTTCTGGTGGTTCCCTCCCTGCGAGAAGCCAAGTTACAGGGAACCAGGCAGAGGGCCTTCTCGGTGGTGGCGCCTGCCCTGTGGAATGCCCTCCCTTCAGATGTCAAGGAAATAAGTAGCTATCTTATCTTTAAAAGACATCTGAAGGCAGCCCTGTTTAGGGAAGTTTTTAATATTTAAAGCAGTATTGTTTTTAACACTCAATTGGGAGCCACCCAGAGTGGCTGGGAAAACTCAGCCAGATGGGCGGAGTATAAATAATAAATTATTATTATTATTATTAAGATATCTAATCCTTGTTTAAAGCCGTGCAGGTTGGTGTCCTGTGGCGGTGAGTTCCACAGTGTGACAAGGCACTGTGGGAAGGACATCGTGGTTCACTGCAGAAGCGGCTGAGGCATTTCCCAGGAGGCACACACCTGACTCAGCCTCAGTCCGACCTAGTCTCCAGGGAGCAGTGGCCAGACGTCACCCCCCCACCCTCCAGAAAGATGGGGAGTCCACACCAAGGGAACTCCAGCCCTGCAAACAGGCTCCCTCCTTTCCAAAGGCTCTGGATGCCTAGTTCTCAGCAGAACCTGCAGGTGGAGGGGAGAAAGCGCCCCAGGACCTTCTGAAATCCTTCTGTCCATCAGTGGCCCTGGAGGGAAGGGGTCCCGCTGAAAGGCACAGGGGCCCGGGGGTGGCGCCCTCCTCCAAGCAGCCCCCCACGGCTCCTGGCTCAACCCACCTTCTGGCGCAAGGAGTCCACGAACCACTCGTCCCCCAGAAAGTTGCAGGCCATGTCTACGTCGCCGTTGTAGATCAGGATGCGGTATTTCTGCGGCAGGAGGGCCAGTCTGGAGTTAGTGGAGCCCACCCATGTCTCCCCCGCCCCCCAGGTCCTGAGGAGGGGTCCCAGGGGCCTAGCAGTCCAACCCCCTGCAATGGGGAAATCCCACAGGGGGCTTCCTCCCTCCCTCCCTCCACCTCCACGGACTCACCATGGTGCCAAGCAGTTTCAGGTACTGGTCGTTCATCGTCATGTAGATGCGCTTGTAACCCCGGCTGACGGGGAAGCTGGAAGGGGGGGGCAAGGAGCGTTAGGAGGGGTGGGGTGAAGCTGCGCAGTCCCAGGCCAGGTCAAGGCCTCCTCCCCTCCAGAGGCCACCTTTGTGTTGTCCCCCACACCTGTCCTCTCTCACCTGCACATTTGCCATTCCGGGGCATTGTCCTTCACGTGCAAGGCCTTGCGCACCTGGGGGTCGTTCATGTAGGTGGTGGGGGACGAGGTGTTGATGCAGGGGGGGTCCAGGCGAGCCTTGTTACTTGAGACCGGCAAGGTGAGCAGGAACTGGGGGCGGGGGAACACATTTCAAAGTAAGTATGCTGAAATCGCCAGCAGCTGCTCTGGTTGCTAGGAGAAGCCCTCTGGCCCTCCTCGCCAAGATGTCACAAGTCTTTCCATGCCCAGGTTCACTAGGCCACTGGAGGAAGCGGCAGCTGAGGGAGGGGGGCGATTTCGTGGTGGTAACAGATACAGGTGTCCTCTCACAAGCCACACCCCCCCCCCAGTTCTTTCTCTTCCGGGTCTGCCCAACTGGAAAGAATTGGGCTGGGCCTGTTGCCTCCTCTGCCTCTACAATAGTAATAATAATAATAAATTTTATTTATACCCTGCCCTCCCCAGCCAAGACCGGGCTCAGGGCGGCTAACACCAAATATAAAAACAATTGATTAGAATACAGCTTTAAAAACAAGATTAAAATACAACATTAAAATGCAGCCTCATTTCAGTGGAACTCAATCAAAAACTTTTTGGGGGATGAAAACGTCAAATCTTCACCAAGGCCAACTATCCAGACTGGTCCTACGTGGGCCAGAAAAAGCCAGGGAAGTCCCAAATAGGAGTTCCATCACAGAAGGAAAAAGGGAAAAAGAGGGGGAGGGCATTAAGTTGACTCCAAGCCAAAGGCCAGGCAGAAGAACTCTGAAATCAGATCCCGCAGGGCCCTGGTCTCATGAGACTGAGCGTTCCACCAGGCGGAGCCAGTGTTGAAAAGGCCCTGGCCCTAGTTGAGGCAAGAGAGCCTGATGCCAAGCAGAACTGGAGACAGAATCGTGCCCCCCAACCTCTAGAGAGCTGCTCTCACCTCCCGCCAAGAGGAACGAAGCGGCTGCCGAATGAAGTTGTTGCCCAGGTCGTAGCTGACCAGCATCCCATCATTGTACCTGGAAGCCAAAGAAGGGTCCCGCTTAGCCTCACCTCACTGGAGAGCCAGAAGGGTTCCCCAAGGGTCATCTAGCCCAACCCCCTCCCACGCAGGGACCACCGCTGAAGAATCCCGGAGCTTCAGCTCTTGCCTGACGTTCTGGCACCCCCTGCCCCTCTCACCCACCCAGGGCAGGGCAGCGGGCGCTGGAGTTGGGTGTGGCTTATAAGGCAGTCCCCCCCCCCATCTCACTGGGGAGCGAACCTGCCAGCAGCCGAGCCTACCTGTAGCTTCCCGGCACTCCGCCAGCACACGGGGCATACAGGTTGTAGATGTTGAGGCCGGACTCGTCCACAATACGGATCACCTCCGCCATCTGCAACGAGATGTGGGGAAATGCAAGGATCCAGCCGGGAGGAAATGGAGAGAGAGAAAGAGAGGGCCCAGCCCCACTCCTCTGCCCAGGCAGTGCCCCACAAGTGGGTTCGGGGGCAGGGAGAGATGCCCTGGCCAGCCGCCCTCCACTCACCCCAAGAGTGCAGTTCAGGTTCTTGTTGTCGTGGAAGTTGCATTTCCCGCCAGAGCAACACGAGGCCTGCAAGTCCGACCAGAGCCTGCAGGGAGAGGCAGAACCAGAACCATCGTCACACCAAAGCCCTGGGCTTTGCCACGCCCCCCCCCAGCCAAAGCAGACCCCCGTTTCTCCCCTTCCACTCCCTCCCCACTGCCCATCTTCTCCATCAAAGAACTTAATTCTATCAATTTTTCACAATGCAGAAACATAAACTGTTGTCCTTCCGGCATCACATATTCGTATCGCGCATTCGCCATGACTAAAATGTTCCAAGTGTGCTCTTATCGCTGCATTTAGGAACTTAATTGCTGAGCTAGCCTCTCTGAAGATCTGTTTGTGCAGCAGGCAATGGGAAATTGCTTCCACGTTCCCCGATGTAACACGAGGGAGGCCACACCCGGCCGACCTGGTCTTCTTTCGGAAGTTCCTTTTGCAACCTCTGCGTGGCAAGCAAGTCTTTCTGATAAGGCCCAACTGAACAGTAAATCAATGACTGCCCATCTTCTGCCCCTAAGGACGCTGCCCCCCCCAAGCCAGCAGATTCTCACCTGCTCCCCAAAAGGCCGTGGTAGTAGGCGAAGTAAACCAGGGAGTTGTCGTTGGTCTCGTAGGAGGAGAGTCCGTTGCCCACTGCGATTCCCTGGAAAACACAGGCACAGCCCCATCAGCGAGGAAGACCCCTTGGCCCCCGAGCGAGAAGGGGCTGCCGTCACAAAATGTGGCATGTTTCTCTTACATTTGGAAAGCTGAGCTCTCCTTTGGTCTGCTGCCGTGGAAAACGTGTTGATGTATATTTACCAACAGAGAGCTGATAGTGTTAAAACCACAGAATCATAGCACTGGAAGGGAGCCGAGGGTCATCTAGTCCAACCCCCTGGAAAATGCCCCCCCCAAAACTCTGTTTATGAACCTCCAGGGCAGGAGAGTCCACTGTCTTCCCAGGGAGTCCGTTCCACTGCCCAACAACTCTTCCCATCAGAAAGTTCTCCAGAAAGCAGGAGAAAACAAGCTTGCTCCCTGGGCTGTTGTGAAAGGAGCCACAAGGGCTTAGGAAGACGCGAGTGAAGTAATTTCCCACTGAGTTTCTGGCCCTGACGCTTCTTCCTCTGAGCCTGGGATCTCCCTTCTTGCTTGCCCAACCAGGCTGTTGCTTAGCTACCTGATGGCAACTCTGCCTTCTTTGTGACTTAATTTCCACAGGTGTGTCAAGCTAAGGCGAGAAAATGCCTCTGCGATTTACAGGCCTGCCGTCTCCACTTTTTGTGGCTTCCCCAGAGGCTGATGAGGCTCTGACCCAGCAAAAGCTGCCTTAAACATCACAACCGTTGCCGTGAACTGAACCGCCCAGAGATTCCACTAGGTACCCTCAAATGCGGTCTGAGAGAGAGTCAAACCATGTGCGCTTCTCTCCGTCCTCTTCCCCAAAGCTAAAGCAGCTTCTAGAATTAAAATCATGTGACTTTAGGGTTGGAAGGGACTCCCCCAAGGTCAGGGGCAGGGGGTTGGACTCGATGGCCCTTGTGGTCTCTTCCAACTCTATGATTCTATGATCTAGCCCAACCCCCCTGCGATGCAGGGATCTCAGCTCAAGCATCCCTGACAGATGGCCCTCCAAGCTCTGCTTAAAAACCTCCGAGGAAGGTGAGGCCGCTGCATTCCGAGGGAGTCAGTTCTTGTTCCTCTGGAAGGAGCTGCCAGCTGAGACTGGTTCCTCTGGAGCTCCTGGCACAGGTGAAGCAGGCGGGCTCTGAGGAGCCTCTGCATGCGGCTGCCACCCACGGCTCTTTCGAGCGCAGGCTCAGCGCCAGGATCTTGAAATCCTCCAGACCAGGTGAGTGGCAGCCGCCTCCTTCGTCAAGCAGAGGTTGCAGAGGCCCCGATCCCCAGCCCAGCCCTTGGTCCTCCTCCTCCTCCCTCTAGAGGACCCCGCAGACACACACCTTCAAGTTGAGGCTGGGGTCCTGCATGACCAACTGCGCCAGCGTGGGGATGTAGATCCCGCCGTAGCTCTCCCCGGTGAGGAAGAGGTCCTTGCTGCTGTGCTCCGGGTAGAGGCGCAAGAACTCCTTCAAGGCCAGGTAGTTCACGCGAGCCACCTGCCGGGGGGAGGGGCAAAGTGAGCGCACGGCAGGTAAGGGAACGGAAGCCCCCAGAGCCCACCTCCCCGTCCACCATACACACCTCGGTGTCGTTGGTCCGGTAGTCTTGGCTATCGGAGTAGGAGTAGCCCACCCCAACGGGGGACTCCAAGTACAGGATGTGCGCCAGCTGAAAGAGACGGTGACAGCGAGTCACTTTTCACCCACAAGGGGGCGACATACACCTGGTGCCCTCAAGCGCTTGGTTTCATTCATTTCACTGCACCTTGTTCCTCCAAAGAGCTCAGGGCAGTGTCCAGGATTCTCCCCCTCCTCGTTTTATTCCCACAACGACCCTGTGAGGCAGCCACTGACTGGTCACAGCCAATGGAACCCTGGTCTGCCAGATCCTGTTCCGACACTCCAGCCACCACACCAGACTGGCTCTCTAGCTGCCCAGAGGCAGGCAACGGGATCCTTTGCTGCAACTGTCCTTTCAGAAATTAAAACCCAAGAGCCAGGAATTCTGATTCCCAGCAAGCATTTCTTAGGGACCCCCTTGACGGATGGGGGAGGACGGAGGCCTCACCTTGTTCCAGGCATAGCTGTTGTATCCCAGAGTGGATCCATCAGGCTGAATCTGCCGAGGGAGGAAGAAGGGGCTGTTATTGTGACGCAAGGCAAGGGGATTCCCTCTCCTGTGACCCAAATTCCAGCAGATCCTTATTTCAAGGCTCTGTCGGAGCAGGCCTGGGCACATCAGGAGGCAGCCGGCCTCACGGCGAGAAAGTTCACACATTCAGGTTTCGAATCTGAGTCACCTCCTGGTGCATCATCCCAATTAACTTCCAATTGAGATTATTTATTTTGCAAAGGGAGCTGACAAGCCATTATTTGCGATGAGCGATACTGGAAAACAAAGGCGGGTGGCTGATCTCATAAATGCTGATTGAGTTCTCGTCACCCACGGCTGGCTTGCACCTTCCCACCCCGAAAGCGCCACAGCTTGGAGAACAAGGAACCGCTAGGCCAGTTGTGGCATCAGCCTCAAAGATGCAGCCATGGCCACAAACTTGGACAGCTTTAAGAGAGGGTTAGAGAAATTCTTAAGAGGCAAATAAGGCCAGCGATGGCTACTAGTCAGGATAGCTATACGGAATCTCCTTTGTGCGTTTCAAATGAGCCTGCCTGAAACCATCCAGGGATCCTTGGATCGGGACCAATTAAACACATTATTACCCCACTCTGTAGAATTTGATCTGTTATATTTTAGCTGTACAAACATTCAGGAACCAAACTGCTTTTTCTGTGCGGCCCGAGCAGGAACAGTCACCATTCGGAGATAGAGCTCAGAATAGGCCAATATTTGACTGGGCTGTCTCTGGATCAAGCAACTTTTCTTTTTTCGGTTCTCAGAGTTCTTAGCCTGGATCAAGACTGTCCTCTGAACTAGCCGGATGTTTAACTGAGAATCACAAGTCAGTCCATCATGTGAAAAACGAGACTTTAGAGCCGCCTTGGCCCCTAATGGCATTCCGGTGGGGCAACGACAACCTTGGTTTAAGGAGCCATTTCGGGCCAACATATATATATATATATATATATATATATATATATATATATATATATCTGAATTTCAAACTCTGGTCAGGAACAACAGGCCTCTGCAAACCAGACGCTGGAGGCTGTGTTGCAGTGTGGCCCTGCTTGCGGACTTCTCAGGGGGGCCCCGGTTGGCCCCTAGGAAAACAGGATGCTGGGCTCTGGGCCCCCCCCCCTTTGGCCTGATCCACCTGAACTCTTCTAAATTATTGCTATCGAGAAAGATGTTAATCGGCCAAGTAAATTTTATGTGAAAATAGTTTCGGAAAACTGCTACAATGATTTATATGGAAACTCAGCCAGGGGGACTGAAGGAAGGCACCCAACAATGTGAACAAAAGTGCAATTCTTACAGTTAGGATGTTTTCTTTCTATTTGTTTGTTATAAATTTGGATGGCTAATAATTTTTTTTTTGAAATAAATAAATAATTTATTGCCATCGACTGTATCAAATCCATATGCTGCTGTTCTCCGCTCTCCCCCCCCCCCCAAAAAGGAACTCAGGGCAGCAATCACATCTCCAAAACCAATTGCAACAGAAATGCAGATTTCCATGCCTGGCTCTCTCCCGCCTTGGCATGGCAAGTGCCCAGAGCTTCCCCATTTGCTCCAGGGGAAAGGGATCTCCTGGCCCACCGGATCCCGCCCCCCCCATCAGTCCTGGATACTGACCGTGAAGGGCCCATGCTCTGTCAAGAGGCCGGCGATGGAGCTGCATCCGGGCCCACCGTTCAGCCACAGCACGAGGGGCTTGTTTGCGTTGCCCTTGCCCTGCGCCTCCACGAACCTGCAAGGGAGGCGGAAGGAGGGTGAGCAGCCCAACCCATAGCTCTCAACCTCCCCTTTTTTGTGGGAAATCCCCTTAGTCCAGCACCGTTTCCCACTGCTATCCTGCTATCCCGGATTGTTAGACACAGTGGTACCTCGGGTTAAGTACTTAATTCGTTCCAGAGGTCCGTTCTTAACCTGAAACTGTTCTTAACCTGAAGCACCACTTTAGCTAATGGGGCCGCCTGCTGCTGACGTGCTGCCGGAGCACAATTTCTGTTCTCATCCCGAAGCAAAGTTCTGAACCCAAAGCACTATTTCTGGGTTAGCGGAGTCTGTAACCTGAAGCATCTGTAACCCGAGGTACCACTGTATCCCATAGACTGTCCCTGGGACAGGTGAGGCTGCTGATCCCTTATTTTTGAGGCTGCGGATCCCTTAATTGCGAGGCTGCAGATCCCTTAATTTCGAAGCCGCGGATCCCTTATTTTGGCGGCTGCGGATCCTTTATTTTCCAATCTGAAAGTTGACAGCTCTGGCCCCGCGGGACCCAGGTGCAAGCCCCCCTGGACCTGCAGCCCCCCTCCCCGCCAGACCTACCAGTAGTGCAGGTGCTTGTCGCTCTCGGCGTCCAGGTAGCCCGAGTAGTGCTTGAAGGCGGGCTGCTTGGCCAGCCCCGGCAGGTAGGTGACCTCGTGCCCGGCGGGCGCCGCTTGGGCAGCGCCGCAGAGGAGAAGCACCAGCAGCAGCAGCAGCGGAGAGGCGGCAGCAGCAGCGAGAAGAGGCGGCATCTGCAAGGAGAGAGAGATCGGCGGGGCCCCGTCACAGCCTGCAAGCGGGACCCCTCGAGGGCATCCAGCCTGACCCGCCCGGCTCCCTCCCGGGCGCGCCCCCGCTTGCCTCGGCTCGACGCGGCGGCAGCTCCGGCGGCTCGACTGGGGCCGCGCGCGCGTGACCCGCGCTCATATGGCCCGGCGGGTCACCTGACCGTCGGGAAGAGAGGGGCGGGGCCCCGGGGACGGGCGGCCAATCGGAGACAGGCAGCGCCCCCCTCTCTTCCCCTCCCCGTCGCGGGGCCGTATTCACCGTAAGCGACGCGCCCTCGCTACCGTAATCTCCTGCGCGGAAGAAGAAGATGTTTATTATTTACAAAATCATTATTATTATTGTGATTAGCTACATCGCCGACCTCCTGACGGAGCAAGGGCCCTTCACGGTCAGTATTATTATTATTAGTTTAATTATTATTCATTACATTATAATTCTTTTTAAAGTATTTATTATTAAAATAATTCAGCATTAATACACACATATTGCCAATATACAAGCATACAAACATACATTTCATACAATCCTTAAAAATGTTCAAACATACCTGCACTCAATCCCACAGATAATTATAATTATATTATCATTTTTTTTAAATTACTTATTTATTATTATTATTATCAGTGCTTTTTTCTGGGGGGACGCAGGGGGACACATACCCCTAAACATTTTATAAATCTTTGTACTTTTGTCCATTTACTGTACTTACCGGTACTTATTTATTTATTTTTATTTTTTATTTACAACATAGTCCACAACAACTCAAACAAACAAACAAACAAACAAACAAGCCCACCCACCACCATTGACAATTTCATTCTCAAAATTAAACTCCTATCCCCTTACACAAAGAAAGCATAACCTAAAAATACAAGACTTCCTTTATCCTCTCAATGGCCTCCTTGTTGACTTCTCATGTACTGTTTCTTTTATTTCTGATTACTAGAATTTTTCCTAATTATGACTTTAAAAACCTCAGTCTCCTGTATTCCCTTTCCCCCGATTTGAACTATAAAATGATGATTTTCTAGACTCAAAATGAAAGCATCCCTAAACATTTATATATATATATTTAGAAAAAAGCACTATTATTATTATTATTTATTCAACTTATACGCCACCCTATACCCGGAGGTCTCAGGGTGATCACAACATATAAAATCAAACTGAAAGCAGTAACCCCGTGTTGGCCAAACTTGGGTGCACATGCCCATCATCTGAATGGCAATGCCCATCAACTTGGGGTGGGGCTCAAATATTTTATTGGGGGCCCTGAAGGGACCTCAGCCCCTCGGAGTTGGCTCCTATGGTCGATGGAATCCGACTCGGCCAAAGGCAGCTTCCTGCATGTTCCTAATATGCTGGGATGGCAGGGTGAGCTACACAGGGGGGGGGGCTGTTGCCCTCCTTCCTCCTTGGGGGGCATCTGGGTGGCTCCTATGAGATGCAGGCTATGGGACCTGCTATAGGGCCACTTGTCTGATGCAGCAGAGCCCTTACGGGTAGCTTGTTTCCTTTTTAGTAATATATATGGAACGACTGATTGGTTCAAGCTTGGGAGAGGAGGACAAGGCTGTATATTGTCTCCCTGCTTATTTAACTCATATGCAGAATTCATCATGTGAAAGGCTGGGCGGGATGAATTCCAAGCTGGAATTAAGTTTGCCGGAAGAAATATCGACAACCTCAGATATGCAGATGACACAACCTTGATGGCAGAAAGTGAGGAGGAATTAAAGAACCTTTTAATGAGGATGAAAGAGGAGAGTGCAAAATATGGTCTGAAGCTCAACATCAAAAAAACGAAGATCATGGCCACTGGGCCCATCACCTCCTGGCAAATAGAAGGGGAAGAAATGGAGGCAGTGAGAGATTTTACTTTCTTGGGCTCCATGATCACTGCAGATGGTGACAGCAGTCACAAAATTAAAAGACGCCTGCTCCTTGGGAGAAAAGCAATGACAAACCTAGACAGCATCTTAAAAAGCAGAGACATCACCTTGCCAACAAAGGTCCATATAGTCAAAGCTATGGTTTTCCCAGTAGTGATGTATGGAAGTGAGAGCTGGACCATAAAGAAGGCTGATCGCCAAAGAATTGATGCTTTTGAATTCTGGTGCTGGAGGAGACTCTTGAGAGTCCCATGAACTGCAAGAAAATCAGACCTATCCATTCTGAAGGAAATTGGTCCTCATGACCCCCTGGACCAGAGCACGCCAGGCCCTCCTGTCTTCCACTGCCTCCCGCAGTTTGGTCAGACTCATGCTGGTAGCTTTGAGAACACTATCCCACCATCTCGTCCTCTGCCGTCCCCTTCTCCTTGTGCCCTCCATCTTTCCCAACATGAGGGTCTTTTCCAGGGAGTCTTCTCTTCTCATGAGGTGGCCAAAGTCTTGGAGCCTCAGCTTCAGGATCTGTCCTTCCAGTGAGCACTCAGGGCTGATTTCCTTCAGAATGGATAGGCTGGATCTTCTTGCAGTCCATGGGATTCTCAAGAGTCTCCTCCAGCACCAGAATTCAAAAGCATCCATTCTTTGGCGATCAGCCTTCTTTATGGTCCAGCTCTCACTTCCATACATCACTACTGGGAAAACCATAGCTTTAACTATACGGGCCTTTGTCGGCAAGGTGATGTCTCTGCCAGGGATCTACAGGTATTTTAATAATTTGTTGGAAGCCGCCCAGAGTGGCTGGGGAAGCCCAGCCAGATGGGCGGGGTATAAATAAATAAATTATTATTATTATTATTATTATTATTATTATTATTATTATTATTATTATCTACTGGTGGGACAAGCCTGAACAGAATGGCTGAGGATTCAAGAAAATGGCCAGACCTTCCTTGGGGAGCAGGCCAGCCATCTCAGCTGACTTCAGCTGTCTGAGAGCAGGTGGAAGGAAGGAAGGTTTTTAGGGAAGGACGTTTGTGGCTTAAACCCCGAGTGTGACGTCAGTTTCCCCGTTGGGTCACAAGCAGCTGATCCCTGTTGTGCAAGCGTCACCCTCCAGATGCAAATGTCGCCATATCAGGGAGCCTCTTCTCCACCCACACAAGAAGCACCTGCTGTTCTTTCTCTTTGAAGAGTCACTTCCTCCTCTGGGCACAGAACTCAAGTCACAAGGTCCCCCAGGGAGGGGACACGGGATCGTGATGGGGAGACTGGCCAGGCCAGTTGGGGTGGCCAAAGGCTTGCTGGGCAAATGGCCCATTGCCTCAGGCCGTCTGCTGACAGAATACTCTTGCTTGCAGATGCTCATCACCATCATGACAAAGCCTGTCAGTTTATGGGGTTCCACAGCTCTTTGCCCCCCAACTCTGAATCATCCATGGCTGATTCTGGGGAGAGTGGCTCATGGACTGCTCACCAGGCGCCTGGTGCGCCAGAGAATTGGCCTGAGAACTGGAGGGCATCAGAAGAGACTGCTGGATCAGGCCAGGGGCCCATCCACTCCAGCACCCTCTTCTCGCAGGGGCCGGCCAGATGTCTATTATCGGAAGCCCACAAGCAGGATCCGAGCACCAGAGCAAAAGGAAAAGAAGTTTTTTCAGCTATTTTTAAGAAAATACGGCAGAATCTGGCCAGACGCTGTTTCTGGTGGCTGAATCCCAGAAATGTAGGGGGAAGTCCTTTCGTGGGGCAACCCTTCCTCAAGGGTCATCTAGTCCAACCCCCTGCAATGCCAGAACCACAGGGAGAGCATCCCTGGCAGATGGCCACCCAACCCCTGCTTAAAAATCAGGGACCCCCACCTCTTGTTTAACTTGTGGTCTCCAAAGAAACCCCCCCCACAAATTCTTTCCTGCTACTTGAAACAGGTGCCCCCCCAGCCTGTATTTGTGCATCAGAGGATTCCTGAGTGCAGAACCTGAGCTTTGATTGTCCCTATCGAAATTCATTTTCTTCATTTTCGTCTTCCTTCCCTCCCTCCTCTGAGCTCTTCAGGCAGCACGATAAGCCGGGCTTTGGCGAGGGACTCCGAGGGAGGAGGGAGGAGGATCCCTTGCAAGCCAGACTCTTGTGAAACCACTCGAACTCAGGACACAAGGGAGAAACGTGTTGAGACAAAGGCAGGCTTGGCAAATCCACAGTGTGATCAGCTTCTGCCTGGAAACCAATGTCCTCACTGTGGAAGGACATGTGGATCCAGAATTGGCCTCCACAGTCACTTACAGACTCACTGTTAAAACCGTGTTCATGGAAGACAATCTTACTCGGCTATGAGGGATCGCCAAAGAAGAATGTGTGTTCCTACTATACCTCTCCCCTCCAGCAACGGCTGCTGGCTGCTGCTGTTATATGATACGATAATCTTTATTGTCATTGTCCAATACAGAATAACGAAATTGAAAAAAAATCCACATAAGACATTCAAAAACCAACAAGCCTGCTATCCCAGCTATCCCAGCCTGGTTAGCCCCTAAAAACTCTGATACCCCATTTTAAAATACAATATACTCCCACAGAGACTACCTTACACTTCATTGAAAACGAAAATCACATTTGGGTAGAAACTGTTTCTCAGGCGGCTAGTCCTAGTCTTTATAACCCTGCACCTTTTTCCAGAAGGCAGAAGCTGAAAGAGATCACTATCCTGCGCTATCTCTGCAGCTTGTTCCCTGACTGTGCAGCTCCCAAACCACACACATAGACCATAAGTTAATACACTCTCCACAGTGCAATGGTAGAATGCTGTCAACAGGTCCTTTGTTTAGTTCATTTATGAGCAACTTCCTGGGATGCACCTCTGGGCGATGTGGCAATTGCTGCCTCACCCCAAGGCAACCTCATCGCGCCTGGCAAGTTCCTGGGCAGTGCAAAGTACTTCATGGAGAGCTGGAAGGGAGCCAAAGGCTCAACTCCAACCCCAGGTGGCGCAGGAATCACAGCTCATCGCGCTGGCAGCTTTCTTCACGCACAATAATTTTTCTGAGCCTCTCTTGCTTGTGTGTCCTCACAACCAAACGGTGCATTAGGAAGAAGACTTCAGAGTCCAAAAGTCCTGCCTGTGCTTCCATGAAGCCCACAAACGGCCATAAAGGCAACAAGCTCTCCCCGTAGTAGCTTCCAAGCAAGTGGATCCGCTGATAGACTGCCCCTGAACATGGAAGTTCTGTATAGCTGCCCATGGCTAGCTGCTGTTACATCCGCAGAGTCTTCTGGATCAGGCCAATGGCCCATCTAGCCCAACATCCTGTTCTCACAGGGACCAAGCAGATGCCCAAAGGGAGACCCACAAGCAGGATCCGAACACAAGAGCCTACTCTCCTTCTGCTGTTTCCTGCAGTTGGTATTCAAAAGCTTTGCTGCCTCTGGCCAGGAGCCATGGAGAGCCTCTCCTTCAGGAATTTAGCCAATCCTCTTTTAAGGTTGGTGGCCGTCACTGGCACCTGCAAGAGGGAGTTCCATGTTTAAGGAGGAGCTGCTCCTGAAACTTCAGCTGGTGTAGAATTTGGCAGCCAGTCTGAGCATAAAGCACCAATCCTGGTCCAACTGCACTGGCTACCAGTTAGTTTCCGGGCCCAATTCAAAGTGTTGCTCTTGACCTATGAAACCTTAAATGGCTCAGGATATGATCCTTCCTGGACCCTGAGATAATTATCCAAGGCCCTTCTTTGTGTGTCTCCTTCATGAGAGGTCCAGGGGGTGGAAACATGAGAAAGGGTCTTTTCTGTGGTGGCTCCCTGCTTGTGCAATGCTCTCCCCAGGGAGTCCCGCCTGGTGCCTTCGTTACATCTCTTTAGGTGCCAGGCAGAAACATTCCTCTTTTCTCAGGCCTTAGGCTGGTTAAACCACCTATGGCTTTTAAAGGAGGGAGTAGGTGGTTGTTTCTGTTTGTTATTATATTACACATTTCTGTGTTTTTATACTGTCAACCGCCCTGTGATCCTCGGATGAAGGGCGGTATACATCTAACAAATTCATTAAATAAATAAAATCTGCTCCGTGTTGATCCTCCTCTACCATCATCAATTTTTCTGTCCCCCCCTCCACCCCATCTAAGCTAGTGCCCATTACCTCCTTTAATTTATTAATTTGATTTAACCTCCTTCTGCCGGGCCTGTAAAACTGAGCTATTCCATCTGGCTTTTAATCTGAATACAGCCTGATCTTTTATTTCCCTTCTCTTCCCTCCACCTCCCCTTTTATGAAAATCACCCGCTTTGAGACTCCACAGCTAATTCTCCCCTGGTCTCCTCGCTGGCCCAAGTAGGACCAATTCAGCCAGCTAGCCCTGGGGATTATCTAATGCTTATTAGATGGATTTCCCCTAAATTGATTTCTGAACTTTGAATTTTATTGTTATTCATGTTTTTATACTGTATTTTATGCTGCTTTTACAATTAGGTGTTTTAAATCTGTTGTTAGCTGCCCTGAACCCAGTTTTTGAACCGGGAAGGGCAGGGTATAAATAAAAATTTATTATTATTATTGCCGCACCTCATGGCATTGCCGTCCATCAAATAATTATACGTTGGGTGAAGCAAGCTGGAGTTGCCCACACCCAAAAGCAGCACATGATGCCCTCCGTTGTGCCACCCTGATGCCCAGGGCTTCCATTCTGTAGCAGACCAGGCTGCCCTTTCCTTCCAACTCACAGGGCATTAGGACCTGGCCGGCTCCTGCCAGCTCACACCGTTCCCTATTTGGAGACCTCAAGTGTCCTGGCGACAGCAGCTGCCCTGACTCGGAGCCCCCTTAAAATAGCCTCAGTCCTGCCCGCGAGAAGCCCAGGGATGAGTGCTGCAGGCCACCCGCCCACCCGCTTCCACCGAATCCACGGGGCCAATGTTTGCGTTGACCCTTCGGGCACCCAGGCCACCCGCGTGGAGAGCTTCGCCAACGGCGTCTGCTTCAGCCGGGAGCCCCTGGCGCCCGGGCAGATCTTCCTGGTGGAGATTGAGGAGAAGGAGCTGGGCTGGTGCGGCCACCTGCGGGTGGGGCTGACCGCCCATGACCCTCGCAGCCTGGAGACGGTGCCCGAGTACTCCCTGCCGGACCTGGTCAACCTGGGCGACAGCTGGGTCTTCGCCATCACCCGCAACCACAATCGGGTCACCCAGGACGCTGCCGGGGAAGAGGCCTCCGCCCGGGTGAGGGGCTTCTTCTCTGACCCCTACTTGCTCATCGAGAAGGTCAGGATCCCTCGGGACAAGCTGGTGGGCCGCAGCAGGCCAGGCCGCTACAGCCACCTCCTGGACGACCTGTACAGGACCAACGTGCTCCCTGCCACGGCCCGGAGGAGCAGGATCGGGGTGCTGTACGCCCCACAGCCAGACGGGACAGCCGACATGCACATTGTCATCAACGGGGAGGACATGGGTCCCAGCGCCAGAGGCCTCCCGGGCTCCCGGCCCCTTTACGCCGTGGTCGACATCTTTGCTTCCACCAAGAGCGTCCGCCTCATCCAGGTGGAATACGGATGTAGGTATCCCCAGCTCCCAAACTGGCATGGGGCAAAGGGCCGTAGCTCAAAGGTGGAGCAGCCTCATGGCAGCCTCTCGCGGTGGGGCTGGGAGAGACGACTCCTGCCTGGAATCCTGGAGGGGCATTGCTGCCAGCCCGTGTAATACTAAGCTAGATAGATCCATGGGCAGACTGCATGACGCAGCGTCCTAGGCAGATCAAAGCTGGTGGCTGGCATTGTCACAAGAAGGGAGACTTTCTGGAGGTTTGGATCCTGATGGCCCCAAGGCACCAGCTGGGTGGGCTACTCAGGTGAAGGGGAGAGGGAGAGAGAAGGAGGTCAAGCCCAGAAGCAGGCAGCCGGCTGCTGGGTCGTCTTAGGAAGGGGGGCATTGCTCCAAAGGGCTCTGCAGCTGATATAAGAAGGCAGGAGGAGAGGGAGGGTTAATGCTGTCCATACAAACAAGGAACTTTGAAGAGCAGCTGGAAGGAGAATCCTAGAATTGTGGACTTGGGAGGGGTCCCAAGGGGTCCCAAGGGGTCATCTGATCCCACCCCCTGCCATGCAGGAATCACAGCAGGTTGGTCTAGCATAGTGGCAGGAATGGAGCGATAACTCTGAATGTTCCAGATGCGATTCTTGTCACTGGGAGTCCTAAGCCCCTGCTCCCTAAGTCTGCATTAGAGGAATGATACTGATTCAGTTGCCAAAGTATTATGAGAAGACGACAAAGCGCCTTGAACGCTCTGAAACACGCTGTCTGAATGTCAAGCCCAATCGCTTGGGAGCAGAGAGACCAGGAGGAAGTGGAGCCACAGAGGCAGGAATCCAGGAGGGAGCCTGACAAAGAGGATCACAGAATCCTAGGCATGCGAGGGACCCCAAAGGGTCATCTAGCCCAGCCCCTTGCAAGGCTGGAAGGCAACAACTCTTGCCGCCAGAAAGATCTTCCTAAGGATTAGTCAGGCTCTCCTTTCTCGTAATCTGAATTCTGGCTGCATTATCTGTTGGCCAACAGAGCAGGGGTATAATTAGCAAGCACCCCGCGCTGGCTGCTCTGTTCCGTCCCGTGTGCGCAAGGGATCTATTTTTAGGGAGGGTTTGTTTACTCTGCAGCAATGGCAAAGTCCTTGCCTCTTTGCTTCCCTGCCTTCGTGGCCAGTGGCAAGGAGGAAGGTGGTGGGCCGGGTGTGAGGTTCAGGGAGGCCATGGAATGCAGCCACCCCACGGGGCTTGCTGTGGCCTAGCTGCATGTGGCATTCAGTAGTTAACCTACGGAACTCCCTTCCACAGGAGGCAGTGATGGCCATCAACTTAATAATAATAATAATAATAATAATAATAACAACAACAACAACAACAACAACAATAACAATAATAATAATAATTTTATTTATATCCTGCCCTTCCCAGCCAAAGCCAGCCTCAGAGCGGCTAACAACAATAAAAGCAACACAGAATTCTAAAATAAATTCATTCTAAAATAAATTCAAAATCAAATTAATGGCAACCATTGGGCTGGAGTTCTGAGAGGATTACACCAAAACACGCTGAGAGCTGGGTCTAGTTCCGCAAAGGCCTTTTTTTTTTGTCTCTGGGATGTCAGGCTGTGAACAGACCTCCTTGGAGAGGCGTGCCAATTTCCTCTTTGGCCTGCATGCAAATTCCTCCCCCCTCGGCTTCCTGGTAACCTGGGAAAGGCATGCAAGAAGCATTAAGCCCAAGGCAGGGTTGATGCCCCACCTCAGCTCAGCCCCCCCCCCCCACCTCTGGATGAGACCTGTCCAAGCAAGAAGGCTTCTGTGGCTGCAGAGACCAATATGGGAGAGACATGTTTTGTTGCAGCTGGGGCAAAGGAAGGCGTCCGGTTGTGCTGCTACAGCTGCGCCAGGGCCTTCTTTTCCTTTCTGCGCTTCTCCCAGCGGTCGTTCCTCCTCTGCTTCCTGCTATAAATGTCTGCCTCCGGGCACCGCCGGCATCTGCAAAGGATTCCCACACACTGGGGTTGATGTTGCCAGCCTTCGTGTCACAACTGATACAGCAGACCTTATGGTAACCAAACCACAGAGTCTTGCATTGCTGGAAGACTCCGCTTGCACTTCAAAAGCAGTCCAAGTGTATTAGCAGAGTGACAGGCCGCTTGGTGTTTTTCAGTCTTCAGGAGCCTTTAGGGTGTTGAAAGGGAGGCAGCGGCGTTGGCAAAACAAGCCCGGTTGTTGTGTTAGGAACATGGAAGTTATGTCTGGAAGCACCAGGAGGTGAAGAGAGATATGCTGCCTCTGAGAGGGAGCCAAAGGGAGGCTTCCACCCAAGGTGTGAGTGCAGCTTGTCTTTGGCATGTACATACTGGCAAAGTGGGTGAGGAGTGAAGGGGGAAGTTGGTTCCCCATGCCAAAGTGGCGTGGTGCCACCTCATCGTCTGGCCGTCCATGGGCTTATAAGTATCAAGCCTTCATCTTAACAAAAACATTCACAAGCCCGGGCCGTCTTAACCATAAGCGCCAGGGGTGCGGGGCACTGAAGGAGCCCAAGCAAGAGCTTTAGGACAGGAATCTGCTGCAAGAACGAGGCCCGAAAATGCTGCCCGGGTGAATCTGTTGGGCAAAAGGCCAGGCGAACCACCGAGGCAGGAAAGCTCATTACAAACAGGCAGACAGGAAGAGGAACGGTCTCCTCACGTTGCCCAGCAAGGGCGCAGTCAAAAGGGGGCTTCCATTCCCTCTTGGGTCACTTGGCTCTGGGGGATTTGCAGATGGAGACTCGCAGGGGAAGGAGGTCTTGCCAGGAGAGCAAACTGGGGCACACTCATTAAGATGTGTTGCCAGGCTGAACTACCTGCCTTTCCAAACAAGGGCATTGCAGCAGCCCAGGCCCAGCAGCTGCTCCTCTGCCCTCAGTGGGAGCTGGCAAGGCAGCCAGGCTCTTGGTGGTGCTCCTTCCTCCTCGTGTGCAAGGAGGAAACATGTCACTCTCACTGAGCCTCAGCTGGAAGGTCTCTCCAGAGCTGTAGGGGTGCTGCCTCCTGCCTCATGCCCCAGCCTAGGAGTACTTCTAAGGGCTCTCGCAACAGCCACTGTGTTCCCTTGAGCTGTTCAGGTATTGAGGGAGCTCTTTGGTCAGTGTCATCGAATGATGAATTGTAGAGTTGGATTGGGCCCCTGGCAAGGCAAGAATCGCAGCTAAAGGATCCCCTACAGGTGGCTATCCAACCTGCTTTAAATACCTCCATCACCTTCTGAGGTCATCACTTCCACAGTTGAAGAGCTCTTACCTACAGAAGGTTTCTTGTCTTGCTAGGGCTGGGCTGGCTGCTCTCTCCGGCCAAGAGAAACGGGTCCCAATCCTCATGCTGAGGTTGTCTCACAGCCAAGACCCCTTCTTTCTCTTCTTTTCCTCCCAGTCCCCTCCCTGCAGACCCTCTGCCGGCTGGCCATCCAGAAGCACATTGCCCACCGGCTAGACATCGATGGGCTCGACCTCCCTCCATCGCTGAAGAACTTCTGCAAATACGAGTGAAGTGACCAGGGCTTCTTCTTCACCTGCACGAGTCGCCCACCCAAGAGACTTGATGGAGGGTCCGCAAGAACGAGCCGAGAGCAGTGAAGCTGCGCTTCGTCCTTGCTCTGTCCCCAGAATGCCCACCTTATGGGCCTCACTTCCCACTTAGCCACTGGGGAGCCACGTATATGGCGAGAGACTCAATGAAGGGGCAAGACCACCAGCACCAGCCCTCCAAACAACAGCAGGACCCTGAAATAGCAGGAACAGTCCAAGGGAGGATCTGATTTTCAGATGGTAAGATGTAGCGATGAACTGGAAGCACCGGCCAACTGCCGGTGTACTGGGTGTTTCTAGGTGTACTGGGAACTACAGAATATGCTCTGACAGACAGCCTACATGCAAAGAGATTTTTTTAAAAAGATCACTAAGGGAATCTGCTTACTCGGAAGATGCTAAGAATGTTTCTGCAGGAAAAATTCAGCCTTGAGCGAGTTTGGTAAGCGAGAAAGTGCCCTATTTTTCTCGCTGATCCAGCTCTCAGAACAAAGCATGCTTTCCCTCGGAGAAGGTGACTTAACTTCTACACCTGTGTAAAGCTAAGGCGAGGGAGCAGCTCTACGCAAGTGTGTGAAGTTTGTAGGGCCACGGGCTCCACTTTTGTGGGTTCCCCAGCGGCCCACTGTTGTTCTGACCTGACATCACAGTGGTGCGTTTATGGAAGAAATGGACTATGTAGACCCCTGAGGCCCAGAAGGTGTTGCTGCTATGGGGAAAGGGGGGCACACTAGGCTTCATGGAAGTCATGCCAGTTCAATAAAAGCTGCCTTAGAACAGCAACAAGTCCTGGGAGTGTCCCTTTCCTGCAACCTCAGCTCCCTTTCCCTCCTGATTATGCAGCAGAGGGCTCCCAAGTGACGGAGGCTCGCTTTTATTGCCCTGATACTGCAGTACATAAATAGCAATGAAACAATCAAAGGGTGGAGAACGGCGGCAGTGTTTGAGACTTTTGCAGTGGTTCTCAACCTGTGGGTCCCCAGATGTTGTTGGACTACAACTCCCATCATCCCTGAGCTCTGGCCTTGCTAGCTAGGGGTGATGGGAGTTGTAGTTCAACAACATCTGGGGACCCACAGGTTGAGAAAGGCTGGTTTAGAGAAAACGCAGGGAAGAGGCATTGTGCATGGAGAAAAGGAGAGAAAAGGTTTTCCCCATCTCTGCTAACACTAGAATCTGTGGGCATCCCAGGAAGGCTCAGGGAAGGGAAAATAAGCAATTTCTTCACACAGCACATAACCCATGGAACTCGCTCCCACAGGAGGCAGCGTCGCTTGACCGCCAGCTGCTGGAAACCGCAAGAGGGGAGAATCGCTCTTGTGCTCGGATCCTGCTTCTGGGATTCCCATAATGGGCATCTGGCTGGCTGCTGTGAGAAGAGGAGGCTGGACTTGATGGGCCCTTGGCCTGATCCAGCAGGCTCTCCTTATGGGGGGGGCAAATGTTGGGGGCCGGAAGAGGCTTAGCAACCTGCCGGCTTCACCAGACTTCCCTCCTCCTCTGCCATTGAGCCAAGTGGCCCCAACTCCTTGGAGCAGCCGAGGGGCAAGGCTGCCCAGGGACTCTGTGTGAGGTAAGGGCCGAGCCCTGTGACGCTGGTTCTAGAATGGGGAGAGTTCAGGACAGGCACAGCACTGAGGCAGCCACAGGCCAGCTCTCAGCCGACACCATGTCCTATTATGGGATGGGGAACCCTTCCGCAGGCTTCTTTCCACCTCCAAGTCCAGGTAACGACTCCCCTTTCATCCCCCAAGGTGTTTTGTGCAGACAACGCCCTCCTCTGTGCGGCCCCACACATTTTCCTCCCCCCCCCCAGCTGAATTGGTGTATGGAGGCAGCTCTTTATGTCACCCCAGAGATGGGTGGCTGTTTTCTTAGACTCACAGAAGTGGAGTTGGGACCCCCAATGGTCATCTGGACCACCCCCAGCAATGCAGGAATCACAGCCCAATATTCCCTGGCAGATGGACAGGGATGAAAACCTCCAATGGACAAGAGTCCAGCGCCTTCTGAGGTGGTCCATTCCGCTGCCCAACCCCTCTTTGACAAGGCCAGAGAAGAGGCCCCAGCGCTACAGGGATGAGGCCCGAGGGAGAGGCAGGCCGGGGGGGGGGGGCAGCTGATATGGGACACACGGAACCATCTCCTAAGCTCTCTGATTGCTTCTGGGGCGGAGCGGGAAGCAGGGAACCCACGGAATGAAAATTGCAGCTGCAGCTCGACTCTCGCTCCAGTTTATCTTCCTCTTGGGAAACAAGGTTACTCAGCACCAGGAGGCAAGTGAGTGTGTGGGCAATGGAAACTGGTATCGAGGGCATGGAAGGAATTTAGCACCCTCAATTCACCCCGCCTTCAATCCAGCCCCAGAACCAGAGCCCCCAAGTTGTCCTCCTCACACACCCTCCCTGCCAATCCACCTCTGCCCCAGACACTCCAGTTGGTGCCCCCCCAACACACACGCCTTTATTTTGGACAGGAGAATCGGGCAGCAGAGAGGTTGAAATGGCACCGAGTGGCCCGTCGAGCCTCTACCCTGGGATGCCAAGGGAGACCCCGGCTTCGGGGGGCCTCTCCTCTGCCATCGGGCTCCTGAGGAAGAAGCTGCAAGCCAAGCAGGGGGCTCCGCACCAGCTCAGCGGCCCCCAGCTGCTCCAGGATCCGGACACCAAGCCGCCTTGCGGAGGAGCCTGCTGGTCACCGGGCACATCTGGGCAAGGGGCGCCAGAAAGGTGGGAGCCACACCGAGGCCTCTGCTGCAGGAAGCTGTGCCCTCAGGGACCGGACAGGGAATATGCCGCCGAGCAGACAGGCGACCGGTGGCTCTTCCTCTCCTCTGTGCCGCAGCCCCTTCCTCTCAGCCAGCCCCCCAAGGACTTTGCCAGCTCCGGCGGAGACTTTGCGCTGGCCAGGTGGGGATTCTTGCCCAGCGGGGTCTTCCTGATGTCGGCCAAGTTTGGCAAAGACAGAGAGGCCCAGCCCCCGTTGCACCTGCCCCCCAACATCTGCATCCTGACCCTGGCCATGATGATCGCTGGCA
The DNA here is from genome assembly GCF_027172205.1 of Podarcis raffonei. Classification (NCBI taxonomy): domain Eukaryota; kingdom Metazoa; phylum Chordata; class Lepidosauria; order Squamata; family Lacertidae; genus Podarcis; species Podarcis raffonei. Next base: position 99,248,923 of record NC_070607.1, on the reverse strand, counting down.
TTCCCACGGTCCCCGTGCCGGGCGTGCGGGAGGAAGACATGGTCCACGCTGCCCAGTGCTTTGTGGCAGAGAACCTGGAGCCTGGCAACGCGCAAGGGGAGGCAGCACAGAGGAGGAGGAGGAGGTGGGCTGCCATGCAGCGCCTGGGGCCTTCCTGCAAGAGGGGGGACAAGCAGAGGAAGAGGGCCACCCACAGGAGCCTCCTGCCCCTGTTCCTGGCGCAGCTGGAGAAGTGAGCGCAGGGGGGGAGAAACGCTTAATTCTGCTTTGAAAAGTCAACATAAAGGGTTTGTCAAAAGCGAGGCTCTTTGCTTATGTCCGTGCTTCTGCTTCTGTAGGCAGGTTGTTGGCCAGGTCCTCTGCCCAAGCCTCCAAACACCTATCTGGATTGGACCCCAGGCAGCCCTTCATTCCCACACCACCACAGGAGTTACCCAGCCAGGCTCCTTGGGACCAGGCGGAAGGTATAACCCAGCTCTCCACATAACAGCCCAAACGGCAGCTGCTTTCTGGAGCTCTTGCCCCTCTCCCCTCGTGTCCTTCTGTCACCAGTGTTTCCAGTCTGACACAACGCCCACAGAGCGCTTCCACTGAGCCCGGTACCAGCCGCCTGGCAGAGCCACAGCAGAGAAGCCCTGCCCTGTTTCTTAATGAGATTTTGAATGGTATTTAAAGGCCGATGTTGAGAAACGACAAACAGGAAAGACTTGTTTATTGACATTTACGAAAGAGAAGTCCTGCTCTCGCTGGGTGCAGGGGGCCCTGTTTCAATAATCAAGGGGGGGGGGAGAGGGAGAGGAAAAAAGGACTCAGGAGACACACCTGGTCCCCTTTGACATGGAGAACCAGACATGCTGGTGGGGTTAAAACCAACTGACTTAGAAGAACAGTAATGCAGAGAGACGAGGGGGTGGACTTCACGGGACTGTAGGTCATGTCAGGCACCTCTGAGCTGCCGGCAAAGTCTCAGACAAGAACACAGGTTTGCAGTTGTGTGCACAGTCTTGGGTTGCTCATCAAAGCTCCCCCCACAAAGGAGGAGCCCCACAGACATTCGGAGCTGAATGAAATGTTAACCCCAAGTCTCCGGCCGAGCCCAAGGGTCTGCTCCCAGTAGCGCCCCTGAGCTCAATTACAACTTCACCTGCACGTAAGGCCCAATCCAGCTGTCGGCCAGCTCGCGGAGGGTGCTGTACCTGCGATCAAACTCCTCGTGACTGCACTGGCTCAGAAGCCGGCTGATCTCCGCAGTGAGAAAAGACACAGCCAGGTACTTGTCCAACAACTTGTCCCACGAGCAACTCAGGACCTCCAGCAGCCCGTCGGTGCTGCTCTGTCCCTCTTGGGATGTGCTGTTTCCCTTGCGCCACCGCGCTGGGATCCTGCCGGGCTCGAAATCCTTCCCTTCGGAGTTCAGCACAGCCAGGACGTGCCGGCAGGGCAGCTGGAAGGTCTGGCTGAAGTGGCAAGTGCAGCTGCTGAGGCCCTTGTGGCGCACGGACTGAGCGTCTTCCAGGATCTGTATGCTGGCAACCTCTCCGTTGTTTCCCATCAACTGCGCAGAGCTCTGGACAACCGCAAACTCGTTCAAGCACAGCCTGGCCGCTGGCTCTGTGCAGATGTCGCTCAAGGACTGCTTGATCCGCTCCTCAGCCTCTCTGGAAGTCGCCTCTGCCTCCTCCTCGCGAGCCGACTCTTCCGCAGCAACCCCTGCCGCCGGCTTCGGGGGAGTCGGCGCGGCGGTCGGAGCAGAATCCCTTGGAAGCAGAAACCTCTGAGAGTGTGCAGCAGAGGAGCGAAGCACCAGCAGGTTCTGGATGGAGGAGCCGTTCTCCCCGAGCAAAGGGCCTGGGCCTGGCGCAGACTCCGCGGAGCTCTTCTGGACAACCTTCTGGTAAGTCTTTGCTATTTTGGTGATGCAGGTCTCCAGGGATGGTCCTATGCAGAAGATCTGGCTTAAGCTGTGTGTGAGCATCTCCAGATCTTTGAAATACTGGCTGCACTGGCCCCAGGTCCGCCAGCGGTGAAAGGCCCAGATCTTCTCGTTGAGCAGCCACTCTTTGTGGAGCTGGGGCAAGCGGTTGGGCTTCACAAAGCCACACAGGATGGTGTACAGCTTCCTCAAGTTGCTCTCGCTGGGGGCACACATGGCGTTCCTCAAGGCGCTCAGAACCAGCCTTTCCGTGTGGGCTTCCAGGGAGACCTGCTGGATCTTGTGCTGCAAGTGTTTGCATATGTGGAAGACAGACAGCTGGACGTCCACAGAGGGGAACGCTTCCGACAGCGCCGGCAGCCACCGGAAGCGCGGGTCAACCAGGAAGGTCTTGATCTGCTTCCATTCGGGGTTGAAGGCCTTGAAGGTGCGGTACATTTGAGCCAGGCCTTCCGCCGACTCCCTGGTGGGGACTGCGAAGTGGATCACCTTGGTCACCTCCCCTTCCAGCTGCATGAAAGGCTGGTCCACCACGAAGGTGTAGAGGGCCTTGCCCCATGGGTTGTGGGTTCGATGAATGAGCACAACCTCAGGGTGCTGTAAGAAGACGTCCCTCATTTGGCTGGTCTGAAAGCTGATGGACTCCAGCTGGGAGCTTTTGTACACCTGGTAAGCCACCAGCAAGCCGCAGTCAAAGCTCAAGAGCTCCTTCACAGTTTCTAGGGCCATCGTGCACTCTCTTCCTGAACGGCTGCCTTATCGAGAGCTTTCCCCAGGGATTCCTGCCAGGCAAAGAGTTTAAGTTTCTGCTGCTCTTACACTGGGGTCAAGAGTGACCAAGGTTTGTCTCAGACCGAAGGACCTAGAGAGAAAGAAAAGGGTGAAGCCAAGTCAGTTCTCCTGATTGGTGTTTCTGTTTTGGTGTGTAAAGGGTTATGAGATCTAGAAGGTGACAAATTCAACATTTTTAACCCACCAAAGAGAGTGAAGATGCTGTACCAGTAGCAATGGAAAAGGCACATTGTGTGGTTTTTTAAAATGGATTCCATTGTGTTTCCCATTGTTTTTTTAAAAATGTATTTTTAGAGTCAAGCTTCACATCTATATTGTTCTACAAACGCGGCTTACAAAGAGTTTTGGTTTACGCAAAGCAGTTGGATCTGGTTAACAAAAAAACCACACAGAGCCAGGAGAAGGCCCAGTTAAGTCAACTCGTTCTGCCAATGACATCAGAGGCACTGAGGTGCAACGGGAAGGTGGAGAAAATGTCACCAGGGCCTCATCTATTTCTCCTGCTGAAATACAAAGCTGCTTAGGCAGTCCCTTCAGTTAGGCTATTTATCTGTTTATTTGCAGGGCTAAGTGTTTTTTTATTTTACATATATGAAAGTTTGGGAGCTATACAGAAGAGAGCGTAGCCTCCTGCACAGAAACTGAACAAGACAGTGGCATCACACGACTGTATTCTACAAAGCAGCACCACACAGGATTCACACATCCTCCTGTGCCACAAACGGCAGCCAAGTGCCTTCTGCCACAACACGAGGGCAATGTGCACAAGGGGCTTCGCTGCAGCCCACTGGGAAAAGCGCAGGAGGCCCTGGGCATGACCCCAGGGGGGGCTGGGTGGGGATAAAGGCCCCCCCCGGAAGGCCAGCTTCCTAGGCTCCTACTTAGAACATCTCTGGATTTGCTTGTGGCTTCATCTTGTCCAGGACAAACCAAAGCAACTTCGGGTGTATGGCCCACCAGTCAGACCAGTGCTGCCGCCACAGAGGCATTAAAAGCATGGGGGGGGACCGGGGGGGGTGTTTTTAAGCTGCTGCCCTTTCCTCTTGGAGTTGATTTCTCTGGGTGGGTGGGCATCCACAGCAGCCAGCAGAGGAGGAATGGCTGCAGGGAGGAGCGCAGAGAGAGGAGGAGGAGGAGGAAGAAGCAGAAGAGAAAAGAAGCAGAAGAAGGAGAAGAGGAAGAAGGAGAAGGAGAGAAAAGAAGAAGCAGAAGCAGGAGAAGGAGAAGGTGCAGGAGAAGAAGAAAGAAGCAGAGGATGCAGAAAAGGAGGAGGAGGAGGAGCAAAAGAAACAGAATAATAAGGAAGAAGGAAAATGCAGAAGAAGCAGGAGGAGGAGGAGGAGGAGGAGAAACCGAAGCAGCCTCTCCTCCTCCGTCCCTCTCCTTCCCCGGCTGCAGCGGAGCCTGTCTCTCCCCGGCCGGCCTCTGCAGCCCCGCTGGCGGGAGAGGCGGGCGGACCCGGGCCCCCAGGCGGCGCCTCTCCCCGCCCCTCCCGCGCCCCCTCACCGTCCCCGGCCGCCGCCATCTTGCCGCCGCCGCCGCCTCCTCCGCCGCTCTCGCCAGGCCCCGCCCCGCCCCTCGCCACCAAGCGCGCCATTGCGCCGTCGCCAAGGAAACGCGTGACGTTTGGGGCGAGGGGCGGGCCCTCGGCGCTCACGTGACCCTCCGCCATTCCCGCCCCGGGCTGCAGCGCGGAGGGCCGCCCGGCAGAGGGCGCTGTGGCGGCGCTCATTGAGTTCTTGGCCATGGATCAGACATAGGCCAACTCGGCCCTCCAGCTGCTGTGGGACAACAACTCCCAGCATCCCTAGCGAACAGGACCAGTGCTCAGGGATGATGGGAGTTGTAGTCCCAAAACAGCTGGAGGGCCGGGTTGGCCTATGTCTGATCCATGGTTTTCTTTATGGAATGGGCATCGCACCCTCCGGCCGGAGATCTCGGGGCAGGGAAGGCGCGAAATGCAGGGGGGAAGCAGAGCAGGGGGGAGCAGGCTCCCCAACACTTTCTTTTTTTTAAAAAGATATTTATTAGAGTTTTACAAAATGAAAAAAGAAAAAATACAAGTAAAAAACAATTCCATCTTTCCATCACATTCTTTCATTTGCTTGATTCCCGAACCTCCTCAAACCTCCCTTTTTGTATTCCAATTTAATTTGTTAGTTCAGCAAATCCTTCCCCTCTTTACTTATCCTAATCTTTAATCTTAAAATAATGTAACATTAAATTTTTGTCTATTAATAATCCAATATTTTCATATTCCTTACAGCATTGTAGCTAAAAACCACATAACTTTTCATTCAACATCCTTCTAACATTCACAGGCTCCCCAACACTTTCAGAGGGATCAAATGGGATCTTGCTCCCCATCCCAGAGGGTTGGCCTCTGGGCAAGGAAGGCTCCAGGCCAGGCTGCCTCGGGAGCGGAGACGCCTGCATTGCACGGGTTGGACTAGATGACCCTAGGACCCCTCCCGACTCCACCGGGCAAGGATTCTGCAAGTCCTCCTGCACACAGTGCGTAGTTAACTAGTGGAACTCTCTGCTGCAGGAGTCTGAGTCGTCCATAATCTTGGGACGCCTTAAAAAGAGGGTCTGGCAGGGGCGAGGAGGAGGAGACAGCTGTATGCCTCTCAATACCAGTTGCTGGAACCCCTGGGAGGGGAGAGTCGCTTGTGGGCATCCCCCGGGGTCATCCATCTCTGCCTTCAATCAGCTTGACACCAAGACGTAAGGAGTTACACAGGGAGTAGATGATATATCCTAAGGAACCGAAAAAGCCATAAATCCGTGAGATCTTTTCAGGCAAAATAATGTTAATGCTTTTTGGACCTCTTCATCCAGCCTGGTTTTATCAGTTCTTTCATGACCATTCACAATCTCTCACCTCTGTGTGTTACAAACAGGGCATCCTCTTGGTTTTCTATTCAGTCTTAATTAAAATAATTCTAGGAATGAGTAGTTGACTCTAAGTCTACAACGGTTGGGAGCTGATTTCTGTCCCCAATCTGAGCATCCTTGGGTCTTTCTGGTGGGCTTAGTCTCCCCCCAATTGCTCTAGGAGACAGACGCTTCTTCAGAACTTTTGTGGTTTGCTCTTCAACCCTTTCTTATTGAAAGAAAGGGAAATTAGCCACCAGATTGTAGTCTGAATGCTTTTACATCACTGCTTCACCGCCTAAGAGGACAGAGGTCAGCAAAAGACGTCTTCAGCCAGCCATCACTCTTCGGAAACACCTCCAAGTGAGATTTTTCTTGTGCCTGAAGCTCTTTCCACATTCCTGAAGTTCTGTTCACCCTCTTGACACTGAAAATGTTTCTTCCCTCTGTGAATTCTCTGATGTTGGTGGAAGTGTGAGCCTGTGGAAAATCTCTTCCCGCATTCCAAGCACCAATATGGTTTCTCCCCTTTCTGAAATCTTTCATGGGAAGTGAGACTTTCCTTTGTTACGGAAATTACGGGGGGAGGGCACATCTTTAAAGTTGTTAAATGTTACAAATATTATGCCTGAATGTATCCTTTCAACTTGACAGCTCAGGGAAGTTACCTAGCTTTAAAAATAATATAAAAGCAACTCCTTTGCCAGTTTCCTCCTGTAGCAGGAAACCCCCCCCCCAATCATTCAGTTTGTACAAATTTCACACACACTCACACTCACACACTACACACGCTATGCTTCTGTTATAAATTCATAGAAAAGCAACCATACATCGGATTTGCACTGTTCCACTTTTATTTTACTCCATGAAGGAAGGACCACAAAATGGGGAAGGTTTGATACAGGGCAGCCATAATCCCTTCACCATCCCAGCACATCCACAGGAGCCTTGCCCAGTTGCTATGCCAACCCTGATGGTCCTAGACAGAAGACAATCAAGATCACAAAGAACTTGCATAAGGGAGTGGATTCAGCACCGACTGGAACAAAGGACAATGATCAGCTCTTCCCTCTGGGGGCAGGAAACTGCAAACTCCCCTCTGTCACCTGGAAAGTACTCATGGGGAGGGGGAAAGGGGGAACCAGCCAGGTGACAGGACACTCAGGTTACCTCCACAACTCCTCCCTCAACCCCTCCTTTTTGTGATGTATCAATAATGTAGTCATGATGTAGTCGTGATGTAGTTCTAGGGGTGTAGTTTGGGGGATTAAAGAAGGTAAAGGTACCCCTGCCCTTACGGGCCAGTCTTGACAGACTCTGGGGTTGTGCGCCCATCTCACTCAAGAGGCCAGGGGCCAGCGCTGTCCGGAGACACTTCCGGGTCACGTGGCCAGCGTGACATCGCTGCTCTGGCGAGCCAGAGCTGCACACGGAAACGCCGTTTACCTTCCTGCTAGTAAGCGGTCCCTATTTATCTACTTGCACCCGGGAGTGCTTTCGAACTGCTAGGTTGGCAGGCGCTGGGACCGAACAACGGGAGCGCACCCCGCCGCGAGGATTCGAACCACCGACCTTTCGATCGGCAAGCCCTAGGTGCTGAGGCTTTTACCCACAGCGCCACCCGTGTCCCTCAGTTTGGGGGATTAGTAACTAATAAAAGTTGGGGTCTTCTTTTGTTTGGGGCTTCCATCTTGTTCCACCTTGTGGCAGGTGGGAGTCCTGATTGAAGGCTTGGTCTTCAATCAAGACCAAGCCTACTGGCTGCTGTTTTGCTCTGGGATTCCTGGCTGGGGTCCTTGTTTTGTTGTCCAAGGGAGCCCTCAGATTTCTCCGTTAACACCCTATGCCCTAAGCCGGCAGAGTCCTCCTCTCTGGGGGATGCACAACCCCTTCCCCAAAGCCCCTCCCTCCCCGTGGGGGTCCCTCACACCACCCATCACTCACAAGAATGGCTTGGGCCGTCTCCTGCTTGGAGCACTTCAGGGTTCGGAAACCACTGAGCTCAGCTGCCTGGCACCCTTGGATCACCCCCAGGAGGTACCGCTGTCCGTCCTCCAGCAGCTTAAATACAAAAATCAGGCTGTCAGTCTTTGATGGGTGGGGTGGGGGCTTCTCTGCATCTGAGAGGGGAGAGTTTGGGGCAAAATAGGCCAGGCAATGGGGAGGGGGAGGGCAGGTCTGAGGGGTCCACTCCCTGCTCTTGTTTTCTCCAGTACTCACCCCTGGGGCAGGGATGTGGAACCTCAGCAGAACTGCAAAGAGAAGGACATGGGAAGAGGTGAGTTTGTCCCTGAGCCCCTGGCAAGGCTATTCCAAGAGTTTTCTCCTGGTTCCAAGTCCTACTATATGGGAGGGACACCCCAGGCCTTGGGGGCCAATCCCAGCCTCCTTCCCCCAGAACGTGGCTTCCCAGGGAAGGTGCCCCTCCAGCTGACAACTGCCCCCCAGCCCAGCCCCCTGCTTCCTTCATTGGACCCCACAAAACAGGTTGGCCACTGAGGATGTGTGGGTTTCCAGCCACTGACCCAGATGGACCTTGGGTCGGATCTAGCCGTCTGGCTCTTTGCATCTTGATGTTTGATGTTGACATTTCCATTCCACCTTAAGGAACAGACATGGGAGTGTCTGTTTACTTACATTCCAGCACAGCTTGCTGGGAACTTCCATTGTGCATTGCTTTTGCTGTTCTCTCTGAGACGACATGTCAGAGCAACGACATGTTTCTTTGTCCTAGAATCATCGAATCATAGAGTTGGAAGAGACCACAAGGGCCATGGAGTCCAACCCCCTGCCAAGCAGGAAACACCATCAGAGCACTCCTGACATATGGTTGTCAAGCCTCTGCTTAAAGACCTCCAAAGAAGGAGACTCCACCACACTCCTTGGCAGCATAGAATCATAGAGTCCTGATTTATGATTAATAAATCTGTAGTTCTACTTCTTCAAGCCTCATGCCAAAATACTTCTACAAGCCTCACACCTATTCTGTGTGCGCAGTTCAATCTGCTGATAATGTGCCCTGGCTGAGTAAGCCTGGGTCACTGATTTATGTCGGACCAGAGGTGATGGTCTTTGCCACGGGCTGCTGGAAGGAGACGGCCCAGCTGGGGCTAGCCAGCTGGCCTCCTGGCCCTCGGCACACCTGCACTTTTGTCTAGCTGCCCTCCATGCCCATTCCTGCCCTCCTCTGTCCCCCAAAGGAGGGCCACTTGCTCACCTGGCTCCACAGGCTGCTCCAGGGCTTGTTGGGGGGCCACCCTGTTGCAGCGTCTGAACAGACGACTTAAGCACCTGATCCTAGAAGAGACAAGCAGAGAGAGCGACTCAGAAGCCTGCAGCCCCAACTGCCTGATTTTCATCTTCCAAAGCAACTACTCTATTCCGAACTTGAAAATGGGAAGCATAATGCTCGTGGTCAACAAAAGAGGTTTAAAGACTCTCTCAAGGCAAATCTAAAAACATGTAGCATAAACACCAATGGCTGGGAAACACTGGCCTGTGAGAGCTCCGGTTGGAGCCTTTTCCAAAGGTGTTGTGGGCTTTGAAGACCCTCGAACTCAGGACGCAAGGGAGAAACGTGCTAAGAGGAAGGCACGCTTGGCAAACCCTCACCGGGATCAACTCTCGCCTGGAAACCTATGTCCCCAGTGTGGAAGACAATCTTCCTCAGCTATGAGGGATCACAAAAGAAGAAGAAGAAGAAGAAGAAGGAGAAGGAGAAGGAGAAGGAGAGGAAGAGGAGGAAGAAGAAGAAGAAGAAGAAGGAGAGGAGGAGGAGGAGGAGGAGGAAGAAGAAGAAGAAGTCTTTTGTGTCTTGTTCAAGTTTGCCTAATATCTGGTTGTAGCACTTGCCTACTCTTGCAGCGGGAAAAGCTTCAAAGATTCCTGTAAAAGCAATCCAACCTCGGATCGACACCATTCCAATGCTGTTCTGCTCTGAAGGAAGAGGGCTCCCAGAGGAGGCACTTGGGATCATAGCTGTCAACGTTTCCCTTTTTTTAAGGGAAATTCCCTTATTCCGAATAGGATTCCTTGCAAGAAAAGGGAAAAGTTGACAGCTACGCTTGGGATATGGCTAGGGGCAGCCCTGATCCCTGAAGCAGGAGACCACGTCCACAGCAAGCCTTCCGCCTGGGTGAGAATCCCTGCCATCCTGGTCTCTGAGGGCCAGACAGGTCGCCATCTCAAGGACAAGAGTGGACCCAACCTCCATGGACTGGGGACTTGCCCAGGACAAGAGCGGGGACTCAACTGGGCTGGGAAACAGGAGCATGTCTCTATTTCTCTTTGATTTAGTCGATGGGTGGAAGGTGGAGGTCAAGGCGGGGACAGGGGCACACCTGAGACTCAGGTTTCCGCCAGAAAAACCCTCCTAGTTTGTGACACAGATGTGATGCACGTAGGACGTTGTGGGTAAAATGGGCTTCTTTCTGCTTCTTCCATGTGGCCGCTGGAAGTCCTGTTGCAAGAGCTCATTGAATAAAGACCAGAGAGCCAAGACTCTGCGGGGGACCCCAGGACTCACCCCCCCAGGAGTCGAAGAGAAAGGAAGGAATGCTACTTGCTACAGCCTGCCCATTTCCTCCACGAAAAAGCCCCACCCTCCTCTCTGAACTAGTTAACTATCTAAAATGCCCACCCAAGCCTAACTCACCCCAACCCAACCCCAGCCCTAAGCCTAACCCTAACTGCTCCTCTACAAACAAAAGAAATATATACAAAATAGGCACAGATGTGCACTAAATAAAAACAAAAAACAAAACTAAAAATTGTAAAATAAAGAAGAAAAAGTAAAGTAAAAAAGTGTTAAAATAAAGGAGTAAAATAATAAATCAACGGATTATTAAAAACACGTGAGGTAAACGGTGGAAGTCTTTTTTTTAAAAAAACACACTTTATTTACGGTAGATAAGGACAAGATGAAGTTATACAATTGAATATAAATATAGATGGGAAACGGCTATGTATTGTGAGTACTTATCTACTTTTTAAAATTTTCACCTATGATCTTTTTCTTTTACTATTTATTCTTTCTTTGCTCTTTTTTTCTTTTTTCTGATATCTTTCATTTCACTGCTTTATTGTGAATAGCATTTTATAGAAGTATAAATAACTGTAAATATGAAAAGAGACAAAACATTCTCTAATTTTTTTCCCTTGGTTAGATGTATTTTCTTTTTCTTTTGTATTTTCTTTTGTTGTGAATATGTATGTTTTCTAATTTGTACTTAATAAAAATATTATTGTAAAATAATAATAATAAATCAAATCAAAATAAAATGAATCAAATGAATCAAATAAAAGTCATAAATCAAATCAAAATCAAAATAACAAACCGGAAAAATAACAAACCAAACTTCTCTCCTAATCCCCACCAACTGCCACTAACTCCTGTCTCTCTCCTTGCCTCACTGCTAACCCACAATGCCACCTGCAAGAGGTTGGCTTTTAGAGAAGCAAGAGAGGTCACAAAGGAGGGTGGGTCCTGGTCACCATGGCAACCCCCCACCTGGCCCCTCCCAAGAGGGGAGGCTCCTCTCTCAGATCTCAGCTGGGCTGCATCTTCCTTTCACCTCCTTCTTCCCCAAGGGAGACCATCCCCACATCCTTCCAGGCAGGCTAGGGGTCTCCATAGCGCAGGACTGGACCATCGGCTTGGCATGCAGGTCTCCAAGATGGCGGCGCGTGCAGATGCTGCAGCTGAGAGCTCCCTGGAGGGGAGTCGGGGTTTGTTAGGACAAATTATTTATTTTAAAATGGGGTATCAGAGTTTTTAGGGGGCTAACCAGGTTGGGATAGACGGGATAGCAGGCTTGTTGGTTTTTGAATGTCTGATGTAGATTATTCAATATCGTTGTTCTGTATGGGGCAATGACAATAAAGACTATCGTATCGTAAGTGTGTGTGTGTGTCTCAGCAAACTCCAAAGAGCCTTCTGGCGCTCATGATTCTGAGCCAAACAGCCCTTCCTTTCAAGCAGCTCAAAGGAGCTTCCTCACAGCCTTCTCACAGCCGTAGAGCAACAAAGCCGCTTCTGTGTGTGTCATTCTTCAGAGTCACGCCATGGACCCCCAGCACGAAGCTGCGATTTGCGGAGCACAATTTGGGCACCTCTGGCACGCACCAACTGGCAGTGGCTGTCCAGGATTTCAGACGGGTGTGGGGTGTGTGTGTTTGTCTCCCAGCTCTCTGCCTAGATACTGTGGGTTCCTTTGGGAGGGGTATAAATTAGAGAAATAACACTGAACCAGCCTGTGCTCTGCCAACCCTTTATAGCCCTTCGCCATTAAGGCGGAAATGTCCTGGAAGGTGTGCAGAGGGCGACCAAGGTGGTCAAGGGCCTGGAAACCAAGCCTGATGAGGAACGGTTGAGGCAGTTGGGTGTGCTTAGGCTAGAGAGGACCGAGGGGAGATGTGGTAGCCACCTTCAAAGGTCTCGAGGGCTGTCACGTGGAAGAGGGAGCACAATCGATTGGTAAAAGGGGCAACCTCTAAAAGTCCAGGCGACTAGAAATGCGATGTTCAGAACTGAACTCCCAAGAAGGGCTGAACTGCTGCTGAGCAGAGAGGAAGGCTCTCAGCACAAGGTGTGAGGACAGTCTCCTCTATCACTTGCCTATTCTTCAGGCGTTCCTTTACGCCACTTGAGAAGAGGGGGCTTATGTATTTCCCCACACCTCTGCTTGACATTGGGTGCCCCAACCACCTTCCCCTAGCAAACACAAGGTGGGTGGGAGAAATATAGCTCTTAAAGGTGCAATTCAGAGCAGAGAAGCTGCGAGTGGGGAAAAGTATTGTGTACAACCACACATTCTCATCACCATCTCCCAAAACCTTTTCCATCATTCTGGCAAATCAAATGCCGCTGGGTTTACACACAGTAAAGGGACCCCTGACTATTAGGTCCAGTCATGGCTAACTCTGGGGTTGCGACGCTCATCTTGGTTTATTGGCCAAGGGAGCCGGCGTAGTTTCCAGGTCATGTGGCCAGCACGACTAAGCCGCTTCTAGCGAACCAGAGCAGCGCACGGAAATGCCGTTTACCTTCACGCCGGAGCGGTACCTATTTATCTACTTGCACTTTTACATGCTTTCGAACTGCTAGGTTGGCAGGAGCAGGGACTGAGCAACGGGACCTCACCCCGTCACGGGGATTTGAACCGCCGACCTTCTGATCGGCAAGTCCTAGGCTCTGTGGTTTAACCCACAGCGCAGTAGTTTAGGCCTTTAACTGGACTGTGAGTCTTAAATGAAAAGCCTTTGCTCTTTTGCACCAGCTTTCTGAACTAATTAGCTTCCCAAAAGGCATAGAGAGAAACAGTGTGCTTCACAAACCCACTTTTGGAGTTCTGCTCGGAGTATTGGCTTCAAAGATATCCTGGCCACCTGGTCTTTTGTTTTGCTTTTTAACAGCAAACAGAGAGGAGAGAATTGAAACACAAGGCAAACTGAAAAGTACGTTCAGGTACCAAAGGAGGACGGTCAGACTTTTATTTCCAACAATAAATTTGGTCTAAGTACATAGCAGCAAAACTAGTCCCTGCTGGGAGAGGCTTCAGGACACCAAAGAAAGCAACAACTCAGCATCACTTTTCCCTGCCGCTGAAGCCAGGCGGGGGGGCCCAGCCTCCACCCCAGAAGCATTACAGTAAAAATACAGCTAGAACCAAGACAGCAATTCTTTGCATGCATCAGGCCCAGAGAGTCACGTCACGTTGAAGCAGCCAAACACGACTACCCCGGAAGGTGGGCTCTCCTTCCTCGGAGGTCTTCAGCAGAGGTTGGACGGCCATCTGCCCTGGAGCTGAGATTCCTGCATAGCAGGAGGTAGGAGGTGATGGCCCCCGGGATTCCTTCCAACTCTTAAAATGACCTGCGTTAAAGAAGAAGAAAAAACAAGGGAGACGGCGAAGAGGAAACAAGACGTGTGAGTCAAGAGCGACGGACAAAGGTTTGGCAAGGAAGATGCCCTGGAGAAGGCCCCCCTGTGGGAAGGAGACCTTCCCTGATTGTCAAGCCTGCAGCCATGGGCTGCAAAACCTGGAGAATGCATGTGTGCGTCAGAGTCAGTCAAGGGGGACCTTTGTAGCATACAGGTCAGGAGAAATGGTTGTGCCCACCACCTGCACGCCAAGTCCTCATAAAGAGCAGCCACCAAAGGAGGACCAGAAGAAAGTCTGCTTTCTTGCTGCAAAACTGAACAGCAACCCTGAGTTTCTTTAGCTAGGAAAAACCACAGTGGGCTTGGAACACAGTCAAGGTTGCCACCAGTTGCTCACGACTCCACGCTGGCGTGGATTTCAAGCCAGGGAAGTCTGGACGTCTTCAGCGGCTGGGCTGGGCATTCCTGAAGCCACCTCAACTTCTTCCATCTCTTCCTTTTTCACCCAGAGAAAGGGGAGGTCTCCTACGTTCCGGACGTTGAGGGGCTTCTTCTCCGGCCCCTCCCCGCCCTGCAGCTCGCAACACTTAGTCCAGATGTTGACAATCATCTTCAGGGTGGAGGTGCGCTCCTCTAGCTCCTCCCCCTCGCTCTGCAGCAGGAGGTTCCCAAGTTCCTTGCTGAGAGACTGGATCTTGTCCCCCCGCTCCCCTGAGGCCGCCCCCACTGCCCCCAGCGGGCCTGCGGAGGGCTCTGTAAACTCGAGAAGGTTCTCCCCCAAGACGGAAAGGTGCTGGTATTCCTTCTGCCAGCGCTTGCCCACCATGGCTTCCCCCACCACCTCCCCGTTGGCCAGCAGCATGGACAAGATGTGCCGGCAGGGCAGCTGGTAGCGGCAGTGGAAGTAGCAGCTGCAGCTCTTGCCGTCCCTGCTGACCTGGTGGGTGTCTTCCAGCAGCTGCACCGTGGTCTTGAACCTGGCGCAGCTCAGGAGCTGGACCGACTTCTGCACCACGTCCCACTCGTTCAGGCACAGCTGGTAGGCAACGTCCGTGCAGCTGTCCCGCAGGGCCGACAGCATGGTGGCAAGAGGCTTGGCTGGGCTGTATTTGGTGAACTGCTTCGGAGGCTCTTCTGCTGCGTTCCCGGGCAATGGCTGCTGCTGCTGCTGCGAGGCGGTACTGGAGCTGCGTCTCACGGCGGGCCGGGCCAGGACTTTCAGCTCCTGCATGAGGCCGCTGCGGCTGTCCTCCGCCAGGCCCTGGGTCAGGTTCTCCAGGCCTTTGGTGTTGAAGCTGTCGGCGTACTCCACGAAGCGAAGGATGCTGGTCTCCAGCGACGGCTGGGTGCCGAAAAGCTGGGACAGCTTTTGAGCGACAAAGTCCAAGCTGTCGATGTAGGTGCTGCAGGAATGGAGGCCCTTTTTGGCGTGCATGTACCAGAGCATCTCGCAGGAGAACCAGTTAGTCCGCAGGTACTTGTACAAGTCCTGGTCCACCACGTGCCTCACCTGCTGGGACAACGCGTCCAGGTTCGAGGTGGAGGTGGAGAAGACGGCGTCCTTCAGGGCCAGCTTGAAGTTGTACTTGAAGGAGAAAGAAGCGTGGGACTCCTTCAGCTTTTTCTCCAGGAGCCGCACGGTGTGGTAGACGGAGAGGAGGACCTGTGCCGAAGGGAAGAGCTCCTGCAAACTGGCCCGGTGGAGGAAGGACATGTCCATGAAGACCACCTTGACCTTCTGCCACTCGGGGTTGAACTCTTTGAAGACGGAGAACATCTTCCGCGTGTTCTCCTGCGTGTCCTCCTTCAAGATGGCAAGGTGGACCAACTTCCCCACCCTCTCCTTGCTCTCCACGAGGAAAGCGTACAGGATGTGGCCCTTCTTGCTCTGGACCCGGTGCAGCAGAAGGCTCTCGGGGAACTTGACGAAGAGGCTCCTCATCTTGCTGGTCTGGAAGTTCAGCCTCTCCAGGTCCTGGTCGCTGCCAACGCTGATGGAGGCCAAGGAGCCCATGTCCACCCGCAGGAAGTTTTTCATCACTTCGGCGACTTGGAGGAAAGCAGAGCTGGAGGAGCCATCTTCCCCCGCCTGAGGAGGAACCTCGGCTTCCTTGCGAGGGGAGGGCGGGAGCAGCGAAGGCTCGTCAGAGTCCACTTCGACCTCCACGCTCACGTCGCTGTCCCTTTCACAGGCTTCGACCTCCGCTGGCTCCTCCCTGCGCAGCTTAGCTGGGGGGCTGCCGGGAGCTTTGGGGGGGCCAGGCAGCTTCGTTGCCATCCTGGTCCCAGGTGGGGCATTGGAGCTGACCAAGGAAGCCTTGGACTCTGTGTGGACGTGGTTGCCATTCAGCTCGCTGATCACCAGTCGGTCGATTTCCTCGTTGTATTGCAGGACGAAATACGCCGGGCACAAGCTGGCCTGCTGCTTCCTCTTCTTGCCGGAGTCTCTCGACCGGGAGCAGCCAAACTTCACCTGCATAAACCTGGCGAATGGAAGAGGAAAGGGGACGTTAAAGAGGGCCAGGCATTGCCCCGGCAGCCCAACTAATGGGATTATCAGGAGAATCAATGAGATAATGCCACAGTTCCCTGAGATTATCATTCTAGGATTACTATATGTGATTAGCGGTAGAATAAACCTACTGGACCATCAGACCAACCCCTCATAACCGCAGCAGAAGTCCCTCCAAAAGGTATCTTAGATGCGGCAATTCTAAAAACGGCACACCCCCCGTCTCCCCTTCCCGCCTGAAGCGCCGGCCTCCTTACGTGACGTCCTCGCGGATGTTGGTCCCGTTCTTGCGGTTGTGGAAGCGGATGGAGACGCAGCTCCTCAAGCCGTACTGGAGCCGGTTCTCCTTCTTGTAGGTGCTGAAGCACTCCCGGAAGTCCTCGTAGTTCTTGAAGCAGGAGCCCAGCTCCATGGCTGCCCAGGGCAAAGGGTCAGGATGCTACCCAGAGGAACGGAGGAGCACCCCTGCCCTGGAGCATCTCCCCTCAGGATAACGGGGGTGTGCGGGGTCCCCCCCCCCAGAGGCCCCTTTCCCAACCCACCCAAAGGGAACAATGGTTTCGAATGAGGAGGGGTTAACCCCTGCCTGCCTGGAAGCTCCCAAAATCCACCCAAAGGGAAAAATGATTTCTCTCTTTTTCGTGTGGGGAGAGGGGAAATAATGGTTTTTTTGGGGGGGACTTAACCCCTTCCTGCCTGGAAGCTCCCAAAATCCACCCAGTCTCACCCAAAGCGAATAATGATTTCTCTTTCTTTCGTGTGGGGAGAGGGGAAATAATGGGTTTTTTTGGGGGGGGGCTTAACCCCTTCCTGCCTGGCCTCCCTCTGCCCTGAGCGTGCGGCCCATTAACCCTTCCCGCGCCAGAGCCCTCTCCCTCGGCTCTCCCCTCCTCCCCTCTCCCGCCCGGGGCCCCCCGCTCCGCTCCGCCCCGCTCTCTCTCTCCCTCCGGCTCCTTCCCTCCAGGCCGCCCTGCAGAAGGAGACCCGCTCGGCCCGCCGGCATCCCACAGGGGACGGAGCCCGCCCCTCGCCCGAGACCCACCAATCTGGGGCCGCGCCGGAGGATGGGCAGCCTCTCGGCCAACGGGAAGGCCACGAGACCAGGGACCGGCGAGCGGATTGGCCAATCGCGAGGCAGGACCCGCCTCCGCCTCCGGAGAGGGAGCTTCCGCTTTCTGGACGCCGCGTCAGGAAGCGAGTGGGCGGGGCGACGCCTGCCCCCCTCGCAGCCAATGGGAGAGAGCGAGGGAGAGAGCGCTTCCGGGTTCGGCCGCGCGGACTTCCGGCGGCCTCCTGTCAGGTGACGGTTCAAGATGGCGTCGCCTGCGGACACCGGCCGGCCTGAGGCTCCCGAGCGGAAGGCGAAGGGCGCGGGGGGCGGGGAGGAGGCCTCGCAGGAGGGCGACCTGCGCAGCGTCCTGGTCACCAGCGTCCTCAACCTGGAGCCGCTGGACTTGGACCTCTTTCGGTCAGCGGGGTGGGGGGGGGGGCGGAGGAGGGCGGCCGGGAGGCGGGGAGGGAGCCACACAGGCCGGGCCCTTCGTGTTGGGGGATGTGGACCTAGAATCTCGGAACTGTAGGGGTGGGAGGGACCCCCAGGGTCATTAATAATAATAATAATAGTAATACTAATAATAATAATAATAATAATATATTATTTATTACTTATACCCCGCCCATCTGGCTGGGCTTCCCCAGCCACTCTGGGCGGCTTCCAACAAAATATTAAAATACAGTAATACATCAAACATTAAAAGATTCCCTGAACAGGCCTGTCTTCAGATGTCTTCTAAAAGTCTGGTAGTTGTTTTCCTCTTTGACATCTGGTGGGAGGGAGTTCCACAGGATGGGCGCCACCACCGAGAAGGCCCTCTGCCTGGTTCCCTGTAACTTGGCTTCTCACAGTGAGGGAACCACAAGAAGGCCCTCGGTGCTGGACCTCAGTGTCCAGGTAGAACGATGGGGGTGGAGACGTTCCTTCAGGTATACTGGACCGAAGCCCAACCCCCTGCGATGCAGGAATCTCAGCTGGCAGGGGGCTGTCCAACTTCTGTTTCAAAACCTATAATAATAATAATAATTACTATTTATACCCCGCCCATCAGGCTGGGTTTCCCCAGCCCCGCTGGGCGGCTCCCAACCAAATAATAAAAACACAATACAGCATTAAACATAAACAACTTCCCTAAACAGAGCTCTCCAAGGAAGGAGAGTACATAACCTTCCCAAGGGAGATCCTGCCACTGCCAAGCTGTTCTTACTGTCGGAAAGTTTTTCTTGCATGAATCTTCTTTCATGCAATTTCAATCACTCGGTTCCTCCCCTGCAGAAAGCAAGTTTGCTCCATCTTCCATGAGACAGCCCTTCGGATAGTTGAAGATGGCTATCGTATTGAGATCTCAATCTTCTCTTCTCCAAGTTTCTGGAAGGTTTCTTCCCGTCTTGCAGCACCAAATGGCACTGAAGCTCTTATGTTTTTGGTTGTTTGATTTAAAAAAAGCCCCCCTTTAATTTTTTGTCTGCAATTAGGATCATAAGACAGCTGCTTATTGGTGCTTCTGCCCGTGGGGGTCGCTGTGAGAACAGGACAGTGAGCTAGATGGGCCTTCTTTCGCCTGATCCAGCAGCCAGGCTGTGCTTCTATTTCCACAGCATTAAGAAAAAACAAAAGGCAAAAGTCTTGCTGATGGATTCATATATGTCTTGCAAACAAATGAAACAAAAATGGTCACCTCACATGAAGTGCCAAAGCCCAAGTATGTCTCTGACGGGTGACAACTTCAGTGGGTGGCTTTGCCCTTTGAAAGACAGGCCCTTGGTCTGGAATAACACAAGAAACAAAATGGGCTCTCTTGCTTCCCCGTCGTTTCTGAAAACAAGCCAAGCTTCGTGCTGGGAATTGCTTTGGGGGGAAATTCAAATGTCCTGGGCCCTGACCCCAGATAGCTGTGAGAGTGGGCTGCAAGGCTCTGATTTGCAATGCTATCAGAACTATGCAAGAACTATTGCAAGAACTATGTGGGCCTGAGTTGACTGCACACTATCCACCTTGTCCCCACAGGCCACCCTATAGTATGCTAAAAAACAACAAAAAGCAGGAATCAGGGCCGACAGAAAGGTGCCATATTTTGGGGAATAACCTCACTTTGTTGTCTTTCTCCTAGTGGGAGGCACTACTGGGTGCCAGTCACACAGCGACTCTTCGGTGGGCAGATAGTGGGCCAGGCCTTGGTGGCAGCTGCAAAGGCTGTGAGTGAGGATGTACAAGTCCATTCGTTGCATTGCTACTTCGTGAGAGCAGGTAATAACAGGTTCTGGGAAAGCAGGGGGTGGGAAGGGTGGAGTTCTTCAGCAGCGTCTTATAAGCAGACCCCGGTAAGCTGCAGAACTGGCAGTGGAAGGTGATGACTCACACAACCACACCCAAAGTGTTGCCAGTGGCCAGGTAAAGGTTCAAAGGAAGCTCACAGGCAAGGTGTGATGGGCGGAGATGGCCATTTGTGGCTAATGGGCCTCCACATCTAATCACCCAAGGGAGGCTGTTTCTGGTCACACAGATTCCACTGCTGGAGTAGATGGACCACTGGCCTGATCCAGCAGGCTCATCTCCTTTCAGTATCCCCCCAAAACCAGTAAATACAATTACTCATTGTAGCTGTGATTCCCATTAATTCCTCAGTGCAGCCTAACTACTTTTTTTTGCCTTAAGCCTGCTGCTTTTAGTGGATGGTTGTTTGTGTGTTGTTGGCCACTGGGGGACGCTCCTGCTTCTCCTTCGAGGCCCAGGCAGGCCACATCTTAGCAGGCAGAGTGTCCCAGGAAGCTGCAACAGCAGCTGTAAGGGTGGTGGCATCAGACCCAGTTCATCACCACTTTTGGTCTGACTGGGACTGAAAACAACAGAGGGAGGAAATCCTGAACTTTGTCCCCTCGCACTTCAGAAGCTGCTGCTGCTCCCACCAGCCCAGCCGTGCCCACGCCCGTTTCACTGTCATGCTCCTACTGTTATTCCGGGGCACAGCCCAGACGCTGCCTGAGCACTGCTCTTGATCTCTGGCATGGGGGGGAAAAGGGAGATAGAGAAGAAACCAAGAGAGCGAGTGCTTGCTTGCTTGCACAGCAGCCATAATGCTCCCATCCCTCTCCCTTTCTGGGGCGGCAAGTGACCGAAGGCTCTTCCTGCTTCCAGGGGACCCCACGGTGCCGGTTCTGTACCAGGTGGAGTGCACTCGCACAGGGAAGAGCTTCTCGGTGCGGTCGGTCAAGGCCATCCAGCATGGGAAGCCCATCCTCATTTGCCAGGCCTCCTTCCAGCAGGACCAGCCCAGCCCCGTCAAGCACCAGTTCCACATGCCGGACGTGCCCCTTCCAGAGGAACTGCTGACCCAGGAAGAGCTCATCCAGAAGTACCTGCAGTGAGTGGCATGGGGCTCCACCTCTCTTCCAGAAGACAGTCCGCTTGGCGATATGCAGAGAGAAGCTGAAGGCTTCCTGAGGCCGAAGTTACCGGCCTTGTCCTTGGCTCCTGCCTGGCCCAGGGAGCCAGCTGTGATGTGGGAAAAGTGTGTCCTCCAGAAGGGCAATGGGCTTTCCTGGAGCAGCTGCACTGACCTCAGCTCTGCGTTTGCTCGCAGTTCAGAACTCTCCCCTGGATCTGCCACAGCTCCAGCAAACTTGGGTTGGCCAGGCTAGTCTGTGGAACCCCTTCCCACAAGAGGGAGTGGTGGCCACCAACTTGGGTGGCTTGGAAAGAGGATCAGGAAGTGAGGCTCTCAGTGGCGACGAGCCAGGATGGATACTGCAGGAGGGGAGAGGGCTCTGCCTTTAGCCCATGACAGCTTCTACCCAGTGCTATTTTTCTGGTGCCAGAGCTCACCATGAACACCTCCCTTGTTCTCTTGTAAGAAGGCTCCAGTGAGTTCTGGTGGAAAAAAGCCCTGCTTCTACCAGTGTTGGTTGGTGTGCCTGGCTGAGCAAGTGAGAATGAGGCCCAACATTTTCCTCCAGACCGTCCCTGTCCCCATTTTCTTCCAGACCCTCCCAGTGGTGTTGGGGCTGCAGCTCCATCCCTGGACATTTCCCAGGCTGCCTGGGACCCGTGGGCAAAGGCACCCTGCTCGCCTGCAATGGCGCCCCCTTGTGCCCCCAGCCAGCTCACTGCTTGTGTCTGCTCTTTTTTCTTAAAATAATTTTTATTAATTTTCAACACAAATATACAATCTTATCCAAATTTTCACAAATTTAACTCTGTTTGGACTTCTTTCAGCTTCTCTGACAATCATCCGTATTTACCTCTCAATTACGCGTTTCTTCTGTGTCTGCTCTTTTTTCAAAGGGACCCAAACCTTCTGGACAGATACAGGCAAGGGCTCAACAAGATGCTGGCCCAAGAAGTTCCCATTGAGATTAAGCCAGTGAACCCCCCAGACTTCTTCCACCGGAGACCGCAGGAGCCCAAGCAGCTCTTGTGGGTCAGAGCCAGGGGCCACATAGGTAAGCTCTTTGGCACCTCCCCCCCCCCGTTAGCATACCAGGGATTGGTCTGAGGCCCAGAAAAGTCCTCTAAATCAGGTATCAATGTGAATCTGCATCCTTTCACTTGAATCAGTATTCAATTTACAGAATCTTAAAAAGAAAAAAAACCCAAACACACATTTTGGGGTAAGGGAGGAGAATTATGGGGTGGGGAGGGATGTGTGGAACACGCAGGCTCCTGCCCTGGGACTTGGTCTCTGGAGAGATTGCTGCACAATGCTGAGGCCTAGGAACTTGCTTTGGGAGATCATTTGGGTCTTTCAAGTTTGCCTAGGGCTGCACCACCTCCTCTCCAGCTGGTACAGGGGCACCTGGCACCCATCTTGCCCCCTCAGCAGGCTCTCTGCTACCCGCCCCTCTGCGCCTTGCTCTCTCCTCCAGCCAGCGATGTCTGTTTTGCAGGCGAATGTGACATGAAGCTGCATTGCTGCGTGGCCGCCTACATCTCGGATTACGCCTTCCTGCAGACGGCCCTCTTCCCCCACCAGCACTACAGGGTCAGTTTCATGGTCTCCCTGGACCACTCCATGTGGTTCCACGCCCCCTTCAGGGCTGACCACTGGATGCTGTATGAGTGCGAGAGCCCCTGGGCAGGTAGGTGCCAGGCAGGGAGCATGGGGGGGGGGCTGTGTGGGGAAGAGACGCCCGAGGGCTGTACTGCGTCACAGCAGACAGTCCTCAGCTGCCACCCTCCTCCTCCTCTCTCTGACACGCAGGGGGGTGCCGGGGCCTCGTGCACGGGCGCCTGTGGCGCAGGGACGGCGTCTTGGCTGCCAGCTGCGCCCAGGAAGGCGTCATCCGCGTGAAGGAGCAGCCTTCCGGCAGCAAGCTGTAGCGAGGAAGAGAGCGGGTCTGCTCGGAGGCGCAGCCCCTGTGGACTTGGGCAGGCCCTGCAGGCCTCATGCTGGAACGGCAGCAACTCTCGAGCCAGATGGAAGCCAGCTGGTCTGGGCGGCTTTTGCACAGAGACCCACAAACAGAAGCACTGACGAGCATCCTTTTTATTGGGTGAAGGGATTACAAGACTGGCCCTTGGCTTTCCCTGTCGCTAATAAAGGGGCGGCAGCCCCTCCCTCCAAGGCTCTGTTCTCCTGAGGCTGCAAGGGGAGGGAGGGAGGGACCTGGTTTCCACCCGATTTCCCTTTGACACCCTGCCCCATTGCAAGAGGTGGGAGCAGGCAGCCCCTCTTCCCTGGAAACCACTCTAAAATCTTCCCTTTTTCAGCCTGGGGGATGGAACCTCAGCTCCCCTCTCCCCAGTAGGCTGGAACCCCAACTAGCAGCAACAGCACCACCCATCTCTGGAGACCCCCAGGCTTCCACTAGGCGGGAGGAGCTGTGCCCCTCTGCCTACCGTAACAGCTATTAGTGTCAGACAGACACGGCAGGCGGATGCTGCTATCCCTTTCCTCCTAGAGGCATTTAAGCATTACAAAGAAGTCCCTTTCAGAAGGCAGGGAGGCATCTAATTCCTCTACGGAGCCCCAAATAAACAGCCCCAGCAGCTGTTCCTCGCGGGAGCACGGTGGTCCTCTGGAGGGACGAGTTCACCGTGCCCTAAAACAACGGTCCAGTTTCTGCCTGGGCTGCTCCCCTCCCACGATCCAAAGTGAAGCCAGCCGGCCTCCTCAGGGCAGGGGCTGTTTGATGAGCAGTTCCTTCAGGGTGGGCGGGTGCATCTCTGCCCCGCCGGCCTCCTGCAGTCGCTGCAGCCGGGCCTCTGCCTGGCGCTTGTCCCTGCCCAGCACCCAGGAGAGGCGGATGTGGGCCTGCAGGAAGGGGGCCAGCAGCGGGTGGCTGTCCTGCGCCTCCAGGAGACACAGGGCCCGTTCGCAGGCCGCGTGCGCCTCCCCGGCCTGGCCCAGCTCCTGGTGGCAGACGGCCAGGCCGGCCAGCGTCAGCAGGAAGTGGCCCGAGCGGCAGGCGCCCAGCCGCTCCTGCAGCTGGTGGGCGTTGGCCCAGGTGGCCAGGGCCTCCGGGTACCTCCCGGAGCACGTCAGGCTCTGCGCCGCCTGCAGGTCGCGCAGGAAGAAGAACTCCAGGTAGTCGGCCGAGCGCCGGATCTCCGGCAGCGAGTGCAGGTGGGACAGGAACTGCTCGAAAGCGCGGCTGCGCTTGGCGATGGTCTCGGCCGCGAAGTTGCGCCGCAACCGCTTCCGGGGGAAGGAGACGCCCGCCATGTCGCCGCAGAAGCGCCGGCGCAGGTGCCGGTTCAGCCGCTCGAAGTCAGAGTAGCGGCGGGAGATGCAGGCGGGCGCTTTGTCGAACTGCCCCGCGCGGATCAAGTAGATGGTGTAGAGCTGTGGGACGGGGAGGGGGCAGTGGTGAGAGGGGCTGCCCGGAAAGGGACAGAATCCAGTAACCCCCTCCCCACGCCGCAGCATGACAAACAGGGAGGCATGCCCCTCTCCCTGGCTTCCCGCTGCGTGAGCCCACCTCCCCCCTTCCGCGGACAGATCCCCAGGCAGCAAGGAAAGGGCTGGGAAAGGCAGGCAGGTGAAACAGCAGCAGCCATGGGGAATTACCTGAGGCTCTTCTGCCCAAACCGCGGCAGCACAAGGAAAAAGAGAAAATAGTCAGGGCCAGGCACCCTACAAGACACGCCCCCCCCCAATAAAGCATGGCGGGTACGAGAAGAGGCAACTCCAGTCTTCCTCAGAATAATAATAATAATAATATTTACAGTATACCCTGCCCATCTGGCTGGGTTTCCCCAGCCACTCTGGGCGGCTCCCAACAGAATATTAAAAACACGATAAAACATCAAACGTTAAAAACTTCCCTAAACAAGGCTGCCTTCAGATGTCTTCTAAAAGTCAGATACAGTCATATCTCGGGATGAATACGCTTCAGCTTAAATATTTTCGGGTTGTGCTCTGCAGCGACCCGGAAGTAACGGAGAACGTTACTTCCAGGTTTCGCCGCTCGCGCATGTGCAGATGCTCAAAACGACGTCATGTGCGGAAGCGGCGAAACGCGACCCACGCGTCTTACGTTCGCTTCAGGATGCGAATGGGGCTCCGGAATGGATCCTGTTCGCATCCAGAGGTACCACTGTAGTTGTTTATCTCCTTGACATCCGATGGGAGAGCGTTCCACAGGGCGGGTGCCACCACCGAGAAGGCAGAGGAGGGTGGGGCAGGCCAAGTCTGACCGCCCCCTTTTTTCTCCAGGTCGTAGAGTTGGAACTTCTTCAGGGGCAGGGGGGACCCCAAGAACACTGGCTTAAGGCCAGAAGAGGCAGCTTCTCTCTACAATAGCCCTCCCTCTAGATGTTGGGCCCGTCTTGTTTTTGCTGCCCCTCCAATCCCAGGTTCTTTCCCAGGCTCGGGGGAGGTGTGTTTCCTTCCTTTGCCCCCACCCCCATCTCACTCACCACGTACTTGGAGTTCCGCTCGCTGACCACGTTGGCGCTGGTGACCTCGAACAGGAGGCGCTGGGGCACGAAGCTGCCCCGCGATTTCCTCCAGAGCTCCTGCAGCTGCCGGGTGAGCAGGTTGCTGCCCCTGCGCTCTGTCGGGGGGCTGTGCTCTGCAGCGGGGGGGGGGGGCAGAAAAGGAAGAAAGCAGATGTCAAGCTCTGGTGGGGGGGGTGTCCCTGCTTCCTGGTCTGCAAGAGCTCAAGCTGAAGATTTGGTGACTCCTATTTCTGGCATGGAGAAGAGCTGGGACCAAACACAGAAGAAGAACCTGCAGGATCAGGCCATCTTCTTCTCCCAGTGGCCAACCAGATGCCCGTTTTAGGAAACCCACTGGCAGGATCTGAGCACAAGAGCCACACTCTCCACTCCTGGGATTCAGAAGCAATTCTTTCTCCTCCCTGAATTTGTCCAATCCACTTTTAAAGCCCCTGAGTTCTAGTGTTCTGAGAGAGGAAGGCAAACGCTTCTCTATCCGATTTCCCTGCTCTGTATCACTTCCACAAACTTCCGTCATGTTACCCCTTGCTCGCCTTCTCTCCAAAAAGCCCCTTCATAGGGGAGTCCCTCCATCCTCCGGATCCTCTTGGCTGCCCTTCTCTGAACCTTTTCCAACTCTACAGCATCCTTTTGGGGGCGAGGCGACCAGAACACAGTGTTCCGTAGCGTCACACCTGGGAGTGATCATCCTGCCAGTGGGCTAGTTGCTTCTGAAGGGGCTGAACATTGGCTGGCATCACAGGATGGGCACTGCCCCCTTTCCCCTCGTTTCAGGTGCAGGCAATTCCCTTAACTGCAAGCCCCTGCCCAACGTGCTCTCCTTTGCACCTGCACACTGACCATGTGCCCGCAAACCACCCTCCCTGCTGCCGGCTCCAGGGCCCTACCGGCGTCCTCCGTGTCTTCGCCCAGCAGGTCTGGCTCTGGGGGTTGCCCTTGCCCAGCCACGCCAATGTCCTCGTCGTCCTCTTCCTCCTCCTCATCGTTGCTGGTGAAGCTCAGTGTCCCGCTGAGCCGTGTGGAGAGGCCCTCGGTGTCATCCTCCAGCTCAGAGCTTTCTGGGAACTCTTCCGCTTCTGAGCTGCAGCCTGCCAGCCCGTCCCGCTCGCCCTCTCCGGTCAGCGCATGCCGCAGGCGGTGCAGGATGCGGGAGGCCATGGAGATGCTGTGGGGGGGGGGGGAGCCCTGCAGGGAAGAAGAGGCAGTTGGGTCACTCTCAGCAGGCCTCCCCCCCTACGCCATGGGGCAGGGGTTTCCCCAGTGGAGCGCAGTTTCTCTGCTTCCCTCTTTAGCACTTCCTTATATATACTATTGGCTTCTCAACACACACAAAAAGTGAAAATGTAACCAAAAGAAAACAAAGATTTAAACCCATAAAGCGTCACACCCCAAAAGGACAAAGTACAAAGACCCAGCACAGCTTCAAAGGGGGGTAGTAAAAGTATTGACTCGTACAAAGATTCCCTTCGCAAATAATAAAGATTCATGAAAATAAAATTATTCTCTGCCTGCGACTTCCATCATTATTCGGTATGAAGGTTCTACATAGTCCTAAATGAGCCAGGCATATGCATGTTCTGATGGCACTGAGCTTCCACATGCTGCAATACCTCTGTAAGAAGTAAGACAATGCCATACATTTCACAAACGGTGATCCAAACTCTGCCTTTTAGATACTCAAGAAGGGCCGTTTGCCAAACTCCTGAATACCAGCAATTCAAACTATTAAGATTAAAGATCTGCCCAGCCTGCTGTTAAGATGCAAAGTAAGTCCTTTTCGAATCCCGTTCTGTTTCCACATGCAGGCTCCAAAGCGCCAGGTGGAAAGATGGGAGTAATAGTTTGTTTCGTTATCCAAGAGAAATTGGCAAACACCTCTTTCCAAAATTCAGCCACATTTGAGCAGCCCCACCACATGTGCTTCTAGGTACCAACTACATGGCTGCCCCTCCAACACGGTGAAGATGTACCTGGAAGCGCAAATTGTGGAATAAGGCACCAGCCGTGAAGGAACTTCAGAGACAGCTATCCAGGTTGGACTGACAAAGACCTGTATAGAGTCTTGGCCCACAGGCCATTTTGTGGCACTTCCTTTGTGACCCACCTCTTGCTCTCTGGGCCTGGAGGCTGCTGTGGTGGCCGGCAGCTAAGGAAGGAACCCCAACAGATTCCTCAAGCTGCTCCCACAAAGCTTAAGAGGCACCCCTTATGAAGGAAAGTAAAAGGTAAGGTAAAGGTACCCCTGCCCGTACGGGCCAGTCTTGACAGACTCTGGGGTTGTGCGCCCATCTCACTTAAGAGGCCAGGGGCCAGCGCTGTCCAGAGACACTTCCGGGTCACGTGGCCAGCGTGACAAAGGTGCATCTGGCGAGCCAGCGCAGCACACGGAAACGCCGTTTACCTTCCCGCCAGTAAGCGGTCCCTATTTATCTACTTGCACCCGGGGGTGCTTTCGAACTGCTAGGTTGGCAGGCGCTCTGGGACCGAGCAGCGGGAGCGCACCCCGCCGCGGGGATTCGAACCGCCGACCTTTCGATCGGCAAGCCCTAGCCACTGAGGCTTTTACCCACAGCGCCACCCGCGTCCCCCTTATGAAGGAAAAGACAGCGCAAAATCTCAAAATAAACATATTGAGTAGAAGAAGAAGAGTTTGGATTTGATATCCCGCCTTTCACTCCCCTTCAGGAGTCTCAAAGCGGCTCACATTCTCCTTTCCCTTCCTCCCCCACAACAAACACTCTGTGAGGTGAGTGGGGCTGAGAGACTTCAGAGAAGTGTGACTAGCCCAAGGTCACCCAGCAGCTGCATGTGGAGGAGCGGAGACGCGAACCCGGTTCCCCAGATTACGAGTCCACCGCTCTTAACCACTACACCACATTTGCTAACTACTACAACACGCTTGCTAAGGGAAGACTGAAGCTGCTTTTGTCTTGGGACAAAATTTAGTTCAATTGATTCAACAAAACTGATGAACTTGATCCAGGGAGATCAGCTTTTCAAAGTCTGACAGAGATTAAGAGTCTTAGATTCCACACTGAGTAACGACTTCACTGTTCAGTAAATTCTTAATGTGGTGGATGGCCTTGATGACGGGATCGCAGGTTCCCAGTGTCTGGTTTCAAGTCTCTTAGCAGGCAGGCATCTTAAATCGCCACCTCCAGTGCCTGCTCCCTCGCCTCTTGGCACCCTTAGGTGACCCCCCAGCCCCCCAGCGGGCAGTATTGTCCACTTTGGGAGCCAGTGACCTATAGGAAACGGCCGAGTGAGTCATCTGGAGGTTTGCTGGGCTGCGGTGTCACCTGTCAGTAGGTGACAAGCAGCTCCACTTGTTTCTGCCGTTAAGTCAGGCGATAGAAGTTCAGAACAAGAAGTTTCTGGAGCTGTTTGGGAATGGATTTGGGTGGGGAAACCCACTGATGTGGGTGCACTGATCTGGATGGAGTTGTGCAACCTGTCTTACGTGGGAGTTGCATAGGGGGGTGTTACATGGTTTGGGGGTGGTCCTGGATTTGGTACTCTCAGGGCAGGAATCAGTGGCCAGGGATGCTTTTTAGAAGCTTCTGGAGAAAACAGGGCTCTCTGATACCTGCTGTGTCTGCATCCAAGCTGGGTGACTAACGCAGAGCTAGGCAGACTTCCGGCATGTGGGATCTGCTCCGTGGTTTTCCTGGAACTCCACAATCCACCAACCAGAGCCAGCTGCAAAAAGGTCTCTCGGGGAATGGATCCCGTTAGCCACTGTTCTCCATAAACCATGCACTGGAATTATCTGCGCAGAAAACTGCCAATCTTGCACCTGCTCAGGGATTTGCAAAACTCTCAAGACAAGGCAGCCAATTGGCACCCATATTTTACGGGAAAGAAACATGGGGTGAAAAGTGAATGGCCCTCATATAGTTTTTACTTGCTATGGTTATATTATTAGAAGTCAGTTAATCCCTCAAAGGTCCACAAGCAGATCCTGATTTACCTTGTGCCCACTCCGGACACTACGATGCCCACTCTGCCTTGGAAGACAGTTTGGAAACACCAACATCACAGATTCATCAGATCTCAGAATTGCAGAGCTGGAAGGGAACCCCGATGGTCATCTAGTCCACAGCAGGAATATGGCAGCGAGAGTGCTGGTTGGGGCCAAGCGCCCCACCGATTCTCTACCGTTACATGGGCTGCCTCCTTCGTTTGGAGACTCAGTTTAAAGCTCGAATTTTGGCTTCTAAAGCACTAAACTCAGAGGCGAGGCTCCTGTGGCCCTGCAGATGTTCTTTGGGCTCCCACGCCCATCAAGCCCAGCCAACATCTGGAGGGCTGCCGCTTGCCCTGTCCCACCCTGCGCCCCCTACAAGCCTGCCTGGGCTTTTGCATTCGGCCAAGGAGGTCCTGTGCTCCGGCCTGCCTGTAGGAGAAAGAAAGCTGCCAGATGTGAGGGTCAGGGACTGGGGGGGGGCATGGGGGTGGCAGCAGCTGCCCTGCACTTAATGGTGCTCTTGCGCAAGCCTCCCCGCCGGCCTTGTTTTGGAAGTTTTTGACAAGAATATGCAAACCATTTTCATTTCAGTCTGCTCTGCATTAACTGCTGCTTTATTAATAATGGCTGTTAATTGCTGCTCCATTTTAAGGGGGTGTGACATGGTCTTAACTGGACAATTGCTTAATTTTTAATATTTTGTGACCATTGTGTTTCTCCTGGTGCCTTGTGCACCATTTTGGAGGGGTAACTGAGCCCTAAAAAGTGGTTTCGAAAACCCGTAATAATTAGAGCCAGTGCAGTGTGCCGGTTAGGGTGTTGGACTAGGACTTGGGAGAGCCCAGGGCTCAAAGCCCAATACAGCCATGAAGCTCACCTTGGGGGCCAGTCACTGCCTCCCAGCCTGACCCGCCTCACCGGGTTGTTGCAGGGATTAAACAGGGAAGAGGGGAGGACCACACCCCCCCCCCTTGAGCTCCTTGGAGATATAAATGCAACCCAACAAAATGAAACATGATGATGAATCTTTGGTTTGTGGGGCTTTTCATATATATATATATATATATATATATATATATATATATATATAATCATTATAGTTTCTGTTTGACAATTTAAAATACTAATTTTTACATCCTTAAGATATCAATGATTTCTTCTCTTTCCATGTACAGCCATGTTGGTCTGCCGTAGTCTAAACAAAATAAAAAAATTCCTTCCAGTAGCACCTTAGAGACCAACTAAGTTTGTTATTGGTATGAGCTTTCCTGCGCATGCACACTTCTTCAGATACCTGCATGCACACGAAAGCTCATACCAATAACAAACTTAGTTGGTCTCTAAGGTGCTACTGGAAGGAATTTCTTTATTTTGTTTCTCTTTCCATGGTTCATTTTACATATCATAAATCCCTGTGTTTTTACAAAAACTAAAACATTCAGTATTATTGCATCCATCAAAACTTATTTACACTCTTTAATTTCTCTTCATGCTGCCAAAGCAGTTGCGGGGCTTTTCTGCCCTTTGTTTTGAAAGCCAGAGAGAGGGTCTCTCTGCAGAGGGTACTGGATATAGAAGGAAGGGAGAGAAGAGGCAGCAGAGGTAGCCTGAGGCATCCTGCCTGGCATGGGAGAATGCCCGCCCCATGCACACCCAGTGAGGAAGAGCAAAACAGTGCTGGCACTCAGCACCCTCACGTCCCCAGAGGTTTTGCGGTTCTTGTCCCAAGGGAGCAGCTGGGAGCTGAGCAGCCACAGGGGCAACCTGGGGCCTCGACGTGATGCCAAGGTGCCTCAGCCCCAGGTGAGGCAGGGCACGCCCGGCTCTTCCAGCCCATCATCATCGTTTTATTTGCATGCCGCCTTTCCATGGTTAAAACAACGCTCAAGGCGGCTGACGGCATGACAAGATTTACATAATTGGCAACGTAACAAAAGTCATAAACAGTAAATAAAACACATGAAAGCCCAGCCCATCTTGCTCTGGGGCGGCAGGTGCCAGGGCGGGCCTTGCCCTCTCTCCCCCACCAGGTACAAGGAAGCAGGAGGGGGGCGCAAGCAACCCCCGCCCCACATTCTTTGGAGGGCAGCTCAGGGCATTGCCAAAGAGGCAGGGGCGCAGCCCTGCCCTGGAAACCCTCCGCCCCAGAGAGCGCGCGCGGTCAGTCGGCAGGGGGCACTCTGCACATGCCCCGGGGCCCCTTTCTCGCAGCCCCACCCATGGCAGGCCCGAAGCCGCGGCCCCGTCCGGGAAAAGGTCCGGGGGCTTGGCGGGCGAGGACTCCCCAGCGGCGAGGAAGATTGCGCGCAAAGGGATGCGCGCTCTGCACATGCCCGGAGGAAGCGCTCTAGCAGCTCGTCTCGCCGAGGATGAAGCCCGGCTGGGGGAGCCAGGCTGGGGGACCTCCGTCCGACCCCCCCAGGCTCTTGGCGAGCAGGGGGTGGCCGCTCACCTGGAGGCAAAGGCGGCTGGGGGCGCCGGCGTCTCCGTCCTCCTCCTCCTCCTCCTGCGATGGCCGCTCGGGCTGCGGCGGCTCCTCCTCCTCCTCCTCCTCCTCCTCCAGCCGCCGCCTCCCGGCTCTCCGTGGCCGGCCTCTCCCTCGGCTCCCCCCGCGCGCCGGGAAGGAAGCGCCGCCCCCGCCGCCCGGGAGCCGGAGAGGCGTGCGCCCCGGCGGGCTCCCTTTCCCGAGGCGCCCCTTGGAGACGGGGCGAAGAAATCACAGGCGCGCCCTGAGATTTGGAGAGGGCGCAGCGCCAAGGCAACAAAGGAATTCCGTGGCGCGGAGCCGCAGGGCTGGAAGCGCAGGCGGCGACTCCCCGGGTGCCCCCAGCACCCACCAAATTCCCCACCAAGGGGCCGGGCACCCACAAAAATTCAGTGACAGGGCCGTGCGCGCCGCCTGGCACCCACGGCCGCGGGGCCAAGCTGGCGCTCCTGATGGGAAGGAGGGACCCCCGGGGCTCGAGATGCGTTTGCTCACCTTCCGTGACTTACCTGCCTTTTCTCCCCAAGATCAGTCACTCTCTCGTGACGCCTGGAAAATAGAAGCAGAAGCTTCCTTATGGCAGGAGGGCAGGAAGCTGTTGAGCCGGACCGTCGTCCACAAAAAGCTACGCAGCAAGAAATGGGTTTTTCGAAGTGCCCTGAACCTTGGATTGTTTCTCTCTAAATTTATCAGATTGCATTTATAGGTCATCTTTTTCTCCAAGCAGCTCCAGGAGGCTCTCGCCCTCCTCGTTGAATCCTCACAATAACCCTGTGAAGTAGGTTAGGCTGGAAGGGAGGGACTGGCCCAAGGTCACCCCTGATGAGCTATTATTATTATTATTATTATTATTATTATTATTATTATTATTTAGTATTTATACCCGGTTCATCTGGCTGGGTTTCCCCAGCCACTCTGGGCGGCTTCCAGCAAAATTATTAAATACAATGATTCATCAAATATTAAAAGCTTCGTGGCCAGGTGGAGGCTCAGACCCTGGTCTCCCAGGTTTAATGTCTGACACTCTAACCACTACACAGCGCTGCCTCACCACACTTCAGCAGGGTACCTCCCTTTCTCCTGTGCACACCAGTGAGCCTCTGTAGATAATATTGTGCTTGGAGAATAGTTTTTCTCCTCCCAGCACTTCAACTTGTGGCCACCCAATGAAGGTGACCATTGGAAGATTCAGGACAGAGAAAAGAAAGAGATTGTTCACACAGCTCCTAGTTAACCCATGGAACTTCAATAGGAGGTGTTGATGGCCCACTTGATGGCTTAAAAGAGAAGTGGACAAATTCACAGAGGACGATAAGGCTCCCTAGTGGCTGCTAGCTAGGAGAGCTCTTTTCTCCCTTCACTTTCAGTTCTCATGTGCATTGAAATAAAAACAATTAAGGTCTTATATATATAATAAATGTTCATAAATGTACCAAGAAAACACGTACATAAATATATAAACCACATGTCTGAAACAGCGCAGGAAAACAGCCATGAAGCCATTTTGGCTCCCAAACTGACCAAATGTTTTCTCTGCAAAGTCAAAGGAAAATGGAAAAGCCTCCCCATTGTCTTTTCCTTCACAAATCCTGTCTTAAGGGTATGTCTGTGTATGAATAGGGTGAGCCTGTGACCTGGCTCAGGAACTAAGTATTTATCATTACAAAAGACTGGCCAGGCTCCCCAGGGTATCCAATCAAGTGAGCATTAACCGGTAACCTGCAAGACAGGAGATAAACAAGGCACTCAGATTTCTGTTGTAGACCGCCCTTTCTGTGATGTAGGTATGATGTATCTAGGGGTGGTCTGGGACTCCAAGGCGGGCAATTTAAAATGTCTATATAAGGGCGGACACACCTTGGTTCTGGGTCCTCCTTTCCTGCGTGTAAGAGGAGCACCCTGTTGCAACGGATCAATAAAGATCAAACTTACGAGCTGCTTTGCTTCTCAATATTCTCTAGTTGGCCTCTGTTATTCTCTCCAACCGATGGA
The DNA here is from genome assembly GCF_027172205.1 of Podarcis raffonei. NCBI lineage: Eukaryota > Metazoa > Chordata > Lepidosauria > Squamata > Lacertidae > Podarcis > Podarcis raffonei. The sequence continues at coordinate 99,215,530 of NC_070607.1, read as the reverse complement.
GAACCTGCAAAGGACTCTATAAGGGCTCTTGTGTCCCCCAGAAGGGAATAAGGGCAGATTTCCATTTATTACAGCATCTGGAATAACATAGACGAAGAGTTGGCTGCTGTGAGACCAGAGGGCTGGCCAGAAGGGGCTTGGGCCTGATCCAGCAGGCTCTTACACTCGTCAGTGACAATGATCTGACTCGCCTGGTACAGCTTCCTTTGTGAATGTTGAGGTTCACTGTTGGTTAAACAACCTTGTCCTTGGGTGGCCTCCTCCTGCCTCCACCTTCCCTGTCAGGTGTCACTCAGCTGGTTCCTCCTTCCCTCCTTAACTTCTGCCTCCTTTTTGGGTGCACTTAGGATGGCTGTGGAAAGGCCAGAAACGCCTTGAGAGAGTATTTGGCCAATAGGGGTTCAGTGGACACATGCAAATCAGCGCATGTTAAGAGGTTTTCGGGTGCCCTTCAAGAAACATCTGCCTGAAGATGAGCCTCTGGAGGGGGTGCAGACTTAGAGGACCCCCACAAAGGCCATCTTGCCAAGGGCTCCTCCAACCTGGAGTTGGCCCTGTGGAAAATGGTCTCCATTTAAAAAAAGGTTTTTTTTAATTAACAATTTCAACATATCAAAATATCAAAACATATTATATTCATTATTTTTTCCCCTTTTTCTTTCCCACCTCCCTATCAAGTCCCCCCCCAGACTTCCCTCAGCTCCTTTCGCTGATTTCTCATAACATATTGTTCTCTGCATATTGTAAAAATGTATAAATCCTTATATTATCTATCTAATATATTAACAATCAATAAATTTGTGTATGTTTATTCAAAACCTGCCAAGGAGTCCAATTCATTTTGTTGTCTTTTTAGGTAATTTGTAAAAAAGTTCCCGTTCTTCTTTGAAGCCACAGTTGTCCTTGTCTCGCAGTTTGTATGTCAGTTTAGGCAGTTCTGCATAGTTCATCAATTTCTCTTGCCACTGTTCTCTTGTTGGGATTTCCTCGTTCTTCCATCCTTGTGCTATCAAGACTCCATTTCCCATAAAGACCTGTCCTCCCCCCCCCCAAATCTTTCTGTGCTGAATAAGGGGGACGGAGTGGCTCTTCTTTGCAGAAAGGTTGCTATGTTGGGACTTTTTTGTTCAGGGAAATGGTGAGCCAGAGGCCGAATGATAGAAATTTCAAATTCCTGCCGTGGACAGAGAAAAGTTTCCCTCCCTCTCTCCTAACACGGGAACTGAGGGGGGCCCAATGAATGTCGGGAGATGCAGGGCAGGGAAAAGAAATGACTTCTTCGCGCAGCACAGAGCTAAACTGGGGGATTTGCTTCCACAAGGAAGTCATCAGGGTGTAATAAACAAAAATCTGCCTTTATTCCCTTCTGGGGGACACAAGAGCCCTTATAGAGTCCTTTGCAGGTTCTCCATCGGTCGGAGAAAATAACAGAGGCCAAGCAGACCCGCTGAAAGAGGCGGTTATTAAACCGCTTCTTAAAAAACCATCTTTAGATGCGGCCACGATGGCCAGCTATCGCCCAGTCTCAAATCTTCCATTCTTGGGCAAGGTGATTGAGCGAGCGGTTGCCGAACAACTCCAGGCATGCCTGGAAGAAGCGGACCATTTGGATCCCTTCCAGTCGGGATTCAGGCCTCATCATGGGACTGAAACTGCCTTGGTCGCACTGGTTGATGATCTCCGGCGGGCTAGAGACAAAGGTGAGAGCTGTTTCCTAGTTCTGCTGGATCTCTCAGCGGCGTTTGATACCATCGACCATAACATCCTTCTGGACCGTCTTGAGGGGCTGGGAGCTGGGGGCACTGTCATACAGTGGTTCCGCTCCTTCCTCCTGGGCCGTGTTCAGAAAGTGGTGGTGGGGGATGAGTGTTCAGACCCCTGGGCTCTCACTTGTGGGGTGCCTCAGGGTTCTGTCCCCTCCCCCATGCTTTTCAACATTTACATGCAGCCACTGGGAGAGATCATCAGGAGGTTTGGGCTGGGTGTTCATCAGTATGCGGATGATACCCAGCTCTACCTCTCTTTTAAATCAGAACCAGTGAGGGCGGTGAAGGTCCTGTGTGAGTGTCTGGAGGCGGTTGGAGGATGGATGGCGGCTAACAGATTGAGGTTGAGGTTGAATCCTGACAAGACAGAAGTACTGTTTTTGGGGGACAGGAGGCGGGCAGGTGTGGAGGATTCCCTGGTCCTGAATGGGGTGATTGTGCCCCTGAAGGACCAGGTGCGCAGCCTGGGAGTCATTTTGGACTCACAGCTGTCCATGGAGGCACAGGTCAAATCTGTGTCCAGGGCAGCTGTTTACCAGCTCCATCTGGTACGTAGGCTGAGACCCTATCTGCCTGCGGACTGTCTCGCCAGAGTGGTGCATGCTCTGGTTATCTCCCGCTTGGACTACTGCAATGCGCTCTACGTGGGGCTACCTTTGAAGGTGACTCGGAAACTACAACTAATCCAGAATGCAGCAGCTAGACTGGTGACTGGGGGCGGCCGCCGAGACCATATAACACCGGTCTTGAAAGACCTACATTGGCTCCCAGTACGTTTCCGAGCACAATTCAAAGTGTTGGTGCTGACCTTTAAAGCCCTAAACGGCCTCGGTCCAGTATACCTGAAGGAGCGCCTCCACCCCCATTGTTCTGCCCGGACACTGAGGTCCAGCGCCGAGGGCCTTCTGGCGGTTCCCTCATTGCGAGAAGCAAAGCTACAGGGAACCAGGCAGAGGGCCTTCTCGGTAGTGGCGCCCGCCCTGTGGAACGCCCTTCCAGCAGATGTCAAAGAGATAAACAACTACCTGACATTCAGAAGACATCTTAAGGCAGCCCTGTTCAGGGAAGTTTTTAACGTGTGATATTTTACTGTATTTTTGGTTTTTATGGAAGCCGCCCAGAGTGGCTGGGGAGGCCCAGCCAGATGGGCGGGGTATAAATAATAAATTATTATTATTATTATTATTATTATTATTATTATTGAGAAGCAAAGCTACTAGTAAGCCTGATCTTTATCGAACTGTTGCAACAGGGTGCTCCCCTCAAGACACACAGGAGGGAGGAGGAACCCAGAACAAAGGTGTGCCTGCCCTTATATAGACATTTTAAATTGCCCGCCCTGGAGCTCCAGGCCACCCCTCCATACATCATACCTACATCACAGAAAGGGCGGTCTACAGCAGAAATCTGAGTGTCTTGCAGGTTACCGGTTAATGCTCACTTGATTGGATACCCTGGGGAGCCTGGCCAGTCTTTTGTAATGACAAATACTTAGTTCCTGAGCCAGGTCACAGGCTCACCCTATTCATACACAGACATACCCTTAAGACAGGATTTGTGAAGGAAAAGACAATGGGGAGGCTTTTCCATTTTCCTTTGACCTTGCAGAGAAAACATTTGGTCAGTTTGGGAGCCAAGATGGTTTCAGGGCGGTTTTCCTGTGCTGCTTCAGACATGTGGTTTATATATTTATGTACGTGTTTGCTTGGTGCATTTATGAACATTTATTAAGACCTTATTTTTTATTTATTTCAAGGGCCACCAACTTGGATGGCTTTGAAAGAGGATCAGGCAAATTCGTGGAGGGGGAGAGGGCTCTTGAGGGCTCCCGGCCAGGGTGGCTCTGCTGTGCCTCCGCAGTTGGTGAGCTGGAAATGGGAGGAAGGGAGAGGGATCTTGTGCTCGATTCTGTTTGCAGGTTTCCCAGAAATAACATCTAGGCCACCGTGAGAAGAGGATGCAGCCAGGAGCTACTAACATTCTTACATAAATCTGTAAAACTCCTCATACTGGAGAGACGCCATAGAATCGTAAGAGTTGGAAGGGACCCCCAAAGGTCATCTAGGCAACCCCCTGCAATGCAGGAATCTCAGCTGAAGCATCCCTGACAGATGCCCATCCAACCTCTGCTTAAAAACCTCCAAGGAAGGAAAGAGGGGTGTTTCCAGCTCCCCTCACCCGCTGCCCTTAGAAGCCTTGCAAATTGCTGCAGGAGAGGAGCTGTGAGTGACAGCATGGCAGGGGCTGTCTCCACACCAAGGGGAAACTGTCAAGCTCCCTTGCTATTTTTGTTACCGGATGCTGAATGTTGTTTATGCAATCTTGTTCTATTTAGAGTTCTGAAATATTGTTTCCCCCCATGTTATTATATTTGCTATTGAGTTGTTTTGATATGTTATTAGGAAATTCTTTTTGCACTGTTTGGTGTTGAAATGCATTTCGGTTTTCTTTGCTGCGTGTCTCTTTGAGCATTATTTTTTTTGCGAGTGGAAAAGTAGCAAAGAAATGAAATAAGTATTACCGCATTTTTCCGTGTATAAGACGTCCCCTATTTTTTGGGACTCAAACTTAAGAAAACGCACTGCACTCTCCATGTATAAGACGACTCCTTATTTTAAACTTCCAAAGTTTAGGAAAAAATATAGTCTTATACACGGAAAAATACGGCATACGCTTGACTGCACTTTGACAAGAACATCTCGCCCGCGTTTGGGAAGAACTCTGAGTTGTGTGCAAGTTCCGGTTATGGAAACATAATGTTCCCTGCACATTCTGACCTGATTTCCCTGGTGCACAAGACAAGAGCCCTTCTGCGAGGCCAAGGACCCACCTTCTTCATCAAACTCGCTTGACTGCCTGATTTCCTTTGGCGTTTGTGGCCGGGCCAGCCTGGCTTCTTCAAAACACACCTGCAGCCAAGGAGGTCAGGGGGTGTGACCCAAATTCCAGGCAAGAGGAAGATTCCTTCCCTCCTGTGGAAAAGAAGCAGTGGGGAGAAGATTGGGGCGTGAGCAATGCACAGTAAGAGAGCTGGGGGTTAACTCCCTGTGGAAGATTCCTTTCCTCCTGTGGAGCATTCCTTTAAAACAAGAACAACTGCACCACCCCACAGGTCATTTACGATACAATAATCTTTATTGTCATTTGTCCCATACAGAACAACGAAATTGAAAAATCTACATAAGACATTCAAAACCCAACCAGCCTGCTATCCAAGCTATCCCAACCTGGTTAGCCCCCTAAATACTCTGATAAAGTAAAGGTAAAGGGACCCCTGACCCTTAGGTCCAGTCGCAGACGACTCTGGGGTTGCGGCGCTCATCTCGCTTTATTGGCCGAGGGAGCCGGCGTACATCTTCTGGGTCATGTGGCCAGCATGACTAAGCCGCTTCTGGCAAACCAGAGCAGCGCATGGAAACGCCATTTACCTTCCCGCCGGAGCGGTACCTATTTATCTACTTGCACTTTGACGTGCTTTCGAACTGCTGGGTTGGCAGGAGCAGGGACCGAGCAACGGGAGCTCACCCTGTTGTGGGGATTCGAACCGCCGACCTTCTGATCGGCAAGTTCTAGGCTCAGTGGTTTAACCCACAGCGCCACCTGCATCCCTTAAATAACAAACAAACAAAAAACAACTCTGATACCCCATTTTTAAATACAATATACTCCCATAGAGACTCCTTACACTGCGTATTTCTTTTCCAGGAGGAGGATGGGCCGTTGGAGAGCACTCTTTGGGTTACTGTTATTATTATTATTTATTAGATTTACATACCGCCCTTCATGGGCATAGCCAAGGGGGGCAGGTGGGGCAGCTGCCCCCCCAATCACCTGAAACAATATAAATGCTTCACTAACTGACTGATCACATTGGTTCTGCCCCGCCCTAACTAAAGTTCTGCCCCCCCGAACAAAAATCCTGGCTACGCCCATTCCGCCCTTTATCCAAAGATCCCAGGGCTGTTCACAACAGAATTTTTTTTAAAAAATGAGAACACAAAGTACATAATAAAACGAAAACAAACCAATGAGCTGCCTCCCACAAACACATTTAAAAGGCCATGACATGTTAATCAGCCAAATACCTAGTTGATGGAGAAGTCGAGCTGAGTGTCATCTGCATATTGCTGACAACGTTCTCCCAAACTCCAAAGTGATGCTTTAATGAAATAAATGGGTGTTACTTTCCCCCCAGCTGTGTGTGTGCTTCCTTGGCCTTGAGGCTTTGGCAGCTGGGTCTCCCTGTAGGTTGTGGAGGTAAAGGTAGTCGTGGTGCTGGGAAAGCAAGACTGTCCTTCCGAATGCTAGGAATACCGCATTTTTCACTCCATAAGATGCACCTGACCATAAGACGCACCTAGAATCATAGAATAGAATCATCGAATCATAGAGTTGGAAGAGACCACAAGGGCCATGGAGTCCAACCCCCTGCCAAGCAGGAAACACCATCAGAGCACTCCTGACATATGGTTGTCAAGCCTCTGCTTAAAGACCTCCAAAGAAGGAGACTCCACCACACTCCTTGGCAGCAAATTCCACTGTCAAACAGCTCTTACTGTCAGGAAGTTCTTCCTAATGTTTAGGTGGAATCTTCTTTCTTGTAGTTTGGAACCATTGTTTATCGTTTAGTCGTGTCCGCCTCTCCGTGACCCCTTGGACCAGAGCACGCCAGGCACTCCTGTCTTCCACTGCCTCCCGCAGTTTGGTCAAACTCATGCTGGTAGCTTCCAGAACACTGTCCCAGCATCTCGTCCTCTGTTGTCCCGTTCTCCTTCCGCCCTCCATCTTTCCCAACATCAGGGTCTTTTCCAGGGAGTCTTCTCTTCTCATGAAGTCTTGGAGCCTCAGCTTCAGGATCTGTCCTTCCAGTGAGCACTCGGGGCTGATTTCCTTCAGAATGGAGAGGTTTGATCTTCTTGCAGTCCATGCAACTCTCCAGAGGCTGTGCCTGCAGCCGTGGGAAGCGGCAGCGGTGGGGGCAGTGGCAAAGTGGGAGGGGGTGGGAGGGACGGAGAGGGTGGGAAGGTGGGCAAGCAGCTGGGGTGGACATAGTGCCTATGGGCACCTAATTTTTCTTGGAAAAAACCACAGCTGCTCCCAGTGGGGTGACCTGGCTTTGATCAGGCGACAGTGATGAGTTTAAGTTGGGAGAAGCTGAGTGCTGCCCACCTCAACACTTTCCTCCCCTCACTCCGAAACAGGGCTAATTATGTCTACCTGCGCTCCTGGGTACTTAATCCTGACAACTATGACTTTGGCCATTTGGACTTTGACGGTGAGTGGCTCAGCCCTGCCTCGCCTTCTTGGGAGCCCGAGGGGGGCGCGCGAAGGCAGCTCTGTGTCCCTCCCACCACCAGCCCCTCAAAGCCCAGCGGGCTCCCTGCGCACTGAACGGGGAGCCCGACACTTGTCGCCTCCTCACTGTCAGTTGGCACCTGAGCGCAGTTTTGCCTCCCAGCCCTGCTCCCGGCCAACTTGAACCCTGTTAAACTATGGAACTCACTCCAGCAAGAGGCAGAGGTGGCCACCAAGCAAGACAGCTTGAACATGATAAAATCAGGGAGGAAAAGAAGGCTATCGACAGCAGGCAGCTGCAATGGCTGTTCTCCGCCTGTACTAATGGAGGCAGCCCTGCTTCTCAATACCACTTGCTATGAACCAAAGGAGGTGGGGAGAGTTGTTTTCATGCTCGGATCAGGGCCTTGCAGGTTTCCCTTTGGAGCAGCTGGTTGGCACCGTGGGAGCAAGAAGTTGGAGCAGAGAGGTTGATAGCTTGATCATAGCTGTCCACTTTGCCCTTTTCTTGCAAGGAATCCTATTCGGAGTAAGGGAATTTCCCTTAAAAAAGGGAAACGTTGACAGCTATGAGCTTGATCCAGCAGGCTCCCCTTATGTTCAACATCCTAGGAATCCCAGCTTCCCTCTAACAGGCATGCATGCATAATTTTATTTGTATGACACCTTTCCACAGTTCAAACTGTGTGAGCCAGTGTGGTGTAGTGGTTAAGAGCGGTAGACTTGTAATCTGGTGAACCGGGTTCGTGTCTCCGCTCCTCCACCTGCAGCTGCTGGGTGACCTTGGGCCAGTCACACTTCTCTGAAGTCTCTCAGCCCCACTCACCTCACAGAGTGTTTGTTGTGGGGAGGAAGGGAAAGGAGAATGTTAGCCGCTTTGAGACTCCTGAAGGGGAGTGGAAGGCGGGATATCAAATCCAGACTCTTCTTCTTCTTCAAACTATGCCCAAGGCAGCTTACAACATGGAAAAAACTACATGGCAGCAACATAGAAAAATTAGCCACAAACAATCAATGAAACATCCAAAAATGCACACCCAAACGGAACAATTCCCACAATTCTGCAGGGGAGAAGGAGCGGGAGCCCAAGACTAGTTAGGAGGCTGGAGAGGAGAACCCTAACTCTTGGTCTGATGTCTTGCCTATAGAGCCCGTGCAGCCGGAAAAACGCCAGGTTGATGATGACTCCTTCGATGATGACGCCTATGATAAATTCTTTCTGGAACAGTTGGGGCAGGCCTTTGCTAGCAACCAATCCCGCCCTCTGCTCCCGCTGCCAACCTTTGCCTCGCCTCTCCGCGCCTCGCCTCGCCGCAACGGCCCCAAATCTGTGAAGCTTTATTATATTTTCTTTTAAAAATAAAAGCAGCAAAACGCATAATGGAAGCCCAGTTTCGTGATTTGCTGGGAGTTTTGCGTATCTGAATTTGATATGTAAGAAAGGAAATCTCTCCAAACAGCATAGAAATGAGCTGAGAAATGATAGCTCTCCTAGAGAGCTGAGAGACCTTGCGCTGCCAAACCCAGTTCTGGAAAAGTGGGCCCTGCAGGGTTCAAGGTGCCTCATCTTGCCCACAGCCCAGATCACTGCAAAGCGGGGCAGAAGGGGAACTCACTCCTCCAGAGCCCCGAGGGGCCAAGGGCTCCGCCCTCCGCTCTGCTGGGCTTTGCTCAGTGAATCAGGGCCTTTGTCAAGAGTGATGATGACACAGAAGCCACAGACACCTCACTAATCCTTCTTGGCCCCAAAGGTGCTACTTAGGAGGAAAGGGATTCCGTCAGACGGTGGAGGAGCTGGAAGGGGGATTTCCCCAGAGCCACTCTGCAAGCAGGCGGAGGGATTAAGATGCTGTTGGTCCTGAGCTCAAGGGGGAGGGGGTCCCCAGTTGCATATTCCTGCATTGCAAGGGGGTGGGACTTGAGGACCCCCAGGGTCCCTTCCAACTCTACGTACACTTCTGCTCTTCTATGACCCTCTTTCACCTCCGTTATGCCGCTAGGCAGGAGCTCTGGGCCGTGAGGAAAGAAGGCAGCAGGAAAGGCAGCCCCCACAGGCCTTGGGACTTTGCCCAGGCCAGGCCACGGTGGCTGCGTCCTCCTTCAACGGGCGGAGGTTGTAGGGCTCGTGCCCCACAAGGGATGGAGGAGCAATGGAGGAACCTAGAGGGGCCTTTGAAACACCTCCCCCTTGCAGCTTCTCTCCCACATAAGCCCACTTCTGGTCTTTAGAGGGGGGGCAAGGTTGGGGGTCAAGGCATGGGGCGCTGTACAAACATATGCTTAAGAGAGGCATTGTCCTTGCCACATCTCCAACACTCAGCTCGGGGAAAGCCACAAAGCTGTAATAAACGAAAAATCTGCCCTTATTCCTTTCTGGGGGACACAAGAGCCCTTATAGAGTCCTTTGTAGGTTCTCCATCGGTCGGAGGAAAAACAGAGGCCAACCAGAGAATATTGAGAAGCAAAGCAGCTCGTAAGCCTGATCTTTATTGATCTGTTGCAACAGGGTGCCCCCTTCACACGCAGGAGAAGGAGGACCCAGAAGAAAGGTGTGTCCACCCTTATATAGACATTTTAAATTGCCCACCTTGGAGTCAGAGACCACCCCCAGAAACATCATACCTACATCACAGAAGGGGTGTAGCTCAAGACCACCACCCCAGATACATCATACCTACATCACAGAAAAGGTGGTCTACAACAGAAATCTGAGTGCATTGTTTACCTCCTGTCTGGCAGGTTACTTGTTAATGGTCACTTGATTGGATACCCTGGGGAGCCTGGCCAGTCTTTTGTAATAAGTACTTAGTTCCTGAGCCAGATCACAGGCTCGCCTTATTCATACACAGACATACCCTTAAGACAGGATTTGTGAAGGAAAAGGCAATGGGGAGGCTCCTCCATTTGACCTTGCAGAGAAAACACCTGGTCAGCCTGGGAGTCAAAATGGCTCCATGGCTGCTCTCCTGTGAAGCTTCAGACACGTGGCCTATATATCTATGTACGTGTTTGCTTGGCACATTTATGAACCTTTATTATATACATAAGACCTTAATTTATTTATTTCATAGCCAGGCAGACATTTCTCCAGATTACACAAGGACCTTTGTGAAGGGAAAGCTGGAGAGTCCTGTGCCGCCCTAAAGACGACAATAGTTATTATGGCAGGAATGGTTGCGGTCAAAAGCCAGATGCCTAGCCTCTGGAAACAGACAAAATAGTTGGGTGGGTAGAAAAAACCTCACTGGGTAAACTGGTGTCTCCCTGATGGGTCATGGAATCATGTACTGTTGCAAGGGGCCACAAGGATCATCTAGTCCAACCTCTTGCAATGCAGGAATCTTTTGCCCAACGTGGGGTTCAAACCCACAACCCTGAGATTGTGTCTCACGCTCTACTGGCTGAGCTATTCCAGGGATCTTGAAGTTACTGAAGTGCTTTTAGCAAACAAGTGGTGTCTTCAGTGCGGGTCCCTGCTGTCTGGGACAAAGGGTGCTGTTCAAAAGAGCCGGGCTGGGTGCCTCCCCCAGCCCTGAAGGCTGACCTTCCCGTTGACTCCAGCGAATGCCACACAACGTGCGTCATGCAAGGGAATGTGAGGTACATGGTTACAGCCCCAAGACCCTGGGTCCAAATGCTGTTGTTGCTGCTGAGCAATAGCTCCCAATGGCTTGTGGATGACCCACTCTTGGCCCGCGAGGCCCCCAGGGGAAAGAGCTGGCTGGTAGCAACTCTGGCGCAAGAGGAAGTTTGCTGCAAGCAGAGAGGTGGTTGGGATTCTGTCAGGTGAAGGAAACATTTGACACCAGAGGTGATTTTCCAAACAGTTCCTGGCAAGGGGAGTGGAACAGGGCTCCCTGGCGAACTCTCCTTCTCGGAAGGTTTCCAAGGACAGGTTGGATGGCCATCTGCCAGGGATGCTTTAGCTGCGATTCCTGCCCTTTAGGGGGTGGACTAGATGTCCCCTGGGGGTCTCCTCCAAATCCACACCTCTAAGATTCTATGAGTGCTGATGATCTAAAAAAAAGAGAGGCTGTGTGTGACCCAGGAACCAGTAGTCTTTTCCATGAATTTGTCTTTCAAAGCCATCTAGGGATGGTCCCTGTTCCCTGTAGCAGTGAGTTCCATAGTTTAACTCTGTGCTGCCTGAAGAAGTGAGCGAGGAAGGATGGAGCCTGCTCCTTGTGCCCTGCTGGGGGCTGATCTTCCCCCAGACAGACAGTGGCCATGGGGAGTGTTTGGGGTGGGGGTCAGGGAGAGAAGGCAAGGAGGACACCTTGCTGGCAGGACAGTAGCTGCCCCACCCTACCCAACCTCCAGAGAATCCGAGGGGGCCTCCTGCTCAAGCCTTTTTGAAGCAGGCAGGATTCCATCGTTCCACTTCAGAGAGAAATTATACTTTTTTTAGAAACACACACCTTTGAAAGCATGCTTTGACTTGCAATGTTTATTTTGAAGAGAGAGAAAATATCCATCTGGAACTTGCTCCATGTCGGAGCCCCACGTCAGCTTCCTACGAAATAGACGCACACAAACAAACAACATTTTGCTTACTGGTTCCTGGAAATTACCGTAAGTGTCACTGGGAAAAAACGATCTGGACCAGGAGCCAGCAGCAGTGACTGGCTGTGATCCACCCAGCTTCTGTCCCAGCCCAACCCGGGGAGGGAGGCTGCTGAGCTCAGCCCTGAGCACCATTCAGAGCTGCCTCCCAGCAGGAGCACCATGAAGTCCACCAGGTTCTCCTTCTTCTCTGTGATGGGTCCCGTCCTCATCCTCTGGGCTCAGCTGCCGTCGGTGCCCGCCCCATGTGAGTTTGGGTATTACTTGGAGAGGTGAAGAATTGGGGAGGTTTGGGAGTTGGGGAGCATGCTTGGTGAGCTGTGGTTCCTGCACCGCAGGGCGTTGGGCCAGGTGTCCCTTGGGGCTCCTTCTATGAGGGGCATGGCCTTAACTGGTGATAGCATGCCAGGATGGGGTGGAGCCCACCTGCCAGGGCTAAGCCTCGCCTGAATTTGAGGGATTCCACCTCCCTCCCCAGTCACAGCCCTTTGCCCAACACCCCCAAGAAGCCTGGACACGAAGGTGTCTCTCAGGATCCACAGCATCCTCACATGCTCAGAGAACCTCTCACACACCCTGTTGAGACGCACAGGCCCAGAAGTTTTGCTGGGACTCTGCAGGTTGGGTGGACAAGCCCTGAATTTGAAGATCTACCTGCCTGAAGGTTTCAGGTTGGTCAGTGATGGGCAGCAGCTGGTCAGTGAGCTGCCTCCTTTGGGCCAAACAAGCCAGAAGGCTTTTGATTTACACCCTAGAAATTCACTTCTGTGCATTGACCATACAAAACTCTGCGATGGGATTTGGGCAGGGTAGGGTTCAAATTCGGGAGCTTCAAAGGGGGACTTTGATTGTAGTCCTCAAATGAAAAAGCCCAACCCCAAATTCTGGTGAGAGTGGAGGAGAATCTGGCTCAGGAGAGAGATGAGGCAGATATATGGCTGACTAGACAGGCAATGGCAAAAGTTTATGATGTCCTTTCTCTCTTTAAATAAGGGTGGGGACAACAAAGGCTCTTTCGCCACCTTCACCCTCTAAGCTGCTGAAAGGAAGGGCTTGTCCACACTTCCGAAAGTCGTGCCTAGAAAGCTCAGCTCTTTAGCACTGAATCAAAACAAACGGCAACTCTTGAGAAACTCCATTGCCATTCATCCTGATTCAGTGCTAAACCACAGGTTTTCCTAGAGGAACAGTGGGGCAAGCAGAGGTGAGCCCCAAGAGAAGTTTGGGGGCTCATCTAGAAGTGGAGTTTTGTGTAGGAGGCCTGTAGGCAGACTGTGCATTTAACAAGAATCATAGAACTGTTGGACTGGACCCTCCAGGGTCCGTTAGTCCATCTCCCTGCATTGGAGAACTTACATTTAAAGCATCTAGAGCAGACGGCCATCCAACCTCTGCTTTGAAACCCTCGACAGCTCTTACCGCTAGAAAGTTCTTCCCTAAGGGTGCCACCCAGCTGTTGCTGTGCTTCTGGCTTCCGTCAGTGGACCTTGAGGCTCTAGCAAACACAAAGCAGCCTGAGTTTTTCCCATGCCAGATACAGCCCATCTCTGACCAGAGGAAGGTGGAGGTGCTGGAGATGATGGTAGGACCTCCTGGCAAGATCCGAAGGGTGTCAGCGTCCTGGAAGAGAGAAGCCGACTCCAGCAGCCTCTGACTTCCAAAGCAGCCTGTGCCTGAGTGTCTGCAAGTTGGGTCTTGTGGGGGAAAGGGAAGGTTCAGGAAGCCAAGCAATGAATCACACGGCCTTTGAGACTCTAAAGGGAGAGGGCTTGGGTTAGGGGGTGGTTAGGTGTTGAAATCCTATGCGTCTCCCAAGGTTCAGATGTAACAGATGATGTCAGCCTCCTTGGAGCAAAAGACAAATGACTCACGGATGCCCGGAGCCTGCCCTTTCGGAAGGGTGATGATGCCTAGAAAAACTTCTGGCGGGCAGGGAGACTTCCATACTGGGGCAACACATTCTGGAAGAGTGTTGTGTATCCGCCACCTGAATCAGCTCTGGGTGGCGGGAGGTGTCTACTTTTGCATTCTTACAACTGGTTCTCCTGCATTCCCTGGGCTCTGTGGAGTGTGTGGAAAATCCTTGCTTGTCTAATGGTGCCATGAGGCTGCCCTCCAGGTTGGCACAAAGACGTCAAGTTTCCTATTGTTCTCACCTGTGGCCCCTCCCATTTTCCCATGCCTCTGGGGCCAAAAAAAATGAGCTCTTCTCTCTCTCTCTCTCTCTCTCTCTCTCTCTCTCTCTCTCTCTCTCTCTCTCTCTCTCTCATTAGTCAGACAGCCTGATCATGCAATGCCCCACCTTCAAGCCTTCTCCTGCTTTCCTGCCCTGTCCCAGACCTAGTCCCAACTCCTCTCTCTTCCCTTCAGAGCCCTCCTCCCTCTCTGGGTCCCTCTGTTCTTCTCTCCTGAGAGATCCAGTCAGGGGGGTAGGAAGGGGGGCGGTGGGAGTGGACCGCCCTGGATGCCCTCGCCTGAGGGGATGACATTCAGCACGCCATCCGTCCATGACTCCCAAGCCTACCCCAACCTGTCAGGGTAAGGGGCAGAGCTGTGCCGTTTTGCCAGTGGCATTCCCCGCTTCCCCCTTTGTTTTGACCGCTTGGAGGGGCTTGGGGGTTGTGGGCGGGTGGCGCTGAATGTCCTCCACAGGCAGCTCGCTCCGGCCCTGGCTGCAGGGTGTGAGCGCTGCTTGGGCACCCAGTTGGCTATCCCGCGCCTGGGAGGGCACCCTCCGTGCCACACACCCCTCGGGAGCACGCACGCCCTGGGCAGCGTGGGCATATGCTCTGCCGCTGTTGCCAGTCACCTCCAGTTCCTCCATCATTGGATTCCTGAAGGTCTCTCCCTGGAGATATGGCAGTGAAGAGCAATGGACTTTGAGTGTCTCTTAGCAACAGAGGAAGCGGAAACAGAGGAGTCAGCCACGGGTCCATCTAGCCCCATATTGTCTACACTGACTGGCAGTGGCAGTCCATGTTTTCAGGCAAGGGAATGATTCCTAGCCCTACCCAGAGATGCCATTGGAGGCTGGACCAGGGTTTTCTTCGCCCTAGCTACATTTCTTGTCTTCCTTGTAAGCTGCTTGGAGGCTGTGCTGCAGTCAAGCACTGTACGAATTCTGTTGACTCAAGAGAGATCAATAATACAGTTTCAGACGTGTGCAGCACCTTTCCAAAGGACTCTGACCGGTGTGGCGACCCCAAACCGCGCTTCTTCTACAACTCCACCTCCAAGGCCTGCGAGCCCTTCACCTACAGAGGCTGCTCGTGGTTCCGCAACCGCTTTTACACCATCGAAGAATGCCAGCGCCACTGCGGAGGGACTGGTGAGTGGGGGTGAGAGGGGGGTGGGCCCAGATGTGGGGAAGGACCCCGACCCTCTTGACTGACAGAAACCCACCCACCCAGGCATCTTGAAGCACAGGGAGCCCTTGGGACCTGGGTGGGGGGAGCGGGTGTCCCGAACTTCTTCACCTGCTCTGCCCCTGTGCCATGTAGAGGTGGTCAGGCATAGATGTGGCTCAAAGGGTTGCTCCACTCATCCCAGCATCCCAGAGTCGAGGGGCAGGCCTGACTGGGACCCATCACTCAGCATCCTCCTAGAAGGCCTTCCTTACGGAGAGGGGTGGAAAAGAGGCGAGGGAACACACTAGGTGTGTGTGAAACTCTGCAGGGTGTGAGAAAGTGGGCAGAGATTGTTTTCTTCTCCTTCTCCAGAACTTCATGGAGTCATTGTGAGAGATTCAGGGCAGACAAAAGGAAGGGTTTTTTTGCACACAGCAAATAGCTGAAATGTAGAATTTGTTCCTGCAAAAGGAATTGACAGTCACCAACTTGGAGGGCTTTAAGAACCGAGCAAATTCATGGGGAGGATGACGCTACTAGCCACAAGGTCCATGCACGACCTCCCCTGTTGAGTCAGTCTTGCTCTGATGTCCTTCATGCAATCTTCTCCATTGGGGCATGTGGTTGGCCTCTGTAAGAACAGGAGGCTGGACTAGATGGGCCCAGCAACCAGGATCCCTGAGAAATCTTAAGAGGGCTTTTCTCCATCATTGATGAAACCTCCCTCCCACCTCCTTGCACCCACCATTCTGCCCCTTTTGGGAACGCTCCTTGAAGTTGAAGACTCATAATCAGGGGCTGCAGAACAGCAGCCTAAGGTCCCCTCCACATCACCCCCAACGACAACCCTGGTTTCGCTCTCTGTGTTGCAGAAAAGCCTGGCTCCTGCCTCCCCAGTCCTCGAAACATCACCCTGGAGTGCTTGGCCAGCTGCCTTCATGACGGAAACTGCCCGGGGGATCAGAAGTGCTGCTCCTATGGGTGCGCCTTGCGCTGCTCTGAGCCCGTCAAAGGTGAGACCCAGAGGTTGCTGGGGGAGGTGGGGGGCTACTGGTACCCTTCAGAGAAGTGGCCTCTGTCAGGGATGATTCAGCTGTCACTCATGGGCTCTCAATAATGCTGTGAGAGCAGAGTGGTGCTTCTGCGGCTGGAGCAAGCACTAGAAGGTCTGCTTTCCATGGAGTGTGAGACTAATTCTCCGGGCTGTGGGTTCAAGCCCCACATGGGGCAAAAGATTCCTGCATTGCAGGGGGTTGGACTAGATGACCCTCGTTTCCCAGTCTAAACAGACTCAGTTCCCTCAATCTGCCCTGAATCTTCCGCCAGTTTGGCTGGATGACCCCATCAGGTTCTAGGATTATGAGAGATGGAGAAACCTACCTGCTTTCTCCCCACATTCTGTCGTGTCACCTCTCACTGACTTCCCCCACCCCAAAACTAAACAGCCCCTAACGTTTCATTTTTTTATGATTTTCAATTTTATACATTTCAATAATTTCACAATCATTTTAACATTTTGAAACTTCCTTCCCCCTCATTCCACAGTTCCTTAAATTTATTTTTTATATTTTCTGCATATTCCAAATTAACTTAACTTATTCATTTATTCATCTACAACAACAACAACAACAACAACAACAACAACAACAACAACAACAACAATAATAATAATTTTTTATTATTTCTACCCTGCCTATCTGGGTGGTTTTCCTCAGCCACTCTCGGCAGCTTCCAACAGAAGGTTAAAAATACAATAAAACATCAGTCATTAAAAACTTCCCTAAACTCTTATAAAACTGCAGGTTATTACAGTAATCTTGCCAATGTTCTTATCTGTTTACAGTTGATTTGTAAATATTCAATATACCGTTTCCATTCTTTTATTTTAAAAAAGTTTGTTATCTTGATTTCTTATTTTTCCAGCAAGTTTCGCCATTTCTGCATATTCCATAAGTTTTTGTATCCATTCTTCTTTCGCTGGGACTTCTTCTCCTTCCCATTTTTGGGCAAGTAACATTCTTGCTGCTGTGGTCGCATATGTGAATAAATTTCTATACAATCTGGTTAGTCCTGTCGCTATAATTCCCACAAGGAATTATAGCCCCAGATGTTTCGACCTTTCTTCACAGGGGAGTTGCTCCACCCCTGTCCTCCTTCCGAATCTTCACCAAGAGCGTAGTTAATGTCTGGGACTCTCTCACTCTTCCTTCCTCTCCCTTTGCCATCCCAGATATTTGCAAGCTGCCTCCGGATTACGGTCCCTGCCATGGCAAGTTCCGGAGCTGGTATTACGACGAGCGTGACCAAAACTGCAAGAGGTTCATCTACAGCGGCTGCCTCGGCAACGAGAACAAATTCAAGAAGCGAAGGGATTGCCTGGCCAGGTGCAAGCCAGCAGGTGAGCAGGCTGGAGACCCAGCAGGGAAGGGGGCTATCGATGGCTACTAGCCAGGGTGACTAGGCTTGACTAGGTTAAAAGAGGGGAAATGGCCAGCGGAAATACGAGACCAAAATGAAGAAAAGTGTACGGAAGAATGGAAGTACTTTTCGGCCTCTTTTAAAAAGGATTATAGCAAATGAAATTGCAAGCAGGGTC
The DNA here is from genome assembly GCF_027172205.1 of Podarcis raffonei. Lineage (NCBI taxonomy): Eukaryota > Metazoa > Chordata > Lepidosauria > Squamata > Lacertidae > Podarcis > Podarcis raffonei. The sequence goes on along the minus strand of NC_070607.1, from coordinate 99,197,963 downwards.
TTGCAGCGTAAGCAATGGAAGGCTAGCAAGAATGAACTAAATGAAGAAATGCGTAAGTTTTGCATTTCAGGAAGAAACATCATAAATGCAAGTATGGGAAGTCAAATCACCAAGAAATGTGGATAAATTGATTTAGCACAAGGTTTATAAAACCAATTAAAAAATAAATATAAAAATGAGCAGAAACTGCAAGCAGGAAGCTTTTAGTTAACATTGCAAAGGATCTTTGTACGGATGCAGGACTGATTCTGAGTAAATGTTGCAGAAGGTTCTTGGCAGTGACTGGAAGGGAACTGCTGGATCCTCTGATCCACTTCCAGTTGACTGCAGAGAAGCCATTTCTCAAAGGCAGAAAAGTGTAGAAGCCGCCTTAGCTGGAAAGGAGCCCCTGCCGGTGGCCCAGTGTTCTGACAATGCTTTCCTCTTTTTCCAGGGTCTTCCTAAGTCTTCCTCGCTCACCCACTGCTTGGCCCAAGGCCCTCGACCTGGCCAGCCTGCGATGGCCTCGTGCCAGAACAGACAGCCCCTCCGCGCGCATTGCACAGACAATCCGGGTGTATGAATGAATCAATGTTTCTGTGAAGTGATGACAAATGTCTCCGCTGCTGCGAGAAACTTCCTGGTGGTTGACGTGTGCTTCGCCCAAGGGGGTGTGGCATTGCTCCCGGTGGGGTGCAAAGGACTGTCTGCATTCTCCAAGAGCTTGCACCCTTCTTCGTATGCATGTCCATGCTGGCATGTGGCAGATGAAACCAGGCAGCCAATGGCGCTTGCAGAAACTCTGTTATGAACTCTCAGAGGAGGAGGAGTGTTAGGATATTTCCGTTCCACCTTAAAAGGGAGCAGGATGTTTGTGTCACAGCCTGCGTATTTCCTGTCTCACAGGATGTTTCTGTTGTGTCTTTGCTTTCGTTTCTTTCTTTTTGCCTAAGCATACCGATGCAGGCGGTCATGGTTTCTTTGTTCTGACCAACGCTGAATAAACTGTAAATATGCTCTCCTGCTGTGCATCTTTCGCTGTGTGAATTCTGCTGATAGAGTGTGCACCAGCCTAAGAATGTGGCAATATATTTTCTGAGGCTTCGTGCCGCTAATTGCTGATATTGCCTGTCTACGGGAGGTCGATGGATCGTCCGGCAGCCGGCTTGAGGGCTATGATGGACTTTGTCTCCCTGGCAGTATCCCAACAAGGAGGAGGAGGAAGAGGAAAGAGAGGTCTGGCTTCCTTGCTGCCACCTCACTTGAGTGCTTCCTGGGTGCTTCTCCCCACCTGCCACCACTAGCCTGTTCTTCCACAAAAGAACACTCAACTGGAGGGCACATAGAATCATAGAACGGCAGAGTTGGAAGGAACCCAGGAGTCATCTATCCCAACGCCATGAAATGTAGGAATCTCAGCTCAAGCAGCCCTGAGAGATGGCCACCCAACCTCTGCTTAAAATCCTCCAGTGAAGGAGTCCACCACCTTCCAAGGGAGTCCATTTCACTTTCCAGCAGCTCTTACCATCAGAAAGTTCTTCCTAAGGTTCAGGCGGAATCTCCTTTCTTGTAACTTGGATCCATCGGTTCAGGTCCTATCTTCCGGAGAAAAAGGAAATGAACCTGGTCCCTCTTCCATGGGACAGCCCTTCAGATATTGGAAGAAGGCTCTCATCTCACCTCGCCATCTTCTCTTCTCCAGGCTAAGCATCCCCAACTCCCTCAACCGTTTCTCACAAGACTTTGCTTCCCCTCCCTTGACCCTCTTGGTCACCCTCCTCTGTGCACCTTCCACCTTGTTGGGGTCTTTCTGGAGCTTTTTTGCAAATGCGAATGAAGAGCAACTGCTTTGGCCAGTGTTCAAGGAGAAGGTGTAGCAGCCCATGCAGGGCTTCCCTTTCGCGGTCCAAAAAGCTGTAGTGTTCCCAAAGCAAGGAAGGATTGGACTCTGATTAATAGAAGATTCGCTGAATAATTGTAAGAACTTGGAATACAGAAACGGGAAGCAAGAGGAAGTCGAGGAAGTAAGGTTTAAGAAATTAGGACATGAAATGGTACTTGTTTTTTGTTCTGTTAATGTTTGTTGTTTGTTTTTGTATGTTCTGTTTGTGTTAATATAAAAATTGTTTAATAAAAAATATTATAAAAAAAAAAAAGATTAATAGAATACACATGAGGCTTGACCAGCAAGACTCTGGGAGGTGGTGCCAATAATAATTCCTCTCCACCCCTCGGCCCAGGTCGTTTTATTCACGAAAGAACTTTTTACACAGTGTTCGTAAGAACCAATCAGATTTCCTCTAAGCATTTCAAAAAACCCCACGTGGGGACAAAGTTAAAAGTTAAAACTACAAAGAGCTAATTTGAGTATGCATAGTAGTCCAGAGTAAATAAAATAGGAAACAAGGAATGCATTCAGCAACCCTGAAGGTCATAAACAAGCAGTAAACAGGAGAGGAAGGATAGCAAGGAAAGATTAGGCATGTTTATCACCTCAATGTGAAACTATTTCCTGGCCCTAAGATTAACAGAACCAAGGAAAGGTACACCAAAGCCATCGACTATCTTGCCTGGTGAAGCAACTGGCCTGTGTATTTAGAAAGCTTATACGTGCCTGTCAGGCGTAGAGAAAGCAAATGGCAGAGATGAAGAGGCTTGTGGGATTCGATCAGAAACTATTGTCAATGAATCAAACCCAGTCAACGCAATGCTTTCATGGAGGACACAATGGCTTGCTTCATTTTTCAAAATTCCTCATAGCAATCCCACCTGACCCCCACACTGGATATCTGCACCCCTACAAAAAAGCCACAGATGTGAGGAGTGGAGAAGAGGGGTCAGGTTGTGTTGGCAGGCAAGCAAGGCTTGGATCACGACCTTTGTAGGGGGTGCTGAGGTAGCAAAGAGGACACAGGAAGGCAGAGAGGAACAGAGTGACAGCGTCCCCTCCAGCCTCCTTTTGAGGAACCTTTTGGGGGCCACATTCCACCGGGTGTAATCTCTTGGGAGCCACATACCCGGGATGGGAGGAGACTGAAGTTAAATGTGGTCTCTCCCTTCTCCTCCTTCCTTCCTTCCTTCCTTCCTTCCTTCCTTCCTTCCTTCCTTCCTTCCTTCCTTCCTTCCTTTCTTCTCTCTCTCTCTCTGCATGGGGGGGGGGGAGGCAGAGCTGAAGGGGAGGGGCATAGACAGCACCCAAAGCTGGTGGCAAGGGGCCCCTGGTCTCTCAGCTTCCTTCCAGGGCCTCTGGCAGAGAGCTGTCCTTTCCCATTTCCTGACATTCATTTTTATTTTTTAAAAAGATATTTATATACCATTCACCAGGTGAACTTTGCAAAGCAGTTTACCTAGGGATATGAAAGCAATAAGCCTCAATAAAGCACCTTTAAGTTATTTAATAAAACAGCCAAGGCAAGCGACAAACAGTCTTTTCATTTATTTATTCTTGGAAGCTCAGCTGTCTCCCTGCAGCCCCGGGGAGTAGCTTGCTGGGAAGGAGAAGCTGCCTCAGGTGGAATACTGGGAGCAGCCGGCTCTTGTGGGATCACAGAATTGCGGAAGTCGGAAGGGACCCCCAGGTTCATCTAGTCCAACCCCCAGCAATGCAGGAGTCGCAGCTAAACAATCACTGCTTTTAAAACTTCCTGGGGGTGTTCCTGGGACTTTCTGCATGCTGAGCCTGTGCTCTGTGGATGACAAGTAGTCCTTCTCCAAGGCTTAAATGGCAGAGTGGGCTTCATACACTCACAGATCAACTGTGTTTTGGGGCAGATCAAGGGGGGCTGGGGAACGGGGTAGGCACTGTTGGGATATTTCCGTTCCACCTTAAAAGGGAGCAGGCTTTGTGAGTCACAGAGTCTGCGTATTTCCTGTCTCACAGGATGTTTATGTTGTCTGTCCCTTTCGTTTTCTGCTGTTTGCCTGAGCAGTCGGAGCAGACGGTCATGTCTTCTTTTGTTCTGACCAACGCTGAATAAACTGTAAATATGCTTTCCTGCTGTGCAACTTCTGCTGTGTGAATTCTGCTGTTAGAGTGTGCACAAGCCTGAGGCTTCGTGTCGCTAAATTGCTGATACTGCGTGACTACGGGAGGTCGATGGATCGTCCGGCACCGAGCTTGGGGGCTCAGATGGACTTTATCTCCCTGGCAGTATCCCAACAGGCACTTCATTCTGGGTGCTCCCTGGGTGGCTCCATCCCTCAGTCTGGAGCCCCTCACACACCTCAAGAGGTTCCTGGGGGGGGGGGCCCTCTGCCCCAGTTGCTCTCCTTGTCCCTCCTTCTCTTGCTTAACCTTATTGGAATCTTTGTTCAGAATTGTCTCGCTTAACAGTGTGATTTTATCATATCATTGTAACATTGTCTTTGGGGGGATTGGAGAATTGTATTTTTGAAGGGGGGTTTCTACACTCAAGCTTTATAAAAAATAAATTATGAAATAAATATGGTGCTTTTATATTGTTGGTATTGTAATGGGGTGTGTGTGTGTGTGTGTGTGTGAGAGAGAGAGAGAGAGAGAGAGAGAGAGAGCGAGCTGCCTTGGGTGATGTGTACCTATCTTAAATAAAACCAATCAGATTCTCCCACTTTTCCATGGCTGCAGGGATTAAACTCCTTATATGTAGTGGAAGAGCCAGTCGTGCTTCTCTGGAGGTCTTTTCATGGAGGAGAGGCTAATATGGAGGAGAGGCACCCACGGCTGCTGGAATGACCACGGTATGGCTGCTGGTGTGTCAGACCCAGGGATGCCACACAGGTGTGGTTTCAGTTTTGCTCTTAATGTCAATCCAGTTTTGATGACTGGCAAAACTCAGTCAGCAGGAGCAGTGAGAAGCAAACGCCTGCTTTGGCCAATACATCAGCAACCGAACAGGAAGGCAATTGAGGTGGCCAGACAGATTCATCAGATCCTGCAGCACCAAAGCAAAGGGTCTGGTATCTGCCAGGCAAGCTGATAGCTGAGAGGTGTTTGAAGTGTGGGGTCCTGCTCCACCAGGTATAGGTTTAGGACACTTACCATATTTTTCCATCTATAAGACGCCCCCAAGTATAAGACGCCCCCTATTTTGGAGGACTCAGATTTAAGAAAATGGGGGAGATGGCCCAGAGTATAAGACACCCCCTAATTTTTGACATTTTTTTTAGGGGGGAACCTAGTCTTATACACAGAAAAATATGGTAACAGCAACTGATGGGTTTAGGGGAATGCAGGCGGGCTGTTTTTGAAAAGGCCACTGCAGACAGCTTTAGAAAAGGCTACTTTGGTCATTGGTAAAAGGGAAAAATAGAAAGCATGTCGTCGTCATCATCACCATCACCATCTAATATTATTTCTAGTTATATGAGATAACTAGAAAGATTGCGGAGGAGGCAAAAACTTCTGCAGAGGAGGCAAAAACTTCTGCAGAAACTGCACAGGAAAAGTTAGTACCAGTCTGCAAAAAGTTGGAAGAACATGATGCGGCCCTGTCTTTATTGGAACTACAGAGGAAAAGTAGAAATTTGAGACTAAGATTGATCCCAGAAAGTGAAAAGGACAATTTGATAGACTTTCTTACAAAAGAATTTCTGGAATTTTGGCAGGACAACTTGAAAGAAGAGGAATTCAAGATAATAACTGCTTTTAGACTGAGCAGCAGACAAAACAGAAGGAGCCCAAGAGACTGCTTGATAACTCTGAGATCTCAGGAAGAGAGAGATAAGATATTAAATTTACACTTTCAAAGAGCCCTTGAGATTGAAGACTTTCGTGTGCAGATTTTTAAAGATATTCCTAAATATATCTTGGAAGTGAGGACCTACTACAAGGATTTGGTCACTCTATTGAGAAAGAACAACATACCATTCAGATGGGAGTTTCCACAAGGCTTGTCTTTCAACTATAAAGGAAAGAAAATCAAGATAAAAACAGTGCAAGATAAAGAACAATTTTTGGCAAGGAACGAGGAGGACCTTTTGAAGGAAACGGTGGAACCTACGGACCTAACAGAAGTACCAGACATTTCAAACCTAGCCTTTGGGCTTAAAACACCAACAGAAGAAGATCTGCTTGGAGCAGCTGGAGGAATAACTAAGTAAATAACAAGATGTCTCTGCAAATTTTAAGTTGGAATTGTAATGGACTGAATCTTCCCAGGAAAAGACGTGAGGTTTTTCAAAGTGGCTAACATTCTCCTTCCCTTCCTCCCCCACAACAAACACTCTGTGAGGTGAGTGGGGCTGAGAGACTTCAGAGAAGTGGGACTGGCCCAAGGTCACCCAGCAGCTGAATGTGGAGGAGCGGAGACTCGAACCCGGTTCCCCAGATTACAAGACTACCGCTCTTAACCACTACACCACACTGGCTAAGACAAAACAGTGATCTATGGTAGATCTGCCTTGCCTAAATCCAGCTTGCTCCTCCGCCAAGATAGCCTCAGTGTCCATCCAACTAGTTCATTTGATATAGAGGTGTTTTGCATATAATTTGCTAGGTATAGGTAAAAGACTAATAGGTCTGATACTCGTGGGGTCCAATGTGGGGCCATTTTTATAAATTGGGATGATTATCGCCTTGGCCTACCCTTCGGGAAATAGGCCTGTTGAATCAATGGGGGAGAATATTGTCGCCAGCAGGGGGGCCCACCACCCCATGTTGGTCTTCAAACGTTCTGCGGGAATATAATCTATGCCCGGAGCCTTGTTGTTCTTTAGCTGTGCGATCAAATTCTCTATCTCCTCTGTGGTTACAGGTGGCCAGTGAGGTGAAACCTCTGGTTGAACACTTGGCTGGTTAAACTAAGCTTCCTTATCATAAAACAACTGCAACGCAACACCCAGCACTGCTGACAGTGGGCCTTACCCTCCAGTATTATCATTATCATCAATTAAATTTCTATACCACTGCAGCCCCAGAAGCAGCTGGGCATGTTTAGCCTGGAAAAGAAGAGGCTGAAAGGAGATAGAATAGCCATCTTCAAATACCTGAAAGGCTGCCGCATGGAAAATGGAGCAGGCTTGCTTTCTGCTGCTCCAGAGCGCAGAATCCAAACCAATGTATTAAAATTACAAAAAAAAAGGAGACTGTGATTAAACATAACTACTGCAATGTGCTCTATGCCGGGTCATTGAAGGTGACCCGGAAACTACAACTAATCCAGAATGCGGCAGCTAGACTGGTGACTGGGAGCGGCCGCTGAGACCACATAACACCGGTCTTGAAAGACCTACACTGGCTCCCAGTACGTTTCTGAGCACAATTCCAAGTGTTGGTGCTGACCTTGAAAGCCCTAAATGGCCTCAGCCCAGTATCTCTGAAGGAGCGTCTCCTCCCCCATCGTTCTGCCCGGACACTGAGGTCCAGCACTGAGGGCCTTCTGGCGGTTCCCTCCCTGCAAGAAGCCAAGTTACAGGGAACCAGGCAGAGGGCCTTCTCGGTGGTGGCTCCCGCCCTGTGGAGCGCCCTCCCAGCAGATGTCAAAGAGAAAAACAACTACCAGACTTTGAGAAGACATCTGAAGGCAGCCCTGTTTAGGGAAGCTTTTAATGTTTGATGCATTACTGTGTTTTAATATTTGGTTGGAAGCCGCCCAGAGTGGCTGGGGAAACCCAGCCAGATGGGCGGGGTATAAATTATTATTATTATTATTATTATTAGAAAAAACTTTCTGACAGTAAGGGCCATTTGACAGTGGAACTGTCTCCCTTGTTATTGGGTGGAAGTTTCTAAGCAGAGGTTAGATGGCCATCTGTCATGAATGCTTCAATTGAGATTCCTGCATTGGTTCCTTCCGACTGTACAATACTATGATTCTATTGTCCCAAGTCAGTGCCCCAGCACTCCACCTACATCTTTGAGGTTTGCTCGGTGCGTAAATGCAGCCTGCATGCTCTCCAAGTTCCTCCCAAATGTCACAAGAGGGGGGAACCAGGCAGAAGGTCCAAACAGAATGACAGCTGAGCCTTGGGGCTCCACAAGGGAGCTATTCCTAGCAAATTCACTACACTCGTTGCTCAGGTTTACTCGCAAAGAATCTTCCCAGAAGATCAGCTTCCCAGAAGATCCTGCCTTGGAATCCCTGGTGCTGGAACTAGATCCCCTGCTGTTGGGCAGAAAACAAAGCTGCAGCTCGGCTTTCTTAAAGGCTCTTTCTGGTCATGGATCTCACATCTCTCAGGCAGGTCCTTTAAGGACCCTCTTTGAACAGGAAGAGGTTTAGTGGGAAGGAGACAAGGGGCAACTTGACCTAGAGCCTGGTTCTCAAAGGGTGTGGCAGGAGAGGATGGGAAGAGTGGCAGAGAGATTCAAGGACAATCAAAGAAGCATTTCAACATCACAGGGTAGTATAGTATCAAAATTATTCTTTTTATTTGTGGAATATGCATAGATACCTTTTCAAAATGAGACCAAGACCATTGGCTATTCTTCAACTGTTCTCCATGACATATTGTTGTGGAAAGGGATTTTCAACTCTGACAAAGATCAGAAAAGAGCAAGGCTTCTTTGTGTTGATGAGGAGACGAGAGTTTGCTTGTCTGAAATTAGACCTCACATAAATGAGATTACCCGGCAAAAGTAATCTCACACCTCTCAGAGAGTTTGTAAAAGCCTCATTTATAATTATATTTTGGGAAGGATTCCTGTCCTGATGCAGGAACATTAAACTTTCTGGCTGTCCCATGATCACGTTATGAAGGAGTTGTGTTCTGTGTTACAAATCAAGCCCTGCGAGGAGTTGTTTGTTTTTGTTTTCCAATCGGTTTCATGGGCTTGTCTCCCCAGGCGTCAAAGGCAGGCTTCCCATTATTGAAGCCCCACCCAAACTCATGAGGCCAACTCGCCTCCTCCTCCTCCAAGCCAATGTCTGGGTCCTCAGCATCCTCGTCGCTCCACGAGTCGTGGTAGGCGTACGCATTGTCGGCAGGCCTGTCTAACCCGTAATCCAGTTCCTTGTCAAAGGCATCTCCATCGCCGCCATTGTCCGCATCGCTGGCATCGGAATTGCTGCCCTCATTCCCTTCATCTTCAAAAATGTCGTCTTCATCATCGTTGTCACCCTTGTCATCAACTTTCTCTGGTTTGTCCTCAGGCTTGGGCTTACTCTCAGGGGCAGGTTTCACACTGGACCCTGGCTTTTCATGGGATGCTGGTTTGTCACCAGATGTGGGCTTGGCGTGGTCCACATGCCCAGAATGATGCTCTTCAGATGTGGGTTTAGCATGGTCCACATGCCCAGAAGGATGCTCTCCAGGTGTGGGCTTGGCGTGGTCCACCTGCCCAGATGGATGCTCTCCAGATGTGGGCTTGGCGTGGTCCACATGCCCAGAATGATGCTCTTCAGATGTGGGCTTGGCGTGGTCCACCTGCCCAGAAGGATGCTCTCCAGATGTGGGTTTAGCATGGTCCACCTGCCCAGAAGAATGCTCTCCAGATGTGGGTTTAGCATGGTCCACCTGCCCAGAAGGATGCTCTCCAGATGTGGGCTTGACATGGGCCACCTGCCCAGATGGATGCTCTCCAGATGTGGGTTTAGGATGGTCCACATGCCCAGAAGGATGCTCTCCAGATGTGGGCTTGGCGTGGTCCACATGCCCAGAAGGATGCTCTCCAGATGTGGGCTTGGCGTGGTCCACATGCCCAGAAGGATGCTCTCCAGATGTGGGCTTGGCGTGGTCCACATGCCCAGATGGATGCTCTCCAGATGTGGGTTTAGCATGGTCCACCTGCCCAGATGGATGCTCTTCAGATGTGGGTTTGGCATGGTCCACATGCCCAGATGGATGCTCTCCAGATGTGGGCTTGGTGTGGTCCACCTGCCCAGATGGATGCTCTTCAGATGTGGGCTTGGCGTGGTCTACCTGCCCAGAAGGATGCCCTCCAGATGTGGGCTTGGCGTGGTCCACCTGCCCAGATGGATGCTCTCCAGATGTGGGCTTGACATGGGCCACCTGCCCAGAAGGATGCTCTCCAGGTGTGGGCTTGACATGGGCCACCTGCCCAGAAGGATGCTCTCCAGGTGTGGGCTTGACATGGGCCACCTGCCCAGAAGGATGCTCTCCAGGTGTGGGCTTGGTGTGGTCCACCTGCCCAGAAGGATGCTCTCCAGATGTGGGCTTTGTGTGGACCACATGCCCAGAAGGATGCTCTCCAGGTGTGGGCTTGACATGGGCCACCTGCCCAGAAGGATGCTCTCCAGATGTGGGCTTGACATGGGCCACCTGCCCAGAAGGATGCTCTCCAGATGTGGGCTTTGTGTGGACCACATGCCCAGAAGGATGCTCTCCAGGTGTGGGCCTGACATGGGCCATGGACCCAACAGGAGGAGCTGGCTTCTTGTCCGTTACTGGCTTTTCCCTGGGGCGGGGTCATAGAATCATAGAATCATAGAATCATAGAATCATAGAATCATAGAATCATAGAGTTGGAAGAGACCACAAGGGCCATCGAGTCCAACCCCCTGCCAAGCAGGAAACACCATCAGAGCACTCCTGACATATGGTTGTCAAGCCTCTGCTTAAAGACCTCCAAAGAAGGAGACTCCACCACACTCCTTGGCAGCAAATTCCACTGTCGAACAGCTCTTACTGTCAGGAAGTTCTTCCTAATGTTTAGGTGGAATCTTCTTTCTTGTAGTTTGGATCCATTGCTCCGTGTCCGCTTCTCTGGAGCAGCAGAAAACAACCTTTCTCCCTCCTCTATGTGACATCCTTTTATATATTTGAACATGGCTATCATATCACCCCTTAACCTCCTCTTCTCCAGGCTAAACATGCCCAGCTCCCTTAGCCGTTCCTCATAAGGCATCGTTTCCAGGCCTTTGACCATTTTGGTTGCCCTCCTCTGGACACGTTCCAGTTTGTCAATGTCCTTCTTGAACTGTGGTGCCCAGAACTGGACACAGTACTCCAGGTGAGGTCTGACCAGAGCAGAATACAGTGGCACTATTACTTCCCTTGATCTAGATGCTATACTCCTATTGATGCAGCCCAGAATTGCATTGGCTTTTTTAGCTGCCGCGTCACACTGTTGGCTCATGTCAAGTTTGTGGTCAACCAAGACTCCTAGATCCTTTTCACATGTAGTGCTCTCAAGCCAGGTGTCACCCATCTTGTATTTGTGCCTCTCATTTTTTTTTGCCCAAGTGCAATACTTTACATTTCTCCCTGTTAAAATTCATCTTGTTTGTTTTGGCCCAGTTCTCTAATCTGTCAAGGTCGTTTTGAAGTGTGATCCTGTCCTCTGGGGTGTTAGCCACCCCTCCCAGTTTGGTGTCATCTGCAAATTTGATCAGGATGCCCTTGAGTCCATCATCCAAGTCGTTGATAAAGATGTTGAATAAGACCGGGCCCAAGACAGAACCCTGTGGCACCCCACTAGTCACTCTTCTCCAGGATGAAGAGGAACCGTTGATGAGCACCCTTTGGGTTCGGTCAGTCAGCCAGTTACAAATCCACTGAGTGGTAGCATAGTCAAGACCGCATTTTACCAGCTTCTTTACAAGAATATCATGGGGCACCTTGTCAAATGCCTTGCTGAAATCAAGGTAGGCTACATCCACTGCGTTCCCTACCAGGCTTGTAATTCTGTCAAAAAACGAGATCAGGTTAGTCTGACATGACTTATTTTTCAGAAATCCATGCTAACTATTGGTGATCACAGCATTCCTTTCTAGGTGCTCACAGACTGTTTGCTTAATGATCTGCTCCAGAATCTTCCCTGGTATTGATGTCAGACTGACTGGGCGGTAATTATTTGGGTCCTCTCTTTTCCCCTTTTTGAAAATAGGGACAACATTTGCCCTCCTCCAGTCTGCCGGGACTTCGCCTGTTCTCCAGGAATTCTCAAAGATGACTGCCAGTGGTTCTGAAATCACATCTGCCAGTTCTCTTAATACTCTTGGATGCAGTTCATCTGGCCCTGGAGACTTGAATACATCTAGACTAGCCAAGTATTCTTGTACTATCTCCTTAGTTATTCTGGGCTGTGTTTCCTCTGCTGAATCATTTGCTCCAAATTCTTCAGGTCGGGCATTGTTTTCTTTATCGGAGAAGACTGAGGCAAAGAAAAAACAATTTCCCCCCCCTTCCAGTAGCACCTTAAAGACCAACTAAGTTAGTTCTTGGTATGAGCTTTCGTGTGCATGCACACTTCTTCAGATACAGATACACTTCTTCAGATATCTGAAACTGAGGCAAAGAAGGCATTGAGTTCAGCCCTTTCTGTGTCCCCTGTTTGCATTTCACCATCTTCTCCTCTGAGTGACCCCACTGTTTCTTTGTTCTTCCTTTTGCTACGAACATACCCATAAAGGCCTTTTTTGTTGCTTTTAACCTCTCTAGCAAGCCTGAGTTCATTCTGTGCTTTAGCTTTTCTGACTTTGTGTCTACACGTGCTGGCTATTTGTTTGAATTCCTCTTTGGTGGTTTCCCCCCTTTTCCATTTTTTGTACACATCCTTTTTTAATCTTAACTCAGTTAAAAGTTCTTTAGATAGCCACCCTGGCTTCTTTAGGCACCTTCCATGTTTCCATCTCATTGGTATTGCCTGAAGTTGTGCTTTTACTATCTCCCTCTTAACAAACTCCCAGCCATCATGAACTCCCTTTCCTTTTAATATTACTGTCCATGGGATCTCACCAAGCACTTCCCTAAGTTTTATGAAGTCGGCTTTCTTAAAGTCGAGAAATTGAGTCCTAGTATGCTTGGCTGCTCCTTTCCGCTGTATAGTAAACTTCAGAAGAGCATGATCACTCGCGCCTAATGATCCTTCCACTTCTACCCCACTAACCAGGTCATCAACATTGGTTAGGACCAGATCTAAAATGGCTGTTCCTCTTGTTGCTTCTCCCACTTTCTGGACAATGAAGTTGTCTGCAAGGCCAGTGAGGAATCTGTTTGACCTTATGCTCTTGGCTGAGTTTGACATCCAACAAATATCCGGGTAATTGAAGTCCCCCATTACTACTATCTCCCTTCCTTTTGCATGCTTGGCCATCTGTTCCAGGAAGGCACCATCTATGTCCTCCGTTTGGCTTGGGGATCTATAGTAAACTCCCACAATGAGGTCTCTGTTATTCTTCTCTCCCTTAATTTTGACCCAAATGCTCTCACTTTGGCTTTGAGGTTCTAAATCTTGGATCTCTTCACAGGTATACACATCCCTGACATATAACGCCACTCCTCCTCCTTTCTTGTCTGGTCTGTTTCTCTGAAATAGATTGTATCCCTCCATTATTACATTCCAATCGTGGGACTTATCCCACCAGGTTTCAGTGATGCCTATTATGTCATATTTAGTTTGCTGTACCAAGAGCTCAAGCTCATCTTGTTTATTTCCCATGCTTTGCGCATTAGTGTACAGACATTGAAGTCCATTAATCATTCCCCCGTGTCTCTTATTTAAGGATTTTTTCCTCCCACCACTAGGTCTGCGTGCTGTTTGCTCCATTCGGTCTATGACATTTGGATGATCATCTTCATCAATTGATAGACTCCTACCTTCAGGAGCACTGTCTCCCTCCCCCACATTAGTCAGTTTAAAGCCCTCCTGATGAGGTTTCTGAGATTTTTTGCAAAAACATTCCTCCCAACCGTTGTGAGGTGCAGCCCATCGCTTGCCAGAAGTCCATCTTCAAGAAACTGCATTCCGTGATCTAAGAATCCAAACCGTTCCTGTTTACACCATTTGCGAAGCCAGTTGTTCACTTCCACTATTTTTCCCTCTCTCCCTGGGCCACGTCGTTCAACTGGGAGGACAGATGAGATGACAATTTGTGCATTTAATTGCTTCAATTTCCTGCCCAGAGCCTCGTAATCTCTTTTGATCTTCTGGAGGCTATTGCTTGCAGTGTCATTGGTTCCCACATGAACCAAGAGGAAGGGGTATTTGTCAGTGGGTTTTATGATTCCTTGCAGTCGTTCAGTTACATCTTGGATCTTAGCCCCGGGGAGACAGCACACTTCCCGAGACATCTTGTCAGGCCCACAGATCACTGCTTCTGTTCCCCTCAGTAGGGAATCCCCTATCACCACTACACGCCTCCTCTTAGGTCTGGTCGGGGTTCTTCCGTGAGCTGTCCGTTCCAAGGTCGCCTGCACATTCCCTGAGGACTGCCTTTGCTGCTCGTCTTCAAATACCTGATCGACTGTAATGAGGGAGAGATCCTCAAATGGAGTCTGCTCTTCGTCTTCCATGCTAGGGGAAAGGACCTCAAAGCGATTGCGTATTTCTAAACAATCAGAGCGAACCCTGGGCCTCCTACTTCTTTGAGTCACGTTTCTCCATATATCTGGCTCCTGTGTTGGTGAACTAGCCACCTTCTCAGGGGAGTCCCCTGTCTCCTCCTTGGTGGAGACGGTGTGCTCTGTTGCTTCCAAGAAGAGCTCCAGCTCTCTAATTCTTTGGAGCGTAGCTACACGTTCCTCCAGTTGCTGGACTTTGTCTTTTAAGCTGTTCATAGACCACGTGTTCAAAGCTCACGGCTTGCCGCGGTCCATCCTGTCCGACCGGGGTCGCCAATTCGTCTCGAGCTTCTGGCAGAAGCTACTGGGCATCCTGAACGTCAAGATCAACTTAGCGTCGGCACGACACCCACAGACCAACGGACAGGCGGAGAGGGTCAACGCCATCATGCAGCAGTACCTGCGATGCTACGCCAATCAACAACCCTCAACCTGGGTGGACTACCTACCGCTGGCCGAGTTTGCCTACAACAACACGAAGCACGGGTCTACAGGAGTGACACCGTTCTTCGCCAATAATGGGCGGCATCCTAGAACCTTCCCGGGGTTAGAGACGAAGGGGGAGGGGGAGCCACGGGGAGCAGAGCACTTAGCAGCAGAGTTACAGGAGGTCCACGAGCAACTCCGAAGGCAATTGGAACTGGCGAAACACGCCTACAAAATGCAGGCAGACAAGCACAGGAGGGTCGGGGAGGACATCCAGGTGGGGGACTGGGTCTGGTTAGCAGCCCAGGCAGTGCTGGCCAGGACGCTAGCTAAGAGGAAGCTCAAACACAAGCAGCTGGGGCCTTACCAGGTCGCGGCGCAAATCAATCCAGTGGCCTTCCGGTTGACACTCCCGGAGGGCTCCAGAATGCACCCAGTCTTTCATAGGTCAGTGCTCACACCCTACAGGGCACCCCACAGGTTTCAGACGCCAGGGAACGTGCCAGACCCACTTAACAAATCGCCAACAGGGGAGGGGTCACAGAGGGCGACGCCACTCAATGAGGTCACAGAGATTTTAGACTCGAGGTGGGGAGAAGAGGGAGTGGAATATCTCCTCGCCAGGGAAGGTACCCCAGCCACCGCCAACAGGTGGGTACCGTGCTATGCCGTGGAGGAGCACTACCTCAAAGACGAGTTCCATGCACTATTCCCGCACAGACCTATGCCGGCAAAGTATTTCGACGACTGGCTTTTCACACCCACACTTTCAGCCAGCATGTTCCAGGGTTTTTCATCAGCTGAAGAGACAACGCCGGAAACAAGTTCCCCAGAGGGGTCACTCTCGGGGTTTGTCACAGACCGCTCCTATTGGTGGGACACTCAACCGGAGGTGGGGTGGCGCAAGGAACTGCTGCGGGAACCCTTACATGCAGTCTCACTCGAGGTACCCGGGGGAGGGAAGGACATGGACGTGCTGGGGGAAGATCCTGGATTCGAGCACAACAGCAGAGAGATGGAAGCAGAGGAAATCGACATCGACGAGCCCATTGCGGTCTGGCCGGATCCCGCTGGCCGGCTGCACACAAGGGGGGAAGAACGGTATCCCGCACTCACACCCACAACATTGGAGCACCCGGAACCCACACCCGAAGGGGGGGAGGGGGGAAGGGGGGGCTTCGAGGGGGGGATGTATGTCAGGGGCTCGGGAGCAGGAGCACAGGGGAGAGAGGAAATGGAGAGCGAGGGGGAGGAATCCGAAGGCAGCGTAGGGGAGTATGACAGTGACCCGAGAGATTCCATGAGCTTCTCCAGCGAATCAGAAGATTCCCAGAAGGGGGCGCCGATGGTCAGGGCAAGGGGGGTCCCAGGGGGGACGCACCAGAAACAAGGAGCCAGCGGGGAACCCCAAAGCAGCAGCGGGGGATCAGGACCAGTTTCCCCACCAGAGCGTAGTGGGGGGGAAGAGTCACATGTGTCAGGAAGAAAGATTTAGAAATATGGTCAAATTTGAAACTTTCCTTGTTAGGCCGAATTGCTGTTATTAAGATGAATGTTTTGCCGAGAATGTTATTTTTGTTTCAAACACTGCAGATTGTGGATAAAATGGATTGCTTCAAGAGGTGGCAAAAAGATATATCTAGATTTGTCTGGCAGGGCAAAAAGCCCAGAATAAAATTTAAGATACTAACTGATGCAAAAGAAAGAGGGGGGTTTGCCCTGCCGGACTTAAAATTGTATTATGAATCAGCGGCTTTTTGCTGGCTGAAAAACTGGCTGCTTCTTGAAAACACAGACATTTTGGATTTGGAAGGGTTCAATAACAGATTTGGCTGGCATGCATATATATGGTATGACAAGGTTAAAATCCACCAAGGTTTCAAAAACCATATTGTTAGGAAAGCTCTATACAATGTTTGGATTCGGTACAAAGATTTGTTGGAAAATAAAACCCCCAGGTGGTTGTCACCAATGGAAGCTAAGGAAGTGAAAAAATTAAATATGGAATCCAAATGGCCGAAATATTGGGAAATTACAGAGCATGAGGAGGGAAAAGTGAAATTGCAGAGTTATGAGAAATTGAAATCTAAAGTAAGAGATTGGCTTCATTACTACCAGATAAATGAAGTTTTTAAACAGGACAGGAAAATTGGCTTTCAGGTGGAGAGGTCGAAATTAGAAACAGAGCTTTTGGAACCCAGTACTAAGAATCTGTCAAGAATGTATAACTTGCTGTTGAAATGGAATACACAGGATGAGACGGTTAAATCAGCTATGATTAAATGGGCACAAGACATTGGACATGACATTATGTTTGCTGACTGGGAACAGTTATGGACTACCGGTATAAAGTTCACGGCATGTAATGCCTTAAGAGAGAACATTATGAAAATGATTTATAGGTGGTACATGACCCCAGTCAAGCTAGCAAAAATTTACCATACGCCCAATAACAAATGTTGGAAATGTAAGGAAACTGAAGGTACTTTCTACCACCTTTGGTGGACGTGCCCAAGGATCAAGGTCTTCTGGGAAATGATTTATAATGAAATGAAAAAGGTGCTTAAATGCACTTTCGTGAAGAAACCAGAGGCCTTTCTCCTGGGCATGGTAGGCCAATTGGTGTCAAGGAAAGACAGGACGTTTTTTATGTATGCGACAACAGCAGCAAGAGTACTTTTAGCAAAGTATTGGAAGACACAAGAGCTACCCACATTGGAAGAATGGCAGACAAAGGTGATAGACTACATGGGACTGGCTGAGATGACCGGCAGAATCCGCGACCAAGGGAAAGAGACGGTGGAAGAAGATTGGAAGAAATTTAAAGTTTATCTTAAGAACTGTTGCAAAATTAATGAGTGTTAAAATGTCTTGGGTAATGTAAAATAGAATTGCAGTGACAAACAATTGGATATGAGAAAAAGGATTTAAAGAAAGTGCTATAAGTAATTGAAATTAGGGGTTGCTGGAAAGATTAAAAACAGGGATGCAGGAAAGGGAGGTATGGGGAAGTCGCTGAAAGAAGGTTTAAGGAAAAAAAGGTTAAGAAATTATACGTGTCTATATGTTTGTTTGTTTATGTATTGTTTTGTATTGTCTTTTAATATGTGTTGAAAAATCAATAAAAATTTATATATATAAAAAAAAGAGTCACATGTGTCAGGACCAGCGTCTCCTCCAGCGGGGAGAGGAGATGAGTCAGGGCTGACCACGCCTCCATCGGAGAGTGGGGGAACGGAGGGGAGGTCAGCTGCAGCTAGCCCCCCCGAAGGGGGAAGCAGTGACAGCAGCAGTGAAACGGTCAGGAGGAAAGTTGCTGGCTGGGCGCGCGCGCCAAGTTCAAATGTGCAGGCGTGGGGGACAGCAGGAGACCCGGATGGGGAACCAGCTCCTAAAGCCCGCCGGAGGGAGGGAGAAGGCTCAGGGGAATCAGCGTCAGAAGAGTCTAGAAAGGGCGAGACCCCGACAGGCAGGCGGACCCAGAGGAGGAAAGAGCAGAGGAAGAGGTGGAGTAAGGCGAGAGTCTTAAACTGGTGTACAGGGGGAGGAGATTCAGACGGAGCATCAGCGGTCTAAAGCCTGAGACGTAGGGCTGCGCGCTGCGGCTGTGGAAGTGAAACTGAACTTCAATAAAGACTTTTGTATTTAACAACGAAGCAGCATTGGTCCTTTGTGAGCTGGGACCTAGGGCAGCTCTGACAACAGGTTTCCTAAAAATAATATTAATAATCCAGCTTGACATTTGAATAATAATAATAATAATAATTTATTATTTATACCCCGCCCATCTGGCTGGGCCTCCCCAGCCACTCTGGGCGGCTTCCATAGAAACCAAAAATACAGTAAAATATCACACGTTAAAAACTTCCCTGAACAGGGCTGCCTTAAGATGTCTTCTGAATGTCAGGTAGTTGTTTATCGCTTTGACATCTGCTGGAAGGGCGTTCCACAGGGCGGGCGCCACCACCAAGAAGGCCCTCTGCCTGGTTCCCTGTAGCTTTGCTTCTCGCAATGAGGGAACCGCCAGAAGGCCCTCGGCGCTGGACCTCAGTGTCCAGGCTGAACAATGGGGGTGGAGACGCTCCTTCAGGTATACTGGACCGAGGCCGTTTAGGGCTTTAAAGGTCAGCACCAACACTTTGAATTGTGCTCAGAAACGTACTGGGAGCCACTTATTGGCAATAAGTGGTAATTAGCAACAAAAGTTAATAAGAATATGTAAAAAACGAACTGATAAATGGACGAAAATATTGAGTTATAATATGCTATGATATAGAGTTAAGATAAATGAAAAAGGGTAAGAATTTGCTGAACTGATTATGTAAATGGGAATACAAAAGGGGGAGGTGTGAGGAGGTCAAGGAAACAAGCAAATGAACTTAAAGATATCAAAAAATGGATTTGTTTTTTTTTAATTTTATCCTACCTATTTGTTTTTTTTGTATTTTGTATTTTTTTTCTTGTTTGTTTTTCTATGAATTTTTGTATTTTTTTCTGTATTCTTTTTTCCTTTTCTTACTTTTCTCCGTGGTTTTTTCATTCTGTAAACTTTGTTTTTTGTAAAATCCCAATAAATATCTTAAAAAAAAAAAAAGAAACGTACTGGGAGCCAATGTAGGTCTTTCAAGACCGGTGTTATATGGTCTCGGCGGCCGCCCCCAGTCACCAGTCTAGCTGCCGCATTCTGGATTAATTGTAGTTTCCGAGTCACCTTCAAAGGTAGCCCCACGTAGAGTGCATTGCAGTAGTCCAAGCGGGAGATAACCAGAGCATGCACCACTCTGGCGAGACAGTCCGCAGGCAGGGAGGGTCTCAGCCTACGTACCAGATGGAGCTGGTAAACAGCTGCCCTGGACACAGATTTGACCTGTGCCTCCATGGACAGCTGTGAGTCCAAAATGACTCCCAGGCTGCGCACCTGTTCCTTCAGGGGCACAGTTACCCCATTCAGGACCAGGGAATCCTCCACACCTGCCCACCTCCTGTCCCCCAAAAACAGTACTTCTGTCTTGTCAGGATTCAACCTCAATCTGTTAGCCGCCATCCATCCTCCAACCACCTCCAGACACTCACACAGGACCTTCACCGCCCTCACTGGTTCTGATTTAAAAGAGAGGTAGAGCTGGGTATCATCCGCATACTGATGAACACCCAGCCCAAACCTCCTGATGATCTCTCCCAGCGGCTGCATGTAAATGTTGAAAAGCATGGGGGAGAGGACAGAACCCTGAGGCACCCCACAAGTGAGAGCCCAGGGGTCTGAACACTCATCCCCCACCACCACTTTCTGAACACGGCCCAGGAGGAAGGAGCGGAACCACTGTATGACAGTGCCCCCAGCTCCCAGCCCCTCAAGACGGTCCAGAAGGATGTTATGGTCGATGGTATCAAACGCCGCTGAGAGATCCAGCAGAACTAGGAAACAGCTCTCACCTTTGTCTCTAGCCCGCCGGAGATCATCAACCAGTGCGACCAAGGCAGTTTCAGTCCCATAATGAGGCCTGAATCCCGACTGGAAGGGATCCAAATGGTCCGCTTCTTCCAGGCATATATAATAAATGTTCATAAATGTACCAACTAAGCACTGACATAGATCAGCACAGGAAGACCGACTTGCTGCAAGATGATTCCATCAGATTAGAGAACAGGGCCCAAATGAATTTCAATAGGGACGAATGCCAGGTTCTGCACTTAGGCAAGAAGAAACAGATGCACAAATATAAGATGGGGGACACCTGGCTTGCAAGCAGTACATGTGAAAAGGATGCAGTGGTCTTGGTGGACCACAAGCTTAGCATGAGTCCACAGTGTGATGCAGCAGCAAAAAAAACCAATGCTATTCTAGGCTACATCAATAGAAGTATAGTGTCCAGATCAAGGGAAGTAAAAGTACCACTCTTTTCTACCAAGTTGATGAGAAGCCTTACAGAAAGCATGAAATGCAGGCATCTAGAAGGACTGTCATGTATGGAAGTGAGAGATGGACCATAAAGAGGGCTGATCGCCGAAGAATGGATGCTTTTGAATTCTGGTGCTGGAGGAGACTCTTGAGAGTCCCATGGACTGCAAGAAGATCAAACCTCTCCATTCTGAAGGAAATCAGTGCCCTGAGTGCTCACTGGAAGGACAGATCCTGAAGCTGAGGCTCCAATACTTGAGAAGACTCATGAGAAGAGAAGACTCCCTGGAAAAGACCCTGATGTTGTGAAAGATGGAGGGCACAAGGAGAAGGGGATGACAGGGGACGAGATGGTGAGACAGTGTTCTCGAGGCTCCCAACATAAGGGAGGCAGTGGAAGACAGGAGTGCCTGGCGTGCTCTGGTCCAGGGGGTCACGAAGAGTCGGACACGACTAAACGATAAACAACAGCAACAGAGCGCCTTTCTGGAAGTTGCCCGGTGACAGGCAGCCAAAGCGGTGCCTTCAGCGCGGCAGCGGAGGAAGCGGCAAAGGAGCGGGGATGCGGGGGGAGGGAGCGGGGGTCAGGCAAGCGAGGTGGCGGTACGGCGCACCGGCCTGCACCGTCTCAGAGAAAGCTCTGGCTGTGGGGACGTGGTTTCTGTGACAAGGCGCTGGCTCCCCCAACAAGGCGCGCTGTGGGTTTTCTGATCTCCACATTCAAGCTTAGGCACATAGCTGTCAGCTTTTCCCTTTTCTTGCAAGGAATCCTATTTGGAATAAAGGGATTTTCCCTAAAAAGGGGAAACGTTGACAGCTATGCTTAGGCAACTATAGGAAGTTGAGGACCTTAAGTCCTCAGAACCTCCTCATTGGGGCAAGAGCTGCTGTGGATGCTCAGGTTGATAACGTGATCCGTGCGGGATGCACCTTCACAACCCGCAGCGTTCGCAACATCTGTGCATGCGCGGGTTGCGATTCAGCTCTTCTGCGCATGCGCAAAGCACAATTTAGCGCTCGCTTCTGCACATGCGCGACCACCAAAACCCAGAAGGAACCCGTTCCAGTACTTGCGGGTTTCGGCGGTCCGTAACCTGAAAAAGCGCAACCTGAAGCGGCTGTAACCCGAGGTAGGACTGTATTGGGAAAATGTGCTCCCTAAGCCTGGCCTTCTGAGCCGTTTGCTTCTTGGAATAAAGAGATAACATCACGGACACTGTGACTTATTCCTGACGTGCTCCAGGCACCCACCCTGCCATCTCCTTTCCCACTCCCTGCACTCCTACCGCACGTAGCCAAGATTGCAGGCGCAACACAGGTGACGTGGTTTGAATGTCCGACGTGCCGCACCCCACCCTCGGCCACAACATGACACCCACATGACATTTCCCCCTCTCCGCACTCGGGCCTTGACTTGCATCTCACACGCACCAATGCCTTCAGCTAGAAAAGCTGGAATGATGCACTAATTCAGTTAGACAATGATGGCCTGATTCTGGCAACAAAGCACCCAGAGTGCTGCCAACTTAGTTAAAAGGTATTCATCAGATTCATCAGATAAAACAGCAACATCCGCATCTGAAACTGCAAGGCAAATTCCACTTGCCTATCAAGATCTCTGCCCATCACAACGTCTAACTGTCGCATCTGGCGATGGGCACAAAGGAGGCGGGCAGACGCCCAACTGAGAGCCACGCCAACGGTGTCACCCCAGGAGAAGACAGGCACTGGGTGGGTCTTCCCAAAACTTCTCTTTTCCTAACTTCATTATTAGTATTTAAACTCTCACGAATTATGAAGGATTCCTGAACCAACACAGGCCACTTCCTGGGACCGCCACTTCAGCCCTGATTTCCTCATGATGATGATGATGATGATGATGATGATGATGATGATGGGAAAAAAATCTATCATTGTTTCCCTTCCCCTGCCCCTCCCATCATTATCATCACTATTTTTTACTTCTAACATCACCTTAATGTTATTGCTATCGCTATGGCTAGTGTTATTTTTCTTTTCTTTTTTGCTTTTCTGTTTGTTTTTTGTTTTTAAAGGAAAATACACACACAGAGACTCTTAATGGCCCTACTCTTTTCACCCCATCCCCATGCCCCTCCTTCTTCTCTTTTTCTTTTTTCTCCTCCCCACAAAACAAAAGAATAAACATTACAAACCTATATACATGTATCACTTCATCCACTTTCAATAGTGAATCCCCCCTTTTATTTTATTTTCCTTTCCTTTTGGTGGTCTTTTACCTCACACTATAACTTGAATCCCCATGGGACGTGGGTGGCTCTGTGGTCTAAACCACAGAGCCTAGGACTTGCCGGTCAGAAGGTCGACGGTTCGAATCCCCGCCATGGGGTGAGCTCCCGTTGCTCGGTCCCTGCTCCTGCCAACCTAGCAGTTCGAAAGCACATCAAAGTGCAGGTAGATAAATAGGTACCGCTCTGACGGGAAGGTAAACGGTGTTTCCGTGCGCTGCTCTGGTTCGCCAGAAGCGGCTTAGTCATGCTGGCCACATGACCCGGAAGCTGTACGCCGGCTCCCTCGGCCAATAAAGCGAGATGAGCGCCGCAACCCCAGAGTTGGCCACGAATGGACCTAATGGTCAGGGGTCTCTTTACCTTTTCATAACTTGAATCACCACCACAATTTTTTTATCATTATTACTTTTTATCATTATTACTACTACTTAAAAGACAAAGTCCTCTTAAAAGACAAAGTCCAGCAACTGGAGGAACGTGTAGCTACGCTCCAAAGAATTAGAGAGCTGGAGCTCTTCTTGGAAGCAACAGAGCACACCGTCTCCACCAAGGAGGAGACAGGGGACTCCCCTGAGAAGGAGGCTAGTTCACCAACACAGGAGCCAGATATATGGAGAAACGTGACTCAAAGAAGTAGGAGGCCCAGGGTTCGCTCTGATTGTTTAGAAATACGCAATCGCTTTGAGGTCCTTTCCCCTAGCATGGAAGACGAAGAGCAAACTCCATTTGAGGATCTCTTCCTCATTACAGTCGATCAGGTATATGAAGACGAGCAGCAAAGGCAGTCTTCAGGGAATGTGCAGGCGACCTTGGAACGGACAGCTCACGGAAGAACCCCGACCAGACCTAAGAGGAGGCGTGTAGTGGTGATAGGGGATTCCCTACTGAGGGGAACAGAAGCAGTGATCTGTGGGCCTGACAAGATGTCTCGGGAAGTGTGCTGTCTCCCCGGGGCTAAGATCCAAGATGTAACTGAACGACTGCAAGGAATCATAAAACCCACTGACAAATACCCCTTCCTCTTGGTTCATGTGGGAACCAATGACACTGCAAGCAATAGCCTCCAGAAGATCAAAAGAGATTACGAGGCTCTGGGCAGGAAATTGAAGCAATTAAATGCACAAATTGTCATCTCATCTGTCCTCCCAGTTGAACGACGTGGCCCAGGGAGAGAGGGAAAAATAGTGGAAGTGAACAACTGGCTTCGCAAATGGTGTAAACAGGAACGGTTTGGATTCTTAGATCACGGAATGCAGTTTCTTGAAGATGGACTTCTGGCAAGCGATGGGCTGCACCTCACAACGGTTGGGAGGAATGTTTTTGCAAAAAATCTCAGAAACCTCATCAGGAGGGCTTTAAACTGACTAATGTGGGGGAGGGAGACAGTGCTCCTGAAGGTAGGAGTCTATCAATTGATGAAGATGATCATGCAAATGTCATAGACCGAATGGAGCAAACAGCACGCAGACCTAGTGGTGGGAGGAAAAAATCCTTAAATAAGAGACACGGGGGAATGATTAATGGACTTCAATGTCTGTACACTAATGCGCAAAGTATGGGAAATAAACAAGATGAGCTTGAGCTCTTGGTACAGCAAACTAAATATGACATAATAGGCATCACTGAAACCTGGTGGGATAAGTCCCACGATTGGAATGTAATAATGGAGGGATACAATCTATTTCAGAGAAACAGACCAGACAAGAAAGGAGGAGGAGTGGCGTTATATGTCAGGGATGTGTATACCTGTGAAGAGATCCAAGATTTAGAACCTCAAAGCCAAAGTGAGAGCATTTGGGTCAAAATTAAGGGAGAGAAGAATAACAGTGACCTCATTGTGGGAGTTTACTATAGATCCCCAAGCCAAACGGAGGACATAGATGATGCCTTCCTGGAACAGATGGCCAAGCATGCAAAAGGAAGGGAGATAGTAGTAATGGGGGACTTCAATTACCCGGATATTTGTTGGATGTCAAACTCAGCCAAGAGCATAAGGTCAAACAGATTCCTCACTGGCCTTGCAGACAACTTCATTGTCCAGAAAGTGGGAGAAGCTACAAGAGGAACAGCCATTTTAGATCTGGTCCTAACCAATGTTGATGACCTGGTTAGTGGGGTAGAAGTGGAAGGATCATTAGGCGCGAGTGATCATGCTCTTCTGAAGTTTACTATACAGCGGAAAGGAGCAGCCAAGCATACTAGGACTCAATTTCTCGACTTTAAGAAAGCCGACTTCATAAAACTTAGGGAAGTGCTGGGTGAGATCCCATGGACAGTAATACTAAAAGGAAAGGGAGTTCATGATGGCTGGGAGTTTGTTAAGAGGGAGATAGTAAAAGCACAACTTCAGGCAATACCAATGAGACGGAAACATGGAAGGTGCCTAAAGAAGCCAGGGTGGCTATCTAAAGAACTTTTAACTGAGTTAAGATTAAAAAAGGATGTGTACAAAAAATGGAAAAGGGGGGAAACCACCAAAGAGGAATTCAAACAAATAGCCAGCACGTGTAGACACAAAGTCAGAAAAGCTAAAGCACAGAATGAACTCAGGCTTGCTAGAGAGGTTAAAAGCAACAAAAAAGGCTTTTATGGGTATGTTCGTAGCAAAAGGAAGAACAAAGAAACAGTGGGGTCACTCAGAGGAGAAGATGGTGAAATGCAAACAGGGGACACAGAAAGGGCTGAACTCCTCAATGCCTTCTTTGCCTCAGTCTTCTCCGATAAAGAAAACAATGCCCGACCTGAAGAATTTGGAGCAAATGATTCAGCAGAGGAAACACAGCCCAGAATAACTAAGGAGATAGTACAAGAATACTTGGCTAGTCTAGATGTATTCAAGTCTCCAGGGCCAGATGAACTGCATCCAAGAGTATTAAAAGAACTGGCAGATGTGATTTCAGAACCACTGGCAGTCATCTTTGAGAATTCCTGGAGAACAGGCGAAGTCCCGGCAGACTGGAGGAGGGCAAATGTTGTCCCTATTTTCAAAAAGGGGAAAAGAGAGGACCCAAATAATTACCGCCCAGTCAGTCTGACATCAATACCAGGGAAGATTCTGGAGCAGATCATTAAGCAAACAGTCTGTGAGCACCTGGAAAGGAATGCTGTGATCACCAATAGTCAGCATGGATTTCTGAAAAATAAGTCATGTCAGACTAACCTGATCTCGTTTTTTGACAGAATTACAAGCCTGGTAGATGAAGGGAACGCAGTGGATGTAGCCTACCTTGATTTCAGCAAGGCATTTGACAAGGTGCCCCATGATATTCTTGTAAAGAAGCTGGTAAAATGCGGTCTTGACTATGCTACCACTCAGTGGATTTGTAACTGGCTGACTGACCGAACCCAAAGGGTGCTCATCAATGGTTCCTCTTCATCCTGGAGAAGAGTGACTAGTGGGGTGCCACAGGGTTCTGTCTTGGGCCCGGTCTTATTCAACATCTTTATCAACGACTTGGATGATGGACTCAAGGGCATCCTGATCAAATTTGCAGATGACACCAAACTGGGAGGGGTGGCTAACAACCCAGAGGACAGGATCACACTTCAAAACGACCTTGACAGATTAGAGAACTGGGCCAAAACAAACAAGATGAATTTTAACAGGGAGAAATGTAAAGTATTGCACTTGGGCAAAAAAAATGAGAGGCACAAATACAAGATGGGTGACACCTGGCTTGAGAGCACTACATGTGAAAAGGATCTAGGAGTCTTGGTTGACCACAAACTTGACATGAGCCAACAGTGTGACGCGGCAGCTAAAAAAGCCAATGCAATTCTGGGCTGCATCAATAGGAGTATAGCATCTAGATCAAGGGAAGTAATAGTGCCACTGTATTCTGCTCTGGTCAGACCTCACCTGGAGTACTGTGTCCAGTTCTGGGCACCACAGTTCAAGAAGGACATTGACAAACTGGAACGTGTCCAGAGGAGGGCAACCAAAATGGTCAAAGGCCTGGAAACGATGCCTTATGAGGAACGGCTAAGGGAGCTGGGCATGTTTAGCCTGGAGAAGAGGAGGTTAAGGGGTGATATGATAGCCATGTTCAAATATATAAAAGGATGTCACATAGAGGAGGGAGAAAGGTTGTTTTCTGCTGCTCCAGAGAAGCGGACACGGAGCAATGGATCCAAACTACAAGAAAGAAGATTCCACCTAAACATTAGGAAGAACTTCCTGACAGTAAGAGCTGTTCGACAGTGGAATTTGCTGCCAAGGAGTGTGGTGGAGTCTCCTTCTTTGGAGGTCTTTAAGCAGAGGCTTGACAACCATATGTCAGGAGTGCTCTGATGGTGTTTCCTGCTTGGCAGGGGGTTGGACTTGATGGCCCTTGTGGTCTCTTCCAACTCTATGATTCTATGATTCTATGATTCTATGATTCTACTTTTTTCCCTTTTAAAAAATCTATTTTTTAATTTCTATACTTTTTATTTTATTTTTTATTTTATTTATCTTGTTTTTTGTTTGTTTTTTAAATATAACATCCAACCGTCACAAATACAGAGCAAGTATTTTCAAATACATCCACGCCAAAAGTAACCGAAGAGAATTTACAACTCCTTAAGGTACCTATATAAGAAGAGCAAGCAAAAGATACCATCACCAACCTTTGAAAAAGGATGGATTTATGGCTCCATGTTTTAAACTCTGCAACAACAACACCACAATTATGCCACAGGGATAAACCACTCACTGCAACTGAAATGCCTTCTGGCTAAATGGTCAGACGTCAGCCTAACAGTCATTCTAAACCCAAATAACAATCCATCTATAATGCATTCTTACGAATTTTGTAATTAAATCAGAAGAGTTTTACATCTATTCTTGCTAAAAGGTAAGATACAAAAATTCCAATATCCATACACCAAGACCAAAAAATAAAAATCCATCAACTTCAAACAGATCTTTTTAAAAATAAAAACAAAAGCAGCAGATTTCATAGAAATGAGTAAAAACAAACCAATTCAGCAAGCCAGCCATTTGTCTTGCTTTGAAACTGGAGAAAGCTTCTCCCTGAGTACAGTGAAGTTTGCTCAGAAAGGCCATTCAAGAACTAAAACGTGGATTGGGCTTCTTTGTAAAGTCCTGAAGTCTTAAATCTATCTATCCAGTCCAGGGTGGCCCATCAAGGCACATAATGCATTTTATTTTTTAAGTGTCCGAACCCAAAGAGTACTCATTAATGGTTTCTTGTCATCCTGGAAAAAGTGACAAGCTGCAGGGTTCTGTCCTGGGCCTGTTGTTGTTTAAACGTCTTTATAAATGCCTTGGATGAAGGAATTGAGGAGATGCTCATCCAATTTGCAGATGACAACAAACTGGGAGGGGTAGCTAATGCTGCAGAAGACAGAATCAGAATTCAATATTGCCTTAACAGATTGGAGAACTGGGTGCAAGCTAACAGAATGCATTTCAACAGGCAGAAATGTCAGGTTCTGCACTTAGGCAGGAAGAACCAGATTCACAAAGATAGGATGGGGGACACCTGACTTACTAGCAGTACATGTGAAAAGGATCCAGGGGTCTTGGTGGACTACAAGCTGAACATGAGTCAACAGTGAGATGCAGCAGGAGAAAAAGCTAATGCTATTCTAGGCTGCACCAACAGAAGTCTAGAGTCCAGATCATGGGAAGAAGTCATAGTCCCGCTCTAGTCTGCCTTGGTCAGACCACACCTGGAATACTGTGTCCAATTCTGGACACCACAATTTAAGAAGGATGTTGACAAGCTGGAATGGGTACAGAGGGAGCCAACCAAGACGATCACTGGTCTGGAAACCAAGCGTGATGAGGAACGCTTGAAGGAGCTGGGTTTGTTTAGTTTGAAAAAGAGGAGACTGAGAGGAGATATGATGGCCATCTTCAGATATCTTAATGGCTGTTTACATGGAAGATGGAGGAAGCTTCTTTTCTCCTGCTCCAGGAGGAAACTTTCTCCAGAAGAACCTTCTGACAGTAAAAACTGTTTGACAGTGGAACAGACTCCCGCTGTGGTGGACTCTCCTTCATTGGCAGTTTTTAAGCAGAGGCCGAATGGTCATCTGTCATGGATGCCTAAATTGAGGTTCTTGCATGGATGACCCTTGCATAGATGACGCTTGGACCACGTCCAACTCTACCATTCCATGCTTCTGTGATTCTATAAGGGCTGCATACTGGTTCCTGTTGCTGGACCAATGGCTACTAGCCACAACATCTATGTTTTGCCTCCACAGTTGAGGCAGCAATGTTTCAGAAACCAGGGGCTGGAAAACACAGCAGGGGAGAGTATTGCTCTTCTGCCCGGATCCTGGTTGGACACTTTGAGAAGAGGATGCTGGACCATTGGCTTGATCCAGCAGGTGCTTCTTGTGTTATTTTTGATTGGCTGTCACGAGGAAATTATCTGGACCAGGAGCCAGCTGGACCCACACACTCAAATCCGCTTGGCTTCAGTCCCAGCCCAGCCCAGGAGAGGAGGGGGGAGGGAGGAGAGAGGAGGATATATGGCTGCCGATCTGAGCCTTGAGCACCATTCAGAGCTGCCTCCCAGCGTGAGGTCCACCAGGTTCTCCTTCTTCTTCGCAATGGGTCCCTCGCTCATCCTCTGGGCTCTGCTGCCATCCATACTATGTAAGTTTGGGGAGTGCTTGGAGGGGCAAAGACTCAGGAAGGAATGGAGTCGGGGAGTCAGTTTAGGGTATTTATGCCCTGCCTTCTTCACGGACGGGATTCTAAGTAGACACCCCTGCCCTGAGCTGCTGCTATGCAGCTGGCTCCAGCTGGTGGACCTCAGGGCTCCGGCGAAAACCAAACTAGCCCCTGCAAATCTCAACCCATCTCTGAGCAAAGGAAGGTGGAGGGTGCTGCAGTTGGTGGTGGAAGGACCTCTGAAGGAAGCTTTGAATGACTGATGTTTTAATGTATTTTTAATCTCCTGTTGGAAGCCACCCAGAGTGGCTGGGGAAACCCAGCCAGATGGGCGGGGTATAAGTAATAAATGATTATGATTATGATTATGATTATGCGCATTAAATTTTTATTGATATTAATATTATATACATATAAACCTATACAAAATCCAACATAAAAATTACACATAATATGACAAATCCATAAATCCTAAATATAGCTCTAGGCTCTGCCGAGCCTTGGACTCCCCTCCACTCCTTTGGTAAGACTCTAATAAATTCTATCAACACGTATTTTGTCTTTTCTAAGAGCTAACCCATTACTGTTGAAGTTGTTCCAGTCCCGCCAGTGTCTTTTATAATTTGATTCCAATGTACGTCGCATATTTAACCCAATTGTCATGAAATTTCTGTTCATCTTGATCTCTTATTCTTCCCGTTATTCTAGCAAGCTCGGCATAGTTTATCAATTTGACCTGCCAATCGCTTATATTTGGTATAACCTCCGTTTTCCAATTTTGCGCTAACATGATTCTTGCGGCTGTAGTAGCATATAGGAATAGTACCTTATCCTCTTTTTTAATTTCTTTATCCATCATTCCTAGCAGAAAAGCTTCAGGCTTTTTGGGAAACGTGTATCTAAAGATTTTTTTAAGTTCATTGTAAATCGATTCCCAAAATCCTTTTACTTTACTACATAGCCACCACATGTGGTAGAAATCACCATCCACCCTTCCACATTTCCAACATCTCTTATTCTTTAACCTATACATCTTAGCCAACTTCACTGGCGTGAGGTACCACCTATATATCATTTTCCAGATGTTTTCCTTTAATATCGTACATGCCGTAAACTTCATGTTAACATTCCACAATTCCTGCCATCTCTCAAATTCGATGTTATAACCAATATCTATAGCCCATTTAATCATGGTCTCCTTCACCTCCTCATCTTTTGTATACCACTCTAATAAGATATCATAAATTCTTGACAATGTTTTGTTCTTACTTTCCACAACTTCCACATTAAACTTAGATTTTTTATCTTCAAATCCTAATTTCTTTTTATCTTCTTTCAACAAATTATTTACCTGGTGGTATTGCAACCACCCGGTAAGTAAGTTTTTAATCTCTTCATATGGTCTAAGTTTTATGCCTTGATCCGTTTTTCTTGTAAGTTCTTCATATGTGGCATTCTTTCCTTCCATATTAATCTTTTTGACCGTTAGCACCTCTACTGGTGAAATCCACCAGGGTGTCTTCCTTTCCAGTAAATTTTTATTTCTTTCCCATGCTTGAAATAATGGTCCTCTAAAAATATGATTTAGAAAGCCTCTATGCACTTTCACCTTTTCGTACCACAGGTACGAGTGCCACCCGTACCTGTTGTCAAAGCCTTCCAAATCCAAGATGTCTCTATTTTCTAACTTTATCCAATCTTTCAGCCACAATAGACATGCCGCCTCATAATACAAACTTAAATCCGGCAGGGAGAAGCCCCCTCTTTCTTTCCTGTCTACCAATATTTTCATTTTTATTCGTGGCCTCTTCCCCTGCCAGATATATCTCGCCAGAGCTCTTTGCCATTCTTTGCACTGTTTTAAGCCTTTAAGTACCGGAATGGTTTGAAATAAAAATAGCATCCTAGGCAGAACACTCAATTTAATAACCGCGATCCTCCCCATAAAGGATAACCTCATCCTCTCCCAAATCTCAAGGTCTTTCTTAATGTTCTTCCAAGTGACCTCGTAGTTATCTTTATATAAGTTAATATTTTTAGCCGAAATCCACACTCCGAGGTACTTCACCTTCTTTGCTGTCATAATTCCTGTTTTTTGTTCTAAATCCACAATATCTTCTTTGGTTACATTTTTTATCAGCATTTTAGTCTTATTCTTATTTATCTTAAGACCTGAAACAGCACCGAACTCTTCAAATATTTGCAGGGCTTCTTTTACGCTATACTTTGGATTTTCTAATGTTAGTACAATATCATCAGCAAAAGCTTTAATTTTATGTTCTTTGGTTCCAACTTTAATTCCAATAACCTCTGCTGTGTCCCTCAACCTTTTAGTAAATACTTCCAATACTGAGATAAATAGCAGAGGGGACAAGGGGCAACCTTGTCTGGTCCCTTTCGCTATATCAAAAAATTCTGACGTAGTATTATTAATTACCAGTTTTGCCCTTTGCTCATGATAAATAGCCTCTATGCCTTTTCTAAATCTTTCTCCCATCCCCGTCCTTTTCAAGTTTTCCATCAGAAAGCACCATGAAATATTATCGAATGCCTTCTCGGCATCAATGAATATTAAAGCCGCCTGTTTGTCTATTCTGGTTTCCAAATATTCAATGATGTTTATCACATTTCTCACATTATCCTTTAAATGTCTCCCTGGAAGGAAGCCCGTTTGGTCTTTGTGAATTCTATTGTTTAATACTTTTTTTAATCTCTCTGCCAATATATCCGCAAATAATTTATAGTCATTATTTAGTAACGATATCGGCCTATAGTTCTTCACTTCTAGAATATCCACATCTTTCTTAGGAATTAATGTAATATAAGCTTCCTTCCAGGTATTCGGAATCCTCCCTTCTTTTAGAACATTATTCATCACTTCACATAGAGTTGGGCATAGTTGATCACTTAATGTTTTATAATACTTTGCTGATAAACCATCTGGCCCCGGTGCCTTCCCGATTTTCATCTTTTTTATTGCTTTCTTTATCTCGTCTTCCGAAATCATCTGGTCTAATAACTCTTTTTCTTCAGGGACAATCTGCTGTAGATGGTGCTCTTCCAAATACCGTTCTATTTCATAATCTGTCTCCTTTCCTCTTTTATATAAATCTTTATAATACTTCTGAAATATCCTCTTTATCTCTTTTGGCTCTTCTACAATCCTTTCTCCATCCCTTATTTTACAGATCGTATTTTGTTTTTTCCTTTCTCTTATTTGCCACGCCAGGTATTTTCCTATTTTATTGGCTGATTCAAAGTCCTTTTGCTTCATCCTTTTAATTTTCCACTCAAGCTCCTGATCAACTATCATAGCAAATTGGGATTGCAGTATCTTTAATTTTTGTAATATTGTCTCCTCACCTGGTTTAATAACTAATTGTCTTTCATTTTCCATAAGCTGAGTTAGAATCTCCTCTTTCTTTTTCTCTTTTTCTTTTCTTAAGTAGCAGTTTTTTTGGATGAGGAAGCCCCTCATAACAGCTTTTCCTGCATCCCAAACCGTCTCTAAAGCTGTTTCATTATTAAGATTCCACTTAAAGTATTCTTCAATTGTTTCTTTTGCTTCTCTTACTATCTTTTGGTTATTAAATATATATTCGTTCATTCTCCATCTAGCTGCTCTAACGTCTTTACCCTTTATCTCTATAAATACCGGGTTATGGTCAGATAAAGTTTGTGGGAGAATATCAGATTTAGTTAAACTCTGTATCAATTCCTTTGAAATCCAGATGTTATCTATTCTCCCCCAACTCTTATTTGGATTTGAGAAAAAGGTGTATTGTTTTGTAGTGGGATTTTTAAACCGCCAGGCATCAATTAACCCCATATTATCAACCAAATCAAAAAACGTTCGAGGTAACTTGCCTTCCTTTATCTCTTGCTTCTTTGTTGACCTATCCAAATTTGGAGACACCACTCCGTTAAAATCACCCATCAATATCATTTTTTGGTCCATCCACTCTAATAACTTATTTCCTAATTCAGAAAAGAATGCTGATTTTTTATCATTCGGAGCATATATTCCGGCGACAATTATTTTTATTCCTTGAAATACAATCTGTACTACTATCATTCTCCCTTCTTCATCTTTATACAGTAATTTTGGGTCGAGTTTTTCTTTTATATATAGTACCACACCTCTTTTCTTAACCTTGTCTGATGCTGCAAAATCTAGCCCTAATTTCTTATTACTCAGGATTCTCATATGCTTTCTTGTTACGTGAGTCTCTTGTAAACAGATTAGGTCGAGGTTCTTTTTTGACAATATATGTGTAATCTGATTCCTCTTATTTTTATTGTTAAGCCCATTAACATTCCAAGAAAGTATTTTTAACGCCATCGGTTATATACAATTAGTAGCTTCTCAAATCTAAGTTGGGGCTACTGTTCTGTGTCTTCCCTCTCCTCCCCTTCTCCTTCTCCTTCTTCCGTTGAAATTATCTCTGTCTCTTCCTCTGTCTGGGGCTCTCGAGCAGGGTGCGTTATTTGCGTGTAATAAAAACCCCCTGCGTCCAGTCACGCTTCCCTGCGCCGTTCTGCTGGAAGTTGACCTGGCAGGAGAGCAGAGTAGCAGCGGTCCTGTCCGTGTGAGATGAGGGATAAATCAAGTCCAGAGACAGTTCGGTTCTTATCTCTAGAAGCGTTTATTTACAAAGCAATAAATCCGTCCGAAACTTCCGACATCGCTCTGTGCTTTCCCAAAAGCACCCGCAGCTTCTGTGCCGAGCTGCTGCTCAGTGAGGAGAGAGAGCAAGTCTGGAAGCAGAGAGACGCTGTGCGTCACTGCTCTGCGACAAGCCCCTCCTCCTTTTCCCAGACACAGGACACCACGGAGTTCTGACCCTGTCAGTTCCAAACTCCACACCCCCTCTTGTCCTGCGTCTGGAGACAGTAGCCATCAATGCTTTCCCCATACACAGACCCTCACAGAACTCCTCGTGCTTCTGGAAGGTCAATGGTTTTGTGAAACCATCAGCGAGGTTCTTGGTTGAGGGACAGTATTTCAGAGCAACTAGCCCCTCATGAACGCTCTGACATACATTCTGGAAACGTATGTCCAAATGTTTGGTCCTCGCCTTGAATTGCCCTGTCTCAGCTAATTTAAGGCATGGTTGGTTGTCTTCATGCACCACAACGGGCAGACAATTCTCTCCACAGATTTCCTCGACCAAACACACATAGAACTCCAGCTCTCTGCAAACCTCTGATAGCGCACTGAACTCAGCTTCAGTAGATGAAAGCGCTATGAGACTTTGCTTCCGGGACCTCCACCCAATCACTGAGTCCCCAAACTTCACCACTAGGCCTGACACTGATTTGCGGTCCTCAAGGTTGGCCCAATCCGAATCCACCCAGGCGGTCAGCTTAACATCACCCTCAGCTGACATCTTGAGGCAAAAGTCTTTGGTATCTTGCAGGTAACGTAGCACCCGCTTAACACCATTCCAGGCCTGCACACTAGGACTTGAAGCCTCTCTACTGAGCAGATTGACAGCAAACGCTATGTCTGGTCTGCTCCACTGTGACAGATACAACAGACTACCCAGAGCTGACTGAAAGAGTTCAGTGTTTTCGAACACCACGCGTTCTACTTGCTGACACTCCTTCACGTACCCAGCCTCCATGGGTGATCTGGCACCTGCACAATCAGACATCCTGAACTTCTCAAGCAACTGCTCAATCTTACCTTTCTGGCGAAGCAAAAAGCTTCCATCACTCGCTCTTGTGATCTCTACGCCTAGATAGGACTTGACATCTCCAAGTTGCTTCAGCTTGAACCGCTTTCCAAGCTCCTTAGCAAACTTTTCCACCTGTTCACTTGTCCTTGCCATCAACAAGATGTCATCAACAAACACCTGGGCCACTTGCTGTTGCAAGCCTGAATCTCTAATGTAAAGACAACTGTCTGCAAGAGATCTCTTAAAACCTAGCTTTTCTAAGGCTTCATGTAGGCACATATTCCAATTCCTGGCAGATTGGCGCAATCCATAGATGGATTTGTGCAATCGCCACACGACGCCTGGCTCACTGACTTCAAACCCTGGAGGAGGAAGCATGTACAACTCCTCCTGGAGATCTGAGTTCAGGTAGGCGACATCTACATCAAAATGGTTCACCTTCCAACCTCTCTGTGCTGCTATTGCCAAAAGCATTCTCAAAGTCTCCGCCCTAGAGGTCGGCGAATAAACCTCTGTGAAGTGGACACCCCTCCTCTGTGTGAATCCACGGGCCACTAATCTCGCTTTGTACTGAGGTTCGCCTGCTTCTGTGGGTTTAAGACGGTAAACCCATCTGCAGCCAACAGCTTGCTGGTTAGCCGGCAGCTGTGTGAGTGAGAACACTCCAAGAGACTCCATTGAGTTCATCTCCTTCTGCATCGCCTCATGCCATTTGCTGGCTTCTTCCCGAGGCAACTTCTGAACATCCTCAAAGGATTCAGGTTCACATCTAGCCACACCAACCCAGACACTCGTGGCTTCATACCTTTCAGGTGGCTTCCCTTTGGTTGATCTTGCTGACCTCCTCAGCATGAATTCTGGAACTGCGCCTGATTCACCTGGATCAACCCTCCTATCCTCTATGTCAGAATCATCCCCCTCTGACCTGCTGCGCCGTTTAGGGCGAACAGCTGGTTCTGCTGGCGAGGATGGTTCACTCCTTGGCTCAGACTTGACAGAGACCTGTGGAGGGGTCCTGGGACTCCCTTTTGGAGAGATACGGAGCCTCTCCCTTGGAGATCCCGGCTCTGGACTCTGTGGCTGTGGACTGTGCACCTCAGCAACAGGTTCAGCCTCACCCTCTTCCTCTTCCTCATCTGAGTCTACCAGAACATCCGGATTTCCGTGAAGCCGCTTCCACCCACTCTGCTCGCAAAACTCAGCACTGCCGCTAATAAGCAGCTTGGACTGGTTGCCAGTAGGGTATGCGAAGCGCCACGCCTTTGAACCCGGCTCATAGCCTACAAAGATCATCTTCCTGGATCTTGGCTCACCTTTTCTGCGCATGGCCTTTGGAATCAGAACCCAAGCTGTAGACCCAAAAGTGCGCAGAAAATGTACCTTGGGCTTTTTCCCATGAAGCAGAAAATATGGTGTGTCTCCTACACTGGAATTGAACACTCTATTCTGCAGGAAACATGCTGTCCGATAACTCTCGGCCCAAAAGCGCTGTGGCAGACCCGAGTCTGCCAACATAGCATTCGCTGACTCCTGTAGCGTGCGAAACTTTCTCTCTGCAACCCCATTCTGTTGCGGAGAGTGGGGGGCCGTCAGTCGATGACTGATACCCTTCTGCCTGAAGAACGATTGCAGCGCAGAACCTGTAAACTCCCCCCCACGATCAGACTGAAAGGAAACTACTTTAGTGGAGAACCGTAGCTCTACCGCTGTGATCCAATCCCTGATCAGTGCAGCTGCCTCTGACTTCTGTTGCAGCGCAAATATCCACGAATGTTTTGAAAAATCGTCAACCAGAACCAGAACCCACTTAGATCCAGCTAACGAAGGTGTCGGCATGGGGCCCGACAAATCTGCATGGACAAGTTCAAAGGGTTTACTGGTTTTCCTCTCAGACCTGGGGTATGAGCAAGTCGTGACCTTTGATTGCTTACAGGCTTGACAATCTAGGTATTTGTCACATGCTTTGAACCTGCACCCAATGGTGTTGCCTGCGGCCTTCCTCACATATGACCACCCTGCGTGTCCAAACCTCCGATGCCATAAGTGTAAACAATCATGGTGTGGTGGGACATTTGCACACTGCCCTTGGGCTTCTTCAATGGACTCTCCACTAGCCCCATTTTCCACCAGCCCCATTTTCCCACCAGCCCCATCTTCAATGGGCATCTCCACCAGAAAGAGTGTGCCTTTTCGCTGGACACTGTAGACCTTTTTCCCATCCCTGAAAAAGGAACACAAATTGTTAGAAAACAAAACATCAAACCCAGCAGCCATAAGAGCTGGCACACTTAAAAGAGAGTGAGCAAGCTCTGGTACCACAAAAGCTTGCACCCAGTGATCTATGAAAGAACAATACAAATAACCAGATTCAGTCAGTGGTCTTTGAGACCCATCAGCTAAAGTAACATAGCGTCCAGTTTTAACTGTCTTGCAGTTCCTCAGGAGCCCAGCAGAGGTCACAAGACAATGCGACGCGCCTGAATCGATCACGAGAGATAAAGAGTGTCTCTGGCTGTTTTCCAAAGATGCCGTGGCGTTTCTCGCACTCCCATCTGTTGCCATGGCCACAGTCTCTCCCGGGCTAGGGCTCTTGCCTTTTCTCAGAGACGCCATCGCAGCTGTGAGGTGATAAGACGCCTTGTCTTTGTTTTTCTCCTGGCCTGCTGCTTTCCCACGTCTTTGCTGGGAACCGGCCCTGGGAACCTGCTTTGTTGACATTCCACGCCGGCCGGTCTCCTTGCCGCCACCCTGCGCCTCTAGCGGACAATTGCGGACCAGATGTGTGTTGCTACCACA
The DNA here is from genome assembly GCF_027172205.1 of Podarcis raffonei. Classification (NCBI taxonomy): domain Eukaryota; kingdom Metazoa; phylum Chordata; class Lepidosauria; order Squamata; family Lacertidae; genus Podarcis; species Podarcis raffonei. Next base: position 99,160,061 of record NC_070607.1, on the reverse strand, counting down.
CCGATAGCAGCTCTTGGAAACAAAGGCTCTTACACAGTCCTCGCCACTCCTGGCTGCTGCCCCCCCACTCCTTCTTGGGGTGCAGCCCGTGCCCTCTTTTACAGCCCTTTGCCTCTTCGATTCTTCGTCAATCAAGCGTCCGCTAATATATTCGATCGTAAGATCCTGAGGCGGCATCGTTTCCATCGTGAGAACCAAGTTCTCATAGCTCCTGTCCAAAGAGCTTAAAAGCGTGTAAGCCTTAAGTTCATCTGGGAAGGGCACATTGAGCTGACGCAGCTTGCTGAAGATAGTCAGCACCTGAGCAATGTGATCCCTTATCGATTCCCCTGGGGCCAGCCTCTTCTCAAACAGAGAGCGTATCACATGGATCTTTGCCCCAGCAGTGGTCCTCTGATGTACTCTAGTCAGAGCGGACCAAATCTGATGACAAGTACGTAAGCCATCAATATGAGGGAGCTGTGATGCTTCGATCGCCATCACCACATGGGACATTGCTTTCTTGTCTTTCTTTGCCGCCGCTGAGGCCCTCTCCTCCTCTGCGGGAGTTGCATTGGGCGGGGCCGGGACTGGATCGGCCTGCGTGCATTCCCATAGCTGCTTCCCCTCCAGCCAATAAAACATGTGCTTGCTCCAGTCCTCCCAATTGGCCCCATTCAGTCTTTCAAAGGGGATATTGAAGCTCTCATTGCCCTGCTGTGCAGCAGCCATCTTCCTCCCCCCGGGGCTTCAGCGTACTCACAAGTTTGCCAGCATGCCGGACTCTCGAAGCAGCCGTTCCTCCTGGCTCTTGGTTCCGCTCTCCGGCATCTCCCTTCTGGCAGGAGATCACTGCAAATCACCGCTGGCAGCCTTCTCCCTTCTCACACTTGTCAGGAAACGCGAACTTCCATAACCTTTGCGTGTAATAAAAACCCCCTGCGTCCAGTCACGCTTCCCTGCGCCGTTCTGCTGGAAGTTGACCTGGCAGGAGAGCAGAGTAGCAGCGGTCCTGTCCGTGTGAGATGAGGGATAAATCAAGTCCAGAGACAGTTCGGTTCTTATCTCTAGAAGCGTTTATTTACAAAGCAATAAATCCGTCCGGAACTTCCGACATCGCTCTGTGCTTTCCCAAAAGCACCCTCAGCTTCTGTGCCGAGCTGCTGCTCAGTGAGGAGAGAGAGCAAGTCTGGAAGCAGAGAGACGCTGTGCGTCACTGCTCTGCGACAAGCCCCTCCTCCTTTTCCCAGACACAGGACACCACGGAGTTCTGACCCTGTCAGTTCCAAACTCCACACGTTAGACCTAGAGAGTTCACCAACCAGAAAGCGGGGGTCGTCCTTTGCAGTCCCTTCCTGCAATGATACAAAGCAGAACTTTGGCTTCCCCCGCCCCCCAAGCATCCAGGCTGGGGCACCTTAGAGGAGGGGTCAGCAAGGATTGCCTCGCCTGGGCTTGTTCACTCCACCGGAGATCTCTCTGTGGGCCAGATTGTCAGCGAGTGTGAGCACGCGCATGCATTATTTCCGGTGTCTGCGCATGCATAGGCGCGATTTTCAGCACCGCAGCAGCGAGTCCCCACACCGTGCTGCGCTGGTTTATTGCAGTGCGCGGGGACTCGCCGAACAAGCAGCTCAGTTCGGGGGTGGCTCGGGGGCTGGTTAAACGACCCCCGTGGACCACAGGTTGCTGACCCCTTCCTTAGAGCCGAGATTCCCCCTCCCATCCGCTCCCCACACATCAGCCCATCTCAGAGGCAGCCCTCCTACCCAGAGCCCCAAACAGAGGATGATCTGTTGTTGCCCCGCAAGCCGCCTCTCCTGCAGTTACCTGGTTCCGCTCCATCCCCTCTGTCACCTGGGTTTCTGTTGTTGCTGCTGCTGGAGGTTTCCTTTGGAGCTGCGTTTGTCTCCATGTCTGCGCTTTATTCTTTACCTTTCAGGCTGTTGCCTGAGGGGCAGACCAGAAACACTTCCAATAAGCAAACAGGCAATTATGGGGAGGAACTGGCCCAGGAGGAGGCAGGGTTGGAAATCCCCAAGCTTCAATGTGGAGATCAGAAAACCCACAGCGCGCCTTGTTGGTGGAGCCAGCGCCTTGTCACAGAAACCACGTCCCCACAGCCAGAGCTTTCTCTGAGACGGTGCAGGCCGGTGCGCCGTACCGCCACCTCGCTTGTCTGACCCCCCGCTCCCTCCCCCCGCATCCCCGCTCCTTTGCCGCTTCCTCCGCTGCCGCGCTGAAGGCACCGCTTTGGCTGCCTGTCACCGGGCAACTTCCAGAAAGGCACTCTGTTGCTGCTGTTTAGTCGTTTAGTCGTGTCCGCCTCTTCGTGACCCCCTGGACCAGAGCACGCCAGGCCCTCCTGTCTTCCACTGCCTCCCACAGTTTGGTCAAACTCATGCTGGTAGCTTCGAGAACACTATCCAGCCATCTCGTCCTCTGTTGTCCCCTTCTCCTTGCGCCCTCCATCTTTCCCAACATCAGGGTCTTTTCCATGGAATCTTCTCTTCTCATGAAGTCTTGGAGCCTCAGCTTCAGGATCTGTCCTTCCAGTGAGCACTCGGGGCTGATTTCCTTCAGAATGGAGAGGTTTGATCTTCTTGCAGTCCATGCAACTCTCCAGAGGCTGTGCCTGCAGCCGTGGGAAGCGGCAGCGGTGGGGGCAGTGGCAAAGTGGGAGGGGGTGGGAGGGACGGAGAGGGTGGGAAGGTGGGCAAGCAGCTGGGGTGGACATAGTGCCTATGGGCACCTAATTTTTCTTGGAAAAAACCACAGCTGCTCCCAGTGGGGTGACCTGGCTTTGATCAGGCGACAGTGATGAGTTTAAGTTGGGAGGAGCTGAGTGCTGCCCACCTCAACACTTTCCTCCCCTCACTCCGAAACAGGAATCATGATGTCTACGTGAGCTCCTGGGTACTTAATCCTGACAACTATGACTTTGGCAGCTCTGTGTCCCTCCCACCACCAGCCCCTCAAAGCCCAGCGGGCTCCCTGCGCACTGAACGGGGAGCCCGAGACTTGTCGCCTCCTCACTCTCAGTTGGCACCTGAGCGCAGTTTTGCCTCCCAGCCCTGCTCCCGGGCAACTTGAACCCTGTTAAACTATGGAACTCTCCAGCAAGAGGCAGAGGTGGCCACCAACCAAGACAGCTTGAACATGATTGAAATATACTCAGAGTCGCAAAGTGATTTCATGCTCTTTATTCAGCTCATAGTGGTGAGGAGGAATGAATGAAAGTCCCCTCAAAGTATCTGCTTTATATACATTATTTACACAATGGGCTGCACATGATTGGCTAATTCCGGAATTCTACTGTAAGCCAATCAGGTTGTGGATTCACTTCTATCTGGAGCATGATTGGGTAGTTCCTGCCAACCAATCATACTGCTGCATTGTTCTAGGACCAATCAGACTGCTGCAATTTGGATCCTATTCAACTCAGTACATAACACCCCTCCCCTCTAAGTTCCAGTCCTGCCCGGGAGGTCGCATTCATAGTCCTCGAGGTACGCTGGCGGCCTACGTGTGCGTTGTGGCCTGGGGTGTTCCCTGGTCCGGGGTTCAGGTTCTGGCTCGTGATCCAAGGATGCTGGCTGTGATGGGGCTATTTGGTCTGGCGCAACCGGCTCGCTCAGTCGTGGTTCTGGTTCCGGTGTCCTTTCGGCCTCGCAGGTCCTCTCTGTATTTACTGATTCTGCCTCTCCTGCTGGCCCCTCGTGCTCTATGGGCCTCACTGCCCCTCTGTTCCCTTGGGACTCCTCTGACCTTTCCTCCTCCTGGTTTTCTCCCGGGAATCGTCACCGTATCTGGTCGCAGTGGCGGCGCCAGCATTGCCCCCCATCTGTTAGCACCTCGTACGACACGGGGCCAGTGACCCTGGTGACTGTGGCGGGTACCCATGCTGGGCCTGCCCCAAAATTCTTTGCGTACACTGGGTCCTGGGCCTCGAAGGTCCGGGGGTTCCTGCCTTCCCCCACCACTACCTCATCCTGAGGTCTATCGGGGTGAAGGCAGTCCAATCTGATTGCAAGGCGCCGACCCATTAGTAGTTCAGCGGGGCTCCGGCCAGTCGTTGAGCTGGGGGTGCTGTGCTGTGCTAGAAGGAATGTGGCAAGGCGGTACTCCCAATCCCCTTGCGTCATGCGGCGAAGGGTGTCCTTGGTGGTCCGCACCATGCGTTCTGCTTGGCCATTGGTGGCAGGATGGAATGGCGCCGAACGGATGTGGCGGATGGCGTTCTGCGCTGTGAAGGTTTGGAATTCTCCTGACGTAAATGCAGTCCCGTTGTCTGAGACGAGAGTGTCAGGGAGCCCGTGGGTTGCAAACAGCCTGCGTAGTACCCGGATGGCTGCGGACGTAGAAGTGGATGGTACCAGTGCGACTTCCAGCCATTTGGTGTAGGAGTCCACCACTATGAAGAATGTTTTCCCCTGAAAGGGGCCAGCGAAGTCCACATGCAGGCGTGACCATGGTGCTCGGGCGGACTCCCAGGACTGGACTGGGGCCCTTGGGGGATCTGGGCGGGATTCTTGGCAGTGATTTCATGCTCTTTATTCAGCTCATAGTGGTGAGGAGGAATGAATGAAAGTCCCCTCAAAGTATCTGCTTTATATACATTATTTACACAATGGGCTGCACATGATTGGCTAATTCCGGAATTCTACTGTAAGCCAATCAGGTTGTGGATTCACTTCTATCTGGAGCATGATTGGGTAGTTCCTGCCAACCAATCAGACTGCTGCAATTTGGATCCTATTCAACTCAGTACATAACAATGATAAAATCAGGGAGGAAAAGAAGGCTATCGACAGCAGGCAGCTGCAATGGCTTTCTCCGCCTGTACTAATGGAGGCAGCCCTGCTTCTCAATACCACTTGCTATGAACCAAAGGAGGTGGGGAGAGTTGTTTTCATGCTCGGATCAGGGCCTTGCAGGTTTCCCTTTGGAGCAGCTGGTTGGCCACCGTGGGAGCAAGAAGTTGGAGCAGAGAGGTTGATAGCTTGATCATAGCTGTCCGCTTTTCCCTCTTCTTGCGAGGAATCCTATTCGGAGTAAGGGAATTTCCCTTAAAAAAGGGAAACGTTGACAGCTATGAGCTTGATCCAGCAGGCTCCCCTTATGTTCAACATCCTAGGAATCCCAGATTCCCTCTAACAGGCATGCATGCATAATTTTATTTGTATGACACATTTCCACAGTTCAAACTGTGTGAGCCAGTGTGGTGTAGTGGTTAAGAGCGGTAGACTTGTAATCTGGTGAACCGGGTTCGTGTCTCCGCTCCTCCACCTGCAGCTGCTGGGTGACCTTGGGCCAGTCACACTTCTCTGAAGTCTCTCAGCCCCACTCACCTCACAGAGTGTTTGTTGTGGGGAGGAAGGGAAAGGAGAATGTTAGCCGCTTTGAGACTCCTGAAGGGGAGTGGAAGGCGGGATATCAAATCCAGACTCTTCTTCTTCTTCAAACTATGCCCAAGGCAGCTTACAACATGGAAAAAACTACATGGCAGCAACATAGCAAAATTAGCCACAAACAATCAATGAAACATCCAAAAATGCACACCCAAAGGGAACAATTCCCACAATTCTGCAGGGGAGAAGGAGCGGGAGCCCAAGACTAGTTAGGAGGCTGGAGAGGAGAACCCTAACTCTTGGTCTGATGTCTTGCCTATAGAGTCCTTGCAGCCAAAAAAACGCCAGGTTGAGGAGGACTCCTTCGATGATGACGCCTGTGATAAATTCCTTCATGAACTGTGGCTGCAGGCCATTGCTAGCAACCAAACCCGCCCTCTCCTCCTCTGCCAACATTTGTTTCTCCACTCCTCGTCTCACCAGGTTGATGATGACTTCAGTCTGGGAGTGGAGCTACCTGAGGACTTGGAGACATTATTTCGCCTATGTAACAGGTGAAGCTAGACGGGGGGGAGGCAGTGAAAAGAGAGAGAGATGGGTGCCCTGCCCTGTGCTTTTGTCATTACCTGCACAGGTGAGGCCACACCCACCTCTAGTCACATGCGGAGGAAGTCTGTCCCAGCCCAGAGGGAAACAGGAAGTTTACCTGCTGGCTGGACAAACATTCCTCCCCATGTGTAAACATGTACACTCTAGGAATATTGTACTTGACTGCTCCTGTGTTTCACATCCCACAAGTTCCACAGTTGAACAGCTCTTACTGTCAGAAAGTTCTTCCTAATGTTTTGTTTTTTTTAAATATTTTTATTAAACAGTTTTTATAGCCACACAAACAAAACATAACAACGACAAATACATAAACAAACAATAACAGAAACAAAACAAAAAACAAGTATCATTTCATATCCTAATTTCTTAAACCTTTCTTCCTCGACTTCCTCATGCCTCCCTTTTCTGTATTCCAAATTCTTATCAATTACTCAGCAAATCTTCCCTTATTTTACTTTAAATTTAAGCTAATCTTCCTTATTCTCCTTGTCTTAACCATTGCTAATAGTAACCATTTACTTTCCAATCCAACATCATTCTAACTCTCATTAATTTTGTAGTATTTCTTTAAATAGTCCTTAAACTTTTTCCATTCTTCTTCCGCCGCTTCTCTTCCCTGGTTTCGGATTCTGCTCGTCATTTCTGCCAAGCCTATGTAGTCAATCACCTTCATCTGCCATTCTTCCAGTGTGGGTAGATCTTGTGTCTTCCAGTACTTTGCAATGAGTATTCTAGCTGCTGTTGTAGCATACATAAAGAAAGTTATATCCGTCTTTAACACCCCTTGGCCAACAATGCCCAAGAGAAAGGCCTCTGGTTTCTTAGTGAAGGTATATTTAAATACCTTTTTAAGTTCATTATAGATCATTTCCCAGAATGCCTTAATCTTCGGGCACGTCCACCAAAGGTGAAAAAATGTACCTTCCTTTTCTTTGCATTTCCAACATTTATTATCAGGCAAATGGTAAATCTTTGCAAGCTTTTTTTTTTATTATTAAATATTTATTAGCATTTTCAAATAACACAGAACAAACAAAAACAAAAAATAAACAAAACAAGAAACACAAAAATCCATAACATTCAAAACTAAACAAAAAAAGAATAGAAAAAACACATAAAGTTTCTAATACTTATTATTCTTAACCTTATTTCTCAGACTTCCTCACACCTCCCCTTCTTGTATTCCAATTTAAATTGTCAGTTCAGCAAGTCCTTAACTTATTTCTTTACCTTAGCTTAAACATTTGTTCTAACATACTATTGCTTTACTTTACTTCTTTTTTCCATTTCTTCAATTTATTTTTAACAGCCTTATTTTCAATTAATTTAAAAAGAAAAGAAACCAATTTTACCTTATTAAAATTACACATCAACACTTATACCTCATTAATTATTCTTAAACCTTTTTCCTAAAGTCGACCAAAATTTCCCTTCTACGATTTACCCAATTTCCTTACCACTAACAAAAAATATAAAAAGCAAATTATCCTTATGTACCCTTTGGATTCCCAACCTCCACCCACCCTTTTCCCGGTTCCAGTCCCCAACCAATATCCATCAGTCTTTATGTTATTTATTTAGCCTGGAGATCTCACATCCGAGGCCCTTATATCTCTCTCAGTTCCTTTCTGCCGGTCTCTTTGATAGTCCTTGATGTTAAACCCCAAGTCTCGGAGGGGCTCCGGCCCAACAGAATCCATGTCGCTTCCAGCCAGTCCTCCATACTTAAAGGCAAAGCCTATGGGGTGCTCCAACTCTTGTTTCAAATTTCTTTCAGATCCAGATATCCCCAAAGCTCCAGCTTTCACCAACAAATTTGTAATCCTCAGGTCTTCAGATCTCCTCCAAAAGGGATCTCTCCATTTTCCAGACTCCCATTCAGACCAGGCTTTCCACATCCAGTTTTTATTGTCCTTTTTTATCATCATGTCAGGCCTCATATTGTAACTCTCCTTTGACTCCTGCAAATCTCCTGCTCCTCCTTCATTTTCTTCAAAAACAACATATTGCTCCATCGTATCTACACTTTCAGTTTCATTTATTTGTTCAATTGAATGGGCTTCCTGTTTCAAGTCCTTATCAGGCTCAAAACTGTTGTTTACTGTCCAGTGTAGTAGTGATACCTTTGTAGACAAAACATTGTACTCATCTTGCAAGTTTCCCAAGAGAACGAGTGCTCTGTCCAATTCTGCTTGGATTTTACATACTCCAGCCATTTTTGTGATGTAATGTCCCTATTACCCCTCTAGGGGGATTTTAGTTCCTTAATGTTCCTTTCAGCTCAAAACCAAAAGTCCAGTTATTTTGTATCAGCCCTCCTTATTTTCAACAAAGTTATACCAAGTAAACCAGCAAAAACAGCAGAAACAATGTTCTCTTTTTCCAGCTGACAACTAGCTGACTAGCAGCTCACTTGACAGCTGTCAAAATCTTCAATGCAACAGGCTTTCTCATAGGACGTTCCCGGGTCTCGGGGGGGGGGGTGAAATTTCAGCTCCCAAGATTCTTTTTATCCTCCAGTAAATCTTCTTATAGTGTCAAAACCGTGAAATCTTTGCAAGCTTGACTGGGGTTATGTACCACCTGTAAATCATTTTCATAATATTTTCTCTTAAGGCATTACATGCCGTGAATTTCATCCCGGTGGTCCACAACTTTTCCCAGTCAGCAAACAAAATATTATGACCAATGTCCTGAGCCCATTTAATCATAGTTGATTTAACCGTTTCATCTTGTATATTCCATTTCAGCAGCAAATTGTACATTTTTGACAGATTCTTAGTACTGGATTCTAACAATTCAGTCTCCAATTTTGATTTTTCCACCTGGAAGCCAATTTTACTGTCCAATTTAAACACTTCATTTATTTGGTGATAGTGCAACCAATCTCTCACCTTCTCTTTTAATTTCTCAAAACTCTGCAATCTCAGTTTGTCCCCTTCCTTTTCCAGAATTTCCCAATATCTTGGCCACTTCGACTCCATATTTAACTTTTTAACTGCCTTAGCTTCCATTGGCGACAGCCACCTTGGGGTTTTGTTTTCCAGCAAATCTTTATATCTGACCCAGACATTTAATAGTGCTTTTCTGACAATATGGTTTTTAAAACTTTTATGTGCTTTAACCTTGTCATACCACAAATATGCATGCCACCCAAAAATATTGTTAAAACCTTCCAAATCCAAAATGTCTGTGTTTTCAAGAAGCAGCCAATCTTTTAGCCAGCAGAAAGCTGCCGCTTCATAGTACAGTTTAAAGTCTGGCAGGGCAAACCCCCCTCTTTCCTTTGAATCCGTTAATATCTTAAATTTTATTCTGGGCTTCTTGCCCTGCCAGACAAATTTAGATATGTCTTTCTGCCACTTCTTGAAACAATCCATTTTATCCATTATTTGTAATGCTTGAAACAAGAACAACATTCTTGGCAATACATTCATTTTTATAACTGCAATTCGACCTAACAAGGAAAGCTTCAAATTTGACCAAATCTCCAAATCTTTTTTCACTTCTGTCCAAGTTTTTTCATAATTGTCTTTAAATAGGTTCACATTCTTAGCTGTCATATTTATACCCAGGTATTTCACTTTTTTAACCACAGTCAACCCCGTCTCATTCTGAAACCTTTCTTTTTCAACCTGTGTTAAATTTTTCTCCAATACCTTAGTCTTTAACTTATTCAATTTAAATCCTGCCATTTGACCAAACTCTTGAATTATTTCCAAAACTCTTTTCGTACTAGCTTCTGGCTCTTGTAATGTAAGTACTAGGTCATCTGCAAATGCTCTCAATTTGTATTGTTTAGTTCCGACCTGGATCCCTTTAACCAACTGGTCCCTCCTAATCATATTAAGCAAAACCTCCAGGACCGATATAAAAAGTAGTGGGGAGATAGGACACCCCTGACGTGTCCCTTTTTCAATCTTGAACTCTTCTGTAACCACATTGTTTACAATTAATTTTGCTTTCTGTTCAGAGTATATTGCACCTATACCATTTTCAAACCCTTGGCCTACCCCCATCCCCCGGAGGTTCTTCAACATGAAACTCCAAGATATATTGTCAAAGGCTTTCTCAGCGTCCACAAATATCAAAACAGCCTTAGTGTTTATATTCACTTCCAACTTCTCCAAAATGTCAATTATATTCCTTACGTTATCCGACAAATGCCTTTTCGGGAGAAAGCCCGCTTGGTCCCCATGAATCTCCTCCATCAAAACTCTTTTCAATCTCTTTGCTAAAATGTCAGCAAAGATTTTGTAATCCACATTTAGTAACGAGATGGGTCGGTAGTTCTTAAGTTGGGTCTTTTCAGTCTCTGTCTTTGGTATAAGTGTAATGTAGGCCTCCCTCCACGTATCGGGTGCCTTCCTCCCCTCCATGATCTCGTTGCAGACTTCCTTCAAAGGTTGTATCAACCCTTCCTTCAAAACTTTGTAATATTTGGAAGTCAGTCCATCCGGTCCAGGTGATTTGCCCAACGTCATGCTTTGAATGGCATCTTCTATTTCCTGTGCTGATATCTCCTGGTTCAAAATAGTCTTACTTTCCTGCGAAATCTTTTTCAGCCCATTTTTCTCGAGGAATTGTTGTATGTCCATTTCTTTCTGCGGCCCTTGTGTGTACAATTGTCTAAAGTAGCTCTGAAAACAATTCCTAATTTCCACTGGGTTACATATGTTCTTTCCCTCCACTTCTATGTTTGTTACCGTGTTGAGTTTTTGTCTCTTCTTTATTTGCCAAGCCAATAACTTGCCACATTTGTCTGCAGATTCAAAGGTCTTTTGTCTCATTTGTAGAAAGTTCTTCCTAATGTTTAGTCAGAATCGCCTTTCTTGTAACTTGAAGCCTTTGGTTCGAGTCCTCCCCTCCAGAGCAGGAGAGAACAAGCTTGTTCCATGTGACAGACCCTGGGATATTTGAAGATAGCTATCATATCTCTTCTCAGACTCCTTTTTACCAGGCTAAAAATACCCAGCTCCTTCGACCGTTCCTCATCAGGCTTGCTTTCCAGACCCTGGATCTTCTTCACCCTTTTAGAGGAAGACAGAGGCAAAGCAGGTGTGGAGTAGTTCCTGGGGTTGCCATACGTCTGGGTTTCCCCAGACATATCTGGGATTCAGCCCTGGAAAATGGCATCCAGGGGTCATGTTCAGCAATCGGCAAAATGTCTGGGAAAACCTGGACGTATGGCAATGGCGGGGGGGGGGGTGTTGTGCCAAAAATGTCAAAAAAGCTTTAGAACTCTTTTCTTTTTTTGGAGCTTTTCCCAAAAAACACCATTTGGTCCAAAAAAATAAAAAAATAAACAACTTCGGGCAAAAGAGAGAGAAAAGAAATCAACAAATATGGCAACCCTAGTAGTTCCTCTTCAGAGAACCCAAGAGCATTTCTCCTTGTTCCCCACGCAGAGGAGCCACAACTTGCTTGTTCAGACAGAGCCAAAGAGACCTTTTTAAAAACCATTCCCAATTCTGGGAAGGTGCAACCCTAGGAGAGGCAGGTGTAGGCAGGGGGGGGGGGCCTTCGGAGATCAGGGAAGCCACAGTCACTTCCCATGTAGGGGGAGCCAGCACTTAGTCATGGAAAACACGTCCGCACAGCTGCTCCCAGTGGGGTGACCTAGCTGTGATCAGGCTGCAGTGAAAGGTTTAGGTCTGGAAGATCTCAGGGGTTCCCAGCTCATCATTTTCCTCCCCCCAAACAATGGCAGGAATCTTGGTGGTGTCCTGGATGCTGAGGAGCAGGTCAGATTCTTCCAAGCATTCGCCCTGGCCTTCACTGAAGAATCATAGAATCATAGAATAGAATCATAGAGTTGGAAGAGACCACAAGGGCCATCGAGTCCAGCCCCCTGCCAAGCAGGAAACACCATCAGAGCACTCCTGACATATGGTTGTCAAGCCTCTGCTTAAAGACCTCCAAAGAAGGAGACTCCACCACACTCCTTGGCAGCAAATTCCACTGTCCAACAGCTCTTACTGTCAGGAAGTTCTTCCTAATGTTTAAAAACCTAGTTTTTAGAGGAGGAAAACAAGAAAATAAATATTCTGAACGAAACAGTGGATGTATGATTTTTGTGGTTCATGTTGTGGCCACAGATGTGAGATGATGGTTTGATTTGATGGTGAGTTTGGGGTAGCCCAATGCAAAAATCCTGAGAATCCATGTGGATCCGTGCTTTGTAACCACGTTGTTGCCCCATTGTGGCCCCACAAAACCGTGGGTGCGTGATTTTTTTGGTGTAGGCTGTAGCCATGGACATGCTATGTGATCTGATGGAGAATTTGGGGTGACCCAATGCAAAAATCCTGAGGATCCATGGGCTTTTACCTCCCCCCTCCCAGGCAGCCTCCTTTATCGCTAGCGTCCCTTATCTCCCTCCGATCGCTTGCTGCTCAGCTGCTCAGCGGCTTTGTTTCAACACCCCCTTCCCTCTTTCTAAAAAAAGAAAAAAGCACGACCTGCTTTTTGCCCCTGGGCAATTCGGTTCCAGGGACCACGCATTCCTGCTGTAAGACGCACAGACATTTCCCCTTACTTTTTAGGAGGAAAAAAGTGCTGGAAGGAGTCATCAACGAAGTAGCTGCTTCTAGGTACTGGGCTGCAGTCCTGAGCACCCTGACTATTCTGGGAGCACCACCTTCCTTCTGCGCAAAGCTCCTTTCCGTTTTGCTTTTGCTTTTAGTCCTGTTACTTCTGCGAATTTCTGCAGGAAATTGCTCTATGTACTACTAGAGGACGCTGGAAAATGAAATAGTGAGTTGGTTCTGGGAACCTAATAGTAAGAAGACAAGGTTTTAGATTGGATAGCAAGTGTGACGCCTGTTCTGCCTGTGACTTTGGGCCTTTTGGGCCAGAAGTGGTTCTGCGCCTGCTTTTGTCTCTGATGCAGCTTTGCTGAGGTCTTACTGGCCTCCAGGGAGGCTGAGGCCAGCAGGTTGGATCCTGTTTCACTGTGGACACAGACCTCTTTGCACGGGTTTGCAGGATGAGGCCTGGGTTAGCCCTGATGTGGATGCGCCCAAGCTTTCATGTTTAGCCAGCTTCCATTGGAGTTCTTTTATATCTGGCCTCTGTTTCTTCTGTTTACATGGGTGTATTTTTAAGCGTTTTATTTCCTGTTCGTGGCAATTGTTTTAGTGCTGAGCCCGTGTTGTAAGTCGCTTTGAGACCTGCAAAGTGAGTGAGAGTATCCTTGGAATGCAGTTACAACCCCCAGAAGAGCCCTGCAGGGCCCAGCACAGCCTCCTCTTTTTTTAAAAAAAATCTAATTATTCAATAAAAGGTTTCCACTCCTCCTTCAAGCCTACCTCTTCTCTAATTTTCAGAGTTCAGTTTGCCAATTCCAGCCTCTTCTTTCAAATGGGGACCAACCAGACGCCTCCAGGAAGCCCGCAAAGGAGGCCTTTCTCCTGTTTCTCTGCAGCGACTGGCATGTAGAGATACACTGCGGCTGGACATGGAGGTTCCACCAGCCCCCATTCCTTGGGGAATCGGAGGCTGGGGATTTGCAAGCGTGGCGCCTGCTTCTGGGAGCGCCTTCACCTTCATAAGCAGATGTTGCAGAGGCACCTGGAATCCACAGAAAACTCATCCCTGTGGCCACGATGCTTCTTCGAACCCACCAGCTGCCAAGTGGTGACGGCTGCAGGCTCAGTTCCTTGGGTGCAAAAGGGAGACCATTGCCAGCCCCTACAGGGCGGACATCTCTTTTTAAAAACATGTTTTTATAAAACAATTTCAGCATAACAAATTATCAAACCATATTATCACATACATTATTTCCCCCCCTTTTCCCTCAGCTCCTCTCCCTGATTTCTCTGCACATATTATTCTCTGCATGTTATAAAATTATACATATACTTACCTTATCTATCAGGTAATCAACCAATAAATTTGTGAATGTTTATTCAAAACCTGCCAAGGAGTCCATTTGATTTTGTGGTGTTTTTTTCAGATAATTTGTAAAAAGTTCCCATTCTTCCTTAAAGTCATAGTTGTCCTTGTCCCGCAATTTGTATGTCAGTTTAGCCAGCTCTGCGTAGCTCATCAATTTTTCTTGCCACTGTTCTTTCGTTGGGATTTCTCATTCTTCCATCCTTGTGCTTTCAAGACTCTTGCCTACATAAATAAGTTCTTTGTTTTTCTTGGCAGGTCCTACAATCCCTAACAAAAATGCTTCTGGTTTTCTTTACAAATGTCATTTTAAACATTTTTTTCAATTCACTGTATATCATTTCCCAATGTTTTTTAAGTTCTCTACATTCCCACCACATATGATGAAAAGTCTCTTCTTTTTCTTTACATTTCTAACATATGTTTGACCCGGTTTTATACATTTTTGCTATCTGCAGGGCGGACATCTCACCGGTGTGCGGAAGGTCAGCAACCTGGACCAGTCCTCGCCCAGGAAGGCCCCCTGCAGCCGCCGCTCACTCCATTGCCATCTTGGCGCCAAAGAGGAAAGGCTTCTAACCAGGTTGGGATGTGGTTGTGTGAATGGGGACGGGGCCTGGGAGGTCAGGTTGCCATCCGGGAAACCACCAGCCCGAGGTTGAGCTGGAGTCAGCCCTGCAAACTGTTTGCAAGGCAAGGATTAGGATGGGGCATTTGGCCTCTTACCCAACTGGACCACCCAGCTGTTTCTACAGCAGCCTCCCCCCGGCTGGTTCCCTCTGACTCCCTGAGATGACCTAGAGGGGAGCTAAGGGTCAAGGGGAGCAGGAGGTTATTCAGACTTTGAATAGCTGATATCGCTGGACCAAACTGATCCATTTTGCTGCATTAATTAATCTAAATCATTTAAACTGGATTTTGTTTTTTATATTATTTTTATTAGTTTTCCGAATTATTACAAATCCATCTGAATTACTTTAATTTAATACAGTTTCTTAATATCAGGTTTCCCACTCCTGTTGCAAACATATGTCCACCTCTTCCTCCTCATGCCACATCTTCTCTTCTTAAATTTCCATCCATTTCTAATTGTTGTCCAATGTAACTAGATTTTGAATAAAAGTGCAATTAATTGTTCGCGTTCTGAATTTCCTTGTGTTATTGCCCGGTGGGTTGTGCAAACCCCTATTCTGAATCATGTTTTTATAGGGTAGGGGGCATTGGGGATGAGTTTCTGGAACCAAGTTTGGGAACTGCTGAGCTATCTGTCTTGAATGACAATTGCCCAAAGGGAGCTCAGCGTCCTGGGAGGGGCTGGAACTCAGTCGTGGAGTTCTGCCTTTCCCTGCAAAAGTTCTTGGGTTCAGACTGGATGACTCATGGGGGTCCCTTTCAACCCTGTGGTTCTAGGAGCCCTGTCATCTCTGGAGTGACCGCCAGCCAGTGTGGCTCAGCCTCGATGTCTTGGCCAAGGAAGGAAGACTGCCGGGCAGCAGGATGGGTGGGTTCCCGGTAGAATCCGTCCTGAGAGCCCCACACTGTGGATTGACCTCTCTTCCTCTCCTGCAGGCATGCTGCGCTCAGGAACATGCTTGGCCTGCATCCTAATACAGTGGACGCTCGGGTTGCAAACACGATCTGTGCGGGATGCACGTTCGCAACCCGCAGCTGCGCATCTGCGCATGCGCGGGCTGCGATTTGGTGCTTCTGTGCATGTGCAAAGCACAATTTAGCGCTTCTGTGCATGTGTGACCGCTGAAACCTGGAAGTAACCTGTTCCACTACTTCTGGGTTTCGGTGGTCCGTAACCCAAAAAAACGCAACCTGAAGCGTCTGTAACCAGAGGTATGACTGTATAGGTTAAGCTAAGGGAGAAGAGTTCGCCTCCTCCTAGCCCCCAAGGCCACTTTGTCTGGGAGGACCCAAGGGTTATTGGATAGTGGAATGGACTCCCTCAGAAGGTGGTGGGCTCTCCTGGGTCAAATCATAGAATTGTAGAGCTGGAAGGGACCCGAGGGTCATCTAGCCCAACCCCCTGGGATTCAGGAATCAAGCCTTCACTTGAGGCTTTTATGGAGAGGTGGGATGGCCATCCATCAGGGATTCTTTAGAAGTGACCCCTGCATTGCAGAGGGTCAGGCTGGATGATCCTTGGAGCCCCTTCCGACTCTACTATTCTGTGCCCTTCCGGAGAGGCTTTCGGTCATCTCAGGTGCCTTCAAGGTGGAGGAGAGGATGGCAAACTTTCCTCCTGTGAATTTTCTTAAGCAAACTTTCTGGAGGAGCCACATGGGGAAGCTGCCAGTGCTTTGACACTTGAGCCCCCTGCAATGTGTGTGTGTGTGTGTGTGAGGGGCTGTTCTGGGGCACATGGCAGGAGCCGGGGGGGGGGCGGGAGGTGGCATTTCCAGAACACAAGCCCTGCCAGTCCTGAAAACTTTTTAAACGCCTTTCCAAGAAGCCAACAAGCGAATCCCCTCTGGTGCCAGAACCCTGCAACTCTGCCAGGTTCCTTTGTTGTGCCTTCAATCTG
Source organism: Podarcis raffonei (assembly GCF_027172205.1). Lineage (NCBI taxonomy): Eukaryota > Metazoa > Chordata > Lepidosauria > Squamata > Lacertidae > Podarcis > Podarcis raffonei. The sequence continues at coordinate 99,143,693 of NC_070607.1, read as the reverse complement.
GTGAGGGTTCAAGGTGTATTTGGTGGGGGGGGGAGAGACTAGACCCCCCCCCCGCCACTTCTCTGCCTTATTTAGGAAGCTGCTCTGCTGGCCTCCTCAGCAGCTTTCCTTAGGAATGTCTATTAATAGGGGATGCGGACGGGGGCAGCCAGCTGCTCCCTTCCGTCAGGAGAGGACCGTTCCACAACGTGGGTCCCTGGCGACGTCAGAGAAGTTTATAACATGATGCCCAGCCTGGAGAAATGGGGCGGAGGAAAGCTTTTCTCCTTCTCTCCCATGAAGCTGAATGTTGGGCAGATGAAAGGAAGGGCTTCTTCATGCAGCACGGAAATTAAACTCTGGAACTCCTTCCTGCAGGACGCAGGGATGACTCACGCGGGAGGAGAAGGCTCTGGAGAGCTCCTGGCCAGGATGGCTCTGCTCTGCCTCTGCAGCTGGACACAGAAAGGCTCCTGAATCCCTACTGCTGGGAGCCACAGGACAGGGCAGTTGCTCTCTTGCTCAGATCCTGCTAGCTGGTTTCCCATAATAGCCACCCTTAACAGGATGCTGGACCAGGTGGGCCTCTGGCTCTTCTGATGTGTCTTGTGGTCAGTGGCTTCCCATGGGCTGAGGCTGGGAAGTGTGGGAAGGAGAGAGAAAGGGTCCCGCAGATTCCATGCTCTCTGGCCTTCTTCCTATTTCACACACGACTTCCCTCGGAGCCACGGAGGAAACTGGATCCCTTTATAAACAAGTGACAGCAGGGGGCCTCCACTGCTTGGGTGCTCAGCAGCTTAGCAAAAGAAAAAGTGTGCTCCCAGCCCTTAGTTTAGGCATTTGATATTTTCATTTACATACATTCATTCGAAATGAGATGGGGTATGTACTCTTTTTCATTGCTGTTTGTATTATAGTTTATAATTTTTGTAAAGTGATATGTGCATGCAGGTCATCGTCTGTAAAATTTTATTTTCAGTTTATGAAGCAATTCTACATCCTCCCACCACGCTGACGAAGAATTTTACAAAACAGCAGTCAATATCCGGAATCACTGTTCAGTGTTGGACATTATATTTGCTGAATACACAAAGCTTCACAACTTGTCTTTCATCGTACAAAGTCTGGTACCTCGCTTCATTTAAAGATTTCCAGAGACTTTGAGACTAAAGATTTCATTCTGGACTTGTTATGGTTTGAAGGAATTCTATAAAAGATTGTCTGTTGTGTATGTGCATGGTCACCGTGTTGCCTAGACATTGCTGACTTAGCCTAGGTAGACCTGGGAGGGGAGCCCCACCCCCAGAACAGGCCATTCCTCCCCCCGGATGGGCCAGGAGGATACTCAGGAGAGCAGTTTCAGGACTTCCCAGCCCTCCCTCCATCCTCAGTATATGGGATGCTTGTGTCTGGAGGCGGAGGAGGACACCCGCAGCTTTGTCGTTGCTATTTTTAACCCCCTGCTGGCCTGGGACAGGTGCGCTCAGCGGACGGGCATGTACAGCCTGTGGGCAGCCTGCCTCCAGCTCCTTATCCTTCTCTTGGGGAGGTGTTGGGTTTCTCCCCCCAGGGCACCCAGACCCTCCCCGCCTCCTCCTCCTCCTCCTCCAGCTCAGGACGGACGCAGCCAGGAGTGGCTTGGCTAAATTTGGCTAAAATGCCTCGCCGGCCAATGAGCAGGCAGGGAGGGAGGCGATTGGCTCTCCGGAGACCCGCCTCCCGGCAGCGTCCAATGGCGAGGGCCTGGGCAGGGCCCCGCCCAGCGGGCAGAGTACAAATGGCCCTGCCAGGAGCTGCGGAGAAGCTTTCTTCCGTCGTCCGCCGGGGAGTGGAGTGGAGCGGACGCACCGGGTCTCTTTCTCTCTGTGGGTTGCTGTGGGGTCTTTCCTGCCAACATGGTAAGCATGGTAAGACATGGGCACGTGTGCCCATTTTTGACGGCGGCGCCCAGGACGGTGGGAGACACATCTCCTCCCGGGATGCCGGACCGGGCCGCGGATCGTGCGCAGGTGGTGAGATGGACTGGTTGTTCGCGCGTCCGATGGGACAGGCCGGCGCCGGGGCCCAGGACCAGCACAGACCGTGGCGGGAGACGTGGCCAGGACACAAGCACGGCTCCCGGCGGAGCTGCCCTGTGTGGGGCCGAAGGGCAGGAGTGGCCCTTTGGCTGAGGCTGCAGGGGAGACTGGGGGGGGCTGGGCGGGGGCAAGGCAAAAGGCCGGGGGCAGAGATGGGGGTCTTCTTTATTACTGCCTCCGTGGAGAGGGAGGGCGGAGAGGTCAACTGTGGCTCGGGGTGTTGGGGGGCGGGTTTTGCTGGAAGAGAGATGGGGGCAAATGGGGAATCTCCTTGGATCTGGGCGGGTGGTGGGCTGCCCTGGGGGGCACTGGACCCCTCGCAAAGGCTGGCCAAGGACACGAAGCATGGAGCCGGATGGCCGTGGAGAAAGCCAAGCTGCCGGTCATGAGAACCGGCCAGGAACCCTGCCTGCCTGCCGGCCGCTGAGCTGCAAGACCCGGCTCGAAGGAGTAACCCAATACCCAGCCGACAGGTGCTGGAGCAGCTGGCTGGCGGCCCGCTGAGCACCCTAGAAGGAGGCAGCCGGCGGGCGCTGCTAAGAATAGCATCCGGCGGTCAAGGAGCACCATCCTCTCCTCTGGCCAGCCACCGGGAGACCCCTCTCTCAGGACCCAGGAACCCTGGCAAAGTCCAAAGGAGCCTGGGGCTGCTGTGCAACTTGGGGCCAAAGCGGGCCGCCTCTGCCAGGGGGCACTGGGAACTTGGCACTGCAAGAGGCCTTCCATGGGGCTGCTCAAGGAGCAACTGCCTTTGTGGAGATGGGCCACCCAGCCTCTCGAGAGCAAGGGATGCTCTTACGGAATCGGGGTCATCCTGTCCAACCCTGTCGCAATGCAGGAGCCACAACAGGAATCCCAGCGCTCCTCCTGTCTCCTGTTGCAAGCTCCTGGCACTAGCAACTCCGGCCGCAGAGGGTTGGGTGCCATGAATCCCCTTCTGCTGCGCCACCTGCAGAATGCCAGGCGGAGCAAGACACGGCCAGGGTTGGGTTGGCGCACCAGTGGCTGGCAGTCACCTTTCTGGTGATGCCCAGAGAAGGGGCTTTTTGTGGGCTGGGGAAAGAAAGTATCGGGAGAGAAGCAAACACCGAGGAGGAGTTGGCAGCAGCGGCAATGGCAGAGTGGACTGCAGGTAGCCAGGAGTGGGGAGGGCATCCCTGGGCATGGCCCCGGCTGGGCCGGACTCTGCTCCCTTGGTGACTTCCTCCCCTTGCCTTGCAGACGGACCAGCAGGCGGAAGCCCGGTCCTTCCTCACTGAGGAAATGATCGCGGGTGAGTTGAGGGGCATCCCCGGGCGGCGCAGGCACAGTGGGCACCCTGACTCGGCCGAGGGGCAAAGTGGCCGTGTGCCAACTAGGGAGGAAGGCGGGGTAACCACAAAACGTCATAAACTAGTACTTTATTTGCTGGCACCCTGAGAGGCAGTGTGGTATAGTGGTTAGTGTGTTGGATGAGGACCTGGAAGAGACCTGGTACAACTCCCTACGCAGCCATGAAGCTGCCTGGGTGTGGCCTTGGGTCACTGCCTCTCGGCTTGACCTGCCTCACAGGGTTGTTGTGAAGATAAAAGTGGGAGGCGAAGCCATTTATACCCTCTTGAGCTCTTTGGAGAAAGAAAGGAAAAGGTTGGATAGAAACGTAAGACTAGTAAGAATGAATACCCATGCCCAGCCATTCCACAAGTGGCTTTGGAGGCTCAGAGGATTAACAGATCCCATGAGGGTGGGGGAGGAGGGGAGGCACCCAAAATCTTGCCAAGCCCCTCCAAAATGGACCCCTAAACTGCAACCAAGCAACCATCTTCCTCTCCTTTGGGTGGCTTCTGAATCTCCAGCTGCGCACACAGAAGGGGAAGGTCTGGAATGGGGAGGTCCAGGGCGGAGAGGCGGTTGCTGCTGCCCCTAAGTGTGGGCCTGCTGCCCCCTGCAGTTCTGACCTTGTGCTTAGCAGTTTCCCCACCCTAGACCTCCCCTGGCCAAGGACTCCCTCCGACCTCTGCATCATCATCATCATCATCATCATAATAATAATAATAATAATAATAATAATAATAATAATAATAAAAAATTTATTTATACACCGCCCTCCCCAGCCAGAGCCGGGATCAGGGTGGCTAACACCAATAAGATCACAGTAAAAACATAATAGGGGAAAAGGGGGGGGGGAGACCAATTTAAAATACAGGTTAAAATGCAATCTAAAATGCAGCCTCATTTTAAAGTAGCCGATAAATCAAGACCATAAGGGGAGGGAAACATAAGGGTCAGACCGAGTCCAAAGCAAAGGCCAGGCATGTGGGTTGTGTGAGGTTTGAAGCATTATCGAGGGCCTTCTCCATTCCATTCTCTGCCTGAGCAGAGCAGGGATTGTGTGCATGCGTTGGGGGGGGGTTTGTTTTGGGGTCCCCCCACCAAAGGAGCTGATCCCACCTGCAGAAGCTCCATGAGATTTCCCACAGAATGACACCTTCCGGCTAAAAAGGAGAGGGGTCTGCGTTGTGGGTGGATGGTTTTTCTGTTATTCTTTTTAGCCCATTGGCAAGCCCCTTCCCCCTCTCCTCCTCTTTTGGCCCTTTAGAAAGAATGAAAACAGTTAGAATTGTAGTCAGAAGGGACCCCTAGTGGTCATCCAGCCCAACCCCCTGCCACACAGGGCTTGCAGGATCTGGGAAACCTCCGAGTTGACTTGGATGTTGGCCCAAACTTTGTTCTGGTTCCTGCCAGGCTCCCCCCTAACCCCCCCCCGCTCTCTCTCCCCCCCGCAGAGTTCAAAGCCGCCTTTGACATGTTTGACGCGGACGGGGGCGGCGACATCAGCACCAAGGAGTTGGGCACCGTCATGAGGATGCTGGGTCAGACGCCCACCAAAGAGGAGCTGGACGCCATCATAGAGGAGGTGGATGAGGATGGTGAGGAGGGGCTGCATCGGGGGGGGGGTGAAGGGAGGCTGGGGGGGGGCGGAGGGGGCAGCCCTCACCCTTCTCCCGGGGACCCTCCCTGCAGGCAGCGGAACCATCGACTTCGAGGAGTTCTTGGTCATGATGGTGCGCCAGATGAAAGAGGATGCCAAGGGAAAAAGCGAGGAGGAGCTGGCCGAGTGCTTCCGCATCTTTGACAGGTGAGGCCGAGATGGGGGGGCAGCAGAAGCCCCTCCTACCTGGAGAAGGGCCTGAACAGCTGGGGCAATGTTCAGGTCACACACAGAGATATTTATGCTCTGCCAATAGTCTTGACAGGACTCCCCATTCAAAGCTCCTTATGGCAGCTGGACTGGCACTAAGTCACAGAACTACAGAACTGGAAGGGTCCCCCAAAGGTCCTCTAGTCCAACCCCCTGCAGCGCAGGAATCGTAGCTAAGGCATCCTTGGCAGGTGACCACCCGACCTCTGCACAAGAGCCTCCAGCGAAGGAGAGTCCGCTCCACCATCAAACGACCCTTATTGTCAAAACAAATGTGGTATGGTATAGCGGTTAGAGTGTCGGGTGAGGACCCAGGAGACCAGGGTTCAAATCCTCCCTCTGCTCCGCTGTGAAGCTCCCCGGGTGTGACCTTGGGCTCGCTGCTGCCTCTCAGCCTGACCTACCTCACTGGGTTGTTGTGGGGATGGAGAGCAGGAGAACAACGTAGGCCACCTGGTCCTCCTTGGAGGAGAAAGGTGGACTACAGGTGCAGTCAGTATATAAGTTCTGTCTGTGGGACTCTGGGTCTCTTGATGTGGATTAGACTAGGAGAATTCCCTGGGTCAGGATTGCAAGCCAGGAAGGGGGGGGCACCCTTTGTTGTCCTCGCCTGCATTTAGATAAAGGAGAATATTACCTCCTCCAACCATCCAAGCTGGGGCACCACAGAGCTGAGATTTCCCCACTTGCAGCTCTTCCCAGAGCCGGCATTCGCACCCAGAGTCCAAACAGAGAGTGAGCTGCAGTTGTCACAGAAGCTGCCTCTTCTCCTGTTACCTGGAGGCTAATTCTGTCCGGTCTCCTTTTTCACCTCCCGGCAAACACTGGCAGCTTTTGAGGAAGGAGGAGCCTGACTAGGCGAATACCAGGCACAAAGGATAGGAGCTCCTCTTGCCCCTGCAAAGGCAGAGGACTTGGCTGAGCTAAGGGTGAAAGGCGCAGGAGGGGGTCCCGGAACATCAGGGGACCCAGCGATCCTGGCTGCCCAGACACCATCTCCCTTCACTGCTTGGTCCCTGCCCAGCTGGTGCCAGGCTTGGAGGGGAAGGAAGAGCTGGGAGTCACCAACCCTGGGGTGCTTGTGTGGAATCAGAAGGCCACATGCAGTCTCATCCTGGCACGCCAGTGGGGAGCCTTCCCTCACCACCAGTCTGCCACGGGCCAACCCGTCCAAAACCCACACATTGGCTCCATCCAGAGAAGTGGGGCAGGGGGCACCTGCCCGGTTCCACCCCACATGCCGGTTGTGCAGCCAACAAACCAATGGAATCCAGACAAGACGGAGGCTCTGTGGGTGATCGGCTCTCCGATCTGGGCGCTGGTGGGGCATTTTGTTCTAGACGGGATGGCACTGCCCTCAAAGAAGCAGGAGCGTAGCTTGGGGGGGGTGCTCCTTGAATCGCCTTTGGCAGGTGGCCTCTGCACCACTGTGCCACCCTTGGCCACTCCTGGAGAGACAGCTTGGCTCCAGTGCTACTTCAGGGCTGGCTCTTGCAATGCTTTCTGCAGGAGACTTCCTGGCAGGGAGAATATCAACTCTGAGAACAATTTGCACCCATTGCTTCTTGTCTTCTGGGCCTGTTTTAGGGCGTCAAGGCTGAAGGAACACCTCTTCCCACATGAAGCTGGCTGCATTTTAAGATCTGCAGGAGGTTCTCTGCTAGGGACTGCTTTTAAAAAAATATAATTTTTATTAATTTTAACATATAAATTATAATACATACCATAAAACTTCACCACTTATACAATCTTTTTTTAGACTTCCGTCAGCACCTCTGATGATCCACCGTTCTGACCACCTCTTATGCATTTCTTAAATTCATATTGCCTTTAATTATCTTAACTAACCATCTTCCCCTTTATCCATTTTTGCAATAGTTCCAATAATTCACCTCACAAAACTTCTTGCAAACCTACAAACGTAGTCTGATCATCACAATTACTTTTCAAATAGTCTGTAAATTTACACCAGTCTTCTGTGAATTTCTGGTCCCGCAGATTTCGAATCCTTCCTGTTGCTTTATCTAGTTCTGCATAGTCCATTAATTTCATCCTCCATTCTTCTTCTTCTTTCATCCCTGGCAAGAAACACCTAGGGACTCTTTCTTGCCTTTCAAAGTACTTCTCTGGTCTTCCCAAGGATTGGAGAGCAGAGAAGCCATAACCCGCCTTAGGAGACGACCACAGAAACCACGTCCCCACAGCTGTTCCCATAGAGTTGGAAGGGACCCAGCGGGTCACCTGCCCCCGTTCCAGCCCCTCGATAGCCTTCTCAAACTGGGGTGCCCACGCCTGGCTCTGATCAGACTGCAGTGATGGGTTTAGATCAGGAGCTCAGGGCTGCCTCCTTCAACACTTCTTGCCCCCCCCCAAAACAGGAATGGCGATGGCTTCCTGGACGCAGAGGAGCTGGTGGAGATTTTCCGGTTATCCGGAGAGCCTGTCTCTGAAGAAGAGATCGAGGAGCTCATGAAGGACGGAGACAAAAACAACGATGGCCGGATCGACTTTGACGGTGAGTGGGGCAGCCAGCCTTTCTTTGGAGCTGAAGAGGGTGGGGGTGTCCGGCCAGCTCTGTGCCCCTTCCACCAGCCCCACAGTCCCACTGGGGAGGGCCCTCAAGGCACACACAGCCTCCCTGCTCAAGCAGAATATGAATTTTATATACAAACAAGTAAATCCCTGTTGGTGAGGCTCCCCGACGTCCTGGAAAAGCAAAAATTTGGCTCTTTTCTGTTAGGTAAAGGTAAAGGGACCCCTGACCATTAGGTCCAGTCATGACCGACTCTGGGGTTGCGGCGCTCATCTCGCTTTATTGGCTGAGGGAGCCGGCGTACAGCTTCTGGGTCATGTGGCCAGCAGGACTAAGCCGCTTCTGGTGAACCAGAGCAGCGCACGGAAACGCCGTTTACCTTCCCGCCAGAGCGGTACCTATTTATCTACTTGCACTTTGACGTGCTTTCGAACTGCTAGGTTGGCAGGAGCAGGGACCGAGCAACGGGAGCTCACCTCGTCGAGGGGATTCGAACCGCCGACCCGCAAGTCCTAGGCTCTGTGGTTTAACCCACAGCGCCACCCGCGTCCCTAATCCCTTTTCTGTTAGGCAAAGATAGTAAGACGACCTGGATGATCGCCAGATTCTGTGTACAGATCTGTAGGCGCAGACCATCCCCCACCCAAACTAGTTTTTTAAGAAAATCCCCAAACTCGGTTCCATGGGTGACTCTGGGCCATCTCTCTGTGGTAGCTTATCTTAAAAGTTTTAAGTGTCTAGATGCTTATCTCATTTATAAATTTTAAATTTATTGTTGAACATTGTTTTAAATGTTTGCTTTCCTTCTGGGACTGAACCCCCAAGTGTGTTTTATAAGCTGGTCTCCGACCATAATAAATCATCTATCTATCTAAACAAGTAAATCAATTCCCAGCTTCGATGGAAATACAGTGGTACCTCGGGTTACAGATGCTTCAAGTTACAGACTCCGCTAGCCCAGAAATAGTCCCTCGGGTTAAGAACTTTGCTTCAGGATGAGAACAGAAATTGTGCTCCGGCGGCAGCAGGAGGCCCCATTAGCTAAGTGGTGCCTCAGGTTAAGAACAGTTTCAGGTTAAGTATGGACCTCCAGAATGAATTAAGTACTTAACCCGAGGTACCACTGTAATAATAATAATAATAATAATAATAATAATAATAATAATACCACTGTATGCTTCCCTCTTCCTTCCTGGGCTTTGGCAGCTGTCGATTCTGGGCTCTTGGCAACCTGGCCAGAGCCCTTCATCTGGGGGGGGGGGTTTAGAGTTACAGCCAGCCCCGATCTGGGTGAGGTTGCTGCCCCCCTGAGATCCTGCTGCTCAGGACTGTGGTGTGTGGAGTCCGCGCTCCTTGCCCCCTCCTGTTTTGGGACTGACCCCTCTTCCGTCTCCCCCTACAGAGTTCCTGAAGATGATGGAGGGTGTGCAGTAAAGCGACTCAATACATTCCTGCAAAGCTGGGGGCCGCTGCCAGCCGCCAAGCCGGCCCCCTCTTGCCTCTGCTCCAGCCGCCAAGCCTCGCCTTTGAGCTGCCCCCACCCCTCCAGTCCTGTTCCGGCCTGCTGCTCCAACACAGCTCAGAGACTCGTTTCGGCTCCGCTTTGGGGGTGCCCACCGACCCCCCAAGCCTGTGATGCTCTGTTTATAGCACTCAACACATCAATAAAGAGCAAAGGACTGGAGCTGAGCATTGTCTGCAGTGGGGACCTGATCCAGACTCAGGGCGGGGGGAAGTTGATGGGAGCAGATGGCGGGGGCCTCTGGGTGTGGGTGAACCACGAATCCCACCCCCCCACCCCACATTGTGGGGGTTGGGCTAGATGGCCCTTGGGGTCCCTTTCAAACTCTACAATCCCGTTTTCCTGAGCCCTGACCTCTGGGCCAGGCTGGCTCCTGGCAATGAGGGGAACTGGAGTCCAGCAACTTCAAGGGGGGCACAGAACCCTCTCCCCTCTGGCTCCAATAAGCCCCCTGGAGTGGCTTGTAAATCAGGCAACCAGAAATGGGAGGGGTGGAGTCTTCTGGTGGGACATACAGAGATCTTTCCCTGGGGCAGCTGCACACCGCGGGGGCCACATCTGCAAGAGAGTCAGTCCGTTTGTATGGAAGACAAATCGAGGTTCCCTTCTCAATGGCTGCTTGCAGATTTTAAACTGCGTCACTCCACTCCACCATAAATCTCAGGCAAACACCCACAGTTCTTTGGCCCCAAAGACCCCAGCAGGCAGAGGAGGTCTCAGCTGAAGGCTCCAAAAAGGCGAGAGAGAAAGGCCAGTTTGCTTCAGAAGAGCAACCGGAGCGACATTCAGGACCCACAACAGGACAGACCTTCATTGGAGGTTTTAGACAGCGGCTGTTGTAGCCACTGGCCAGGGATTCATTACAGGGGGTTAGGCTAGAGGAGGCATCCCCAAACTCGGCCCTCCAGATGTTTTGGGACTACAACTCCCATCATCCCTAGCTAACAGGGCCAGTGGTCAGGGATGATGGGAGCTGTAGTCCAACAACATCTGGGGACCCACAGGTGGAGAACTGCTGGGCTAGAGGATGATCCTGGGGGAGTTCCTCCCAAGCCCACATTGCGATGACGTCTTCTCCCAGCCCATCCTGGAATTCAAAGCTGCAAGAGGCAGCGAATGGCAGCCTCTTCAAAGGAACTGCCGTGTTTTTCTGTGTATAAGACACCCCCCCTATTTTGGGGAGTGAAATTTAAGAAAATGGGGGTGAGATGGCTCCATGTATAAGACGACCCCCACTTTTTAGCGTAATTTTTAATGAAAAAACCCCATCTCTTATACATGGAAAAGTAAGGTAATCTAACCGGGGAGGGGCGGGAAGAGTAGGAGATCCAGCAGGGCTTTTCTTAGGCAGTCTCAAGAACCCTTAGCAAGCCCCTGCTATTATTATTATTATTATTATTATTATTATTATTACTATTTATTAAATTTGCTAGTCTCTTTATCTTGGCCAAGGCCACTCTCTGGGCTGCCTACAAAACTTCCTCCCCAAGCCAGCAACCCACATCCGGGCTCCCACGTGTAGAATGAGGTGTGCCCCCCCCGGCCCAGTGGCCAGCCCCCCACCTCTGGGTTTCAATATAGGGGCCCAGGTGAGCAGCAGAAGCAGAGCAGGAACCAGGCCCCCGTTTAGAAAAAAAAACCCCAAAAAGGAAACAGGTTTATTTATACATTAATCCACAGGACAAAATGCCAAATAAATTTAAAAACAAGTCTATAATACAGTGGCATTCACAGAGACAGCGGTGCAAAGACAGACACAACACCAGGGTGGAGACGGAAGACAGGAGGGGGCGGGGGGGGCATCAGGTATCCTGGTTCTTCATATGCTTTGCATACGATTCGTGAAGGTACTTCTTGTAGGCTGCGGGGGGAAGAGACACGGAAATGCGGGTCAGGAGAAGGAGAAGGCGGCGGGGGCTTCTGAATGGCTTTTGCATCCTGAGCAACAGCAACCCCCCCAAAAAACCCCAAGACACCCCCCTTCCCTCCCGAGGCCATGTCAAATGGGACTGCAAAAGTAGTCGGGAGCTGGAGGAAGAGACAACCACACACCCCAATTTCCGTGGGGTGGGGGCAAAGGATCCGGCGCTGTGGCTTTGATTCTTTCTCCATAGCCACCCCCAGGCTCACTTCTGTTGAGGACTCAAGCGGGGGGCTTCCTTGGGCCTCCAAACAGCCCCCGACCTCCCTCCACCGCCCCAGTCTCAGGTGCCTCTGGCCCATTCTCTGCCTCCAAGTTCCAGAGGACTGTCCCCTGGGGGGGGGCTGTGTACAGGCCCTCTGCGCATGCTCCAAGGCACAGATCCTCGCAGCATCCTCTGGGGCTCAAAATGATGTGGGGAGGAGAGGAAAGGAGATCCAGAAAGACACCCCCCCCATCGCTATGCCTCCCACCCTTGATTCATAATCTGAATTTCGAGACACCCACCTGCCTGGTCCTTCCAGAGCTCTGCAGCTTCCGTGTTCAGCGGACTCTCGACGTTTGGCTCTGAGGGGAGAGATTTGCTGTCAGGGCGGGGGCTGTGGTTGGCAAAGGCCCAAGACTGCCTGGGGGGGGGGGAGATCCTTCAACTGCACCCCCTATGGTCCAGAAAAAGGCCAGGGAACTCTTCCCAGCTCAGAAACCCCCACCAGATCCCACGGCCGAAGTTGCAGCCAGGAAGATCTTCTGAGCACAGCCCCAGGAATTATTCTGGGTGGGGGACAAAGGAGGGAAGGGACCCTCAAGGGTCATCCAGCCCAGCCCAACCGTGGCTAAATCAGTTTGGGGTTTTCAGCGCCGCTGCTGAAGGAAAAACGAATGGGGCGCAGAGAATGGCTTTCATGCAAGAAAGATCATGCAAGCCCACCTTCAATTCTCAGGACAAGACCGGGTAGGAGTTCTTCAGGTAGAGCTGTGTGCTGGTTGTTTCACTGGGGCCAGAGGGTCCTGGCTGGACCCCAGGCCAGGCCTGGAGTTGGAGGGCAGGAGCAGCCCCCCAGCCCAGAGTGCTTCTGACTCACCTCCCAGCAGACTCTGGATGGAGAGCAGGATGGTGCGGACGTCGTAGAGAGCCGACCACTTGTCCTTGAGGATGTCCAGGCAGATGTTCCCCTGCAGGTCCACGTTGGGGTGGTAGCAGGGGGTGAGGAATTTGACGGTGGGCGCGTTGTAAGGGTACCCGCTGGGGAACTCCAAGGACAGCTTGTACCTCAGGTCCTCATACACCTTTTTTTGGGGGGGGGCAGCGGAGGTTAGGAGAAGAGCAGAGAGGCATAAATCAGACACTGGGGTGGGATTTCCCTGCATTCCGTCTAATTAGAAATAATTACATTTATATTTCACCTTTTCTAAAGGAGCTCAAGGGAGTGTACATAGTTCTTCCCTTCCTCATTTAATCCCTGCAACAGACCTGTGAGGGAGGCTAGGCTGAGAGGCAGGTGACTAGTCCTCAGTGTGAGCTTCATGGCTGAGTCCAGACCAAAGGCCTGGTGGAACAGCGCTGTCTTTCAGGCCCTGCAGAAAGATGTCAAGTCCCGCAGGGCCCTAGTCTCTTGTGACAGAGCGTTCCACCATGTCGGGGCCAGTACTGAAAAGGCCCCAGCCCTAGTTGAGAACAATCTAACCACCTTGTGACTTGGGATCTCCAAAGTGTGTCATTTGTGGACCTCAAGGTTCTCCGTGGGACATACCAGGAAAGGCGGCCCCATGGGTACGAGGGTCCGAGGGCTTTCAAGGTCAAAACCAGCCCCTTCAACCTGACCCTGGACTCCACTGGAGTACACTGGGAACATTGCATGTTCCCAGGTCTGCACAGCACTCCAGACACCGCCAAGCACCCTCAATGGACATTGTTGTTCCCAGGACAAAGAGATGATAGCAGCATGACTCATTTGGGGTCCCTGCCTCACCCCCCACAATTCTCACCCCGCAGGGTGGCTGCACCTTGCGCATGGAAGGTTCTGGGTTTGATACTGCGCATGGGGGAGACCCCCCTTGTCCCCAGACCCTGCAGAGCTGCTGCTGCTGCTTCCGCCGGTGTAGATGAGGCTTCCTCCTCCCCCCCGACCCAACTCACCGTCCCAGTTGCTCCATTAATGGTCCCGATCCACTTGAAGAGGTTGTCTGACTCTGGGAAGGCCGAGATCCCTTTATCCCCAGACATCTGTGGGAGAAACAGGCGAGAGCGGCTGCAGAAGGGGGCACTGGGAGACACTTGGCGGTTTGCTGGAAGCACTGGGTTGCCTCACCCAGGAGGGTGAAGGAAAACCGCCCCAGCCGGCCGACCCACATTCCTCCCCTGGGGCAACAGGGCGCCCCCCTCAGGCGGCGCACAGCCTCACAAGCCGCCCCTCCATTAGGACTGTTTAGGGAAGTTTTGAACGTTTGCAGTTTTATTCCGTTTTTAGTGTTCTGTTGGGAGCCGCCCAGAGTGGCTGGGGAAAGCCAGCCAGATGGGCGGGGTATAAATAATAAAATGTATTATTATTGTTACTGCCCACAACACCCTCAGCAACTTGGGGCCAGTTTACCTAGGAGTTTGCCTTGCCTCCTATCTGCCCACTCAACCGCTTCGGACTGTGAATCGGGCCCTGTCACAGGCGCCCCACGTTGCCCATTTTGCATTTGTAAGAACTCGGTTTTTCAGGGCAGCATCTGCACTTTGGAACTCCCTGCCACTTGAGATGAGGCAGGTGCCTTCACTGCACACTGCCTGAGTGGAATATTTTCTATTTATCCCCCACACCTGGTTTTACTGCATCCATGTGGGCTTTGTATTTTGTTTGGTTTGCCCTTGAGCAAGATAAAGTGACAAACAATTTCAACAAATAACAGCAACATAGTTCTTGCTTAGACAGGCCTGTTTAGACAAGTGGATGTGTTTCAGTTTTTTCCTGCACATTGTTCTTGTAACCTTTTGTGTTTTAACTTATTGCTATACTCTCTTTTGAGGGATCTTTTGTTCTTTTGACTTTTTCCTGTACTGCGCTGAGGTTTTTATTTTATTTTTTAAATTTGTTTTATTCACTTTTCATTTTCGTTCATTACATACATCTCAAATTCTTAACCTGCGCTGAGGTTTTTGGCTACAATCAAGTGGGGGTATAAATTGAATGAAGCAAAGAAATAGATGGAAGGCGACGCCCCAGCCAAGGAGCCCCCAGGGGCGCTGGCTCTGTTCTGGGGTGCTCAAGACATTCAAGATGGATCTTCACCCCCCCTTTACTCGGCTGGGACCCTTAAAGGGCATCCATCCTGGGCTGGGCAGAAGGCAGGAAGATCCCCCCCCCTCTCCAGCCAGAAGCAGAGCAGCAGTTCAAGGGCTGCTGAAGGGGCGACTCACCATCAAAGTCATCAGCTCCTGCTGCAGCCTGTGGGGCGGAGATGGGAAAAGAGGGTTAGATCGGCAGTAACAGGGCGGGGTCCGGAAAGAGAAAGTCCGCAGGGGGCACTCTGCACGTGCTCAGGAGCCCCCTTGCCCCCGCAGACAGGAAGGAGCCCGGCGGCCAACTTCCTTCTCCCCTACAGAAAGGGCCGCCGAGGCACTCTGTACGCGCCCAGGAGCCCGGCGGCTTACCCTCTCCCCCCACTGACAGGAAGGGCCGCCGAGGCGCTCTGCACGCGCCCAGGAGCCCCCTTACCCCCGCAAACAGGAAGAAGCCCGGAGGTACTCTGCACATGCCCAGGAGCCCGGCGGCCTGCCCCCTTCCCCCTACAGGAAGGGCCTCGGAGGAGCCCCCTACCCCCGCAGACAGGAAGCAGCACAGAGGCACTCTGTACACGCCCAGGAGCCCGGCGGCCTACCCTTTCCCCCCACCGACAGGAAGGGCCGCCGAGGCGCTCTGCACGCGCCCAGGAGCCCCCTTACCCCCGCAAACAGGAAGAAGCCCGGAGGTACTCTGCACATGCCCAGGAGCCCGGCGGCCTGCCCCCTTCCCCCTACAGGAAGGGCCTCGGAGGAGCTCCCTACCCCCGCAGACAGGAAGCAGCACAGAGGCACTCTGTACACGCCCAGGAGCCCGGCGGCCTACCCTTTCCCCCCACCGACAGGAAGGGCCGCCGAGGCGCTCTGCACGCGCCCAGGAGCCCCCTTACCCCCGCAAACAGGAAGAAGCCCGGAGGTACTCTGCACATGCCCAGGAGCCCGGCGGCCTGCCCCCTTCCCCCTACAGGAAGGGCCTCGGAGGAGCTCCCTACCCCCGCAGACAGGAAGCAGCACCGAGGCGCTCTGTACACGCCCAGGAGCCCGGCGCCCCCCTACCTGCTCCGGACGGAGCCGCGGGCGGCGGCGCTGCCGGGCTCGGCGGCCTTCCTGGCGGCGTTGGCGGCGCTGGCGGCGGCGGGGTCGGTGTTCTGCGAGGCCATGGCGGGCGGAGCTGCTCGGGCGGCGCCTCCTCGCCGGCAAAGCCCAGTTTGAATGTTGCAAAGCTCCCCCGGCGCGGCCAATCAGCGCCGCGCTCGCCTTCGATCCGCCCAATGGGAGCGCGCGCGCCGCGGGGCGTCCTGGAAACGGGCGGCGGGCGCGGCGGGAGGAGGCCGCCCATTGGCTGCCCGGCTCCGACTCGGAAAGGAAGGAAGCCGGGGGCGGGGTTCTTAAAGGGACCGCGACCGGGAATTGACAGAGCCCCGCCCGCCCAGGACTCTCGGGAACTGTAGTTCTCACTCAACTACATTTCCCCGGATTTTTTCGGATGTGTGTGCGTGGAAGTGATGTGTTTAAAATGCATGGCGTGCAGTTTGCCCTTATTCAAGACTTGCACTGGCCTACCTCCAGCAACTGGAGGAACGTGTAGCTACGCTCCAAAGAATTAGAGAGCTGGAGCTCTTCTTGGAAGCAACAGAGCACACCGTCTCCACCAAGGAGGAGACAGGGGACTCCCCTGAGAAGGAGGCTAGTTCACCAACACAGGAGCCAGATATATGGAGAAACGTGACTCAAAGAAGTAGGAGGCCCAGGGTTCGCTCTGATTGTTTAGAAATACGCAATCGCTTTGAGGTCCTTTCCCCTAGCATGGAAGACGAAGAGCAGACTCCATTTGAGGATCTCTCCCTCATTACAGTCGATCAGGTATATGAAGACGAGCAGCAAAGGCAGTCTTCAGGGAATGTGCAGGCGACCTTGGAACGGACAGCTCACGGAAGAACCCCGACCAGACCTAAGAGGAGGCGTGTAGTGGTGATAGGGGATTCCCTACTGAGGGGAACAGAAGCAGTGATCTGTGGGCCTGACAAGATGTCTCGGGAAGTGTGCTGTCTCCCCGGGGCTAAGATCCAAGATGTAACTGAACGACTGCAAGGAATCATAAAACCCACTGACAAATACCCCTTCCTCTTGGTTCATGTGGGAACCAATGACACTGCAAGCAATAGCCTCCAGAAGATCAAAAGAGATTACGAGGCTCTGGGCAGGAAATTGAAGCAATTAAATGCACAAATTGTCATCTCATCTGTCCTCCCAGTTGAACGACGTGGCCCAGGGAGAGAGGGAAAAATAGTGGAAGTGAACAACTGGCTTCGCAAATGGTGTAAACAGGAACGGTTTGGATTCTTAGATCACGGAATGCAGTTTCTTGAAGATGGACTTCTGGCAAGCGATGGGCTGCACCTCACAACGGTTGGTAGGAATGTTTTTGCAAAAAATCTCAGAAACCTCATCAGGAGGGCTTTAAACTGACTAATGTGGGGGAGGGAGACAGTGCTCCTGAAGGTAGGAGTCTATCAATTGATGAAGATGATCATCCAAATGTCATAGACCGAATGGAGCAAACAGCACGCAGACCTAGTGGTGGGAGGAAAAAATCCTTAAATAAGAGACACGGGGGAATGATTAATGGATTTCAATGTCTGTACACTAATGCGCAAAGTATGGGAAATAAACAAGATGAGCTTGAGCTCTTGGTACAGCAAACTAAATATGACATAATAGGCATCACTGAAACCTGGTGGGATAAGTCCCACGATTGGAATGTAATAATGGAGGGATACAATCTATTTCAGAGAAACAGACCAGACAAGAAAGGAGGAGGAGTGGCGTTATATGTCAGGGATGTGTATACCTGTGAAGAGATCCAAGATTTAGAACCTCAAAGCCAAAGTGAGAGCATTTGGGTCAAAATTAAGGGAGAGAAGAATAACAGTGACCTCATTGTGGGAGTTTACTATAGATCCCCAAGCCAAACGGAGGACATAGATGATGCCTTCCTGGAACAGATGGCCAAGCATGCAAAAGGAAGGGAGATAGTAGTAATGGGGGACTTCAATTACCCGGATATTTGTTGGATGTCAAACTCAGCCAAGAGCATAAGGTCAAACAGATTCCTCACTGGCCTTGCAGACAACTTCATTGTCCAGAAAGTGGGAGAAGCTACAAGAGGAACAGCCATTTTAGATCTGGTCCTAACCAATGTTGATGACCTGGTTAGTGGGGTAGAAGTGGAAGGATCATTAGGCGCGAGTGATCATGCTCTTCTGAAGTTTACTATACAGCGGAAAGGAGCAGCCAAGCATACTAGGACTCAATTTCTCGACTTTAAGAAAGCCGACTTCATAAAACTTAGGGAAGTGCTGGGTGAGATCCCATGGACAGTAATACTAAAAGGAAAGGGAGTTCATGATGGCTGGGAGTTTGTTAAGAGGGAGATAGTAAAAGCACAACTTCAGGCAATACCAATGAGACGGAAACATGGAAGGTGCCTAAAGAAGCCAGGGTGGCTATCTAAAGAACTTTTAACTGAGTTAAGATTAAAAAAGGATGTGTACAAAAAATGGAAAAGGGGGGAAACCACCAAAGAGGAATTCAAACAAATAGCCAGCACGTGTAGACACAAAGTCAGAAAAGCTAAAGCACAGAATGAACTCAGGCTTGCTAGAGAGGTTAAAAGCAACAAAAAAGGCTTTTATGGGTATGTTCGTAGCAAAAGGAAGAACAAAGAAACAGTGGGGTCACTCAGAGGAGAAGATGGTGAAATGCAAACAGGGGACACAGAAAGGGCTGAACTCCTCAATGCCTTCTTTGCCTCAGTCTTCTCCGATAAAGAAAACAATGCCCGACCTGAAGAATTTGGAGCAAATGATTCAGCAGAGGAAACACAGCCCAGAATAACTAAGGAGATAGTACAAGAATACTTGGCTAGTCTAGATGTATTCAAGTCTCCAGGGCCAGATGAACTGCATCCAAGAGTATTAAAAGAACTGGCAGATGTGATTTCAGAACCACTGGCAGTCATCTTTGAGAATTCCTGGAGAACAGGCGAAGTCCCGGCAGACTGGAGGAGGGCAAATGTTGTCCCTATTTTCAAAAAGGGGAAAAGAGAGGACCCAAATAATTACCGCCCAGTCAGTCTGACATCAATACCAGGGAAGATTCTGGAGCAGATCATTAAGCAAACAGTCTGTGAGCACCTGGAAAGGAATGCTGTGATCACCAATAGTCAGCATGGATTTCTGAAAAATAAGTCATGTCAGACTAATCTGATCTCGTTTTTTGACAGAATTACAAGCCTGGTAGATGAAGGGAACGCAGTGGATGTAGCCTACCTTGATTTCAGCAAGGCATTTGACAAGGTGCCCCATGATATTCTTGTAAAGAAGCTGGTAAAATGCGGTCTTGACTATGCTACCACTCAGTGGATTTGTAACTGGCTGACTGACCGAACCCAAAGGGTGCTCATCAATGGTTCCTCTTCATCCTGGAGAAGAGTGACTAGTGGGGTGCCACAGGGTTCTGTCTTGGGCCCGGTCTTATTCAACATCTTTATCAACGACTTGGATGATGGACTCAAGGGCATCCTGATCAAATTTGCGGATGACACCAAACTGGGAGGGGTGGCTAACACCCCAGAGGACAGGAACACACTTCAAAACGACCTTGACAGATTAGAGAACTGGGCCAAAACAAACAAGATGAATTTTAACAGGGAGAAATGTAAAGTATTGCACTTGGGCAAAAAAAATGAGAGGCACAAATACAAGATGGGTGACACCTGGCTTGAGAGCACTACATGTGAAAAGGATCTAGGAGTCTTGGTTGACCACAAACTTGACATGAGCCAACAGTGTGACGCGGCAGCTAAAAAAGCCAATGCAATTCTGGGCTGCATCAATAGGAGTATAGCATCTAGATCAAGGGAAGTAATAGTGCCACTGTATTCTGCTCTGGTCAGACCTCACCTGGAGTACTGTGTCCAGTTCTGGGCACCACAGTTCAAGAAGGACATTGACAAACTGGAACGTGTCCAGAGGAGGGCAACCAAAATGGTCAAAGGCCTGGAAACGATGCCTTATGAGGAACGGCTAAGGGAGCTGGGCATGTTTAGCCTGGAGAAGAGGAGGTTAAGGGGTGATATGATAGCCATGTTCAAATATATAAAAGGATGTCACATAGAGGAGGGAGAAAGGTTGTTTTCTGCTGCTCCAGAGAAGCGGACACGGAGCAATGGATCCAAACTACAAGAAAGAAGATTCCACCTAAACATTAGGAAGAACTTCCTGACAGTAAGAGCTGTTGGACAGTGGAATTTGCTGCCAAGGAGTGTGGTGGAGTCTCCTTCTTTGGAGGTCTTTAAGCAGAGGCTTGACAACCATATGTCAGGAGTGCTCTGATGGTGTTTCCTGCTTGGCAGGGGGTTGGACTCGATGGCCCTTGTGGTCTCTTCCAACTCTATGATTCTATGATTCTATGATTCTACCTCGCAGGGGTGTACTGCACAGGTGTTTTTTTTAATCCTGTGCACAATTCCGGTTGCTTCACCTCCCAAAAGGATTTAAGAGAGCTGCGAAAGGACCAAGAAAGGCATAGCTGTCAACTGACAGATTTGAAAATAAGGGACCAGCAGCCAAAATAAGGGATTTTAGTCAACCAGCTGAAATACGAAGTTAAAAGGGACCAGATAATTTGGGAGAGCAGCGCCGGTTTTTAGCCCTTCATTTCCAGAGGTTGCTGCTCAAGCTGATGAAACACTGCAATTGAAGAACTACAAGCAGTAACCACTTTTCGCGCAAAACGAAGTCCAAGCTACGAAGATGCTGCTGCAGTTCTGTATCTTTTCTCTCGTGCTCCATCTGCAGCTCTCAGTTCCATCAGGCGGGGCGGGAGGAAGGGGGGGGGGATAGCACCCAAAGTAAAACCACAGATTAGACCATCTATGCTAGTCTACCACTACAAATCTGTGGGAGAAGCGCTTGCGGTCCTTCTCTTGTAGCCCTTGGAACACCTGCCCACACCTCCGCCTCCTCCTCCTCCTCCTCTCTGAACTGCTTTCTCTATGGTTGCCCTCGCTCTCCTCTCAAGGCTCCTCAGCAATTCATAGGGCGCACCAGGCTGCCCATCTCATTCGGGTCCTTCGGTGGCACAGCCACAGTATGGCCTAGCGGGAGTGGCAGGCAGAGGGGAGGCCCCAGGCAGAGACGCTCAGTTCGCGGGAAATTTAAGGGACACCCATCAATAAGGGACAGCAGCGGGACACGACGCTGGGATAAGGGACTGTCCCCCAAATAAGGGACAGTTGACAGCTATGAGGAAAGGGCAACCGAAATGATCAAGGGAGTGCAGCAACTCCTTGACGAGGAAAGGACTTTTGGGTTTAGAGTGGAAAGGGATCAGGTGCTCCGGTGAGATGCTGGGGTGCAGAGTGGACAGGCCTGTGTCGCATTCCTCCCAAGGCAACTGGGCTGCTCCCCTTAACCCTTTGCCTTCTCTTCTTCTCTCTGCTGTTTCCCCTCCAGCCAGTTCCGTTCACCTTGCTACACTCCTCCCTTTTCTTTTCCTCCTCCTCTCTCCACCAATACTTTCCTCTCTTTCCTGCTTCCTTGTTCCCTGAAACCCAAACCCTGCTTTCCACACCTTCAAGCACTGCTTCTCATTCCCTTCAGTTTTTATGGCTTCTTTTTCTTTCTTCCGTGTCCTTGGACTCCAGGTCCCATCAGCCGCAGCCAGCAGGCCCAGTGCTTAGGGAGTTTAGTCCAGCAGGCCACAGGTTCCCCAATTGTGCTTTGCACAGTAATCCTTGAGAATAGGGTGTGTCATCGTCCTCCCCACCCCGCTATGATTGGCAGAAGTGGCTGTGTTACAGGTGCACATTAAGACCCCTTTTCTGCATTTGTAAGGACTCAAGTCTTCTAGTGTGGCAGCCACTTCACTTTGGAACTCCCTGCCTATTGACACCAGGCAGGAGCCTTCACTGTTTTCAGCACCTGCTAAAAACATTTTTGTTTAGACATGCCTGTCCAGATGCTTACATAGTTAATGCCAGTTTTAATCTGTTTTCAGTCTAGTGCTATTTTAACTTTTTGGAAAGCCTTAAATTATTGTTAATTTTACTACCTTATAATTTTTGCAAACTGCTTTGAGGTTTTTACAAGCAAGCGCTGTATAAAATTTAAGACATAAGAAATAGTAATAAGTATTATTATTGCTCATCAGATTCCCCCTGCCTGCTTCCTTCCTGTGTCCACCCACAAGGGAATTTGCAAAGCTCGTGCTCAGTGGAAGGGAGGGGAGAAGAGAGCAGCTTCTGCTGCTTCCCCCCTCCTGAGAGCTGTTGGAAAAACCCCACATTTTCAAAAAAGAGGCTTATTGCATGAAGTTCCACCAAGATGGGAGGGGACACGGGTGGCGCTGTGGCTTAAACCACAGAGCCTAGGACTTGCCGATCAGAAGGTCGGCGGTTCAAATCCCAGCGACGGGGTGAGCTCCCGTTGCTCAGTCCCTGCTCCTGCCAACCTAGCAGTTCGAAAGCACGTCAAAGTGCAAGTAGATAAATAGGTACCACTCCGGCGGGAAGGTAAATGGCATTTCTGTGCGCTGCTCTGGTTTGCCACAAGCGGCTTAGTCATGCTGGCCACATGACCCAGAAGCTGTACACCGGCTCCTTCGGCCAGTAAAGCAAGATGAGCGCCGCAACCCCAGTCGGCCATGACTGGACCTAGTGGTCAGGGGTCCCTTTACCTTTACCACCCCATGGACTTGTGGATCCACCAGTTTGCTGCACATTTGGTTCAGGGACAGACCTTTTCCCTGCGTCCTCCCAGCCTTTCAACAGAGACACAGCAGGGCCAGGCGGAAGTGTTTATTTCCAAACTATTCCTCAGAGCAAGAAGACCATTAAAGTACAGAAACGGGAAGCAGGTGAGCCCCTGGGAAGGATCCTGTGCTGCATCACTGCCCAAGGGTGACCAGGCTGCACCTGGTGGCTTCTCTCGCCTGCCCTCAGGAAGCCCAGCAGGCAGCGCAAGCCCATCACTGCCCGGCGGCTCGAGGAGGAAGCGGGTGAGGACAGGATGAGGCCCTATGTGTCCTGAGTCCCCTCTGGCAGCGGCGGCTCCCCTTCACTGCGAAGGGTCTCCATGAACCTCCGCATCTTGGCGGTCATCCACGGCGGAGGAGTGAAGGGCTTCAGTTCGTCCATCTTCAGATCCATGGAAGAACTGGAGGAAGGAGAGAGGAAGACCCCGTGAAGAGGGGGCAGCTCTTAGGGAGCAACGGGACAGGAAAGCCAGCTTAGGACTTTGGCCTGCCTGCCTACCTGCCCCCCAAACAGTCGTCCCCCCCAAGACCAGGTACGTGGGACCGTGTGGGTCCTCTGAGACTTGGGGGGCTGGCTTCACGCACACCCATGCGCCCTGCGCAGGGCACAAAGCTCAGCTGTGCACGGGGGCAGAATCCGCACCCCAAGCGGGGCCTGCTCTGTAACTCACCGGTAATCATCGCTCATAGCCAGATCCTGGATGTCCTCTTCCAGGAGGAGATACGCCTTGGGAAGGAGAGAGAGAGAGACCAAGAAGTTGCTGGCTATGGCAACCCTATGGCAGTTTGCAGCCCCCAACTTCCCCTGCAAAGGAGAAGCCAGCCCAGCCCAGCAGGACAGGCCCACCACACGGCTCTCAGGTGCTTGCAAAGCAAGCTTGTTTTCTGCTGCTCCAGAGGGGAGGATCCGAACTGGTGGATTCAAACGACAAGAAGGGAGATGCCAGCTAAACATTTGGAAGAACTGTCTGGGGCCAAGAGCAGTTCAACAGGGGAACGGACTCCTCCAGTAGGTGTGGGCTCTCCTTCATCAGAGGTTTTAGAAGCAGAGGTTGGGCGGTCCTGTCAGGGATGCTCTAGCTGTGGTTGCTGCAGGGCTTTTTCGGCCGTGGCCCCCATCTGGTGGAACGCTCTGTCACGAGAGACTAGGGCCCTGTAGGACTTGACATCTTTCCGCAGGGCCTGCAAGACAGAGCTGTTCCACCTGGCCTTTGGCCAAGGCACAGTCTGACCCCCTCCTTCTGTAATCCTCATAGAACGCTAGCCCAATGGTTGCCATTAATTCGATTTTGAATTGATTTTAAAATGAATTGATTTTAGAATGCTGTGTTACTTTTATTGTTGTTAGCTGCTCTGAGCCGGGCTTCGGCTGGGAAGGGTGGGATATAAATATTTTTTATTATTATTATTATTATTATTATTATTATTATTATTATTATTATTTTATTATTATTGCAGCAGGGGGTTGGGCTGGATGACCCCTGGGTTTCCTTCTGACTCTAGGAATTCTATGAAAACTGCATAAAGGAAGCAGCAGAGGCCCTAGACAGCAGAAGGTCTCATAAACGCCGTTAAGTCTGTCATGTTGTTCCGAGTGCACTCAGTTCTGCTTTCCTCAGGGCTTTGGGGTGCTCACCATTTTGCCCCCTGTGGCTCTCATGTGCTGCTGTTCGGCCAGCCAGTGCTTGTCTTGAGCATCAGCTGCATACTGGAAGAGAGACAGATGTCAAGAAGATGCGGGTGACGCAAACTGCAATGAAGCAATGCAGGCTGGGCTGTGAGAGACCTCCTGAATGAAAAGAGTGTCCCGTTCTGGGTACCACAATTTAAGGAGGATATTTTTTTTATTAACATATAAAACACATACATATACATTTACACAATACACATATACATACCTAATGTTCATAACATAAAACATACCTACATTACTCTATATAATACCTACCTACCTATACTATACATATCAACATACCTACACACCTACCCCACATGGACACCCACCAAGTGACTTGACTTCCAGCCGTTCTTGTTACACTACTTTATTTTTCCAACTAGCTTAAACACATTTCGTTATTTCTTTAATCTCTTCTTTTATCTTAACTGTACTCTCCTTTCACTCTAATCATTTTCTGGATTCACTCAGTATCTGTCAGAAATTCTACAAAATATCCACATAAATTTTGAAATTCTACAAAATTTCCACATAATTTTTGATGTCTTCCTTAAAGATAGCCCACTCCTTATTCACTTTTTGTACCATATCTCCTCTTATCCTCCCTGTTCGTTTGGCAATATGGAAGTATTCCATAATTTTAGATAACCGGTCTGTTTTAGTTGGGACGCTGCTGCTTTTCCAACTTTTGGCAATCAATAACCTTGCCGCCGTAGTTGCATAGATAAATATTGGTCTGACCATTCTTTTTACTTCCTCTGACATGATACCTAAGAGAAAGGATTCTGGTTTTTTCCCCAAATGAAAATCTAAACAGTTCATTGTATTTTCCCAGAATCAGTTTAAGGAGGATATTGACAACTGTGGTTCCTGCACTACAGCGGGTTGGGCTAGATGACCCTTGGGATCCCTTCCAAATCTACCATTCTGTGATTCTATGAAAAACAGAGAGATGTTGTGCCACCACCCTCGGGGTCTGCTGTGCAAACGTCTCCTCACATTCTAAGACTTCTCTGCTGCTCAGGGGTGGAAAAGGAGGTCTGAGTTGTGGGGGGGGGGGGAGGAAACACTAGGGTCAGTGGTCCATGTACACCAGGGAAGATCAGTGAGTTCTACCACAACCAAAGCTCTGCGCACAAAACACATATACTCAGGAGCCAGAGGACAGTTATAGGCAGGGAGAGAAAACCACGTCTGCTTTCCTAGGTGAGGCCTGTCAAGATCTGACACGTGTGTTTTCTGACAATGCCGCCAGCTCGCTTCCCCTGTGGTCCAAGGGCAGAGGATGTGAGGGGCAGAGTCAAGAGGGTTCAAAGGACTGACCTTGAACAGGTGGGGGTGCTTGATGTAGAGCCTGCCTCTGGTTCCTCCCATCCCGAGGGCTCTGAATCAGGGACAAAAAGTGGGGGGTTTAGAATTCTGCACCTGGTAAATTGCACCCCATCTTTGCTGCCCAGCCATATGCCTAAGTAGGGAAGTCCAAAGTCCGTTCCAGGGGCCTAATCTGGTTTAACCCAGCACCTGTGGCGGTCGGCCCTCACGCATGTTCACTTCATCAAATCTGGCCCTTTCTGAAAAAAGTTTGGACACCCCTGGCCTAAAGCCACCTCAGCCCCCGCCTCAAAGAAGCACTGGCCTGTCTGTGGTTAACAGCTCAGTGCTCTGCTTGTCCCCAAGGGGCGTGTGTGCAAAAATCCACCTGGTCTCCCCCCCAGCCCTGTGCCCATCTGCCTGGCACTGCTTACTTGTTGGCCCTTGATCCAAGGACGAAGGTAGTGGTGTCTGTGATCCGAGAGGGATTCCACTGCAAAGCAGGAGCAGCAGGAGGAAAAGGAAAAGGAGAGAAATTAGATTGCTCCTGCCTCCCCCCACTACATCCCCGCTTCAGGTTTTGCTGCTGACTCGGTCATACTCTGGGGAAGTCTTAGTGGTAATGTGCACACAGCAGCCCTCCCTTGCTGTTTGCCACTGTGTCCCCCCGTCCCTGACAGCTGGTGTTCAGTAATAATAATAATAATAATAATAATAATAATAATAATAAATTTTTATTCATACCCCGCCCTTCCTAGTTCAGAAAACCGGGCTCAGGGCGGCTAACAACAAATTTAAAACACTTAATTGATGCAACAAAAAACAGCATAAAATACAGTATAAAACGTGAATAACAATAAATGCAGAATTCCAAAATCAATTTGGGGGGGGAATCCATCCAATAAACGTTAGATGATCACCAGGGTTAGCTGGCTAAGTTAGTCCTGTTTGGGCCAGCGAGGAGACCAGGGGAGAATTAGCTGTGGGGTCTCAGAGCGGGTGATCTTCATAAAAAGAGGAGGGGGAGGGAAGGAAGGGGAATAAAAGATCAGGCTAAGTTTAAATTGAAAGCCAGGCGGAATAGCTCTGTTTTACAGGCCCTGCGGAAGGAGGTTAAGTCCAATAGAACTGGATCTGGCAAAAGAGCTCCCTGCCTGCAGGAAGGTCCCCCCCACCTCCCCCCCTTTTCCCCACGGAGGCTCCGCCTAGCAAGGGGGGTGGGGGCTGCAGGGCACAGCCTACCTTGGGACCATCCCTCTGCACCTGTTCGCAGGACTTGGTTTTCCACCTGAAGGGAGAGAAGGCATCGGAGCTGAGAATCATGCAACAAAAGGTGAATCTGAAAGGGCCGGGCGCTCTGCTTTGAGGAGACTCAGCCCTACCCAAAGCCCAGCGGGATCAATTGCAAGGCTGATAGCCTGGTCTCAAGCCAGAGCCTCGCCACCCTCAGGAAGTGCCCTCATTTGGGAAGGCCTGTTCCCTCCCCTTCCTGGCTCAATCAGGGAAGGGATGCAGCTCAGTCACAGAGCATCTGCCTTGCATGTCGAAGGTCACTGGATCAACCCCCAGCATCTCCAGGTACGGCTGGGAGAGACTTCCTGCCTTCCGAGAGCTGCTGCCAGTCAGTGTCGGCAATATTGAGCTAGCTGGACCAATTCAGGATAAGGCTGCTTCCTATGAAGGCTTGGCTGCTTTGCTCTCTCTGCTGCTGAACGGGCTCCTGCCTTCGTCTCAGCAGGGGCTCTCCAAAGCACTGGGAGGGGGAAATGGAGGTTGCAGCACAGAGCCCCCTCAGCCCAGCTGGACGCCACACTTACGTGCTCCCGACTGGAGCTGCTCGGTCGTTTGCCTGGCTCTGTCCTGGAGGCCTCCCTTTCCTCTGAAAAAGGACATCTTTTATTACAGTGTCTTATTAGCCGCCCTGAGCCCGGCCTTGGCTGGGGAGGGCGGGGTATAAATAAAAAAATATTATTATAATTATTATTATTCTGGTCAACAGTTGCTCCTCCTGGTGGTGCAAGCGTTGCCCCCACTGGGAGCAGACCTCCCCCCAGCCCACAACCACAGAAGTAGCACAGCACAGGGAGGGGCCTGAATAATAATAATAATAATAATTATTATTATTATTATTATTTATACCCCGCCCATCTGACTGGGTTTCCCCAGCCACTCTGGGCGGCTCCCAACAGAATTAATGATAATAATAATAATTAAAGTGATAAAACGCCAGACATTAAAAGCTTCCCTAAACAGGGCTGCCTTCAGATGTCTTTTAAAAGTCAAAACAAAATAAAAAAATTCCTTCCAGTAGCACCTTAGATACCAACTCAGTTTGTTATTTGGTATGAGCTTTCGTGTGCATGCACACTTCTTCAGATACACTTCGCATGCACACGAAAGCTCATACAAAATAACAAACTGAGTTGGTCTCTAAGGTGCTACTGGAAGGAATTTTTTTATTTTGTTTTGACTACGGCAGATCAACACGGCTACCTACCTGTAACTTTTAAAAGTCAGATAGTTGTTTATTTCCTTGACATTAGATGGGAGGACCTTCCACAGGGCAGGCGCCACCACCGAGAAGGCCCTCTGCCTGGTGACCCTCAGCCCTGGCCTATCTTGAAGGGTCAGGAGTTGAGTTCCAGAGTGACGACCCCCCCCCCCGCCGCTGCTGCTTCTCTAACAGCTCCCCAGGGTCTCCTACCTTTCTGGGGATGGGGCTTCCCTGCTGGCTCATCTCCTCCTCCATCGGCTTGGCACGCTGGTCAGGGAGAAGAGAGGATCAGTTGGAAAAGGGAGAAGCATTCGTCTCTCCCTGCTCCAATGCTCCTTGGCCAGCAGGGCCCTTTGGGGCAGTCCTGCTCTGAGCCAGCACTCCCCAAGTCCTCCTCAGGAGGAGGCACAGGGCTGATAGCCGATGGCTGCTCAGAGGCACCCGAAGGTCCCACGCCCGGGAGAGAAAGCACCAGCCCCGTCCCTCGCAGGAGAGAAAAGGGCTTCTACCTTCATCGCTGGCACTTCATGGGGCAGCCTGGCAGCAGACTTCTTGCTGTCGCAGAAGAGGAGCTTGGCCTGCAGGGAGAGGAAAGGGTCAGGAGTGCAGCAGGGATGGCCGAGGCACCCAGTCTGTGCTCAGCACCCCCTGCTGGAACCCTTAAGATCCTAGGAATTTTATGCCAACTGCCAATTGTAGCCGCTTCAAGGCTTCTGAGGATGGCCATTGGGAAGCAGCCGATGGTTTGGTGCGGCAATGCAACACTTGGTCATAATATAGATATGGAACCATGGGAAAGATTGTGGAATATGGATATAAAATGTACAGCATGCTATAGTCTAAGGGAAAATTATATGAAAATGATATATCGATGGTATCTAACACCGAGTAAATTAGCAAAAATGTATAAATCTAAATCAAATAAATGTTGGAAATGTAGAGAGAAATCATATGTGGTGGTCTGTAGTAAGGTTAAAGCTTACTGGGAAAGGATATGTAATGAATTGAAAAGGATGTTTAGAATAACGTTTGTTAAAAAAACCAGAAGCTTGTCTTTTGGGAATTATAGGGCCAGAACTACCAAAACTGTACAGAAAATTATTCATGTCTGCTACTACAGCGGCAAGAATGTTACTCGCCCCAAAGTGGAAAGGAGCAGAAGTCCCAGCAAAGGAAGAATGGATAAAAAAACTTATGGAATATGCAGAAATGGCGAAACTTAACATAAGAATAAGAAATCAAGATAACAAACTTTTTATAAAAGAATGGAAATGGTTTATTGAATATTTACAGATAAATGGTAAACAGATAAGAACATTGGCAGGATTGTTGTAATAACCTGCAGTTTTATAATAGCATATATTTAAAGTAGATGAATAAATGAGTAAATTACGGTAAGTTAATTTGGATATGTAGAAGATATTAAAAATAAATTTAAGGAATTGCAACAAGAGGGGGAAGGAAATGAAGTTTTGAAATGTGAAAATGATTGTAAATTTAGTGCAATGCATAAACCTGAAAAGAATGAATAAATAAAAAGACTGGGGGGGGGAATGCAACACCCCCCACATGGTCCTCTGCCAGCAGAGCACAAGGACACCAGGACCCTACTTTTAACAACAGCAGCATGCGGGGAATCAGGCACCTCGAAACGTTGTGGAATTCGTACCCCGCAGAGATGCGTCTGGCACAAAGGAAGGTACCCTGCTGGATCAGGCAAGAGTGGTCCCCTCTAGCGCAGCATCCTCTTCTCTCAGGGCCAAGCAGTTCTGGGAGACCCTCAAGCAGGGTCTGAGCACCACGGCAGGACTCTCCCCTCCTGGGCCTTCCAGGAAGTGCTATTCAGAAGCATCACTGCCTGCGGACGCATCGCCAACACGGCCAGAAGTCGTCAGCAGCGACGACATGTCTCATTCCCCCTGCAGCATCCTGCTAGGCAGAGGTGGCTTCATCCTGGGAGGTCCTGAGACCTGCTGGTGTTGCTTTCTGCCCCCAGAAGAACTCATTCCTGAAAGAAGGAAGACCCTCAGGCACCCACCTGTTCCAGGCAACTCCGGCACGTCTCTTGGATGAGCTGCTCCGTGTCCACGTCCTCCCCGACATTCTCCCGCACGTTCCCCGCGGCCTTCTGGAAGAACTTGGGAACGACAGGCATGGCGCAGACCAAATTAGCTGCTCCTCAGAGTGCCACCCATCCCTTCCTAAGCTTCACCCGACTCGGCATACTGCAAGGCGGCTGAAACCTGGGCCAGCAGCTCCCTCTCCCTGCTGCCCACAGAAGCCCCAATGGGTTGAATGGGGGGAAAGGTCTGCCCTCCCCAGGCACCCTGAGGCTGAGTATGGGCAGGACTCCTGCGCAGCCTCACAAGGCTGGCAGGTCCAGCACGGGCCTTTCTGCTGTTCTTACCTTCATGTATTTGCTGAAGACAGCCTGGATCTCTTCGTTGATGCTGGGCTGCAGGACGGCTCGGAGGAGGTCCATGGAAACCACGGGGTCTGTGAAACTGGACCGAGAGATGGCCGGATGCAGCCAGCAAACACATGCACACCCCTGACACAGGCCAGCCCTGGGCTCTGCAGCAGAACGTAAGCAGTGTCTGCTGGATCAGGCCCATGGCCCATCTAGTCCAGCATCCTGTTTTCACAGTGGCCAACCAGGTGCCCATTAGAGGGGTCCCTCGTGCAGGATCTGAGCACAAGAGCAACACGCCCCTCCTGTGGTTTCCTGCAACTGGTATTCAGAAGTATTGCTGGCTAGTGGCCAATGATAGCCTCTCCTCTGTTAATCAGTCCCAAGCATGTGGTTTATTTTGTTCTTTTTATTATGTGTTTTCACCTTGCATTTATATGCAGTGAACCTCCCTGAGATCTATGGATGAAGGGTGACATACAAATCAAAATAATAATAATTAATAATAGTAATAATTTGAAGCCATCTGGTTTGGCAGCCATCTCTTCCCTCCTGCAGGAGTGAATTCTGCAGTTCAAGACTGCATCATGTGAAGAAGGACTTTGCTTTCCCTGTCCCAAACCTTCCCACCTGCAGCTTCATTGTTAATCTGACCTGCAGGGCAAGGCAAAGGAGGGGAGGACAGGATAATGACCTTTCCTTCTTTTGCATAGTGCACCTGCAGAGTTTTTGTGTCATGTGAACAGGTTCCTAATTTGCTTATTCATTTTTGATGGTGAGCCCAGAGCCTGGAGGATTGCCTTCGGTTGCTTGCAGTGTATTTGTGTGTGCGCGCGTGTGAGAGACAGAGAGAAAGAGTGAAAAGGATTATTGGGTCCAATCGGCCCCATAGCTTCCTATGCTGTGTGTGTGTGTGTGTGAGAGAGAGGTCTTTCTCTTGTTCTCCCTTCTGCCTCCAGGTGATGAGCATCCTCAGCTCAGGGGGGCTGGAGCTGGTAGCGAAGGGCAGGTGCTGGAGGAGGGGCTCCTCCTGCCACTGTTGCATGTGGGGTTTGTACAGGCCGGATTGAGGTTTGATGAGGCCCTCAGCTCCTGAAGGCAATGGGGCCCTTTCTGTGTCCAGCTGTCCTTTGTCAACAACAAATCGTCGCTGTTTTTTTGTGTTGAATATATGCTATATGGTCATTTACGGACCTAACAGGTATCTCAAGCCATTTGCACGTAACAAAATATGTGCTATTTTAGTGAGCAGGCTAGCAGGTGCGGCCCATTACTTACATCAGGCATAGGCCACCTCGGCTCTCCAGATGTTTTGGGACTGCAACTCCCATCAACCCTGACCACAGGTCCTGCTAGCTAGGGATGATGGGAGTTGTAGTCCCAAAACATCTGGAGGGCCGAGCTTGCCTATGCCTGACTTACATCACAGGAGCAAACAAAACACTGTTGCTGCAGGTAGGTTTTATTTTGTTTTCTATCTTATATTTTGGAAACGTACATCCATTTCCCCCCTTTAATTATTTTTTGGGGGGCCCCCAGAGAGTGGGGCCCTAAGCTAAAGCTTGTTTAGCCTACACGTAAATCGGGCACTGTGCGTGTGTGTGTGGGGGGGGGTCTTCTCCCCTCGACCCCCCTTTCTCCCCCCTCTCCCCCCGCTCACCTGGTCATCACCTGCGACCTCCGTCCCCTCCGCTGCACCAGCCGGTGCTTGATCATGATGTTCCAGGGGCTCTGGGGGGCGAGAGGCGCCTCAGTCGGGGGTCTCCCTCTCCCCCCCCCGGGAATGGGGTCCCCCTCCCCTCCCCCCCGGCCTCCCCTTCCCCTCACCGCGGCGCCCGACCCCCCGGGCCCGGCCTCCTCCTCCTCCGCCTCCTCCTGCCCCGCCGCCGCCTCCTCGTCCTCCTCGTCCTCCTCCTCGCCCCGCTCGGGCTCCGGCGCCGGCTGCTGCTCGGCCTCCCGGGCGGCCCCCATCCTCCAGGGAGAAGCAAGCGGGAAGAAGGAGAGGCGCCCGGAACTGCGTCATCGCCGGGCGCCGGAACCCGGAAGCGGAGCGCCGTCGCCTGGGCAACGGCGTCCAGGCCCCGATGGGGGAGGGGGCAGGCAGACGGGGCGCTCCTGAGCATGGGCAGAGCGCCTCCCCGCCCAGAGCCACCCCCCTCACCTCCAGGGGAAGACTTTTATGTGCTTCTCTGGAATTGGAACTGGAAGGGACCCCCAGAGGCCATCTAGTCCCACCCCCTGCCTTGTTTAGGGAAGCTTTTAACATTTGGTGAACCATTTTAATAGTTGATGAGTTATTGTATTTCAATCTTTTGCTGGAAGCCGCCCAAAGTGGCTGGGGAAACCCAGCCAGATGGGCGGGGTATAAATAAATACAGTGGTACCTCGGGTTACAGACACTTCAGGTTACAGACTGTTAATGGAGAAATCTGAGGGCTCCCTTGGACAAAAAACAAGGAACCCAGCTAGGAATACCAGAGCAAAACAGCAGCCAGTCAGCTTGGTCTTTATTGAAGACCAAGCCTTCAATCAGGACTCCCACCTGCCACCAGGTGGAACAAGATGGAAGCCCCAAACAAAAGAGAACCCAACTCATGAGAGTCCCATGGACTGCAAGAAGATCCAACCTCTCCATTCTGAAGGAAATCAGCCCTGAGTGCTCACGGGAAGGACAGATCCTGAAGCTGAGGCTCCAAGACTTTGGCCACCTCATGAGAAGTGAAGGCTCCCTGGAAAAGACCCTGATGCTGGGAAAGATGGAGGGCACAAGGAGAGTTTGACCAAACTGCAGGAGGCAGTGGAAGACAGGAGGGCCTGGCGTGCTCTGGTCCAGGGGGTCACGAAGAGGCGGACACGACTAAACGACTAAACAACCTCGGGTTACAGATACTTCAGGTTACAGACTGTTAACGGAGAAATCTGAGGGCTCCCTTGGACAAAAAACAAAAACAAGGACCCCAGCGAGGAAGACCAGAGCAAAACAGCAGCCAGTAGGCTTGGTCTTGATTGAAGACTGTCGCGACAGGACTCCCACCTGCCACCAGGTGGAACAAGATGGAAGCCCAGAACAAAAGGAGACCCAAACTTTTATTAGCTGATAATCCCCATGCTACACCCCCAAGACTACATCATTGACACATCACAAAGAGGAGGGGTTCAGGGAGGAGTTGTGGTGGTAACCTGAGTGTCCTGTCACCTGGCTGGTTCCCCCTTTTCCCCTCCCCATGAATACTTTCCAGAGGACAAAGGGGAGTTTGTCGATTCCTGTCCCCAGAGGGAAGAGCTGATCACTGTCCTTTGTTTCAGTCCGTACTGAATCCACTTCCATATGCAGGTCCTTTGTGAATGTAGTGATCTTCTGTCTAGGACCATCAAGGTTGGCATACCAACTGGGTAGGGCTCCCTGCAGATGTGTTGGCTGCCTTGTGTCAAGTCTTCCCCCTTTGATAGTCCTTCCTTCATGGTGTAAAATAATAGTGGAACGGTACAGATCTGATGTATGGCTGATTTTCTATTAATTTATAACAGAAGCGTCGCGTATGTCATGTGTGAGTGTCGTGTTTGTACAAACTGAATGATTGGGGGGGGGTGTTTCCTGCAACAAGACACTTAAGGTTACAGACTCCGCTAACCCAGAAATATTACCTCGGGTTAAGAACTTTGCTTCAGGATGAGAACAGAAATTGTGCTCCGGCGGCAGCGGGAGGCCCCATTAGCTAAAGTGGTGCTTCAGGTTAAGAACGGTTTCAGGTTAAGAACGGACCTCCGGAACAAATTAAGTACTTAACCCGAGGTACCACTGTAATTATTATTATTATTTGTTACGGAAAAATTCCGGGTGCGAGTCGGCTCAGCCTCCCGGCTTGTCGGACTAAGTCCGCGGGTCCTAGCGGAAAAATGAGCTCAGCCGGACACAGGAGCAAGATGCGGAGATCCAAGGTTTATTGCGCAACAGGTTCAAGGCAAGATTGAACCGCGGGAAAATGGGTGACACCAACTTTTAAAAGTTCCCTCCAAGTCCCAGAATACAGTGCAAGAAACGTCATGAATACATTATGGGAAGGTTGGGTTTGACAACTTACATCATGAATATATTATGGAAAGGTGGAGTTACACACATTAGCATTTCAGGGAAGGGAGGGGTAGTGTGCGGAGTAAGAGATATACATAGATAAGCATTTCCTGAGTACCGGTGATGATAAAACAATAGTCCAGATATGCACCGTCTGCCACCTGGCATTGCCCGGAGGAAGGGTTTGGCAGAACGATCTGACAGGATTAGGGTCTTCCTGAGTACGTGACTTGCCGCTCAGGGGATTATGGAAGCAAGTGGGGTGTCGTAGAGTCCTGAAAAGGCTGAGCCGATTGACACCAGAACGAAGGAAATCGGTGCTACGGTTGATTTTATATGAATTTTGGAAGTTTCAGCTCCTTTCAAGTCCATTCTGACATTATTAATCAAAGTCGGAAGTGAATAGATACATTGTTGCAGTTCTTGATACTGTCAGGGGTCCAGGAGTTTCAATTCCATTGTTAGATGGATACATTGTTGCAACTTGGGTTTCAGTTCCATTGTTCCCCCAGCGGGGAGCTGTCAGTAACTTGTCAAGAGGTTAAATGAGGCGTGCAGAGCTAGCTGAGCTACCTCTGCACGGCGAATGCACGGTGCTGATTGGCCAAAGCGCGGCCATTATAGTCAATGGGGATACAATCTGACACGGTCTACCCACGTTAGAAATGGAGCGAGAGGGAAGCTTTAAGAAAGATGGTGGGCTTATTTCGCCCGTAGAGAGAGAGAAAAAAAGTCCTTTATTTACAGGACTAGGGTGCAGTGTGGTGCTTGTGCGACAGTGTGGGGGTTTGAGGAGTTGGGGAACCGTCGAGGTCATCGCCTCGGGTCCACTGATGCTGGTGGAGGGGCCAAGAAAGGTACCCCCCCTCCTTCCGTATCATTATTATTGCAGGAATCTCAGCTGAAGCATCCCTGGCAGAGGGCACAGCAAGACAGCCTTCACTACTTGGAGAATGGTAGATGTGGACTGTCCGGTTGTGCGTCTGCCGCAGTGAGCAGAGGAGGAATGGCCGCTGGGAGGAGTGCAGAGAGAAGGATGGTGGCATCTGCAGCAGCCCAACAAGACGCCATCCTCTGCCCTGGCTGCAGCAAAACATGTCTCTATCAGTTTCCACAGCCACAGCAGGTGCCACAACTGCCTAAGGGTTTGACTTCACCCCAGAAGGTGCCATCCTCCATTGGCTCCCGAGATGGACGGATGCCAGCAAGAACTGTCAGATGCACAGCATCACTCTGCTTTCCATGGAGTCATAGTTGTGGAGGCGGAAGGGACCCCCAGAGGTCATCCAGTCCAACTCAGTGGTATCCTGCAATGCAGGAATCTGAGCTAAAGCATGGCCAGGACAGATGGCCAGGACAGACAGTTTCCCCTAAGGTTTAGTCAGAATCTCCTTTCTTGTGACTCGAAGAGTAGGAGAAAACAAGCTTGCTCCATTGACATATTGATGAAATATACTCAGAGTCGAGAGTGGATTTCGTGCTCTTTATTCAGCTCATAGTGGTGAGGAGGAATGGAAGTTCCCCAGAATGTCTGCTTTATATACATTATGTACACAATGGGCCCCACGTGATTGGCTAATTCTGGGATTCTCCTGTAGGCCAATCAGGTTGCGGATTCACTTCCACCTGGAGCTGGATTGGGTGGCTCCTGTGGACCAATCAGACTGCTGCATTCTGAATCCTATTGTTCTAGGACCAATCAGACTGCTGCATTCTGAATCCTATTGTTCTAGGACCAATCAGACTGCTGCATTCTGGGTCCTATCTTTCTAGGACCAATCAGACTGCTGCATTTTGGATCCTATTCAACTCAGTACATAACATCCATCTTCTATGGGATGGCCCTTCATATATTTGAATTTGGCTGTCGTCACCCATCAGTCTCCTCTTTTCCAGGCTAAACATGCCCAACTCTTTCAGCCGCTCCTCCTAAGGGCTGATTCTCAAACCCTTGACCATCTCAGTCACCCTCCTCTGCCCACCTTCTAGCCTCTCCACATCCTTCTTAAACTTCAGTGTCCAGAGCTGGACCCTTTCAGATGTCCCTATGGGCTGGAGGTGGACAAATGTTGTCTCCATCTTCAAGAAGGAGGGGGGAGGAGACCCCATCAGCCTTCTGGGTAGGAGGGCAGCCGCCCTGCACCCCCCATGATTTGGCCCATCCATTATGGAACCACCCTTCCTGCATAGGGTATATGATCGTTACTCAGAGTAGGCCCACTGAAATTAATGGGCCAAAGTTAGCCATGACCATTAAATTAAGTAAGTGTGCTCTTAGTAACAAGCAGTTATGTGATAGGAATTTTGGGGTCTTAGGTATATGTTAAATGTTCATAAGTGTACCAGCCAAGCACGTACCTAGATCAGCACAGGAAGACCGACCTGAAACCATTTTGATTCCCAAACTGAGCAAATGTTTTCTCTGCAAGGTCCAAGGAAAATGGAAAAGCCTCCCCATTGTCTTTTCCTTCACAAATCCTAAGATATGAATAGGGTGTGAGGCTGTGACCTGGCTCAGGAACTAAGTATTTATCATTACAAAAGACTGGCCAAGCTTCCCAGGCAATCCAATCAAGTGACCGTTAAACATGTAACCTGGCAGACAGGAGGTAAACAAAGCACTCAGATTTCTGCTGTAGACCACCCTTTCTGTGATGTAGGTATGATGTATGGAGGGGTGGTCTTGAGCTCCAGGACAGGAAATTTAAAATATCTATATAAGGCCTTGTGCGCCATTGTTCTGGGTTTCCTCCTCCCTCCTTCGGGTGGTGAGTGAGGACCCTGTTGCAACAGATCAATAAAGAGTAGGCTTACTAGCTGCTTTGCTTCTCAATATTCTCTGGTTGGCCTCTGTTATTTTCTCCTACCGATAGAGGACCTACAAAAGGACTCTATATGGGCTCTTGGGTACCCCGCAAGGGAAAAGGAGCAGTTTTTTCTTATAACAGTTAACAACAACCCATTGTCTTTCAGCATCAAGAATGGACATTAATACAACATCTATGAATACTGACATCAAATTTGCTTTAAAAAAACCCCCAAGTTTCAACGAAGCGTTTCTGTTATGAAATGGCAGAAACAGACATAACTGGGCCGGAAGCTCTTTCTGCCCTGCATATTGTACAATTTGTTTACGTGACATTGTTCTGCATTTCGGCAGTCGGTGCCTTTTGTCCTTGCGGGAAGAATGTGAGATGGATTTAATTTGACATGTGGCGCCCAAACGTTGCAAGCCTTGTGAGGGATAAACCAGGGCAGGAAGCAGCAGGCTCACGTCAGAAACCGCCTCCAGCAGCTCCTCGCCCTCCAGCTCTCCAGACATGTCTTTGCGCCCTTAGAATCCTAGAACTGTAGGGTTGGAAGGGACCCAAGGGTCATCTAGTCCAACCCCTGCAATGCAGGAACCCTTGTTTCATGCAAGGATGAAGCCTGGGTTTTGATGTGCTCTGTGTCTAGGTTTTGCATGTGCTGAAAGGTTTGGGTGTCAGTGATTTCTTTGTTTACGTCATTTATATAGTGCCTGTTCAACAAAGTCCTGGCACAAACAGTTATTTTGGGTAAGGTTCAAGAAAGGAAACTGTGGGGTCTTTAGGATACAGGTGAAACTCGGAAAATTAGAATATTGTGGAAAAGTTCCGTTATTTCAGTAATTCAACTTAAGAGGTGAAACTAATATATGAGCTCGACTCATGACATGCAAAGCAAGATGTGCTTCTACTTCTCAGGGGTCCAATCTTGCTTGATTTGCAGTCCTTGTTTTGCTGATTTCCTTGAATATTCTCATTTTCTGAGATTGTTAATTTGGGGTTTTCATCAGCTGTACGCCATGATCATCGCAATGATAACAAATCAAGGCTTGACATATCTCGCTTTGCATGTCACGAGTGTATCTCATATATTAGTTTAACCTTTCAAGCTGAATTACAGAAATCAAGGAACTTTTCCACAATATTCTAATTTTTTTAGTATTACCTGTGTATGGATTTACTTGCAGAGATATACAACCTGAGCATAGGATGGAGGAGCTCACAGCATCGACTCCCCAGGAGATCTTGCTTCTCTACCAGTCACCGCTTTGGATCCTGCACAGAGCAAGCAGGTCTCTTGGTCTCCATCTCCCAGCTTTCCTTCCAGCCCAGCTCTCTCACACCATCCTGGCCATTGTTCTCCTACCTAACAGGGAGGTGAGGGGGTGGAGGCAAGGCCCAGCCATTTACCCTCTGGTACAGAGCAACTTCTTTGGCTATGCTAATTGAGGTACGGTACTTAGCTAGTCAGCCACAGCCATTACCTAAACAAAGGGACTAGTTGGGCAATCTTGTCCATTCAACCCCCACAGATACAGGATCTCAAGCATTAGAAGGGATCTGGGGCAGACTGTAAAAAGGTAAAGGTAAAGAGACCCCTGACCATTAGGTCCAGTCGTGGCTGACTCTGGGGTTGTGGCGCTCATCTCGCTTTACTGGCCAAGGGAGCCGGTGTACAGCTTCCGGGTCATGTGGCCACCATGACTAAGCCGCTTCTGGCGAACCAAAGCAGCGCACGGAAAGCCGTTTACCTTCCTGCCAGAGCGGTACCTATTGATCTACTTGCACTTTGAGGTGCTTTCGAACTGCTAGGTTGGCAGGAGCAGGGACCGAGCAATGGGAGCTCACCCCGTCGTGGGGATTCGAACATGCTGCTTACTGCGAAGCAAACACCAGTGGGGTTTTCTGTGGATCGATGCTTGCTCCTATTCAGTGGTAAAGTGTGAGTTTCCCCTGGAAAAGCAGCAGGACAAACCGAAGACCTTTCTGACCTTCCTTGGCATGGGACAGGCAGAAGCGTGGCTGAGTCTGACCTCGTGCTGCTGGGAACCACCTTGATCAACAGGAACGAGGCTGGGTGTAACTGTTACAAATAAATAAGCACCAGTGACCCTTTCCTGCTGTTAAACTCACAGCTCCTGTGGATTGGGCACTGGTGCTGGTGCTGAGTGTCCTACAAGGGACTGTGCGGTGCTGAAAGCCAGGCTGGATTTGCATGCCATGGTGCTCAGTTCCTTAGAGCAGGGGTGGCCAACCTAAGGCCCTGGGGCCGGATGCAGCCCAATAGCCTTCTCAATCTGGCCCGCGGGCGGTCTGGGAATCAGCGTGTTTTTACATGAGTAGAATGTGTCCTTTTATTTGAAATTCATCTCTGGGTTATTTGTGGGGCCTGCCTGGTGTTTTTACATGAGTAGAATATGTGCTTTTATTTAAAATGCATCTCTGGGTTATTTGCGGGGCATAGGAATTTGGTCATTTCCCCCCCAAAATATATAATCCGGCCCACCACATGGTCTTGTGGTTGTCAAGCAGAGGCTTGACAACCATATGTCAGGAGTGCTCTGATGGTGTTTCCTGCTTGGCAGGGGGTTGGACTCGATGGCCCTTGTGGTCTCTTCCAACTCTATGATTCTATGATTCTATGTCTGAGGAATGGTGGACTGGCCCACGGCTGAAAAAGGTTGCTGACCCCTGCCTTAGAGGAAAGCAGGTTCTTTTTCACAGGCTGTGCAGTTTGTTGCTAAGGCAAATCATAGGCATTAAGGAAGAAGGAAATGCCATGTTCTGTTCCTGAACCAGGGACCCTCTAAGGTCGGGTGGTTAACCTGTGGTCCTCCAGCTCTAAGTTCACAAGCCCAGTATTCTGGATCACATGTGCTTTGTAGCCCCCCTCCCCCCCCCCGGAATCCTTTTGGGTGGAAGGAACTGAAGCGCCTGTATTCAACCAAAGTGTAAGAATACTGCAAAGAATTGCAACCAGTTATTTTCCCCAAACCTCAGCACCCAGTGTTTGGCGTGGGTTGACTTGCATATGCTCCAGCTGTTTCTGTTGACAGGGGCAATCCCTATTTACTATTCTGGCTTTTGAGAAAGAAGTTGTTATAAGAACTTTAAGGTCTTAGATATGTAATAAATGTTCATAAATGTACCAAGCAAACCACGTGTCTAGAGCAGCACAGGAAGACAGTCCTGAAACCATTTTGACTCCCAAGCTGACCAAATGATTCTCTGCAAGGAGGGAGGAGGTGAAAAAACCTTCCTAGTTATAGGAATTTAGTAATCACCATTTCAAGGAATGGGCAGACTACCAGGAAAGGCAATCAGATAAGGCATTATCAGATAACCTGGCAGACAGGAAAAACAACAACATTCAAATTTCTGTTGTAGACCACCTTTTCTGTGATGTAGGTATGATGTATCTGGAGGGGTGGTCTTGGGTTACACCCCTTCTCTGATGTATGTATGGTGTATGGAGGGGTCTTGAGCTCCAGGGCAGGGAATTTAAAATATCTGTATAAGGGCAGGCACACCTTTGTTTTAGGGTTCCTCCTCCTTTCCTGCGTGTGAGGGGAGCACCCTGTTGCAACAGATCAATAAAGATCAGGCTTACTGGCTGCTTTGCTTCTCAGTATTCTCTGGTTGGCCTCTGTTATTTTCTCCTACCAATAGGGAACCTATGTAAGGACTCTACATAAGGGAAAAAGGGCAGATTTTGTTTACAACAATGTTGAGAGCAAAATCCTGCTGGCATACACAGGGATGCTAGATCTCTAGAAAGTCACCATCAGAGGCTAGAAGTACATTTGACATACCAACAAAAGTCCTGCCCACCCCCTGAAAATCTAGTGTGTGTAATAAACCTGCAAGGCTGCTCTAAGCAAAGCAGTGCCGCAAGGGCTCTTTGTGTCTGCCAGA
Organism: Podarcis raffonei; assembly: GCF_027172205.1. Lineage (NCBI taxonomy): Eukaryota > Metazoa > Chordata > Lepidosauria > Squamata > Lacertidae > Podarcis > Podarcis raffonei. Next base: position 99,102,712 of record NC_070607.1, on the reverse strand, counting down.
TTCATGCAAACGATAAATTATATTGTTTATAAGATACACACATTCCTGCAGGTCTAGGCAAAGCGGGACGGGGCTGGGGCAATTTGCAGCTGAGAGAGGAACGGGGTGGGAGAAGAAAGAAGTGCATACTCTTTTCCTATTCCCCTCCAACTCTCCGCCTACTTTTTTCACACAAAGTTCCAGAAATGTATTTGCTACACATTTTTATGAACTTAGCATTATGCCACCCTTTTCATGTCTCTCGGACCCACACTGTGGCTGGCAAAGGACGTATCCAAACTCTCCAGCATTTCTCTGATGAAAATAGGGACCTCCTAAGGAAAAGTGGGACATTCTGGGATCAAATCAGAAACCAGGACAGCTTCTGTAAATCTGGGACTGTCCCCGGAAAATAGGGACACACACAGACAAAGCAAAGGCTCCTGTTTCCAAAAAGGACCGGGGGTGGGGTGGGGCTGATCTCTCCATCACTTTTAATTGCTCTCTGAGATGTGGAAGGGAGGAAAAAGGAAAATGGGGACATTCTGGGATCAAATCAGAAACTGGGACGGCTTCTGTAATTCTGGGACTGTCCCTGGGAAACTGGTACACTTGGAGGGCATAGCGTTTGTGAGGGTGTTTTGCCTCCTGTAGGCAGGTGACACGCCATTCAAGTCTGGGCATGGGGAAAGATGTCTCTTGCATCAAGCGCACATGAATGAAAACACTTTGCATACGACCTTGAAGCGCTGGCAGAAATATTCAGGTCTCGATATTTTCACTTGTGAAATCTTGGAGAGCTAGGATAATAGCAATGCAAGAGCTTTTCTTGCACAGTCCCATTGTTAGGTTTGCTGACATCATCTGTCACCTAGAAGCCCTGGCAGCCCTGAGCAAAGCGTGATGGCATTTCCTATGCTGGATGTTAAAAACAAAAACAAAACAACACCACACTGTTCCTCCTGCTTGCCGCTTTGTTTTTCTCCGCCTGACTCTCTGCGTAGGGAACCGGGCTTGATGTTGCCGCCATTGTTGGGCTGGATGTGAAGAAGGTGCAGCACTTGAAAAGCTACAGCAATTATTGTAATGGGACTTTGGCACTGCTCCCAGCCCAGATATTTCACAGCCAGTTAACTGCTCTCTAGGTGGCCTGAAAGGCAAGCATGGTGAGATAACAGCCAGGTAGGAAGGGAACTGATGGGGAACCTGCTTTGTTGCGCTTCCCTATCACAGGGTGCTGAAAGAGGCCTTTGAGTCAGTGGCCAAAATGGGCTGTCTGGCAGATCAAGCACTTGATCCCACAAGGAACCAATTATCCCTAGAGAAATGGGGGTGAACATTCCAGATCACCCTAAATGAGATTGGGAAACAACCTGGCAAATTGGCAATGTCCAATAATGTATTTGTTTGTTGATTGGGTTTATGTAGACTGCCTACACACACACACACACACACACACACACACACACACACACACACATGTTGGATGCCCAGTGTGGGAGCAAGTTCTCATGGTGTCTGGGGCTCTGCGATTACGTCCACAAGATCCTTTAGTAGATCCTTGGATGCAGCTCATCAGGCCCTGGAGATCTGAATTCATTTAAAGCCTCCAGGTGTTCCTTTACTACCTCTTTTCCTATCCTGGGCTGCAGCTCCCTCCTTAAATCGTTTATTCTGTTATCACCAGGTTGAACATCACCTTCCTTTGGGGTAAAAACAGAGGCAAAGTGGGGGTTGAGTAGTTCCACCTTTTCTCTGTCACCCAAGAACTTTTCTCTGTCTTCCCCACACAGAGGACCTACCACTTGCTTGTTCTTCCTCTTACTTCAGATATAGCCAAAGAAACCATTTTTTATTATGTTTAACCTCTTGCAAGCCTGAGCTCATTCTGAGCTTTAGCCAGCCTGACTTTCCCCCTGCAACTGTTGGCTACTCGTCTATACTCTTCCTTAGTGATTTCCCCTTTCTCCAATTTCTTATACATGCCCTTCTTAACTCTCAGCTCATCTGTATTGCTGGGGGTCGAAGTAGGGGACCTCGAAGACCCTTCCAGCTCTGCGATTCTGCACTTGCCTAGGGAGAAACTAGACCAACTTTGTGCTTCTGTGACCCACTGCTTTCTGTGCTGGTGTGGATGACTCAGTGTGCAACACAAGAGTGTAAAAATCCATAGCACATGTTACCAGCAGGTGGAACTCACCAGCACAGGATGTGGCTAAATCCAGGAATGTACCGGATGAAAACAATAGGCAGGGTATTTCCAGAGATGACATTTCTAGTGCTACCAGTTATAGTTATGCTGTCTTGGCGGAAGGAGCTGGACAGGCCTGGAAATGGGGAGTTTCCTGGGATGAGAATACACCATGGAATCCTACCTGGTGCTGCTAGATATGGAGTCTGTGAAGGGGAAAACATGTAGGAATTCTCTTTTGGGGCTCCTCCAAACACATGAGGAACACGATCTCTAGAGGTCCCAAAGCAATGCAGAGCTCGCTTCCTCTGGAATATCCCTGGATCAGCTGCTGGTTCCCAGGAGGAAGTGGATCCAGTGGTTCCTGCATCACAGTGGGTTGGACTACTAGATGATTCTTGGCATCTCTTCCTGCTCTTCCAAGCCTATGATTCTGTGGATTCTAGTTGTGAAGCCCCTGGGAACTGCCTGATCTGGGCTCTTCCTGTTGGCATCCAACAAATCCTTGCCTCTCAGGACTGCCTTGAAACAAATCTCCCCACATCATGCCAAAATATATAAAATATAGATGTTGTAAAGTTAGAATCATAGTATTTTAGATTAGGAAGGGACCTGCAGCTGCAGCTCCCTTACAGGGAGACCAAACCAGCCATGTACATGAACTGGGTTAAAGCTCCAGCGGAACTTCAGGCCAGTCTCCGCGTGGCTTTCTTCTCCCTAGAATATTATCCCTTCTAACTACAGTTTGTTAAAGCTCTGGTTTTCCCAGTAGTGATGAATGGAAGTGAGAGCTGGACCATAAAGATGGCTGATCGCCAAAGAATGGATGCTTTTGAATTCTGGTGCTGGAGGAGACTCTGGAGAGTCCTGTGGACTGCAAGAAGACCAAACCTCTCCATTCTGAAGGAAATCAGCCCTGAGTGCTCACTGGAAGGACAGATCCTGAAGCTGAGGCTCCAAGACTTTGGCCACCTCATGAGAAGAGAAGACTCCCTGGAAAAGACCCTGATGTTGGGAAAGATGGAGGGCACAAGGAGAAGGGGACGACAGAGGACGAGATGGTGGGACAGTGTTCTCGAAGCTTCCAGCATGAGTTTGATCAAACTGGGGGAGGCAGTGGAAGACAGGAGTGCCTGGCGTGCTCTGGTCCAGGGGGTCACGAAGAGTCGGACACGACTAAACAACAACAACAAAACTACAGTCTTCCTCTACCTGCCTTGATTTACACATGAAGAGGAAATCCTATGATTTCCTCTATGGATCCCACAGTTTATGCTTCCAGAAGACACCCTCTGTTTCTTGCCATAGTCCTTCTTTCACTTGCCAACAAATCCACCACCAACCATTGCTCAAAATTGAATCCTGCCCGCAATTCTATTTAACATATAATATTTCAAGATGCCCAAATAGGGAGTTTATTCTTTCACGTCCATTTCATCCCTTGAACTCGTCTTTGCCATGTCCACATGGGTTTTAAAAATCCTTCTCATGATGTTATTCTTTCTTCTTTCGTTCTATGTGCACAACATGCTGGCTGCTGGTCTACATACACCCCTAGATTAATCCTCTTCTTTAAAACGTCCACTCCTGTAGTTTTTTACATGATAGAAGTTTATAAAATGATGCCTGTCATGGGGAAAGTGGACCGATAAAAGTTTCTCTCTCTTTCTCTGCTGACGCTAGAACTTGTGGACAAATCATGAAGCAGAGTGTTGAAAGATTTGGGGCAGACAAAAGTATGTGTGGGTTTTGTGTGAGCATCGCTTGTGTGGGTTCTCTTTACTATTCACTTGTGTTCCTTTGGTGGTGAGAGAAGTTGGGGTTGGCCATGGGTGTGGTTGCTTGTTTGTGATTAGCTTTGGTGAACTTTTTTTCGTGTGTGAGTGGGGTGGGTGGGTGTTTTTAAATCAGGTTTGCCAGATTTTTCATATGCTGTTGGCGGATTCTTGTCATTGTCTTGTTGGGCTGTGTGATGTGATAAAGGGGAGCCATACAGGGTGAAGGCATCTTCTTCTATTTGTCCCCGTGTCGGTTTCAGTTTATTGGCTAGTTTTTCTACTAAGGCTGTTTCCTATACTATTTGGTACCATTGGTCCATGCTTACTCCTGACAGGTCTCTCCAGTGTCTGCTTATGGTGTTTCTGGCTGCTGAGAGCAGGTGGGTTATGAGTTCTTTGTGATGTGAGTGGGCATTATTGTCTTGGAATGTGTTTAGTAGGGCCAGTTCTGAGGTAATTTCTAATACTTGCTTAGTTATTTTGCATATTTCTCGTATGGCTGTTGTCCAAAATAGTTGGATTTTGGGGCATTCCCACCACATGTGGAGGTTTGTGTCTGTGGAGGTGCACCCTCTCCAGCATTTTGGTGAGGTTCCTGGGCGTATTAGCGCTAGTTTCCTTGGTGTTAGGTACCATCTGTGAGTGAGTTTCAAGGTTAGTTATTTTCTTTTTGTTGATATGGATTTAAAGGAGGGGTTTAGACCACATTCTAGTCCACTGAGTGGGTTAATATCATAGCCTATGTTGTTTTCCCATTCTTTTTTGATTATGTATAGGGGGTTTGTAGGATTTTGGAGTAATATTTTGTATATTGCGGATACCATCCCTTTGTCGTGTCACTTTGTTGCTAGGCTTTTCAAGGTGGCTATGAAGAAAGAATAAAACAAATTAAGGTCAGGCACAATATTTTTTTTAATGTAGGCAGCAATAAGAGCAGCAATAAAAGATACCGTTTGTTTAGCACCTTTAGAGAGATTACCAAAATTATCCGATACTTTTATACTTATCGTACTTCTGACTTTCCTCACTCATCTTATTTTCTTCTTTAGTGTTCTAGTCTATATCAATACAGAGCAGCTCTGGGTTTCCTTTGTTAATTTTATATCTCCTAACCCTGCTAGATTCTCTTAATCTTTTGATTAATCTTTCTGCTTAACGATATCCTGTTTTAATTCGTTGGAAGCCGCCAATAGTGGCTGGGGCAACCTCGTCAGATGGGCATCCTAATAATAATAATAATAATAATAATAATAATAATAATAATAGGAAAACAGAACATCTTCAATATAAATGGGGAACTTATATTTTGTATCCTTTGTTCATTGTTTACTTCTATAGCACCACGGTAGGTGCAATAGCAAACATCGTCAGATACCTATTTAAGAGTATTCTTACCTACTACAATGTCTACTATATACAGACCCAAGAAATCTAACCAGGGCGGAGAAGGTGAAATGGCTGCTGTTACTGATGACTCTGTGACTTATAAAGTGGCTCTCTGTGCTTTGGCAGCTAGGAAGATTAGGAAGAAAGAACAGGATGGGCTAGCGGTCAGTTGCAAAGGGGACTCCGAGATCTAATTTGCACATTTTATTTGAGAATTGCTTTTTATTCTGTGTAATAAGAAATTTTGGTGGATTTGACCATGGTTTTACTGCATATGTAGCAACTGCTCTCTCTCTCTCTGTGTGTCTTCTTTTCTTTTCTTTTCCTTCTTTGCATGTTGCCATGGCCTTTGGCTAGCATAATAGAATGCAATAAACCTGAAAGAGTATTCTCCTGGAAAAAGAGAACATGCTTGTTTTGCTCCTCTTTTAAAAACTACCTGTCTTGATAGCTGTCCATTTACTAAAGATCTTATATGTAGCCGGGTTAAAATAATTGGTCTGAGACAGCAAGCCTTTCGAAGCTTTCTTTGTAAGTGGCCACCCTATCCTGTCAAAAGACTTCTCACCACCAACGGAAGGCAGGAAGGCCCCAGTTCCTTCATACTGTGCCAAATATGTCATACTGGGTACTTTTCAGCTATCCAGCTTGTGTTGGTAATCTGTTAGAAACCTGGCTTTGCATTACAAATTTATCCACAAAGAATTCCATCCTCTCTGCAAATAGAAATGTTGCAACCTTGCAATCAAGGTCAAAGCATTGATAGATGCGATTGTGTTACAGGTAAAACGCAGGTTCCCTGTAGTTGGCACGGTGGCATATTAGGAAATGGAATTTGGCTGTCAACGAGATGTTCTCATAAGTCACCATGCAAAAGTATTTCCGGCTCCACCCAGAGAGGGTATATAAACTAGGATAGTTCAGTCCTGGTCCAAAGGAGCTGCCTCTCAGCGCCACCATGAAGTCGGGTGGCCTCTTGCTCCTTGTGGGGTCCTTGGTCCTCTGGACTGCCCTGCTGGCTGCACCACACACAGGTAAGGAGAGGCAGTTGTTGGGATGCAAAGCCAGCGGCCTCATGGGCTGGGACCATCTAGGCAAGGAAAGGATGTGGGATTTCTTCTTCTGGTGGAGGAAATCAGGAAATGGTTTTGCAATGAGGAAGAGTGGACATGCAGTTCTGGGACTTGCATGACAAAGGCAGGTTTCAAATTTGGAATCGGGCAGTGGGTGGGTGGGAATTTTGGGATGGGAAGGAAGAGTAGCCGGAGGGAACTGCAGGGCTCAGAATGAGCTGCTCAGCTTCTGCAGCAGGAAAGTGAATCCACAGGATTGCATAGCTCACATTTCCCTAACCATTCTGTGAACTGAAATGCCCCTGTCCTCCAAAAGTCACACATCTCTGAATTCGGTGATGCAGTACCCCAACCCAAAAATTCATAGAATCATAGAAGTGTCGGAAGGTCCTCAGAAGATTGTCTAGTCCAATCTTCTGAATATGAATTTACAAAGGGCATTATGTTGGGGGAAATTGCTTGCAGAAACGTGTATACAAAACCTGTATCTTACGAGAAATGTGCTTGAAATACAGACATTCAGTTTTGTGCACAATTTCTGAAACAAAATTTGCAGACCGATGCAGAAATGTGTGTGTGTGAGAGAGAGCCAAAGTCAAGACTGAAAATTTAGAAGCTGAATTGGGCAGATGCTGAGCGTGCCCTCTCTTGGGCTCTGAGAGCAGAACTGGCTTCACAGAGCAAAATGGGAGCCTGGTTGTTGCATGGAGGCTGAGGAGAGAGGAGCAAGGGGGACCCAGGGGCTGAGGTGGGCCGGAACTGGCACATTCTCCAGGGGCCACAAGCTGCAAAGAACTACAGAGCAAATGGACTTGGGCTGGATGGCCACCCGGGATGCAAGCCTGAGATTTTGTGCTGAGGTGCATGATTTTTTTTGGGGGGGGGAGTGGGATCCTCTAGTACAGTGGTTCTCAACCTGTGGGTCCCCAGATGTTGTTGGACTACAACTCCCATCATCCCTGAGCTAGTACAAATCAATACAAGCAGGTGAACATGAGATGCAATAAGAGGAACAGTGGAGGGAGTTGGAGAATAAAAGACTGAGAGGTGATATGAAACCCGTTTTCAAATATCTGAAGGAGATTCCAACTAAATATTGGGAAATATTCTGGCAGTAAGAGCTGTTTGACAGTGGAACAGACTCCTTTGGGAGGTTGTGGACTCTCCTTCCATTGGAGGTTTCCAAAGAGAGGTTGGGTGGCCTTCTGTCAGGGATTCTTTAGCTGAAATTCTGCACTGCAGGGGGCTGGACTAGATGATCCTTGGGGTCCCTTCCAGCTCTAGGATTCTTTGATTCTTCAGCTAGGATTCCTGCATTGCTGGGAGTGGAAGTAGGGGACCTTGAGGACCCTTCCAACTCTACGATTCTGCACTTGGCTAGGGAGAGACTTTGATGCCCAGTTGCTTCCTATCAGTGAGCAGAACCTGGCAGAGTTTTACCCAGTGTGAGAGATTCTGTTACTCTCTGTGGCTAGACAGGAGGAGGAATGCGGTGGCTGGAGCCCATCCAAGCTAAACAGAGATGGCTGGGGAGCTAATTGCTGCCACAGCTCCTGGGATTGCTTCATGCCCAGCGATGCCCAGGGCCAAGATACAGAGAAGGAAGAAGCTTCATGCTCACCTGCCTGGACCTTGGTGCCTGGTGCATCACGAGCCACTCTGGGGCAAAGGTTTTCTGCAGCGTGGTCAAGGGGCTCTGGCCGCACCAAACCCCTCTGCAGCCTCCCTGCCTCACTGAGCGCCAGCCCCATCCCACATGGAGCAACAGCTCCAAAGCTGTACACCTCCCTCGCCTCACACACCTTGTTGTCACAAACGGGAGCCACACCTGTGGCAGGAGGGCGGAGGGTGTTGCCTCCCTCACTTCGCCCAAACTGCTGCACGTCCTGCAGATCAGATCAGAGGTGAAGCTGAAGGTTGGAAGATTTGGGACAGAGGGAAGGAAGTCCTCCTTCACACGGCTCAGACTGTGGAACTCCCTCCCACAGGAAGCAGTGGTGGGCAATAAGCTAGGTGGCTTTAGAAGAGGACTGGACAAATTCAGGGAGGAGGAGAGGGCTATGGATGGCTCCAAGGCAAGATGGATCTGCTCTGCCTCCGCAGTCGGAGACAGCAATACTTCTCCAGTGGCCGGAAACCGCAGGCGGAAGGAGCTGCTCTGATGCTTGGATCCTGCTTGTGGGTTGGCCACTGTGAGAAGAGGATGCTGGTGAGATGGCCACTGGCCTGATCCAGCAGGTTCTTCTTAGGTTCCTTTGTTCTAGGACTGGTCTCTGAACTCAGCAGTGGGCTGCATGAAGGTCAACAAAGGGACCCTGAATCCTGGCAAGATGGAGGTGCTGGGGGGGTGCAGTTGGTCAGCTGCCTCCTTTGGATGGGGAGAAGAACAGGTTCCATGTTTCATCAAATCCATCTCTAGAGGCACAGATGACCTCAGTAGCCAGGAGTGCCTTTCCCCGGCTTTGGCCATTTCTGGACCAGGAGAACCTGACCACTATGTGTGCTGGTAATCTCCAGGTTGGATTATTGAAGGAGTGTCTTCAACCCCATCATCCAACCCAGACATTGAGGTCCATCTCCAAGGGCCTTCTGGTGGGAAGTGAAGTTGCAGGGAACCAGGCAGAAGGCCTTCTCAGTGGTGGCAACCTCCCTGTGGAACACCCTCCCATCAGATAAACAACTACATGAAATAAACAACTACATGACTTTCTGAAGATATCTTAAGGCAGCCCTGTATTGGGAAATTTTTAATGCTTGATGTCCCACTGTGTTTCTGGTATGCTGGAAGCTGCCAAGAATGGCTGAGGTAACCCAGTCAGATGGGGGGGGGGTAGGTAATAAATGATGATGATGATGATGATGATGATGATGATGATGTCTATGTGGGGCTGCCCCTGAAGTTGGTGCACAAGCTCCAGCTAGTGCAAAATGGGGCATCTTGGCTGCTCACGTTTTACCCATCTCAACTTGGCTCTTGTCTATGAAAGATGTGTTTGCACCTGGGCAACAGAAGGAGGATGGGCACCCTGCATTTCCCATGCACACACGCACACATTATGAGGATGTCAGGGGACTGGGAATAGCCACTGTGGGAACTGAGAGGAAGTTAACTAACTGCATGCCCTTCATATTTTCTGTCTTCAGAGACACCAGGAAGGGCATCTCTTGCCCCTCGCTGTGCCCAGACGGAAGCCACACCCGAGTGCAAAGAAGCCTCCGGGAAGAATGCCAAGGTGAGAAAGAATGCGGATCTGGCCCAGAACAGCCCTGTGGCTGAGGAGCTGCAAGGCGTCTCTGATGAAAAGTCAGCGAGTGGAGAAACCACTGGGAAGCCACTGTCTGAAGCGGGACGTGTCGCCAATGATGGGCCGGCTGCCTCTGGGGGGCAGCCAGGAAACGGAGAAGGGGCAGGGGCTGGTGTTGAACTGGGCAGACTCCCCAGTGGGGAAACGCCAGCAAAGCTTGCAAGGCCACCCCCCCTTGAGGAACTGGACGACCGTGACGACGACGATGAAGATGACGAAGACGATGACGACGATGACGATGAAGACGATGATGACGACGACGATGACGACGATGATGACGATGACGACGACGATGACGATGACGACGATGATGACGACGATGATGACGATGATGATGACGATGACGATGGTGGTGGTGATGGCGATTGACCCCGGCCTGTATCCTTGGGGTCCCTGGCCAGCCTGAAGGAAGCAGCGCAGGCAGAGCGCCTTGCCCCAGCGTGTGAGATAGGGAAAGATAAAGCTCCTCAAAGTAGCGCATGGGCAGTTGCATGGGCAGAGTTCTCGCCACGTCACAAACTGCAGAGAGGGAACTTGCTCCATCCCTGGGTCACATGCTGGGGCATCTTTCTTGCTGCATCACAGACCTTGGCCTCTCTGGAAGAGGATAGATAGATAGATGGATAGATAAATAGACAGATAGCTAAGAGGAGCAGACGCAAGGCCTAGCTGGCCCAGCCTCCTGTTCCCATAGATTGGACCCCCCCCCCCCGATTCCCTCAAGGGAAACCCCACAGTCATGCAGGCAGGGAGGGGTCCCCTTCTAGCGCTGCTTCCTCTACAACTGGTTGTTGTTGAGTCGTTTAACGTGTCCGACTCTTCGTGGCCCCCTGGACCAGAGCACGCCAGACACTCCTGTCTTCCACTGCCTCCCACAGTTGGTAGCTTCTATGACACTGTCCCACCACCTCATCCCCTTCTCCTTGTGCCCTCCATCTTCCCCAACATCAGGGTCTTTTCCAGGGAGTCTTCTCTTCTCATGAGGTGGCCAAAGTCTTCGAGCTCTGATCCTGGCGTGTAGGCAGTAGAGATTCTTCAGTTTCTCTGCTCAGCGGAAAAGGCCCTCAGCCTCATCCCTTGGGAAACTCTCTGCTCACATTCATCTCAGCAGGGATTGTGCTGGAGAACTTTAGCCGTGGTGCCTGTGTTGCAAGTGGGTGGGGAAGGCTAGTTGACCCCCTCCCCACTGAGAGCCAGTGTGGTGTAGTGGTTAAGAGCGGTGGACTCCTAATCTGGGGAACTGGGTTCACGTCTCCGCTCCTCCACCTGCAGCTGCTGGGAGACCTTGGGCCAGTCACACTTCTCTGAAGTCTCTCAGCCCCACTCACCTCACGGAGTGTTTGTTGTGGGGGAGGAAGGGAAAGGAGATTGTGAGCCGCTTTGGGACTCCTTAAAGGGAGTGAAAGGCGGGATATCAAATCCAAACTCTTCTTCTTCTTCCAACTGTACAATTCTATGAGCTTCCCGGGGGGAAGTGTTCCAGTGTTTGCCCTGAACCTTGCTTCATGCTGGAGGTCCCACAGAGCTGCCTCTTGAAATCCAAAGGGACACTCTCCCACCGGCTGGGGGTGCAGGACTCAGGGGCTCCCCGTGTGGGTTTTATGAACCAGCAAGCCTCACTGGCCTGTTGTGCAGCACCATGGCCACCAGAGGGCAGCACTGGCAGGCCTTTTGCAAAACTCAGAAGCAAACATTCCAGCTGTTCTTAAAATGACACCTGTTTGCATGGCAAATACCAGCTCCCTTGCTTTGGTGCTGCAAAGGTTGATCTAATCCACCTTCCCGAAGGCCTCGACTGTCTTGCTGTTCAGATGATGATGAGCTGGATGAAGTGGATTTTGGCCTTTCAATGTTCCTGCCAACTGAGTTTTGACAGTCAGTAAAATTACACATACCTTTACAAAACATCTGTTTGGCATAATATAATCATGGAATTGTACAGCTGGAGGGGGCCTCCAGGGGACATTAGTCCAACCAAGGCAGAAAAATACCGCTCAAGAAACCCTGACTGCTGGTCATCCAACCTTAAAACCCCCAATGAAGCATAGAAGCAAAGCTCTGTGGCGGTTGGAAGGGACCCCACAATTAATTATGTTTATATTCGCCTGCTTTGATATAAGCTAATTGTCATGCTTTGATGGTGCCCTTATCTAGGGGCTTGAGATACTGCGCCCAGAGCCCAGAGAGGGAAAGTCTCTGCAGTGTTTGGTATATAATACCCAAACATTGCAGATACTTTCCCTCTCTCTATAATTTTCTGTTTAATACTCATTTAAATGAGTTTAAATACTCATTTAAACATCCTTGAAATATCAATAACTTTCCTTCGCCTCTTTCCATGGTTCATTTTGCGTATCCTAAATCCCTGCATATTTTACAAAAACTAAAGCGTTCAGTATTCCCTTATTACATCCATCAAAACTTATTTACACTGTTGAATTTATCTGAATGCTGCCACCGTTTTCAAGTGCACACAATTTCCACCCATGTATTCAATAAACGTTTTCCAATCTTCTCTAAATATATGTTCTTCATGTTCTCTTATTCTACAGTATATGTTAAGTCTGCAAGCTGCGCGTTGTTTGGGTATTTGTCATGTGCAAACTCTTGGCCAGGTGGCTGACGTATGTTGCTCTGTTCTATGAAGAATGTTTGCAAGTTTGCACAGGCGCAGATAAGCCATCTCCTTGCCGCAGAGGCCCTCCCAGGACTTTAAAGAACTGGCAGGCTGGCTTGCTAGAAGTCTATACCTTTCTTCAATAAAGCATTAGGACAGATCACTCTGATGTCTTCAGCACCCTTCTTTTGGAATCCTGTATGCCATGGCTCCTATGACCCCAATTCTGGCTCTGTGGGGCGTGTTATAGGAATTCTAAGGTCATATATATATAATATATATATAATAAATGTACAAGGCAAACACATACACAAGTATACAAACCACGTGTCTGAAATAGTACATGAGAACAATCCTGAAGCCATTTTGACTCTCCCAAATTGACCTCAAATATTTCTCTGCAGGGAGGAAGGAAACGGGGAAAGCTTTCTAATGGTCTTTGGACTGTAGGGCTTACACCTCCCTTTTCAAATACAGCCTGGCAAGTATCTGTTAAGCTGAGCACACTCTCAATATGCGTAAGAGATTCAGGAACTAAGTATTTACCATCTCCAAGGAATGGCCAGGCTACCCAGAAAAGGCAATCAGATAAGGCATGATCAGGTATCCTGGCAGACAGGAGAGAAGCAACACACCCAAATTTCTGCTGGGGAGCACCTCTTTCTCTGATGTATGTATGATGTTTTGGGGGTGCTCTTGAGCTACAGGGGGCAATTTCAAAAGTCTATATCAGGGCTTGCACACCAATGTTCTGGGTTCCTCTCCTTTCTCCCTGCGTGAGGGGAATGGGGACCCTGTTGCAACAGTTCAATAAAGATCAGGCTTACTAGCTACTTTGCTTCTCAATATTCTCTGGCTTCTGTTATTTTCTCCTACTGATAGAGAACCTACAAAAGGACTCTATATGGGCTCTTGGGGATTCAAACCGCCAACCTTCTGATCGGCAAGTCCTAGGCCCTGTGGTTTAACCCACAAATCACAAAAAAACCACAACAACTTCAATCCTAAAAAAAGTTCAACAACTCTGGGGTAAAATCATAAAAAAGCCCAACAAGTTAAATCCTAAAAAAAGTCAACAACTTTGGTTGGCCCTCACAGCCCTTCACTTCATCAAATCTGGTCTGTCAGGGGTGCCTCAGGGCTCCATCCTCTCCCCCAGTTCCCTGCAGATTTATTTCTGATGCATCAGGAGTTGTTCTGCCTTCTCACCTCTTCTGCTGTTCTCTTTGTTTTCAGCATGATTGCGATGATGTCAGCTGAAAATCTCATGCAAAGCACTCACTTGTAATAGCCATGCATAATAGCTGTTATATAATGTTTCTATTGTCTGCATCCTGATAACATACATTGATAATGCAATACGGGAGCAAAGAGGGCACCTGTCACTCTGATCATCAGTAAAGACTGTGTAGGCGGCAATCCTTATAATTGGGGATCTTTTGAAAACCACTCTCTGTCAGACTACGGCACCAGCGTCTGAGATGTTGCAACCGTAGAATAGAGTTGTCGTAACTCCGTACGATGGCTGTGGACTGCCTTGTGAGGTTGCTGCAAGTTACTCATTCTCAACCCACCCTCCCAGCAGAACCTGCAGAGCGAAGATGAGAACACTGGACTGCACTGCACTGCAAGGTTGTCGTAAGCGACTCCCTGTCTCAGCTTCCTGCAGCAATGCTACCTTTGCCTCTCCCCATTGCAAGATGGAGGCAGGAATAGTGGACCATTTGTTTATTTAGCCTCCCCTCCCCAAAGCCAGAAAAAACTGGAGAGCAAATTTATGCTGCTGTTCTCATGCCCTGCCCCACATTTCCCCAGTGATTGCCTGGGCTTATAATGGGGGAGGCTACCTCTTAGTTATCCTGGTCCCAGGCTACAGAGAGCGCTGTGGAGCAGGACCCACCTGCAATTCAGCCCTGCAGCTTATTGGCAGCCGGCGGGATTCTTTCAGCAGCGGAGTCACAGGATTCCTCCATGAGCAATTGAGTTGGCGTGCATGCGCATGCACACACACACACACGCAGAGACACAAACAGACACAGACACATACTGTATGTGTGTGTGTGTGTGTGTATATATATATATATATATATATATATATATAATTGTTATTAAGTTTTCTGTTTTACAATTTTAAATACCTGTTTAAACATCCTAACAATATCAATGACTTCCCTTCTTCTCTGTCCATGGTTCATTTTGCGTATCCTAAATCCCTGCATATTTTACAAAAACTAAAGCGTTCAGTATTCCATTATTCCATCCATCGAAACTTGTTTACACTGTTGAATTTATCTTAATGCTGCCAACGTTTTCAAGTGTACACAATTTCCTCCCATATATTCAACAAACATTTTCCAATCTTCTTTAAACTTATGTTCTTCTTGTTCTCTTATTCTATATGTTAAATCTGCAAGCTGGGCATATTCCATCAGTTGCCATTCTTCTTTAGTTGGGACCTCACTGATAAAGCCCATTTTTGGGCTGATAAAACACGGGCTCGAGTTGGCACATTTCGTCCCAGTGGCAGCTTCCAGGTCAGCCTCGGGGGGCAGCCCCAAACACAGCCCTTTGCAGCTGTCCAGCCTCTCATCTCCTAGCACATAGATCAGTGCTCCCCAACTTTTTTATCGCCGCGGACCGGTAAATGTTTGATAATTTTTCCGTGGCCCGCTTGTTTTGATTTAATAATTTTAATTTAATTGTAATTAAACATGCCTTCAAAATAAAATACAGCTACACCAAAAAACGAATATAAAGTGATTTATTTTATTTAACTCACTAGAATGACAAATCAATGAGAACCCTGAGCTTGTTTCTTTGCAACAAGACGGTTCCATCTGGGGGTAATAGGGGACAATGACACCCGAAGTGTGTTTCTTATGTCCAGTTTATTCCGTTGTTTTGTTTTGATTGCTGTCACTGCAGAAAACCCCGCTTCACACAGATAGGTTGTCGGAAATGGCAATAGGGATTTAAGTGCTGTGGTGGCAATCTCAGGGTATTCCGCCATGACTTTAATCCAGAACATCGGCAGAGTTGTTGTCTTGAACGTAGTTTTAAGGCCACCGTCATTTGCAATCTCCAGCAGTTCTTCTTCTTCTTGCATAGACATGCTAGATTCACCTGATTTGTTGGCAAATGGGTCGCGGATCCATTCCTTACCAGCTCGTGGGTCTTTTGTGGTTGGGAAGTAGCGCTCAAACTCTTTTAAAAGCAAAGACAGGTGATCGTGCACCAACTGGCAGAATGAATGTTCAAGCTCAGTCTGGCCTACAATCCCTGCTAATGTCTGAAACATGTCCAAAATGCCTCTGTTCACGCGCCGTCCCCACAACTCCAGTTTGGCTTTAAATGCAGCTACTTTGTCTGACAACTTGAAAACAGTTGTCATTTTCCCCTGAAGGCCCAGATTGAGTTCATTGAGCAGGCTGAATATGTCACACAGGTAAGCCAGTTTTGCGACCCATACCTTGTCACTGAAATGTGCTGCCAGCGGTGACTTCTTTTCTGAGAGAAATCTTTGCAATGGCTCTCGTAATTCAAATACTCTGGTTAGCGATTTTCCTCTGGATAACCATCTTATTTGTGTGTATAAGAGAAGGCATCTGTACTCTGCGTCCATCTCCTCACAAAGCTGCTCAAACAGGCGCGAGTTAAGTGCGTGTGCTTTGATGTGGTTAATAACTTTAACGACGTCCATCAATATGCTGTTAAATTCCAGTGACATTTTTTGGCTTGCCAGCATTTCCCTGTGAATGAAACAATGCGTAGATTCACTCTCAGGTGCAACCTCCTTAATCCGAGCAGTTAAACCAGACAGTCGTCCGGTCATGGCAGAAGCTCCGTCTGTGCATATGCTGACACAAAAGGACCATTTCAGTTTTTCTGATATATAACCATCCAGTGACTTGAACAGTTCTGCTCCTGTGGTGTTGGTTGGCAAAGATAGTGCACATAACAAATCCTCATGCACATCCTCCTGATATAGATATCGCACAGTTTATTGTAATTTTTTGTTTTATTATTTTTTTGTTCTTCTTTGTTCTTTCTCTTATGTTTGTAATTTTTTGAAATGTTAATAAATATTATTATATATATAAAAATAGATATCGCACATAAACAAGTAGTAGTGCCTTGTTGTTGATCTCTGTAGATTCGTCAACCTGGAGTGCGTACCACGGTGATGTATTAATCCTCTCCAACAATTGTGCCTCAATGTCTTCGGCTATTTCCTCAATGCGCCTAGTCACAGTGCTAGCTGACAAAGGCACATGTGCTATCTTTTCCACAGCAGCCTCTCCTAGAAGTTCTTTAGTGGAGGGCAAGATCAATTCTTCACCAATAGTAAATGGCTTTTTAGCCTTAGCAATGCGGTTAGCCACCAAATATGATGCTCTCAGTGCATTCTCCTTTATTGATGTGGTGGCCCTCATAAATATCTTCTGTGCTTCGTGCTCCCGTTTTTTTCTTTCAAAATACTCCAGGGGCTTGTCTTTTATGCCAGGGTGCTTGGCGGTCAAGTGGCGAAGCAGTTTTGAAGGTTTCATTGCCTCATTAGAGAGCTTCTCGCCGCAAACTATGCAGAGCGGTTTTGATGCGTGGGAATCCCCTGTCCCGATAAATCCATATTTCAAATAGGACTCATGGTATTGTCTGTTAAAAGTTGCATGTTTCTTTGATGTTGAAGGCTCTTCTTCTGTCTGTTCACTGGGCCTTTTTTTCTTCCCAAGGAAACTTTCTAACGATGTCTGTTTCATACTCATTTTTGCTAATTTGTGGGTTAAAGCAGACACACTAACGTCAGTACACACGAGTACCGGTGAACAGATAGAAGAGCTAGAAGAGTGATACCTTCTCTTTCTCTTCACTCCACTGCTGCTTGCAACCGCTCAGCTCCAGATGTCACCTAAATCCGAATGTAAATCAAAAAACTATCAACGCAAAAATGTGATCAGTGTTTTAAATATATGACCAGTGTATCAAAATAACTGTGAAATATATATATAAATCACAAAAGATGACTGTGCCCCCTTTCAACACAGAGATCATCGCGCCATAGTGCTGAGTCTCCTCAATAGCAGAGAACCCCCGCCCCCCCCTCCGTGCACTTATGCCTGAACCCGCACAAACACATTCGACCCAGGAGTTGTTGACCTAAATAAGTGCAATAGGCCTGGGTGAATGAGAGGGCATTCTAATAAAACCATTGCTGCTCCTCTTTCCATCTGATAGTGCTGAGTCCCCCCCTCCGTGCACTTACCTCACGGCAGCTTCTCTTCAGTCCCCTTCAGACCTCGAGTCCTCAGTCCTCCCGTGGCGCCTCCTCCTCGGCCAGTGGCGTGAGGTTTGCCTTTCGGCCAATCAGGAAGCGGGAGGACCCGCCACAGTGAAATGATTTGAAGTTCCTCGGGCGGCCCGGTGCCGATTGATCCACGGACCGGCACGGGTCCTCTGCCCGGGAGTTGGGGAACACTGACATAGATGACAGTGGCAAGGCAAGCCAGATCTCAAATGGGGTCCCTCCCAGTACTATGATTCTGTATCCAAAATGCGTACACCTCTGCAGAAAGGCAAGGGCCTGGAAAAGGTGGTTCTGGGAGAGCAGGGGTGGGGCAGGCTTTGAGTGGTGGCCCAGCTGTGCCCCTATCTGGACGGGGATGGCTTAATTTCTGTGGTCTATGCCCTGGTAGCCTCTAGGTTACAGGGGTCAGCAAACTTTTTCAGCAGGGGGCCGGTCCACTGTCCCTCAGACCTTGTGGGGGGCCAGACTATATTTTGGAAAAAAAATACGAATTCATTCCTATGCCCCACAAATAACTCAAGGATGCACTTTCAATAAAAGGACACATTCTACTCATGTAAAAACATGCTGATTCCTGGACCATCCGCGGGCTGGATTGAGAAGGCAATTGTGCCGGATCCGGCCCCCGGGCCTTAGGTTGCCTACTCATGGGTTACGGCAACGCGTTACATGCAGGGCTGCCTCTGAAGACGGTTCAGAAGCTTCAGCTGGTGCAGAATTCAGAAGCCAGGCTGCTCCCTGGGGTAAGGTGGCTTGAGTATCTCACAGGGATCCTGGCCCAGCTGCCCTGGCTGCCAGTGAGTTTCCAGGCTCAATTCAAAGTGCTGGTTTGGACCTCAAGGACTGCCTCTCCCCATGTGAACTGACCCGGTCCCTGTGCTTATAACCTGAGGCCCTTCTTCGTGTGCCTCCTCCATGAGAGGTCCAGAGGGTAGCAGAACAAGAAAGGGCCTTTTCTGTGGTGGCTCCCTGCTTGTGTAATGCTTTCCCCAGGGAGTCCTGCCTGGTGCCTTCATTACATCTCTTTAAAGGGTAAAGGGACCCCTGACCATTAGGTCCAGTCGTGGCCGACTCTGGGGTTGCGGTGCTCATCTCGCTTTACTGGCCGAGGGAGCCGGCGTACAGCTTCCGGGTCATGTGGCCAGCAGGACTAAGCCGCTTGTGGCGAACCAGAGCAGTGCACGGAAACACCATTTACCTTCCCACCGGAGCGGTACCTATTTATCTACTTGCACTTTGATGTGCTTTCGAACTGCTAGGTTGGCAGGAGCTGGGACCGAGCAACGGGAGCTCACCCCGTCGCGGGGATTCAAACTGCTGACCTTCCAATCGGCAAGCCCTAGGCTCTGTGGTTTAACCCACAGTGCCACCCGTGTCCCTACATCTCTTTAGGTGCCAGGAAAAAACCCATTCCTCTTCTCTCAGGCCTTTGGCGAATTAAACAATCGATGGCCTTTTAAACTGGGGGCAGAGTATTGTTTTTGTTTGTTACTAATTTATGCATTTTGTGTTTTTATATTGTAAACTGCCCTTTGATCCTCGAATAGGAGGAGGAGGAGGAAGAAGAGGAGTTTTGGTTCTCATTTTCCCAATCTTCAGTTCTCCACATTTCCTACAGCAATCTGAGAAATAAATCCTCGTAACCAGCATTTCAGTGCAAATTTCTCCTATACAAATGTGCATGCTGTTTAGCCTAATGTGCATGTTTTTGCAACCCCCCCAATTTAATGTATTTTTGTATGTTATAAGGGTTATTGTTTGCTACTAAATTATGTTTTCTTTTGATGTTTATATTGTGAATCGCCTTGTGATCCTCGAATGAAGGGCAGTAAAGAAAATTTAATAATAACGATGATAACGATAACAACAATGACGATGACAACATTTCGACACACACTTTATCCATCCTGGCATTTGCATATTTGTATACATGACTTGGCTGGAAAACTGCATTGCAAAATTTGGAGACGTGAGTATTTCAAAGGACGGCTGTGTTCCAGCTCTTGCATTGCTTTGGAAAGTGTGGCTTTGTTAGGTTCCGGGTGAAAAAGAAACAGAGAAGGAAATGAAAACCAGAGTGTGGTCAGAGCTGACTATGGGCTGTGGGTGGTGCTTTCTTGAAAGTTTCAGGGAAGCACGGATGGGGCCCCCGGGGGGGTGGGGGGTGGGCTTCCTCTGCCTCAGCCTCTGTGCCTTGCGAGCAGCTTCTTAATTTGGGAGGCCAAGGAAGTAACAAGGAAATCAGCTAGCCTGGGCTTGCCAGGGAAGCCTGGCTCTGCAAAAAGCTTTGGGAACTGATGAGGAGCTCAGTTGACAAAGGAAGAAAGGGAAGGGAGGAAGGAGATGAAGGATGAGCACAGATGAGTAGCCTGCAGCTGTTGGGATCATGTCAGGGAAGCAAAAGGGTCAGAGAGGGCATGGAGCGGGGTTGGCAAGGCTTACTGAAATATACTCGGAGTTGAGAGTAGATTTCCTGCTCTTTATTCAGCTCATAGGGTGAGGAGGAATGGAGGTTCCCTCAGAATGTCTGCTTTATATACATTGTTTACACA
This sequence comes from Podarcis raffonei, assembly GCF_027172205.1. Lineage (NCBI taxonomy): Eukaryota > Metazoa > Chordata > Lepidosauria > Squamata > Lacertidae > Podarcis > Podarcis raffonei. Next base: position 99,082,529 of record NC_070607.1, on the reverse strand, counting down.
ATGGGCCCCACGTGATTGGCTAATTCCGGGATTCACCTGTAGGCCAATCAGGTTGCGGATTCACTTCCACCTGGAGCTGGGTTGGGTGGCTCCTGTGGACCAATCAGACTGCTGCATTCTGGACCCGATTGTTCTAGGACCAATCAGACTGCTGCATTCTGAATCCTATTGTTCTAGGACCAATCAGACTGCAGCATTTTGGATCCTATTCAACTCAGTACATAACACCTACCTTGCCTGGGCCGGTTCACTGCTGCGGAGCCCCCTTCATGGGCCGGATCGCGGTCCTATGTGAGAGCACCGGCCTGTGATTTCTGGCATCTGTGTCTGCACAGATGCAATTTCCAGCACCGCGAAAGCGAGTCCCTGTGCTGTGTTGCAGTGGTTTAGCACAGCACCCGGGGACTTGCCAGCGGGCAGCTCAGTTCGGAGGCGGCTCATGGGCTGGTTAAATGATGCCCATGGACCAGTTGTGGCCCATGGGCCTTAAGTTGCTGACCCCTGGCATGGAGGCTGGCAAGGCAGAGGATGAGGAGGTGGTGGTGGTGTAATGGTCCCAGGTGGGGCAGCTCAGCTCCTGAAGGGAGAAGTGGATGCAGAAGTTTTGCATAAGAAGCATGACTGCTTGGTCTTCTTTACTATTATTAATCCTGATATCTCCTGGAGTTCTTCCTTTTCTTGCTTGGTCATATTTTTGACTATCATGTTGGTTTTATTCTTGTTTAACTTGAAGCCGGCTACTTCCCCAAATTCTAATATTCTTTCAGTTATCTGTAGTATGCTTTCTTTGGGGTTTTCAACGGTCAGAATCAGGTCATCCGCAAATGCTTTGATCTTATATTCCCTTTTCCCTAATGAGATACCAAGTATTTAGGAATTTGGCTCACCAATAATAATAGTAATCTATTCAAAGATAATTACTGTACATAAAAACTTGTTGGCAGAATGGCAGGTGGTTAAAATGAACGTGTTGCCGAAACTGATGCATCTATTCCAAATGATACCGACAATTGGAGGAATTGGAAGTCTTAGATTATGGCAAAAAGAGATATGCAAATTCATATTGCAGTGTAAAAATAATTATTCATAAACAGTTTATAAGTAAATAAGGAAGCCAGATACAGGAATAAGGAAGTATTTTATTTTGTTGTTTGTATTGTTGTATGTTATGCTCACTGTATGTTATGTTCACGTTTAATGAGGGTGGGTTGTGTACTGGGGGTGGGGTGGGGTGTTTATGTTATGTTGTAAATAAAATTCCAATAAAAATTATTTAAATTAAGAAGCATGACTGCAATTCATGCTAATAAGGAATGGGTCCTGTGGATCAAACCTAACAGTGGAAAAACGAAATTACTGGTTAAGAATATGGGAATCCAAGAAAAAGAGGAACTAGAAAGCTAGGAGAATGAATGGGGACACATTTCTGCTGTCTTTCTTTCCAGGAGGTTGGAAAACTGTACTCCGGGCATTCATCAGCCGTTCCTCAAACAGATTTTCAGAGCTTTGTGCAAGGCTTGCCACTCCTCAAGACATTTGTCAGTGGTGACTTAAGAAGAAGGGATGCAGGGAATCCTTATCAATTTTTCAGATGACACCGAACTTGGAGAGACCTCAGGAGACAGGAAAAATATTCAAAATGATTTTGGTTGAATGGAAAACGAAGAAAAGAAACCCTCGCAAAATGAAATTCAACAGAGACAAATGCAAATTTCCACACGTAGGCATAAATAGTTAACCAATTTGTAGGAGGAAGATTCCTGAATCGTCAGAAGTAAATGCGGAAAGTATCTGAGGATTGTCATCAACCATAAACTGAGCATGAGTCAGCTGTGTGATGCAGCTCCAAGAAAGGCTAACATGATTTTATGCTGCAGAACCAGATTTCCCAAGTCATAAAAATAATAGTTCCACTTTATTCTAAACCAGGCAGATGTCATTTGCAGTTCCAGGCACTGCACTTGAAGTTGGATACAGACCAATTGGAATGGGCAGAGAAGGACAGCAAGTTCATTTATTTGTTTATTACTGCTCCTCCTCCTTTTATTATTATTTATTCCCTGCCCTTCTGGTTGAGTTTCTCCAGTTACTCTGGGCAGCTTCCAGAATAATATATATATATATATATATATATACACACACACACACACACACACACACATATATATATATATATATATATATATGTCAAACATTAAAAACGTCTCGATAGTATTATTAAAATTTGTACAGTGGTACCTCAGGTTACATTCGCTTCAGGTTACAGACGCTTCAGGTTACAGACTCCGCTAACCCAGAAATAGTACCTTGGGTTAAGAACTTTGCTGCAGGATGAGAACAGAAATTGTCCTCTGGCGGCGCAGCGGCAGCGAGAGGCCCCATTAGCTAAAGTGGTGCTTCAGGTTAAGAACAGTTTCAGGTTAAGAACGGACCTCCGGAATGAATTAAGTACTTAACCCGAGGTACCACTGTATAGCGCTCTTCATCCGGAGGACTCAGGGTGGTTCACAGCATAAAAATACAAGATAAGAACACAAAATGCATAATAAAAACAAGAACAAGAACAAAACAAACCAGTAAATCTCCCCCTTTCAGCAGAAGTGTACAAAAGTGTGAATAAGAACTAATTCACACAAAACATATGGACACCATTAGAGGCAACAAACGGGCACAGCAAAACACAAGAAGAGAAAAGGCAAATTTAAACCCCTAAAACTAAGAGGAAGAATTGAGCAAACCAAACCTGGGCAAAGAGGAAAGTCTTCGCCTGTTATCATAGAATCATAGAATCATAGAGTTGGAAGAGACCACAAGGGCCATTGGAAGGTTATCAATTAACCTTCCAACACCGGCCAACTGTTGGATTCAGGATGCTCAGAACCAAGAGACGGCTGCTCACCATTTGCCGTCAGGCTCAGAAGAGAACAGGCAGTGAATGTCGATCTTCCAAGGAAGGCGGAAGATGAACAACTTTGGCTGCAGGAGCTGAGTTCTGCCCTAAGTGCAGCCTCAGCGCCATCTTCCAGGGCTGCCCCACATAGAATGCATTGCAGTAATCCAACTGGTGGTGGGGGGGTTAGTAGACCACGGATCCTTGCTTGCTGGATCATCACCTTGTCATGGTGAGTGGGCTTGCACGTTCCTATGACCCTTGTGAGCGAAGCCGTCGGGAATCTCGTACTCCCAGCTGGGTCACCCAGGGCGGTGAGGTCAAAGGGAAGGAGCTAGACAAAGAATTTGAAATATACTCGGAGTCGAGAGTGGATTTCATGCTCTTTATTCAGCTCATAGTGGTGAGGAGGGAATGAAAGTCCCCTCAAAGTATCTGCTTTATATACATTATTTACACAACGGGCCCCACGTGATTGGCTAATTCCGGGATTCTCCTGTAGGCCAATCAGGTTGCGGATTCCCTTCCACCTGGAGCTGGATTGGGTGGCTCCTGCGGACCAATCAGACTGCTGCATTCTGGGTCCTATTGTTCGAGGATCAATCAGACTGCTGCATTCTGAGTCCTATTGTTCTAGGACCAATCAGACTGCTGCGATTTGGATCCTATTGTTCTAGGACCAATCAGACTGCTGCATTTTGGATCCTATTGTTCTAGGACCAATCAGACTGCTGCATTTTGGATCCTATTGTTCTAGGACCGATCAGACTGCTGCATTTTGGATCCTATTCAACTCAGTACATAACAAAATTGTTGGTGCTTCTCAGTGAGAGACGGCCCTCTCCCGGCACCGGTCCAGTACGTGTAGCACAGCATAGCACAGCATTCACTCCTCGGGACGTTCAATCAAGCAGCAGAGCTTAGCAGAAGCTGAGACTGAGGGTATGTAGCATCTGGGTTTAGTGGTTTATTTACAGGATCAAAATCAAGAACAGAGCAATCACGGCATGTCTATTCTCCTCCCAGAGAGAACAACAACAGAGCAGAACCAAGAACAAAGAAGAGGGAAGTGGCGCACAGTTCCTTCCCTTCCCACGCTTCCAAAGAATGGAATGTCACACACACTCTGCAGCACGGGAGGGAATGAAACTCCTGACCAGAATGATCCATGAAGTCCTCAATGGCAGAACAGGCGGATGATGACAAGCGGTATGTTACAAGGGCTGTGAAGGCGGATGGAGGCTGCAGCAGAGGTCGTCGTGATCCTCATGCCATCGGAATAGAGCCTTACTGTGCGTTGGTCAGCGTGCACTGATCTACACACATAAAACAAATTCACGCACAGGCGTCTTCCAAAAACCCATCCCAAGCCCCAAAAGTCCCATGGCGATTGACAAATGGTAACGGGGGCAGGATTGTCAAATTTGGAAGCCCCTAGTCATGAACCGGCACATGGGCGGTGGATACAGATTCAGTCGTTCTGACTCAATGAACGAGGCAGTTGAGCAGCTCGGCAGCTGTATCCATGACTGAGCAGCCCTTTTTAGGATCCACTCTGCTCACCCTGAAAAGGGGGAGGGGTTAGAAAAGGTGCCCTAAACATAATCTGCCTCCCTTTCCCCCTGACTGGATTACCGCGCCCAGTGGGGTCACCACCCAGTGGTCAGAAAAGACAATTGAACTTTGGAACATGGAATATATGGACTTTGTTGGATAACACAGACAGCCAACGTCCTGAATGCAGAATGCGTTGCAAGAGAGCTGCGACGTTTTAACATCGATATTGCAGCGCTTCAAGAAACTCGAAGAGCAGGCGAGGGACAACTGAAGGAAGAAAACGAGGCTACACATTCTTCTGGAAAGGTCTATCTGAACAAGAACTCTGAATACATGGGGAAGGCTTCGCTATCAGAAACGATCTTGTGACGCTCCTGTCAGAAGTCGCTACAGGCGTTAATGAGCAACTCTCAACCCTTCGAATAAAGCTCACCAAAAACCAACAGGCTACTATTATAAACGCTTATTCACCAACACTGGATGCTGATGAAGACATTAAAGTAAAATTTTACTCACAGCTGGATACTGTCCTATTAGAGACGCCTAAGGAAGATAAAATTATCCTCCTGGGAGAATGAATGGGGGCACATTTCTGCTGTCTTTCTTTCCAGGTGGTTGGAAAACTGTCCTCCGGGCATTCATCAGCCGTTCCTCAAAGAGATTTTCAGAGCTTTGTGCAAGGCCTGCCACTCCTCCAGACATTTGTCAGTGGTGACTTAAGAAGAAGGGATGCAGGGAATCCTTATCAATTTTTCAGATGACACCGAACTTGGAGAGACCTCAGGAGACAGGAAAAATATTCAAAATGATTTTCGTTGAATGGAAAACGAAGAAAAGAAACCCTCGCAAAATGAAATTCAACAGAGACAAATGCAAATTTCCACACGTAGGCATAAATAGAGAAACAATTTGTAGGAGGAAGATTCCTGAATCGTCAGAAGTAAATGTGGAAAGTATCTGAGGATTGTCATCAACCATGAACTGAGCATGAGTCAGCTGTGTGATGCAGCTCCAAGAAAGGCTAACATGATTTTATGCTGCAGAACCAGAATTCCCAAGTCATAAAAATAATAGTTCCACTTTATTCCAAACCAGGCAGATGTCATTTGCAGTTCCAGGCACTGCACTTGAAGTTGGATACAGACCAATTGGAATGGGCAGAGAAGGACAGCAAGTTCATTTATTTCTTTATTACTGCTCCTCCTCCTTTTATTATTATTTATTCCCTGCCTTTCTGGTTGAGTTTCTCCAGTCACTCTGGGCAGCTTCCAGATTTTTTATATATATATATATATATATATATATATATATATATATATATATATATGTCAAACATTAAAAACGTCCTGATAGTATTATTAAAATTTGTACAGTGGTACCTCAGGTTACATTCACTTCAGGTTACAGACGCTTCAGGTTACAGACTCCGCTAACCCAGAAATAGTACCTCGGGTTAAGAACTTTGCTGCAGGATGAGAACAGAAATTGTGCTCTGGCGGTGCAGCGGCAGCGGGAGGCCCCATTAGCTAAAGTGGTGCTTCAGGTTAAGAACAGTTTCAGGTTAAGAACGGACCTCTGGAATGAATTAAGTACTTAACCCGAGGTACCACTGTATAGCGCTCTTCATCCGGAGGACTCAGGGTGGTTCACAGCATAAAAATACAAGATAAGAACACAAAATGCATAATAAAAACAAGAACAAAACAAACCAGTAAATCTCCCCCTTTCAGCAGAAGTGTACAAAAGTGTGAATAAGAACTAATTCACACAAAACATATGGACACCATTAGAGGCAACAAACGGGCACAGCAAAACACAAGAAGAGAAAAGGCAAATTTAAACCCCTAAAACTAAGAGGAAGAATTGAGCAAACCAAAGCTGGGCAAAGAGGAAAGTCTTCACCTGTTATCTTTTTTTTTTCTTCTTTTTTTTCCCTTTTTTTTCCTTTTTTTTTTCTTTTTCTTCAGGAACCACTCAGTCTGTGTTCTCTCCCTCCAACCTCCTTAACAAAAAGAAGGCGGAACGGTCATCAATAGCAGGCAGCAGCTGCAAAATGCAACACTGCCTGCTCGCTTCGCGCTCAGAAGAGAACACTTTTACTCTTCCTCGTGGTTTCCGCGGCCAATCACTTTCGAGTACACTTCTCTAGTTACAAACTATAGAAATGATCCCTGAAAGTATAGTCTTTGTCTTCACCTGTTATCAATTAACCTTCCAACACCGGCCAACTGTTGGATTCAGGATGCTCAGAACCAAGAGACGGCTGCTCACCATTTGCCGTCAGGCTCAGAAGAGAACAGGCAGTGAATGTCGATCTTCCAAGGAAGGCGGAAGATGAACAACTTTGGCTGCAGGAGCTGAGTTCTGCCCTAAGTGCAGCCTCAGCGCCATCTTCCAGGGCTGCCCCACATAGAATGCATTGCAGTAATCCAACTGGTGGCTGGGAGGTTAGTAGACCATGGATCCTTGCTTGCTGGATCATCACCTTGTCATGGTGAGTGGGCTTGCACGTTCCTATGACCCTTGTGAGCGAAGCCGTCGGGAGTCTCGTACTCCCAGCTGGGTCACCCAGGGCGGTGAGGTCAAAGGGAAGGAGCTAGACAAAGAATTTGAAATATACTCGGAGTCGAGAGTGGATTTCATGCTCTTTATTCAGCTCATAGTGGTGAGGAGGGAATGAAAGTCCCCTCAAAGTATCAGCTTTATATACATTATTTACACAATGGGCCCCACGTGATTGGCTAATTCCGGGATTCTCCTGTAGGCCAATCAGGTTGTGGATTCACTTTCATCTGGAGCTGGATTGGGTGGCTCCTGTGGACCAATCAGACTGCTGCATTCTGGGTCCTATTGTTCGAGGATCAATCAGACTGCTGCATTCTGAGTCCTATTGTTCTAGGACCAATCAGACTGCTGCATTTTGGATCCTATTGTTCTAGGACCAATCAGACTGCTGCATTTTGGATCCTATTGTTCTAGGACCAATCAGACTGCTGCATTTTGGATCCTATTGTTCTAGGACCGATCAGACTGCTGCATTTTGGATCCTATTCAACTCAGTACATAACAAAATTGTTGGTGCTTCTCAGTGAGAGACGGCCCTCTCCCGGCACCGGTCCAGTACGTGTAGCACAGCATAGCGCAGCATTCACTCCTCGGGACGTTCAATCAAGCAGCAGAGCTTAGCAGAAGCTGAGACTGAGGGTATGTAGCATCTGGGTTTAGTGGTTTATTTACAGGATCGAAATCAAGAACAGAGCAATCACGGCATGTCTATTCTCCTCCCAGAGAGAACAGCAACAGAGCAGAACCAAGAACAAAGAAGAGGGAAGTGGCGCACAGTTCCTTCCCTTCCCACGCTTCCAAAGAATGGAATGTCACACACACTCTGCAGCACGGGAGGGAATGAAACTCCTGACCAGAATGATCCATGAAGTCCTCAATGGCAGAACAGGCGGATGATGACAAGCGGTATGTTACAACGGCTGTGAAGGCGGATGGAGGCTGCAGCAGAGGTCGTCGTGATCCTCATGCCATCGGAATAGAGCCTTACTGTGCGTTGGTCAGCGTGCACTGATCTACACACATAAAACAAATTCACGCACAGGCGTCTTCCAAACACCCGTCCCAAGCCCCAAAAGTCCCATGGCGATTGACAAATGGTAACGGGGGCAGGATTGTCAAATTTGGAAGCCCCTAGTCATGAACCGGCACATGGGCGGTGGATACAGATTCAGTCGTTCTGACTCAATGAACGAGGCAGTTGAGCAACTCGGCAGCAGTATCCATGACTGAGCAGCCCTTTTTAGGATCCACTCTGCTCACCCCGAAAAGGGGGAGGGGTTAGAAAAGGTGCCCTAAACATAATCTGCCTCCCTTTCCCCCTGACTGGATTACCGCGCCCAGTGGGGTCACCACCCAGCGGTCATAAAAGACAATTGAACTTTGGAACATGGAATATATGGACTTTATTGGATAACACAGACAGCCAACGTCCTGAATGCAGAATGCATTGCAAGAGAGCTGCGACGTTTTAACATCGATATTGCAGCGCTTCAAGAAACTCGAAGAGCAGGCGAGGGACAACTGAAGGAAGAAAACGAGGCTACACATTCTTCTGGAAAGGTCTATCTGAACAAGAACTCTGAATACATGGGGAAGGCTTCGCTATCAAAAACGATCTTGTGACGCTCCTGTCAGAAGTCGCTACAGGCAGTGGCGTAGCGTGGGGGGTGCCAGGGGTGCCGGCCGCACCGGGCGCAACATCTGGGGGGGCGCGAGTCCAGAGGGAAGGGACAAGTTCCTTCCTCCGCCGGGCTCCCCGCCGCCACCGCCAGCCTTGCGCCCTAGCGCGCGCGGCGCCCCCCGCCGCCGCTGCGGCTGTGCTCCACTCACTGCTCGCAGGAGGAGCAGCCGCTGCAGCAGCGCCGACGCCGCCACCGACGCCTGGCCGGGCACGGGCAGCCTCCGCACCCCGATGCCGACGCCGGCGCCGACGCCATCCCCTCGGCCCAGCCACAGGTGGCGGCTGCTTCTGCCGACTGGGAGGGAGGAGAGCTCCGAGGGGCCTCGACGCGCCCTGCCCTCCCCAAAACCCTCCGAGAGGAAGCCGGCGGGCGGGCGAGGGTCTCCCGGCGGAAGGGGGCGCCGCTGGCTCCGGCTCTCAGCGCAAGTCTCAGCCGCGGGGCGGGGGGGGGGGGGGCGAGGACGGAGCTCGGCTGGAAGCCCCCGGACCCGGCCGGGAGGAGGAGAGGCGCTCGCCAAGCCCGGATCTGGAGCGCCTCGGAGCGCGGGCTCCACCTACAGCCCAAGGAGAGGAGGGGGCGGGGAGGCGCCCGAGGGGAGGGGGCTTCGGCTGCCTCGGCCCGGGGGCTCCGCAAATAATAAATTTAATAAATTCCTGCTGAGCCTTTGGGGGGGGGTCCTTGGCTCCTTCGCTCGCCCCCAGCCCCAGTGGCATAGCGTGGGGGGGTGCAGGGGGGCCGGCCGCACCGGCCACAACATCTGGGGGGGCGCTCGCACTCGAGTGCTAAAATCCACGGGTTAGGGGGCGCAAATTACTTGCCTTGCCCCGGGTGCTGACAACCCACGCTACGCCACTGGCTATAGGCGTTAATGAGCAACTCTCAACCCTTGGAATAAAGCTCACCAAAAACCAACAGGCTACTATTATAAACGCTTATTCACCAACACTGGATGCTGATGAAGACATTAAAGTAAAATTTTACTCACAGCTGGATACTGTCCTATTAGAGACACCTAAGGAAGATAAAGTTATCCTCCTGGGAGAATGAATGGGGGCACATTTCTGCTGTCTTTCTTTCCAGGTGGTTGGAAAACTGTCCTCCGGGCATTCATCAGCCGTTCCTCAAAGAGATTTTCAGAGCTTTGTGCAAGGCCTGCCATTCCTCAAGACATTTGTCAGTGGTGACTTAAGAAGAAGGGATGCAGGGAATCCTTATCAATTTTTCAGATGACACCGAACTTGGAGAGACCTCAGGAGACAGGAAAAATATTCAAAATGATTTTGGTTGAATGGAAAACGAAGAAAAGAAACCCTCGCAAAATGAAATTCAACAGAGACAAATGCAAATTTCCACACGTAGGCATAAATAGAGAAACAATTTGTAGGAGGAAGATTCCTGAATCGTCAGAAGTAAATGCGGAAAGTATCTGAGGATTGTCATCAACCATAAACTGAGCATGAGTCAGCTGTGTGATGCAGCTCCAAGAAAGGCTAACATGATTTTATGCTGCAGAACCAGATTTCCCAAGTCATAAAAATAATAGTTCCACTTTGTTCTAAACCAGGCAGATGTCATTTGCAGTTCCAGGCACTGCACTTGAAGTTGGATACAGACCAATTGGAATGGGCAGAGAAGGACAGCAAGTTCATTTATTTGTTTATTACTGCTCCTCCTCCTTTTATTATTATTTATTCCCTGCCCTTCTGGTTGAGTTTCTCCAGTTACTCTGGGCAGCTTCCAGATTATTATATATATATATATATATATATATATATATATATATATATATATGTCAAACATTAAAAACGTCCCGATAGTATTATTAAAATTTGTACAGTGGTACCTCAGGTTACATTCACTTCAGGTTACAGACGCTTCAGGTTACAGACTCCGCTAACCCAGAAATAGTACCTTGGGTTAAGAACTTTGCTGCAGGATGAGAACAGAAATTGTCCTCTGGCGGCGCAGCGGCAGCAAGAGGCCCCATTAGCTAAAGTGGTGCTTCAGGTTAAGAACAGTTTCAGGTTAAGAACGGACCTCTGGAATGAATTAAGTACTTAACCCGAGGTACCACTGTATAGCGCTCTTCATCCGGAGGACTCAGGGTGGTTCACAGCATAAAAATACAAGATAAGATCACAAAATGCATAATAAATACAAGAACAAGAACAAAACAAACCAGTAAATCTCCCCCTTTCAGCAGAAGTGTACAAAAGTGTGAATAAGAACTAATTCACACAAAACATATGGACACCATTAGAGGCAACAAACGGGCACAGCAAAACACAAGAAGAGAAAAGGCAAATTTAAACCCCTAAAACTAAGAGGAAGAATTGAGCAAACCAAAGCTGGGCAAAGAGGAAAGTCTTCACCTGTTATCTTTTTTTCTTCTTCTTTTTTTTCCTTTTTTTTCTTTTTTTTTCTTTTTCTTCAGGAACCACTCAGTCTGTGTTCTCTCCCTCCAACCTCCTTAACAAAAAGAAGGCGGAACGGTCATCAATAGCAGGCAGCAGCTGCAAAATGCAACACTGCCTGCTCGCTTCGCGCTCAGAAGAGAAAACTTTTACTCTTCCTCGTGGTTTCCGCGGCCAATCACTTTCGAGTACACTTCTCTAGTTACAAACTATAGAAATGATCCCTGAAAGTATAGTCTTTGTCTTCACCTGTTATCAATTAACCTTCCAACACCGGCCAACTGTTGGATTCAGGATGCTCAGAACCAAGAGACGGCTGCTCACCATTTGCCGTCAGGCTCAGAAGAGAACAGGCAGTGAATGTCGATCTTCCAAGGAAGGCGGAAGATGAACAACTTTGGCTGCAGGAGCTGAGTTCTGCCCTAAGTGCAGCCTCAGCGCCATCTTCCAGGGCTGCCCCACATAGAATGCATTGCAGTAATCCAACTGGTGGCTGGGAGGTTAGTAGACCATGGATCCTTGCTTGCTGGATCATCACCTTGTCATGGTGAGTGGGCTTGCACGTTCCTATGACCCTTGTGAGCGAAGCCGTCGGGAGTCTCGTACTCCCAGCAGGTCACCCAGGGCGGTAAGGTCAAAGGGAAGGAGCCAGACAAAGAATTTGAAATATACTCGGAGTCGAGAGTGGATTTCATGCTCTTTATTCAGCTCATAGTGGTGAGGAGGGAATGAAAGTCCCCTCAAAGTATCTGCTTTATATACATTATTTACACAATGGGCCCCACGTGATTGGCTAATTCCGGGATTCTCCTGTAGGCCAATCAGGTTGCTGATTCCCTTCCACCTGCAGCTGGATTGGGTGGCTCCTGCGGACCAATCAGACTGCTGCATTTTGGATCCTATTGTTCTAGGACCGATCAGACTGCTGCATTTTGGATCCTATTCAACTCAGTACATAACAAAATTGTTGGTGCTTCTCAGTGAGAGACGGCCCTCTCCCGGCACCGGTCCAGAACACATAGCACAGCATAGCACAGCATTCACTCCTTGGGACGTTCAATCAAGCAGCAGAGCTTAGCAGAAGCTGAGACTGAGGATATGTAGCATCTGGGTTTAGTGGTTTATTTACAGGATCGAAATCAAGAACAGAGCAATCACGGCATGTCTATTCTCCTCCCAGAGAGAACAACAACAGAGCAGAACCAAGAACAAAGAAGAGGGAAGTGGCGCACAGTTCCTTCCCTTCCCACGCTTCCAAAGAATGGAATGTCACACACACTCTCTGCAGCACGGGAGGGAATGAAACTCCTGACCAGAATGATCCATGAAGTCCTCAATGGCAGAACAGGCGGATGATGACAAGCGGTATGTTACAACGGCTGTGAAGGCGGATGGAGGCTGCAGCAGAGGTCGTCGTGATCCTCATGCCATCGGAATAGAGCCTTACTGTGCCTTGGTCAGCGTGCACTGATCTACACACATAAAACAAATTCACGCACAGGCGTCTTCCAAAAACCCGTCCCAAGCCCCAAAAGTCCCATGGCGATTGACAAATGGTAACGGGGGCAGGATTGTCAAATTTGGAAGCCCCTAGTCATGAACCGGCACATGGGCGGTGGATACAGATTCAGTCGTTCTGACTCAATGAACGAGGCAGTTGAGCAGCTCGGCAGCTGTATCCATGACTGAGCAGCCCCTTTTAGGATCCACTCTGCTCACCCTGAAAAGGGGGAGGGGTTAGAAAAGGTGCCCTAAACATAATCTGCCTCCCTTTCCCCCTGACCGTGCCCAGTGGGGTCACCACCCAGCGGTCATAAAAGACAATTGAACTTTGGAACATGGAATATATGGACTTTGTTGGATAACACAGACAGCCAACGTCCTGAATGCAGAATGCATTGCAAGAGAGCTGCGACGTTTTAACATCGATATTGCAGCGCTTCAAGAACCTCGAAGAGCAGGCGAGGGACAACTGAAGGAAGAAAACGAGGCTACACATTCTTCTGGAAAGGTCTATCTGAACAAGAACTCTGAATACATGGGGAAGGCTTCGCTATCAAAAACGATCTTGTGACGCTCCTGTCAGAAGTCGCTACAGGCGTTAATGAGCAACTCTCAACCCTTCGAATAAAGCTCACCAAAAACCAACAGGCTACTATTATAAACGCTTATTCACCAACACTGGATGCTGATGAAGACATTAAAGTAAAATTTTACTCACAGCTGGATACTGTCCTATTAGAGACGCCTAAGGAAGATAAAATTATCCTCCTGGGAGATTTTAATGCAAGAGTTGGGCGAGATTTCGATCTGTGGCCTGGGACTATTGGGAAAGAAGGAACTGGCAATGGCAGCCAGAACGGAATCTTACTTTTGATGATATGTGCAGCGCACAACCTTGTTATTACCAACACATTTGACAAAAATAAAATAAAATAATTAAAACATCTTGGTGGCACCCTCGGTCAAACCACTGACACCTCTTAGATCATGTAATTGTCTGAGCTGAAGATCAACATGACGTGCTCCCTACCAGAGCTATGATGAGCACTGATGACTGCTGGGCAGATCACCGACTAATACGCTCCACAATGGCTATCAAGATGATACCTCAATGCAGGCTTCAAGGAAGGAAGCCAAGGCGCAAAATGAACACTCAAGCCCTTCAAGATTAAGTGGGATGGATTGCTTCTAAACGACTCTTAAGGACCACCTGCTTTCAGAATTCCCTGATAGCATCGAGGAACACTGGACCAAGCTAAAAACATCCATTATTGCAGCCTGTGAACAAACTATTGGATACCAAACCAAGAAACAACAGGACTGGTTTGACGAGAATGACAGTGAGATTGAATGCATGATTGACGAGAAAAGGAAGGCCTTTCAGATCTGGCAAAGAGATAGAAACTGAGCTACTAAGGAAAAACCCTATGCCAACACTAAGGCTGAGGTTCGAAGAAGAACCAGAGAACCAAAGAACACCTGGAGGATAAAAAAAGCTCCAGAGATCCAGCACTTAGCCCACACTCATGATGCACAGAGTTTCTTTAAAGCCACAAAGACCATCTATGGGCCAATAAATCCTGGCATATGCCCCCTACGCTCAGCAGATGGTACCACACTTCTAAAAGATAAAGAAGCTATTGCACTGATCTGGAAAGAACATTACCAGCATCTCCTGAACCGCAACTACCCCATAGCTGTTGAGGTTCTCTCACAAATTATGCAAAACCAAGATAGAGATGAGCTCGCAATATCTCAAAATCTGGGAGAGTTGTGTACACCTATTAACCAAATGAAAAACAACAAAGCCAGCGGACCTGATGGGATACCTGCTGAAGTCTTCAAAGTGGGCAGAACACAACAACTTCACAAGCTCATCAAAAAAATCTGGGAGAGAGAGGAGATCCCAGCAGACTTTAGGGATGCCAAAATTATGAATCTCTTTTAAAAAGGTGACACAACTGATTGTGGAAACTATCGAGGCATCTCTCTATTAGCTGCGGCCGGCAAAATTCTTGCAAGGATCTTAGCAAACCATCTCTTAACAATATCAGAGGTGACCCTTCCTGAATCCCAGAATGGTTTTCGGCCTTCTAGGGGGACAGTGGACATGATTTTCACCCTTCGACAGCTTCAGGAAAAATGCAGAGAGCGAAACCAACCCCTGTATATGGCGCTTATTGACCTGACTAAGGCTTTTGACACTAAATCGTAATGCCCTGTGGACTGTCCTTCTGAAAACTGGCTGCCCAGATAAATTTGTGAATATTCTTCGGCTCCTCCATGATAATATGACAGCAACAATCGCAGATAACAGTGGCTCTCAAAGTGAACCATTCACAGTGGGATCAGGTGTTAAACAGGGTTGAGTTATTGCCCCAACTCTATTCATTATTTTCATTGCCATGATCCTACACTTTGCCGAAGGGAAACTCCCCACCGGAGTCGAAATCATATATTGAACAGATAGAAAGCACTTCAATCTGTGCAAGCTGAAAGCAAAGAGTAAGGTCACCGTAACTTCCATCATGACAGCGTAGTGTGCGCACGCTCAGAGGATGACCTCCAAACCATCCTAAATATCTTTGCAGAAGCTTGAAAAGCTTGGCCTATCACTCAACATCCAAAAAAACCAAAGTGCTGCACCAACAAGTACAAAATATCCCCTCTGCAGCGCCACAAATCCAACTCAATGGTGTAACCTTGGAAAATGTTGATCGCTTCTCCTACCTGGGCAGTTGTCTTTCCACAAGGGCCAACATTGATGCCGAAATCCAGCATCATCTGAGCTCTGCGAGTGAGGCTTTCTCCCAACTGAAGTGCAGAGTGTTTGAGGACATTCGCCTGATTATCATCTTTCAAAGCAACTTGTCAGGGAACTGCCATCGGAGCTAGAGGCGGAGGGAAGGCTCCAGAGGGATGCCGGAGAGGGTCCCAGTAGGGAGAGAGGCAGCCCATCTGCTGGGGAAGGAAATCAGCGTAACACCAGTGAAGAAGGGGGGCAGATGGGGGAATCGGAGAGGAGGCTCCAAGACTCCTCGCCGGAGACCAGCGGAGAGAGTACGGGTACTCCGCTGCCCACACCCTCCCTGCGCAGAAGACTTCCGTGCAGGGAGAGTAGGAGGAGACTTGGCGTCAAAGAACTTCTTTGCTGGAAGAAGTTCAAGAAATGCCCACTGACGGATTCTGCCAGTGACTGAGACAGCCACGAAGCTAGAGGCTGTCCAGACAGAAAGGGTTCAACCAGGTAACTTAGCCAGGAGTGGCGGCAACTTACGCACGAGCAACCCCTAGAACCATTACACAACTACTCTATCCCGAACTTAAAAATGGAAAGCGTAATGCTGGTGGTCAACAAAATAGGTTTAACGACTGTCTCAAGGCAAATTTTTAAAAATGTAGTATAAACACCAACAAATGGGAAACACTGGCCTGTGAGCGCTCCAGTAGGAGAACAGCTTTTACCAAAGGTATCCTGGGCTTTGAAGACACTCAAACTCAGGACGCAAGGGAGAAACATGCCAAGAGGAGGGCACACTTGGCAAACCATCACAATGATCAACTCCCACCCAGAAACCTATGTCCCCACTGTGGAAGGACATGTGGATCCAGAATTGGCCTCCACAGTCACTTATGGGCTCACTGTTAAGACCGTGTTCATGGAAGACAATCTTACTCGGCTACAAGGGATCGGCAAAGAAGAAGAAGAAGACCATGGATCACGTGTGATATTTTATCATGTTTTTAATATTCTGTTGGGAGCCGCCCAGGGAAACCCAGTGTCTGGGGAAACCCAGCTAGATGGGCAGGGTATAAATAATAAACAAATTGTTGTTGTTGTTGTTGTTATGGCATGGCCAGGCCAGGCCAGCAAAAATGCATGCACACATGTCTACTGTGCAGCTGGAGCAGGAAGAACCACAGCTTTCTTGAGGAAAAGGGGGATTAGACTGTAATAGATCAAGTCAATAATTAAAGGATTATAGAATTGTGCAGGTGGTTCAGGCCTTGTAGGCCACCTAGGGCAGGCTCTGGCTCGATGGAGGATATTTACTTATTTATTTACTTACACAATGTATACACCACCCTTCAAAGTAATTACACGGCAGTTTTCATCACAATAGCTAAAAAGAGCAACACAACCTGACTCATTCATCTGCCCCAGATGCAACAATACACGTTGGTCTCTACAGCCCCAAAGGCCCAGTTCTCCATTGTCCTCCAAGACAGATGGATGCCAAAGACAACATCTAAAAACACAACAGAAATAAATCAAACAGGGTATAATCCTAATAAACAGGATTGCTAAATTGGAGAGAAGTACAACTAGGACCAAACTGTGGGAGGCAGTGGAAGACAGGAGTGCCTGGCGTGCTCTGGTCCAGGAAATCCGAAAAAGACCAAGACCCCAGGCAGATGGTCCTCAAATGTCTCCCTCCAGGAAGTTAGGGAGGGAGGAGAGAGAGCCCACCCTCAGGAAATGAGTTGACCTGCTCTTGCTATTAAGACATCTCTCTGAAGATGCTCAGGTGTACTACCTGCAAGGTAACAATGCAGAAATGCAACCTGGCTTCTAGCACTGCACTGACCAGTCCTGCAACATTATCAAGAAACATATAATTCTGGAGATAGATGAGTTTGCACTCCGAGTGTGGGTGACTCAGCTTGTATCACAAGAGAGAAGATATCCACAGCACATGTTACCAGCCAGTGCACCTCGGTGGTGCAGGATGCGGTTGAATCCAGGAATGTAGGAATGCAGAACAAGGGCATGAGACTCTTAACCTCAGGGCTTGACGGTTCAAGCTCCAGGCTGGGCAAAAGATTCCTAAATTTCAGGGGTTCGGACTTGCTGATCCTGATGGACTTTCCCCCAGGAGGCAGGGATGAGCACCAACTCTGTTCTGTCTTCACAGTTGGGGTCAGCAAGGCTTCTGAATCCCAGTTGCTGGAAACCACGGAAGGGGAAAGTTGCTCCTGGGCTCGGATTCTGCTTGTTGGTTTCTCTTCGGGGCTTTTGTCTGACCACTGTGAGAACAGGATCCTGGGCTAGATGGGCCCCTGGACTGATCTTACGCTCTTGTGTTCTGGGATTGGTGACTCAAGGGAGATAACTAAAACAAAATAAAAAAAAATCCTTCCAGTAGCACCTTGTTGTTGTTTAGTCATTTAGTCGTGTCCGACTCTTTGTGACCCCCTGGACCAGAGCACGCCAAGCACTTCTGTCCTCCACTGCCTCCTGCAGTTTGATCAAACTCATGCTGGTAGCTTCAAGAACACTGTCCAACCATCTCGTCCTCTGTCGTCCCCTTCTCCTTGTGCCCTCCATCTTTCCCAACATCAGGTTCTTTTCCAGGGAGTCTTCTCTTCTCATGAGGTGGCCAAAGTATTGGAGCCTCAGCTTCACGATCTGTCCTTCCAGTGATCACTCAGGGCTGATTTACTTAAGAATGGATACGTTTGATCTTCTTGCAGTCCATGGGACTCTCAAGAGTCTCCCCAGTAGCACCTTAGAGACCAACTAAGTTTGTTATTGGTATGAGCTTTCGTGTGCATGCACGCTTCTTCAGATATGAAAGCTCATACCAATAACAAACTTAGTTGGTCTCTAAGGTGCTACTGGAAGGAAAATTTTTATTTTGTTTCGACTACGGCGGACCACCATGGCTACCTACCTGTAAACAGATAACTGAAGGCAGCCTCCATGTTTGCTGCCAAGGGGAAAGCAGGCAGAAACCATCTTTTTCATGGAATCATAGCATTGCCGAGATGGAAGGGGCTCCAAAGGATTCCCCTACAAATCAGGAATCCCACCGGTGGCCTGGATACAGAAGGAGCCTGATTTCTGGAGGCCCCAGAGCAGAACAGAGCTGCCTTCCTCCAGAATTTGGCAGGATCAGCTGTTGATATTCAGGCGGAGCCGTGGGACGCAGCTATGATGCCCTGGGGCACTGGCTGATTTCTGCTCTTCCCGTTGGCACCTTGTCCTTCTCGCGCTCCTGCTGGCTGTGTAGGTGGCGCAGGCAGTCCCA
Organism: Podarcis raffonei; assembly: GCF_027172205.1. NCBI lineage: Eukaryota > Metazoa > Chordata > Lepidosauria > Squamata > Lacertidae > Podarcis > Podarcis raffonei. The sequence continues at coordinate 99,063,886 of NC_070607.1, read as the reverse complement.
AGCAGCTTATTAGAGAATGGAATTGGTCTGTCTAACGGGAGGCCCTTGCAAGTCACCTTGCAAGCTGGTCACGTCACTCGGCAAACTGCTCCACCCAAGCAATTGCTTATATCCCGGTATGGCTAAATCCCCGGCACTTAGAGCTGTCTCTCAGCACCACCACCATGAAGCCAGGTGGCCTCTTGCTCCTTCTGGGGTCCTTGGTCCTCTGGACTGCCCTGCTGGCTGCACCGCACACAGGTGAGTAGAGGCAGCTGTTGTCCTGGCAGGTGCTGGGATGCAAAGCCAAGGCGCCTGCCAGGTGTGGGGAGGAGCGGTTTTATTTTCCTGGGGAAAATTAAGGAATGGTTTTGCAATGACGAAAAGGACTAGATGTACAATTCTGGTCCTTGCATGGAAAAGGCTGACTTGCCACTACCCCCCCCTGCTCTTTGAGATGGAGCCATGCGCCTTTACTTTGGCAGGCACAAATCCAACAGGGAATGCTCTCCTAGCATGCAGAGGGGGGGAAGCTTCACCTGCAGAACTCCTGCATGCCATCTACGTAGCTGCTCTTTTCCTGATGTCAATGGAGACATTCATTTTTCACATTTCTCTTTTTCACAAGCTGAAATGCAGCTATCCCTCAAAACGGAACCAAATCTCCTGCCAAGGATGTGTGCGAAAATGCCCATATTGGTGAAAAAAATGTAGAAACGTACACCATAAGAGGGAAATTGCTTGTGGAGATTAGGACCAGAGGCATACCTGGGGGCTGGCAAAATCGGCCCCTCTTGGGGGCGCAGGCCTGAGGGACCCCGACAATGATCACCCCAGAAATCTGTCTTCACTTATCTGTGTAAGGCTGTGAGTTCAGATGAGAGTTGGGAGCTGAGCAGTAGCAGAAAAGGCAAGGCGGGAGAAAGGTAGACTGCCCTGAGACTTGTGGGTATAAGGTGGTATACACATTTTAATAATAATAATAATAATAATAATAATAATAATAATAATAATAGACGGCTGGAGACTATGGAGTGTGTGCTGTGTATGGCGAGATCTAATGTGGGAGAAGTTTTCCATCCTCTTGCACAACAGCACAAAAGTGTGCAATTCTTTCCCCCTTTTCCTTGCCTTCACTCCAGACACTTCAAGTGCTTGGGATGCATAAAAGGTAGTAATTTCTAATGCAGCTATTGTTGTAAAGTGTTTTTTTCCCCAGGGGGGAAGGATGCTGATACGGCTCCTTGCCCAGAGCACAGGGGGCCTCTTGTTAGGACTGCACAATTGCACACAAAAGGTTTCCATGGGGAGAAAAGCATTTTTAAAAAGGGGGACAATTTTTTAATGCAGATCTTTATGCGACTGACATTCACTCAGAGTTGACCCATTGAAATTAGCATCCACGACTCACTTAGGTTCATTTCAATGGGTCTACTCTGAATAAAAGTTAGTTGAACACAAGCGTGAAACACAAAATTTGCAAATTGACGCAGGGGTGCGTGTTGAGCCCGCTTTTATATACACTCTATACAGCTGACTGTGCCCCCAATTACCCCAGTAATAAGATCATTAAGTTTGCAGATGATACAACGGTGGTTGGTTTAATCACGGTTGGAGAGGGGGAGGCGGCCTATAGGAAGGAAGTTGAGCAATTGGGGGAGTGGTGCAGGAAAAACAACTTACTCCTTAACTTAAAGAAAACAAAAGAGATTATTGTGGACTTTAGGAAATGTAAATTGAATATTCAGGCACTTATTATTGAGGGGAAGTGCGTGGAACAGGTCTCGGTGTTTCGATTTCTGGGAATGGAGTTGAGAGACGACCTAACCTGGGGAGAGAACAGCAAAGACCTGGTGAAGAGAGCACAGCAGAGGTTATATTTTCTGAGAATCCTCTGGGAAAACAATCTCTCAAAGGACCTGTTGATGGCATTTTACCATTGTACTGTGGAGAGCGCATTAACTTATGTTCTATGTGTTTGGTTTGGGAGCTGCATGGTCTGGGAAAAAACAATGTTGTCCAGGGTTGTAAAGACTGCGGAGAGAAGAATTGGGTGCACTCTTCCCACCTTGGAACAAATCTATGCTTCCAGGTGCCGTAAGAAAGCGGCAGAGACAGCACAGGATAGTGCGCACCCCGGAAATGATCTCTTTCAGCTTCTGCCTTCTGGAAGAAGGTCCAGGGTTATAAAGGCCAGGACTAGCCGCCTGAAAAACAGTTTCTATCCAAATGCAAATTTAGGTTTTAAACACATTGTAAGATAGTCTTTGGGACGTGGGTGGCGCTGTGGGTAAAAGCCTCAGCGCCTAGGGCTTGCCGATCAAAAGGTCGGCGGTTCAAATCCCCGCGGCGGGGTGCGCTCCCGCTGCTCGGTCCCAGCACCTGCCAACCTAGCAGTTCGAAAGCACCCCTGGGTGCAAGTAGATAAATAGGGACCGCTTACTGGCAGGAAGGTAAACGGCGTTTCCGTGTGCTGCGCTGGCTCGCCAGAGCAGCGATGTCACGCTGGCCACGTGACCCGGAAGTGTCTCCGGACAGCGCTGGCCCCCGGCCTCTTGAGTGAGATGGGCGCACAACCCTAGAGTCTGTCAAGACTGGCCCGTACGGGCAGGGGTACCTTTACCTTTAAGATAGTCTTTATAGGAGTATATTGTATTTAAAAATGGGGTATCAGAGTTTTTAGGAGGTCAACCAGGCTGGGATAGCTGGGAAAGCAGGCTTGTCGGTTTTTGAATGTCTGATGTAGATTTTTTCAGTTTTGTTGTTCTGTATGGGACAATGACTATACAGTGGTACCTCGGGTTACATACGCTTCAGGTTACATACGCTTCAGGTTACAGACTCCGCTAACCTAGAAATAGTGCTTCAGGTTAAGAACTTTGCTTCAGGATGAGAACAGAAATTGTGCTCCGAGGGCGCGGCAGCAGCAGCAGCAGGAGGCCCCATTAGCTAAAGCAGTGCTTCAGGTTAAGAATAGTTTCAGGTTAAGTACGGACCTCCGGAACGAATTAAGTACTTAACCCGAGGTACCACTGTAAAGATTATTGTATCGTAAGAAGTGGGTGGGTGGAACAAAATCAAGATTGGAAAGACGGGAACTGAGGACGGAAGCACCTTCAGGAACAGGAATTTAGCACAGGATCCAACCATCACCAGGCAGAGGCTTGGCTCAGTATATTACTGTGATGAGCGTCACCCTAGAGATCAAAATTGGGCTGCTGTTTCAAAGCAGGATTTCGTCTCACAGCACATAACTCAACTGCGGAGTAGAGTCCCAGATGGTGCTTACGGCCACAAATTTGGAGCACTTTCAGAGGGAATTTGGCCTATTCATGGGGCAGGGAGGCCTTGCGAAGAGGAGAAGGGAGAAGCTCCTTAGGGTGCTAGTAACACCCCACACCTGACTGGTGTGTAACCTGTAAGTGGGTCTGACTATTCTCAGTTCTCTTTTTCTAGAAAAAAACAAGTCCTGGAACTCACAATGGATGCCTCCCTTGTTCTCTTATAATGGTAATGGTGCCCACCTGAGAGGTACTGGAACTGAGTTCCAACTGAGAAAAAAGCCCTGGCTATTCTACCTGGCGGACATGGGTGGCGCTGTGGGTTAAACCACAGAGCCTAGGACTTGCCGATCAGAAGGTCGGCGGTTCGATTCCCCGCGACGGGGTGAGCTCCCGTTGCTCGGTCCCTGCTCCTGCCAACCTAGCAGTTCGAAAGCACATCAAAGTGCAAGTAGATAAATAGGTACCACTCCGGCAGGAAGGTAAACGGCATTTCCGTGTGCTGCCAGAAGCAGTTTAGTCCTGCTGGCCACATGACCCGGAAGCTGTACGCCGGCTCCCTTGGCCAATAAAGCGAGATGAGCGCCGCAACCCCAGAGTTGGCCACGACTGGACCTAATGGTCAGGGGTCCCTTTACCTTTACTTATTCTACCTGGCAGGCAGGGCTGGCTCAAGACCTTTTGTCCTGCAACCCCCCCAGGCTGCTATGCACCATCTGAGCGCAGGGTCCCTCGGCCAAGTGGCAGCTCTTGGCTTCTGCCCAGAATAGCACAGGGTCCTGCGGGTGCAAGAGGTTTTGGGTTGCACCGAACAGCTTGTATAGGCCCTGGGGGAGCCTGAGGAGTTCCTTGTCCGTGTTTCTCCTTGCAGGCAATGCCTGCTCCAGGGGGTTATACCCTGCCCATCTGGCTGGGTTTCCCCAGCCACTCTGGGCGGCTTCCAACAGAACACTAAAATACAACAACCTATTAAACATTAAAAGCTTCCCTGAACAGGGCTGCCTTCAGATGTCTTCTAGAAGTCTGGTAGTTGTTCTTCTCTTTGACATCTGGTGGAAGGGTGTTCTACAGGGCAGGCGCCACCACTGAGAAGGCCCTCTCCCTGGTTCCCTGTAACTTGGCTTCTCGCAGGGAGGGAACTGCCAGAAGGCCCTTGGCGCTGGACCTCAGTGTCCAGGCTGAACGATGGGGGTGGAGACGCTCCTTCAGATACTGGACCGAGGCCGTTTAATAATAATAATAATAATAATAATAATAATAATAATAATAATAAAATAAACATTATACTCTGCCCATCTGGCTGGGTTTCCCAGCCACTCTGGATGGCTCCCAACAGAATATTAAAAACACGAAAAAACATTAAACATTAAAAACCTCCTGATGCAGGGCTGTGTTCAGATGTCTTCTAAAAGTCAGATAGTTGTTTATTTCCTTGGCTTCTGATGGGAGGGCATTCCACAGGGCAGGCGCCACCACCGAGAAGGCCCTCTGCCTAGTTCCTTGTAACCTCGTAGGGAGGGAACCTCCGGAAGAGCCGCGGAGATGGACCCCGGTGTCCGGGCTGAACGATGAAGGTGGAGTCCCCTCAGCTCTCCAGTTCTCGGATTCCATGGCCCTGCTGGGCACTTGTGTGCCAGTTATTGCTGGATGGCATGCTGCCAGCAGGCCTCCTGCTGCCAAGGGCGGCTCACGTTCCTCCTCCCAGGCTTGATTCAACTCTGATGGCTATCAGGTTCAGGTGCTAGTTGCTCAATTAATTAGCATAATTGCAAATTGGAAATGACAGGGAGTCTTGCTCACAGGCACTTCCTCTGCTCCACACAGCTGCCCACGTGAGCCTGGGAGAGGAGCTCAGGAAGTTGGGATGGGTGAGGGCAGGAAGCATTTTTGGTGAACAGGACCATATGTTTATATCCTGCCTTTTCTGGACCGGGACCCCAGGCGGGAGGAAAACAATAATTAAAAAAACAGTTAAACAATGATAGAGTTAAAACTGTGTGTACACACACACACACACACACACACACACACACACACACACACTTTAAAGCATGCACATAATTACAATGAAACAGTATTATTATTATTTATTAAATATTATGTTGATTTACAAAAGTGTGTGCAATGTCTACAATGAAACTGCCTGGCACCAGCACTTTTCCAAAAAGCAGTCCGTTCCCAAAAGCCTGTTGGAATGAGAAGGTCTCCTTCACCTGCCGGTGGAAGGATGATGAGGAGAGAGGCAGCCTGGCTTCTCCAGGGAGGGAGTCCCAGAATCTGGGAGCGGCTACTACTGAGAAGGTCCCCTCCTGCAACCCCACCAAGAGGGACTGAGAGAAGGGTCTCTCCTGAAGACCTTAGATCCCTGGCAGGTTCACAGGGGAGAATAAGGTCTTTCAGATGTCTTGGACTTAAGCCAGGCAGGACTTTGTGAGCATTTAGGTTCACGCATGTGGCAATTTAAAAAAATAAAAGTGCAGAATTAATGTTGTTGATGATGATACTACTACTACCTGGTGGAGTACAGGGTCAGGTTGAAGGTGCTGGTTTTGACCTTTAAAGCCCTATGCAGCCTAGGACCCTTGTACCTACGGGACCGCCTCTCCTGGTCTGCCCCGCGGAGGACCTTAAGGTCCACAAATGACAACACTTTGGAGGTCCCAGGTTGCAAGGTGGTTAGACTGGTCTCAACTAGGGCCAGGGCCTTTTCAGTACTGGCCCCGACTTGGTAGAACGCTCTGTCACAAGAGACCAGGGCCCTGCGGGACTTGACATCTTTCCGCAGGGCCTGCAAGACAGAGCTGTTCCGCCTGGCCTTTGGTTTGGACTCGGTCTGACCCTTATGTTTCCCTCCCCTTGTGGTCTTGATTTATGGGCTACTTTTAAAATGAGGCTGCATTTTAAATTGCATTTTAACCTGTATTTTAAATTGGGTTTTTTCCCTCCCCCATTATGTTTTTTACTGTAATTTTACTGATGTTAGCCTCCCTGAGCCCGGCTCTGGCCAGGGTGGGCAGGGTATAAATAAAATTTATTACTATTACTACTACTACTTTATGTGCCACTCATCTGACTGGGTTTCCCCAGCCACTCTGGGCGGCTTCCAACAAATTATAAAACCATAATAAAACATCAAACATGAAAAACCTCCTTCTAGAGAAGGGACTGGGTTCTGGGGGAAATGGCTTTGCAAATCCCCCCACCATAGAAGCCAAAGGGCTTTGACTATATGCAAATTTGGCTTTAGGAATGATTCCCAGAATGTCACCCCTGCCTAAATTGCAGGAGTTTGGTACAAGGAAGGAAATTCAGACTCCCTTAAGTTGAGGTTGGGTGGCCACCTGGCAGGGATGCTTTTGCTGAGCTCCCCATATTTCAGGGGGCTGGACTAGATGACCCTTGGGCTCCCTTCCAGCGCTACAACTCTGTGTTCTACCTCTATCCCACCTGAGCATTAACACCCCAACAGATCTTGCTTCTCCCTCAATCCCAGCCTTGGATCCCAGCCAGAAACAATCTTGAGTTGGATGCCAACTGCAGCAACTGGGTCCCAGATTCTCCTCCCGCTGCCTCACACACAACTCACGCCTGTTGTTCTTTGTCTACCTGCCAGGTGAGGAAGAGGAATGCCCCACGCCTTTGCCCTCTGGCACAAAGCGAACGCTGATCCTTAAATGGAAAGCTTCGCCTATTATCTTAACAACCGCCCAGTTTAGCGACGGAGTCTTCCATCAGCTGATACCCTTAGTGGGTACAGAGCCACCCAGAATCGGAAGGGACTCAGGCATCCTCCAGGCTCACCCACCAAATTCACATCGATATGAAGGAAAGAGATTGGGGGAAGAACCCTGGCTCACACCAGGGGCCTCCTGGAACAGAATATGTAGGCAGAGGCATGTTGCAACCAGGCCAGGCTTATTTTTTGCCGTCTCATAACGTTAAGCAACCCACGACCTTTTCGGCTAACTGGGTCATTGTGACACGACAAACACATCATTACTTCCAGTTCTTGAAACGCCTGGGATAATTGCCCCAGCTGTTTTGTCACCAGAAGCGGATTCTCACTCTGCCTGTTGAAACTCCCTTTCTGGACTTGGCAGCCCCGTAAAATCAGAAATAGCTCTGGCCGGCAGCCTCTGCAATTTGGTGGCTTCTGTGGTTGGGCTGCCTGGCACTGCCTGGACAGGAAGATGGAGCACCTGAGCTGCTATGGATCATGCATGATTCTTCTCCCCCAGTTTATTTCCATGAATTAATAGGTGGCTCTTTCTTCCTCTCCCCTCTTTTGAATTTTTATTATAAATGCATAGATGTAAGACTGACATTGGGGACGCGGGTGGCGCTGTGGGTTAAACCACAGAGCCTAGGACTTGCCGATCAGAAGGTCGGCGGTTTGAATCCCCGCGACGGGGTGAGCTCCCGTTGCTCGGTCCCTGCTCCTACCAACCTAGCAGTTCAAAAGCACGTCAAAGTGCAAGTAGATAAATAGGTACCGCTCCAGCGGGAAGGTAAACGGCGTTTCCGTGCGCTGTTCTGGTTCACCAGAAGCAGCTTAGTCATGCTGGCCACATGACCCAGAAGCTGTATGCTGGCTCCCTCAGCCAATAAAGCGAGATGAGCGCCGCAACCCCAGAGTCGGTCACGATGGGACCTAATAGTCAGGGGTCCTTTTACCTTTAAGACTGCCATTAATAATTCCCTGGTGTTGCTAAATTTCCATATCAGCCAAAGGACCAACATTTCAGCAAACACCCGTTGACTTGTTGGGTACAATCAAGCTCCAGGCAATTGTTCTTGTTCTTGTTCTTCTTCTTCTTCTTCTTCTTCTTCTTCTTCTTCTTCTTCTTCTTCGGCGATCCCTCGTAGCCGAGTTAGATTGTCTTCCATAAACACGGTTTTAATGAGTCCGTAAGTGACTGTGGAGGTCAATTCTGGATCCACACGTCCTTCCACAGTGGAGACATTGGTTTCCGGGCAGGAGTTGATCATGGTGTGGATTTGCCAAGTGTGCCTTCCTCTTAGCCCGTTTCCAAATGAAAAAAATTGTTATGCACATTCCCCCTTGGTGAGGGACTTGTTCGTTGCATTGCTATATCCGGCCTTTTCCACCCAGGAGCTCGGATGTGGCACGCGTGGTTTTCTCCTGCTCCTCATGGAATCGCCACCACAACCCTGCGAGGGAGATTTGGCCAAGAGGAGGCAGTGCCTGGCCCAAGGTCACACCTGATGGACTTCTGGCTGAGGAGGGATTGGAGCCCTGGTCCCCCCTGGTGTCCCAGTCCGACCCTCTCTGCACTCTGCCACCACCGGCTGGCAATGGGATGTTGCTGCCTTAGGGGAGACGCAGAAAGGAAAAGATGGCGGCTCTTGGGCCCTTGGCAGCCGTTGAGGCAAAACCCACACATGATGCCCACACAATGGGAGGTTTCCAACTCTAATAGCATTTTATACATTATGGATTCTTATTCAGCAGGCCTTTTTCTAACTGAATAATTTGATATACAAAATCATTCTTTCTCCCCAACTTAAATAATTCATTAAGTTGGTGATGCTGTAACCAAATCATCATCTTTTTCTGTTAATTCTTCCTACTTCCTTAATCTAATCTCACCACAAACCTCTGTTCTTTATTATTATTATTATTTTTCCATTCTTTATAATCACACTTTCATCCAGGGACGTCGAAAAATCATTCAGTCGAAAATGTAACCAACCTCTCTTAACAGATCTCTCTGTGTGTTTCCCATTCTTCTTTCATGTTTCTTTTTCTCACTGGTATGGCTTCAACAGGTGAAAGCCATAACGGTGTTTTCTTTTCCGGCAAGTTTTTATAGTTTCCCCACACTTGGTATAATTTTTTTCCTGATTTTTGAAACCTTTATATACTTCACATTTTCCATAACATAAGTAGATGCTTTGTATCTCATCTGTCTGGTTTTAATTAGTGTAAGCCTTGAGCCCTGCTCTGGGGAAAAAGTGGAATATCAATGAATAATAATAATAATAATAATAATAATAATAATCGCCACCTCAGAAGGTCATGGAGGTTTTTATGCAGAGCTTGGGTGGCCATCTGTCAGGGATTTGTTAGCTGCCATTCCTGTTTTGCATAGGGGTCAGACTAGATGGCCCTTGGGGGTCCCTACAGTTCTCTGATTCTTCGATTCCATGACCGTCTGTGCCTTGTATCCTCCTTTCTAGGTCCAGAGACCTCTGCAGCAGCAGCAGCAGCAGCATCTCTCTCCCGTGGTGGTGATGCAGTGATGCGGCGCCAGGGGGGAGCCCCTTCTCAGGGGGAAAAAGCCTCCGGTCATCAGCTTCTGTGTCTGCTGATCAAGGATGCAGAGGTGTCTCTCAGCAACTGCTTGCCCAAGAAGTGGCCAGAGAGCCAGGAGGGCACCTCTGTGGGCAAGGGAAAGGTCTCCTCTCCAGAAGCACCCATCGCCAAGGAAGGCGGCACCCTTCTCCCGAAGGAGCCAGGACCTCCCATTCTCTGTAAGAAGAAGAGACCCCAGGCTGAGAACAGAACAGAAGCCGTCTTTCCTTCCGCTGGAAAGACCCCAGTGGGACAGGAGGGGGTCTTTGGAGTCACCTCTGGTGAGAAACCAGCCTCCAGTGCCAAGCCAGCGTCTAATATTCAGCATGGCAAACCCACATCTTCTGGCCAGCCGGTGGTGATAGGAAAGCCAGCTCCGGGTGGTAGGAACAAGACCCACTGCAGACCCCGCCCCAGGGAAAAGCCAGTAACGGACAAGAAGCCAGCTCCTCCTGTTGGGTCCATGGCCCATGTCAAGCCCACATCTGGAGAGCATCCATCTGGGCAGGTGGACCACGCCAAGCCCACATCTGGAGAGCATCCTTCTGGGCAGGTGGACCATGTCAAGCCCACATCTGGAGAGCATCCATCTGGGCAGGTGAACCACGCCAAGCCCACATCTGGAGAGCATCCATCTGGGCAGGTGGACCACGCCAAGCCCACATCTGAAGAGCATCCATCTGGGCAGGTGGACCACGCCAAGCCCACATCTGGAGAGCATCCATCTGGGCAGGTGGACCACGCCAAGCCCACATCTGAAGAGCATCCATCTGGGCAGGTGGACCACGCCAAGCCCACATCTGAAGAGCATCCATCTGGGCAGGTGGACCACACCAAGCCCACATCTGGAGAGCATCCATCTGGGCAGGTGGCCCATGTCAAGCCCACATCTGGAGAGCATCCTTCTGGGCATGTGGACCACGCTAAACCCACATCTGGAGAGCATCCTTCTGGGCAGGTGGACCACGCCAAGCCCACATCTGGAGAGCATCCATCTGGGCAGGTGGACCACACCAAGCCCACATCTGGAGAGCATCCATCTGGGCAGGTGGACCATGCTAAACCCACATCTGGAGAGCATCCATCTGGACAGGTGGCCCATGTCAAGCCCACATCTGGAGAGCATCCATCTGGGCAGGTGGACCACACCAAGCCCACATCTGGAGAGCATCCATCTGGGCAGGTGGACCATGCTAAACCCACATCTGGAGAGCATCCATCTGGACAGGTGGCCCATGTCAAGCCCACATCTGGAGAGCATCCATCTGGGCAGGTGGACCACGCCAAGCCCACACCTGGAGAGCATCCATCTGGGCAGGTGGCCCATGTCAAGCCCACATCTGGAGAGCATCCATCTGGGCAGGTGGACCACGCCAAGCCCACACCTGGAGAGCATCCTTCTGGGCATGTGGACCATGCTAAACCCACATCTGAAGAGCATCATTCTGGGCATGTGGACCACGCCAAGCCCACATCTGGAGAGCATCCATCTGGGCAGGTGGACCACGCCAAGCCCACACCTGGAGAGCATCCTTCTGGGCATGTGGACCATGCTAAACCCACATCTGAAGAGCATCATTCTGGGCATGTGGACCACGCCAAGCCCACATCTGGTGACAAACCAGCATCCCATGAAAAGCCAGGGTCCAGTGTGAAACCTGCCCCTGAGAGTAAGCCCAAGCCTGAGGACAAACCAGAGAAAGTTGATGACAAGGGTGACAACGATGATGAAGACGACATTTTTGAAGATGAAGGGAATGAGGGCAGCAATTCCGATGCCAGCGATGCGGACAATGGCGGCGATGGAGATGCCTTTGACAAGGAACTGGATTACGGGTTAGACAGGCCTGCCGACAATGCGTACGCCTACCACGACTCGTGGAGCGACGAGGATGCTGAGGACCCAGACATTGGCTTGGAGGAGGAGGAGGCGAGTTGGCCTCATGAGTTTGGGTGGGGCTTCAATAATGGGAAGCCTGCCTTTGACGCCTGGGGAGACAAGCCCATGAAACAAATTGGAAAACAAAAACAAACAACTCCTCGCAGGGCTTGATTTGTAACACAGAACACAACTCCTTCATAATGTGATCATGGGACAGCCAGAAAGTTTAATGTTCCTGCAGAGCTACATCAGGACAGGAATCCTTCCCAAAATAAACGAGGCCCTTCAAACTCTTTGAGAGGTGTGAGATTGCTTTTGCCGGGTAATCTCATTTAGGTGAGGTCTAATTTGAGATAAGCAAACTCTCATTTCCTCATCAACACAAAGAAGCCTTGCTCTTTTCTGATCTTTGTCAGTGTTGAAAATCCCTTTCCACAACAATATGTCGTGGAGAACAGTAGAAGAATAGCCAATGGTCTTGGTCTCATTTTGAAAAGGTATCTATGCATATTCCACAAATAAAAAGAATAATTTTGATACTATACTACCCTGTAATGTTGAAATGCTTCTTTGATTGTCCTTGAATCTCTCTGCCACTCTTCCCATCCTCTCCTGCCACACCCTTTGAGAACCAGGCTCTAGGTCAAGTTGCCCCTTGTCTCCTTCCCACTAAACCTCTTCCTGTTCAAAGAGGGCCCTTAAAGGACCTGCCTGAGGGATGTGAGATACATGACCAGAAAGAGCCTTTAAGAAAGCTGAGCTGCAGCTTTGTTTTCTGCCCAACAGCAGGGGATCTAGTTCCAGCACCAGGGATTCCAAGGCAGGATTTTCTGGGAAGCTGACCAGCCCTGCTGATTCTTTGTGAGTAAACCTGAACAACGAGTGTAGTGAATTTGCTAGGAATAGCTCCTTGTAGAGCCCCAAGGCTCAGCCTCATTTGCCATTCTGTTTGGACCTTCTGCCTGCTTCCTCCCTCTTGTGACATTTGGGAGCAACTTGGAGAGCATGCAGACTGCATTTACGCTCCAAGCAAACCCCAAAAATGTAGGTGGAGTGCTGGGACACTGACTTGGGACCATAGAATCATAGTATTGTATAGTCGGAAGGAACCAATGCAGGAATCTCAACTGAAGCATCCATGACCGATGGCCATCTAACCTCTGCTTAGAAACTTCCACCCAATAACATGGGAGTCAGTTCCAGTGTCGAATGGCCCTTAGTGTCAGAAAGTTAATAATAATAATAATAATAATAATAATAATAATAATAATAATAATAAATTTATTCTTTATACCCCGCCCATCTGGTAATGCATCAAACATTAAAAGCTTCCCTAAAGAGGGCTGCCTTCAGATGTCTTCTAAAAGTTTGGTAGTTATTGTTCTCTCTCACATCTGGTGAGAGGGTGTTCCACAGGGCGGGCGCCACTACCGGGAAGGCCCTCTGCCTGGTTCCCTGTAACTTGGCTTCTCGCAATGAGGGAACCGCCAGAAGGCCCTCAGAGCTGGACCTCAGTGTCCGGGCAGAACGATGGGATGGAGACGCTCCTTCAGGTATACTGGGCTGTTTAGGGCTTTAAAGGTCAGCACCAACACTTGGAATTGTGCTTGGAAACGTACTGGGAGCCAATGTAGGTCTTTTAAGACCGGTGTTATGTGGTCTTGGTGGCCGCTCCCAGTCACCAGTCTAGCTGCCACATTCTGGATTAGTTGTAGTTTCCGGGTCACCTTCAATGACCCGGCATAGAGCACATTGCAGTAGTTATGTTTAATAAAGACGATGAGGGAAGAATACTGGGAATACAACTTAATCATCAAGGGGAAAAAATCAATGTGGTAACAGTTTATGCCCCAAATACAAACAAAGCAGAGTTTTTTGAAAAATTGGAACAAATATTACTAGATTTAGAAAATTACAAATTAATTCTACTTGGAGACATGAACGGTGTACCAATACCAGAACTTGACAGAAGTGGAAAAAAGGGGAAATCGAATCAAGGGAAGCTCCCAAGATCATTTAGTAATCTTGAGGAAAATTTAGATTTAATAGATATATGGAGGCATAAAAACCCAATAACGAAGCAGTTCACACATTTTTCAGAACCCCACCAGAGTTGGGGTAGAATTGATCAGATTTGGGTGTCACGTGCATTATCGACAAGAATAACGAAATGTGAGATCCAGCCTAGAACCCTTTCTGATCATTGTCCAATAGTTTTGGAAATAAAACGTGAAATATCGGGAGTGTACAGGTGGAGAATGAATGAATATCTATTCGAAATTGACGAGGTGAACGAAAAGGCTAAAAGTACTCTGAAAAATTATTTTGACTTAAATCTGAATAAAGAAACCCCAATTAATATAGTTTGGGATGCGAGTAAGGCAGTGTTAAGGGGTTTTTTAATACAACAAAACAATTACAGAAGGAAACTTAGAGAACAAAAGAAAGAAGAAATTATTACCCAACTGAGAGACTGTGAGAAAAAATTAACAATAAACTCGGGAGATGAAAGGACTAAACAAATAGTTAAAGTGTTACAATCACAATATTCAGCATTACTAAACCAAGAAGTAGAATGGAGAATTAAATCCATGAAGCAAAAATATTTTGAATCAGCAAATAAAACGGGGAGATTACTGGCGTGGCAATTAAGAAAAAGGAAAAAGCAAAATGTGATTAATAGAATAAAATCGGGAGATATGATAATAGAAGATCCAGATGAAATAAAAAAAAAGTTTCTCCAATTCTATGAAAAGTTGTATGAAAAAGGAGAGGAAGATAATGTAGAAATAGGAAAATACTTGGAAGAGTATAGAGGGGAATATTTTGTTCGGGTCAATTTAGTCCGGGGGGGGGGGTCCGGCACACTTCCTCATGCGCAGCTCTGCTCTTTCCCCCCGGGACCTTTGACGCAGCAGAGCGTAAAACACAGCGGAACAGAAGCTTGAAACGTTCTTCGTGTGGTAATAACTCAGGCTGACACGTAGCTCTCCTTATCTTAAAGACTTTATTCCTTAGCAAAACACACTAGCTATAAATCTCCTGCCTGGCGAGAGTTCGCCCATGGTGCTCCTTTCTCCATGGAGCTAAACACGCAGACTGAAAGCACACAGAGAAACCACTCCCTTTCCGTGTTCTATGCCCGCCCTCAGAATGTGAGGCGTCATCACTCAGAACTCTTAACCCTGTAAGTTCTGAGCCTCTCCTATCACCCCCTCTCGAATCACGTTCTGAGAGGACCTCTGAGTGTTCAACACCTTCCCCATTGCCTTCCGCCCCTTCCTGGCATCGTTGTTAGGCACCTGTTGAACCTCACAAACCTCAGGTTCGCACTGTGCGAAACCAACCCACGCATTTGTGACCTGAAACCTCTCAGGTGGAATTCCCTTTGTAGCCCGCGATGACCGCCTGGGCACAAATTGGGGTTCTTCTCTTGACCCACTGGGGCCAGCGTGTGCGTCTTCCTCATCAGAAGACTCCCCCTCTGACTTGACACGTCTGTGAGCTTTCTCCATTATGCGCACAGGAGATGAGGGCTCACTCTTGGACACTCCCTTCACAACCTGTGGAGACGCCCTACTCTGTTCAGGGACCTGGTCTCCACCAGCAGGTTCAGGCTCTGGCTCTCTTTCCTCCTCAGAGTCGTACAGACAATCTGAGTGAACGTCAGAGCGCACTTTGCGCCTTGCCCAACCATCCTGCTCAAAGAACTCAGCCTGTTTACTGACCAGAAGCTTGGTCTGATCACCTTCTGGGTATGCGAATCTCCACCCTTTTGTCGCAGGTTCATACCCACAGAAGATCATTTCCTGGTATTTTGGACCACCCTCTTGCTGCAACCACTTTGGTACAGGCACCATGGCCCTGCAACCAAACGAACGGAAGAAATGCACAAGCGGCTTCTGCCGATGAAGCAGGAAATACGGGGTGTCACCTACCACTGCATTGTAGCACCTGTTCATCGAGAAATTGGCCGTTTTTACCGCCTCCCCCCAAAAACTGTGAGGCAAACCAGAGTCATCCAGTAGAATTTCGGATGCTCGAACCAGGGCTTTACTCCTAAGCTCTGCCACGCCACTCTTCTGAGGAGAAGTCACCTTGTGACGTATCCCCCTCTGGCGAAAGAAACCCTTTAGAGCAGACCCAGTGACCTCTGAACCTCGGTCAAACTGGAAACCTTGCACCTTGGTGGAGAACCTCAGTTCCACCTCTGCAACCCAATCTTTGATCAGTTGCGCTGCTACCTCCTTAGCTTTCAGCGTGAAAGCCCATGCGTTCTGCGTATAATCATCTGTCAGCACCATCAGCCACTTGGCCTTGCCCAGACTTGGCTGTGGCATACCAAAAAGGTCTGCATGCACAAGCTCAAAAGGCCTTGTGGTCATTCTCTCCACCCTGGGATGGCTAAATCCCTTGTTTCTGGCTTTTCTGCAAGCCTTGCAATTCAAAGGTTTACCACATTCTTTTACCTTGCAACCTTTGGTGCACTCTGATAACATCTGAACGTCCTCACAGGACCCATGTGACATCCTCTTGTGCCACACGCAAGCACACGACACATGAGTGTGATCAGTGGCTTTCCCAACATTCCCCTCACCCTCGAGAGGTGATTCCAGAACAAAGAGGTTGTTCTGATTTTTTTCAACACGTACCAGTTGCTCTCCACCTCTGGAAATTGTGCAAACATTGTTTTCAAAACTCACAGAATATCCCTCCTGTAAAAGGCAAGGTACAGACAGCAGGCAATGTTTTATCTCAGGGAGAACATAAACCTTCAATTCAGCCTGCAAAAAAGAGACAAACATATTAGAAACATGGGTTACACGTCCCTGTGAACCTGTAGCAAATCTAACTGTTTTCTCAGTTGAAACAGCCTTGCAGTTCCACATTTGTCCATCAGGTGGCGCTGTGACCAAATGGGCATTCGCAGCCGAGTCAACAACGTAGCACTCTCCCCCCTCCGGAGTTGTCCTTCTTTGTTGCCTTTGCAACTGCCTTCCTGCTGCCCCCGACCTTGGAGCGTTCGCTGCAGGTGTTCTCCAGAACCGCCATCGACGCAGTCAGCTGATAAACGTTCTCACGCCTGCTCCCTCTGTGGCCATGGAAACCCGGCTGGTTCCCATGGGAAGTGACCTTGGGACTTTCCTGCCCTTTGTCTCGCTGTGGACAGCTTCGGCGCAGGTGCTCCGGAGAACCGCAAACAAAACAGCAACGAATGGAAAACTTTTCAAACTTGCCTTTGGACGTCAGTGCCCCCCCAACCTTTCCAGCAGCCCTCCTCCTTGAGGCTTTTCTGCCGTTGGGAAAATGGCTTTTGGCTTCCAGCTCTGTGGTTTCTCTGCAAACCCCCTCCAGCTCCTGCCAAACAGCCTGGGCACTCTCAAGACCCTTGGATTGGCCTTTCTGGCCTGCACCCCCAAACTTGGGTGCACAGCCTCCAGAGGAACAGCTAGCCACTGCTTTCCTCTTCCCTGCTTCCAGCAGCTTTCCAGCACACGGCTGCCTGTCTCTCTGGCGTGTCAAAGCATCGCAGCAGCTTTCAGACACGGCTTCAGCCCACTTTGGGCTTCCAGGGCGTTCCTCAGCCCCTCCTTGACTCTCTGGGCGTTCCCCAGCTTCTGTGCAGCATCTGGCCCCCTCTGGGCGTCCCTCAGGCTGGCGTCTAGCCCCCTCTGGTCTGGCTCCCACTCTCTTCAGTGCCTGCCAAACGACCCAGGGCTCCTTCCCGTCTGCCTCTTCAAAAGGGACTGCACGCGATTCATGGCTGTCTGCCATCTCTCCCCGGGGGCCCAGCTTACTTACAGGTACCTCCCGGTCCGGCAGATCTCAGCTCCTCCCGGCTGGCTCCAGTTACTCCTTAGCTGGCCTTTGGCTGCTCCTCAGCCGATTCTGCCTGCAGTCTCTTCACACGCACGAACGTTGCTTATCTTTATTGCTGACCCCCATAACCTGTTCGGGTCAATTTAGTCCGGGGGAGAATGAATGAATATCTATTCGAAATTGACGAGGTGAACGAAAAGGCTAAAAGTACTCTGAAAAATTATTTTGACTTAAATCTGAATAAAGAAACCCCAATTAATATAGTTTGGGATGCGAGTAAGGCAGTGTTAAGGGGTTTTTTAATACAACAAAACAATTACAGAAGGAAACTTAGAGAACAAAAGAAAGAAGAAATTATTACCCAACTGAGAGACTGTGAGAAAAAATTAACAATAAACTCGGGAGATGAAAGGACTAAACAAATAGTTAAAGTGTTACAATCACAATATTCAGCATTACTAAACCAAGAAGTAGAATGGAGAATTAAATCCATGAAGCAAAAATATTTTGAATCAGCAAATAAAACGGGGAGATTACTGGCGTGGCAATTAAGAAAAAGGAAAAAGCAAAATGTGATTAATAGAATAAAATCGGGAGATATGATAATAGAAGATCCAGATGAAATAAAAAAAAAGTTTCTCCAATTCTATGAAAAGTTGTATGAAAAAGGAGAGGAAG
Source organism: Podarcis raffonei (assembly GCF_027172205.1). NCBI lineage: Eukaryota > Metazoa > Chordata > Lepidosauria > Squamata > Lacertidae > Podarcis > Podarcis raffonei. The sequence continues at coordinate 99,045,930 of NC_070607.1, read as the reverse complement.
ATAATGTAGAAATAGGAAAATACTTGGAAGAGTATAGAGGGGAATATTTTGTTCGGGTCAATTTAGTCCGGGGGGGGGGGTCCGGCACACTTCCTCATGCGCAGCTCTGCTCTTTCCCCCCGGGACCTTTGACGCAGCAGAGCGTAAAACACAGCGGAACAGAAGCTTGAAACGTTCTTCGTGTGGTAATAACTCAGGCTGACACGTAGCTCTCCTTATCTTAAAGACTTTATTCCTTAGCAAAACACACTAGCTATAAATCTCCTGCCTGGCGAGAGTTCGCCCATGGTGCTCCTTTCTCCATGGAGCTAAACACGCAGACTGAAAGCACACAGAGAAACCACTCCCTTTCCGTGTTCTATGCCCGCCCTCAGAATGTGAGGCGTCATCACTCAGAACTCTTAACCCTGTAAGTTCTGAGCCTCTCCTGTCATATTTAACTGATGAAGAAAGAGCTCAATTAAACAAGAAGATTACAATGGAAGAGATTAATGAGGCTATTAAGAAGATGAAACCCGGAAAAGCACCCGGACCGGATGGACTGTCAGCAAAGTATTATAAGGTTTTAAGGGAATATCTTGCTCCGGTGCTTAGTGAAGTGATTAATGATGTTCTACAAGGAGGGAAGATTCCAGATTCATGGAGAGAAGCACACATCACATTAATACCAAAAGCGGATGCTGAAAAGATGGACGTAAGTAACTACAGGCCGATATCGTTACTTAACTGCGATTACAAAATCTTCGCAGATATTTTGGCGAACAGACTCAGGAAATACTTAACAAAATCTATTCATAAAGATCAAGCGGGATTCCTCCCTAACAGGCAATTAAAAGATAACGTTCGGCATATACTGGACATTATTGAGTACTTGGATCTTAGGACCGACATCCCTGCGGCGATGATTTTTATCGATGCCGAAAAGGCTTTCGATAATGTTTCTTGGAGGTTTTTAATACAATGTATGAAAACAGTAGGAATAGAAGGACCATTTTTGGAAGGTATTAAAGCAATATACTCAAGCCAAAGGGCCAAACTGATAATTAACAATAATCTCACTAATTCTTTTACAATTGCAAAGGGCACGAGACAGGGGTGCCCGTTGTCTCCCCTTTTATTTATTATGGTTTTGGAAATAATCACAAATAAAATAAGGAAAACACCAAAAATAAGAGGTATAAGAATTGGAGAAAAAGAATATAAATTAAAGGCTTACGCCGATGATTTGGTATTGTCTTTAGAGGACCCAATAGAAAGTGCCAGTAATGCCCTGGAGTTATTAGAGGAATTCGGTAAATTGTCTGGGTTTAAGTTAAATAAAATAAAAACTAAGATCTTAACAAAAAATTTGGCCGAAGATGTAAAAAACCAGCTAGAACTAAAAACAGGTATTAAAGTGGTGAAAAGGGTAAAATACCTGGGAATATGGATCTCCCCGAAAAATATAAATTTAGTGGAGGATAACTACACTAAGGTCTGGAGAGAAATTAAGAAAGACTTAGATACTTGGAATAGGTTAAAATTGTCCTGGACAGGAAGGATGGCCGCGATTAAGATGAGCATTCTTCCGAGACTACTGTTTTTATTCCAGAATATCCCGGTAATTAGAGGTACGGCATGTTTTAAGAATTGGCAAAGAACTTTAGCTAAATTTATATGGCAAGGGAAAAGGGCAAGAATTAAATTCAAACTCCTCACGGATCTAAGAGAAAGAGGGGGTTTTGCAGTTCCGAACTTAAAACTTTATTATGAGGCCGCTTGTCTTTGTTGGATAAAAGAATGGGCCATTTTAAAAAACACGGATTTGTTGGATCTAGAGGGATTTAACATTAGATTCGGCTGGCATGCTTATTTGTGGCATGATAAAGGAAAGATCCACAGAAGCTTCTCTAATCATATCATTAGAGGCTCGTTATTAGAAGTTTGGAACAGGAACAAAAAGCTGATTGAAAGAGACACCCCTTGGTGGCTTTCACCAATTGATATCTTAACAACAAAAAAGTTAAATCTGGAATGTGAAAGATGGACATACGAAGATCTCCTAGTTAAATCAGAAAGAGGGTGGAAAATTAGACCGTACGAAGAGCTAAAGGATAAATTAACTGGATGGATACAATTTCACCAAATTAATGCGTTATGGTACGATCATAAAAAAATAGGAATGAGTGAAAAAAAGTCCAGGTACCAGGTGGAAATCTTAGAAAGTAATACTAAACTCTTATCCAAAATGTATAACCAACTGTTAGACTGGGATACTAAAGATGAAGAGGTGAAAGGAGTCATGGTCAAATGGGCCAGAGACCTTGGATATAATCTGGAGTTTGACAGATGGCTAAAACTTTGGAAGAAAGGTATGAAGTTCACAGCATGTGCTGCTCTCCGAGAAAACATGGAGAAAATGATGTATCGTTGGTACATCACCCCGGCAAAACTGGGGAAGATGTATAAGACCGGAGACAGCACATGCTGGAAATGTAAAACTAAAGAGGGTAATTTCTTTCACATGTGGTGGACCTGTGACGAAGTGAAAAGATTTTGGGGACAAATTTACGATGAATTAAAAAGAATACTGAAATACACCTTCCCCAAAAAACCTGAAGCGTTCCTTTTAGGTATGATCGGAGAGGAGATCAAAAATGAAGACCAAACATTCTTTCAATATGCAATGGTGGCCGCCAGGATTTTGTTAGCGCAAAACTGGAAAACTTCCAATTGTTGAATGGTTTCTTTAAATGTAAAGGTTCATCATTGTTCCACCCGATGTGTATGTCTTTAAGGGGCCAGAGCAAGGGCCAGAGTAAGATAACGAGACCCAGCTTTACAGCTGTGAAACGTAGCAGGTGCTGCTGAGTTGTATTTGATTAAGGTGTGTCAGCATTTGGGTGTAGTATATAAGGAGCAGCACCTAGCTCTCCCATTACCCTGGGGGATGGGTTGGTGGTTGGGTCTGGTTTGGTTGTTAATGTATTTAGTGTAAAAGGAGTTTTTGTTTTTCTTATTAAAACCTAGTTTAAGTTATTTTTGAGTCCTTTACTTTTTTAATGCATGGTCACCCCAGCAAGCTCTCTGCTGCGCTACCATACTGTAAACAGCCAACATCTTTGGTTATGGGCCCAGCTGCTGAGTGGATGACTGCATATTTTTGGACTCTGAGAAAGGTTTGAAAACTCCTTCTCCTGTTAGCGTAGTTCTGTAGGTCTGGAAGAGTTCCAGAATGGTTGACCGGGTTCCTGAAGCTGAGAAGGCTCTGGTCTTCCCACAGCTAACAGATGAGAACTATAGTTTATGGTCTTTTCGGGTAGAGGCGCTTTTGACCTCTAGAGAAGTATGGACCTATGTAACTGACGACCCTCCTGACCCTGTGACTAATGCTTGGTCAAAAGGAGATGCAAAAGCCAGGGCGATAATTAATTTGGCAGTCAGCGACCAGCAAGTAGTCTATATAAGAAATAAGAAAACTGCCAAAGAAATGTGGGACAGTCTTGCAGCAGTGCATGTTAGAAAAGAGTCAGCATCTGCATTGACGTTTTTCAAGCAGTTGTACCAGACGAAGTTGCAGCCTGGTGGTGATTTGGCAGCACACTTGAGACGTCTGGAGGTAATATGCGGCGAATTAATTCGAAGGGACATGGAGATACCTGATATTCAGTATGTTTTTATCATTCTTTGTTCCCTTAACGAGGACTTTGATGGCATAGCTAGCCAGATATCTGCCGTTCCACCAGCACAATTAACTGTGGAAGGGGTGACGGCAAGATTAATGGGCGAGTCGGATAGAAGGGAGGCTTGTACCATAAGCACTCCTATTTCCAGAAGTAATGAGGAACGCCATATGCAAACCTGTGGTGATACAACTGCATTTAAAGCTGCAAAGCGTTGTTGGTTCTGCAATAAACAAGGACATTTTGCAAAGGACTGCAGATCCAAAAGAAAGCAAAGTACTCCCAAGCCTGTTTCTGTTCGTCAGTCACGGTCGTCAGCCCAGCAGCCGACATCGTATAGTAGAGACAGAAACGAGCCGCGAGTTTTCCATGCTAGGACAACAGATCGTAAAAGACTTAAACATGCCAAGTGGAAGTCTTTTGTTGTGGACTCAGGAGCATCTCAGCATATTTGCAACGATCGAAGCTTGTTTATTTCTTTCGAAGAGGAAATTGGTAATGTACATTTAGCCAATTCACAAGTCTTGCAGTCGCTTGGCAGGGGTACTGTTAAACTTGACTCTTTAAACATTACAATAGCGAACTGCATTTACTGCCCGTCAGTGGACAATTTATTATCAGTAAGGTGTTTTGCTCGTCAAGGCATAACTGTGCGTTTCTTAAAGTCAATGTGTGAGTTTTTCGATGGGAACAAACGTCTATTATATGCCCGGGAATCTGATGGTTTATATAGACTGTATTTTCGCACCTACTCCCAATTGCCTATAAACTGCAGAGCAGCACAGTCAAGCCAGGGGTTGAGGAATGTAAGGCCTCATTCCGGGTGTGTCCATGAGGCACACAGAATTCTGGGACACCTGAATTTTGCTGATGTAATTAAGACAAAGAATATTGTTAATGGCCTCAACTTAAAACCATGTAAATTCTTTATGCAATGTCTATCCTGTTGCAAGAAAAAGATTAAGGTTGCACGCAAGGGTAGATGCTCAGATAGGAAAGTAACTGAGCCATTTGAGCGTGTACATTGTGATTTAGTTGGGCCACTCCCACCATCATTAGGAGGTTCTAAGTACTGGCTTACTCTGATAGACCAGTATAGTAGATATTGTTGGACTTATGCAATAGCTGAGAAGTCCCAAGCATTTGAGAAGTACAAAGTTTTTTGCAACTGGGTAAAAACGCACTTTAACAAACCAATTAAGAACCTGTTTTCTGACCAGGGCGGGGAATTTGTTTCTGAGGATTTTGAGAAATTCCTGGAAGCGCAGGGGACTACTCATGAGTTATCTTGCCCCCGAAGTCCCTGGCAAAATGGGCTTGTTGAAGTTGTGCAGCGTGACCTACAGGCAGGGGTTAAAACTTATCTGCACGATGCTAATCTGCCCAAAGACTTTTGGGCTGAAGCGCTTAATGCGTTTTGTTATGTTAGAAATCGCAGTTATCATTCTGGTTTAGATGTCACCCCCTATGAGAAGCTGTTTAAAAAACGCCCTAATCTGAAATACCTACGCATTTGGGGTTCAGATGTAATTATGCATTATCCCGCTAAGCAGAAATTGGGTGAACGTAGTGTCCAGGGAAAATTAATGGGCTACCAGCAGGGGGCGTAAAGAATTTACATACCAGCAACTGGCAAATTTCATATTACCAGAAGCATGATACAAACTGTAAATTGGAATGGAGTTGCTGTCTTCCAAGATACTGATGGTATAGATAATACTGAGGAAGAAGAGGAAGAAGCAGCAGCAGCAGCAGCAGGAAATGGTGCTTCTGAATTAATGGAAAAAGACAAAAAGCCTGTTGAATCTGATTTGTTTGATGATTTAAAGTCACAGGCACCCAAGGGGAGGTTAGATTCTCTTGAGTTTTCTGATCGTGAGCTTAGCCTACAGGCATCTCTTCAATCTGACAATGATTTACAACCTGAAACTAGTGGTTCACTTAGTCCCATTAAGTCTGAGGAGTCTGACTCTCCTTCCGGACTGAGACGTTCAGATAGAAAGAGACAGAAGCCACAACGTTTTGCAGATGAACATTTTAATACTGTGTATGCCAATAAGGCAGTTTTTGAGCCAAAAAGCTACAATGATGTTCAGAAATTACCTTAAACACACCAAACATTATAGGTTGCAGTTTACAACATGTATTGACAAAGGTTTTGAAATTTTCTGCAATGCATCTCATGCAGTGGAACAAAATAATTGCAGGGGTGTGTCTGGTATGGTGTTTTGTTATAACGGTTGTCCATTTGAATGGAAGTCCCAGACACAAACCATTATTTGTCTCTCCACAACAGAGAGTGAATTATGTGCATGCGTTCAGGCCACTCGTGATGTAGAATGGTATCTGCAAGTATTTGCAGACCTACAGATGCGAGTAACACTACCAGTAAAAGTTTACCTTGATTCCCAGAGCGGACTCGCTATCCTGTGTTCAGAAACCAATACGCAGCGCACTAGAGTCTTAAGGTTACGTTTACAGTTTGTAAAGAAACTAATTGCTGACGAAATGATTGTATTTGAATATGTTCCAGGTGACAATCAAATTGCAGACATTTTTACTAAAGCGCTTCCAAAGGTTACACATGAAAGACATGTACAAAGTATGCTTTATGTTTTTGTTCCACAATGATGAACCGCAGGGGAAATGTTGAATGGTTTCTTTAAATGTAAAGGTTCATCATTGTTGCACCCGATGTGTATGTCTTTAAGGGGCCAGAGCAAGGGCCAGAGTAAGATAACGAGACCCAGCTTTACAGCTGTGAAACGTAGCAGGTGCTGCTGAGTTGTATTTGATTAAGGTGTGTCAGCATTTGGGTGTAGTATATAAGGAGCAGCACCTAGCTCTCCCATTACCCTGGGGGATGGGTTGGTGGTTGGGTCTGGTTTGGTTGTTAATGTATTTAGTGTAAAAGGAGTTTTTGTTTTTCTTATTAAAACCTAGTTTAAGTTATTTTTGAGTCCTTTACTTTTTTAATGCATGGTCACCCCAGCAAGCTCTCTGCTGCGCTACCATACTGTAAACAGCCAACACCAATATCCCCACCATTAGAGAATGGCAAATGAAATTATATGAGTATATAGAATTAGCTAGAATGTCACAAAAAATTAGGCATCAAAAAATCGTTAAGTTTACGAACGACTGGAGTAAATTTGTAAGTTACATTGAAATCAATCTAGGTATTACCAAAATCACAGTGGGCGGAATCTTAAACCTGCGATGTAAAGAGCTGATATAATACAATCTGCAGATAAGCGATGAGTTTATTTTGCCTAAACTGAGATGGAAGGAAGTCAATTGAGTGATGTTATGTTGGTTTGTTTGTTTTATGTTTATAGGCGTTGTTTGTTGTTGTTGTTTGTTTGTTTGTTTGCTTTTCTTTTCAGTCTTTTTTCTTTTTTGTATTGTTTGATGTTGTTTCCAAAATATCAATAAAAAGATTAGTAAAAAATAATAATAATAATAATCACAGTCTCCTTTTTAAAATAATTTTAATACATTGGTTTGGATTCTGCGCTCTGGAGCAGCAGAAAGCAAGCCTGCTCCATTTTCCATGCGGCAGCCTTTCAGGTATTTGAAGATGACTATTCTATCTCCTTTCAGCCTCTTCTTTTCCAGGCTAAACATGCCCAGCTGCTTCTGGGGCTGCAGTGGTATAGAAATTTAATTGATGATAATGATAATACTGGAGAGTAAGTCCCACTGTCAGCAATGCTGGGTGTTGTGTTGCAGTTGAGCAGTGAAGCAGGTGGGAAAAGCTCTTGGGCACCCCCTCCCCACTTGGTCCCAGGTGGAGCCCCCTGTTCCCTTCTTTTCCAACTTCTGCTGGATATCCTGTTTCTGAAGGCATCTCCCAGAGAAGGAGCTGAGGACAGAGAGGGAGGCGGAATTCCCGGCTCCTGTTGTGGGGGGCAGAGGAGATGGGAAAGCAGCTTGAGGAACCCCCCCACCCCCTGCTTCCAAGTTCCTCTCTAGTGGCCTCCCCCAGCCCCACCAGAGGCTTCCCCATCCCTCTGGAGGCCTCTTCTGGATCATCATCCTGACTCAGCCAACCCTTTGGAGCATTGTGCAGCAGGCAACCACCAGGGGGCAGCACTGCAAAGCTGCTCTCCTGAAAGACCTTCATAGAATCATAGAATCATAGAGTTGGAAGAGACCACAAGGGCCATCGAGTCCAACCCCCTGCCAAGTAGGAAACACCATCAGAGCACTCCTGACATATGGTTGTCAAGCCTCTGCTTAAAGACCTCCAAAGAAGGAGACTCCACCACACTCCTGGGCAGCAAATTCCACTGTCGAACAGCTCTTACTGTCAGGAAGTTCTTCCTAATGTTTAGGTGGAATCTTCTTTCCTGCAGTTTGGATCCATTGCTCCGTGTCCGCTTCTCTGGAGCAGCAGAAAACAACCTTTCTCCCTCCTCTATGTGACATCCTTTTATATATTTGAACATGGCTATCATATCACCCCTTAACCTCCTCTTCTCCAGGCTAAACATGCCCAGCTCCCTTAGCCGTTCCTCATAAGGCATCGTTTCCAGGCCTTTGACCATTTTGGTTGCCCTCCTCTGGACACGTTCCAGTTTGTCAATGTCCTTCTTGAATTGTGGTGCCCAGAACTGGACACAGTACTCCAGGTGAGGTCTGACCAGAGCAGAATACAGTGGCACTATTACTTCCCTTGATCTAGATGCTATACTCCTATTGATGCAGCCCAGAATTGCATTGGCTTTTTTAGCTGCCGCATCACACTGTTGGCTCATGTCAAGTTTGTGGTCAACCAAGACTCCTAGATCCTTTTCACATGTACTGCTCTCAAGCCAGGTGTCACCCATCTTGTATTTGTGCCTCTCTTGTATTTTTTTTGCCCAAGTGCAATACTTTACATTTCTCCCTGTTAAAATTCATCTTGTTTGTTTTGGCCCAGTTCTCCAATCTGTCAAGGTCGTTTTGAAGTGTGATCCTGTCCTCTGGGGTGTTAGCCACCCCTCCCAGTTTGGTGTCATCTGCAAATTTGATCAGGATGCCCTTGAGTCCATCATCCAAGTCGTTGATAAAGATGTTGAATAAGACCGGGCCCAAGACAGAACCCTGTGGCACCCCACTAGTCACTCTTCTAGAGACTAGCCTTCATTGGCTCCCAGTACGTTTCTGAGCACAATTCAAAGTGTTGGTGCTGACCTTGAAAGCCCTAAACAGCCTCAGTCCTGTATACCTAAAGGAGCGTCTCCACCCCATCGTTCTGCCCGGACACTGAGGTCCAGCGCCAAGGGCCTTATGGTGGTTCCCTCATTGCGAAAAGTGAGGTTACAGGGAACCAGGCAGAGGGCCTTCTTGGCAGTGGTGCCCGCCCTGCGGAACGCCCTCCCATCAGATGTGAAGGAAATAAATGACTATTTGACTTTTAGAAGACATCTGAAGGCAGCCCTGTTTAGGGAAGCTTTTAATGTGTGATGTTTTATTCTGTTTTTAATCTTTTGGTAGCCGTCCAGAGTTGCTGGGGAAACCCAGCCAGATGGGCAGGGTATAAATAATATTAGATGGTGATGATGATGATGATGACATGATTTCTTTCCCCCCCTTTTACCAATGACCAAAGTAGCCTTTTCTAAAGCTGTCTGCAGTGGCCTTTTCAAAAACAGCCCGCCTGCATTCCCCTAAACCCATCAGTTGCTGTTACCATATTTTCCCATGTATAAGACTAGGTTCCCCCCCTAAAAAAAATGTCAAAAATTAGGGGGTGTCTTATACTCTGGGCCATCTCCCCCATTTTCTTAAATCTGAGTCCTCCAAAATAGGGGGCGTCTTATACTTGGGGGCGTCTTATAGATGGAAAAATATGGTAAGTGTCCTAAACCTATACCTGGTGGAGCAGGACCCCACACTTCAAACACCTCTCAGCTATCAGCTTGCCTGGCAGATACCAGACCCTTTGCTTTGGTGCTGCAGGATCTGATGAATCTGTCTGGCCACCTCAATTGCCTTCCTGTTCGGTTGCTGATGTATTGGCCAAAGCAGGCGTTTGCTTCTCACTGCTCCTGCTGACTGAGTTTTGCCAGTCATCAAAACTGGATTGACATTAAGAGCAAAACTGAAACCACACCTGTGTGGCATCCCTGGGTCTGACACACCAGCAGCCATACCGTGGTCATTCCAGCAGCCGTGGGTGCCTCTCCTCCATATTAGCCTCTCCTCCATGAAAAGACCTCCAGAGAAGCACGACTGGCTCTTCCACTACATATAAGGAGTTTAATCCCTGCAGCCATGGAAAAGTGGGAGAATCTGATTGGTTTTATTTAAGATAGGTACACATCACCCAAGGCAGCTCTCTCTCTCTCTCTCTCTCTCTCTCTCTCTCTCTCTCTCTCTCACACACACACACACACACCCCATTACAATACCAACAATATAAAAGCACCATATTTATTTCATCATTTATTTTTTATAAAGCTTGAGTGTAGAACCCCCCCTTCAAAAATACAATTCTCCAATCCCCCCAAAGACAATGTTACAATGATATGATAAAATCACACTGTTAAGCGAGACAATTCTGAACAAAGATTCCAATAAGGCGAAGCAAGAGAAGGAGGGACAAGGAGAGCAACTGGGGCAGAGGCCCCCCCCCCAGGAACCTCTTGAGGTGTGTGAGGGGCTCCAGACTGAGGGATGGAACCACCCAGGGAGCACCCAGAATGAAGTGCCTGCCCCGTTCCCCAGCCCCCCTTGACCTGCCCCCAAACACAGTTGATCGGTGAGTGTATGAAGCCCACTCTGCCATTTAAGCCTTGGAGAAGGACTACTTGTCATCCACAGAGCACAGGCTCAGCATGCAGAAAGTCCCAGGAACACCCCCGGGATGTTTTAAAAGCAGTGATTGTTTAGCTGCGACTCCTGCATTGCTGGGGGTTGGACTAGATGAACCTGGGGGTCCCTTCCGACGCTGCAATTCTGTGATCCCACAAGAGCCGGCTGCTCCCAGTATTCCACCTGAGGCAGCTTCTCCTTCCCAGCAAGCTACTCCCCGGGGCTGCAGGGAGACAGCTGAGCTTCCAAGAATAAATAAATGAAAAGACTGTTTGTCGCTTGCCTTGGCTGTTTTATTAAATAACTTAAAGGTGCTTTATTGAGGCTTATTGCTTTCATATCCCTAGGTAAACTGCTTTGCAAAGTTCACCTGGTGAATGGTATATAAATATCTTTTTAAAAAATAAAAATGAATGTCAGGAAATGGGAAAGGACAGCTCTCTGCCAGAGGCCCTGGAAGGAAGCTGAGAGACCAGGGGCCCCTTGCCACCAGCTTTGGGTGCTGTCTATGCCCCTCCCCTTCAGCTCTGCCTCCCCCCCCCCCATGCAGAGAGAGAGAGAGAAGGAAGGAAGGAAGGAAGGAAGGAAGGAAGGAAGGAAGGAAGGAAGGAAGGAGGAGAAGGGAGAGACCACATTTAACTTCAGTCTCCTCCCATCCCGGGTATGTGGCTCCCAAGAGATTACACCCGGTGGAATGTGGCCCCCAAAAGGTTCCTCAAAAGGAGGCTGGAGGGGACGCTGTCACTCTGTTCCTCTCTGCCTTCCTGTGTCCTCTTTGCTACCTCAGGACCCCCTACAAAGGTCGTGATCCAAGCCTTGCTTGCCTGCCAACACAACCTGACCCCTCTTCTCCACTCCTCACATCTGTGGCTTTTTTGTAGGGGTGCAGATATCCAGTGTGGGGGTCAGGTGGGATTGCTATGAGGAATTTTGAAAAATGAAGCAAGCCATTGTGTCCTCCATGAAAGCATTGCGTTGACTGGGTTTGATTCATTGACAATAGTTTCTGATCGAATCCCACAAGCCTCTTCATCTCTGCCATTTGCTTTCTCTATGCTGACAGGCACGTATAAGCTTTCTAAATACACAGGCCAGTTGCTTCACCAGGCATCCTGGGCCATAAAGATAGTCGATGGCTTTGGTGTACCTTTCCTTGGTTCTGTTAATCTTAGGGCCAGGAAATAGTTTCACATGGAGGTGATAAACATGCCTAATCTTTCCTTGCTATCCTTCCTCTCCTGTTTACCGCTTGTTTATGACCTTCAGGGTTGCTGAATGCATTCCTTGTTTCCTATTTTATTTACTCTGGACTACTATGCATACTCAAATTAGCTCTTTGTAGTTTAAACTTTTAACTTTGTCCCCACATGGGGTTTTTTGAAATGCTTAGAGGAAATCTGATTGGTTCTTACGAACACTGTGTAAAAAGTTCTTTCGTGAATAAAACGACCTGGGCCGAGGGGTGGAGAGGAATTATTATTGGCACCACCTCCCAGAGTCTTGCTGGTCAAGCCTCATGTGTATTCTATTAATCAGAGTCCAATCCTTCCTTGCTTTGGGAACACTACAGCTTTTTGGACCGCGAAAGGGAAGCCCTGCATGGGCTGCTACACCTTCTCCTTGAACACTGGCCAAAGCAGTTGCTCTTCATTCGCATTTGCAAAAAAGCTCCAGAAAGACCCCAACAAGGTGGAAGGTGCACAGAGGAGGGTGACCAAGAGGGTCAAGGGAGGGGAAGCAAAGTCTTGTGAGAAACGGCTGAGGGAGTTGGGGATGCTTAGCCTGGAGAAGAGAAGATGGCGAGGTGAGATGAGAGCCTTCTTCCAATATCTGAAGGGCTGTCCCATGGAAGAGGGACCAGGTTCATTTCCTTTTTCTCCGGAAGATAGGACCTGAACCGATGGATCCAAGTTACAAGAAAGGAGATTCCGCCTGAACCTTAGGAAGAACTTTCTGATGGTAAGAGCTGCTGGAAAGTGAAATGGACTCCCTTGGAAGGTGGTGGACTCCTTCACTGGAGGATTTTAAGCAGAGGTTGGGTGGCCATCTCTCAGGGCTGCTTGAGCTGAGATTCCTACATTTCATGGCGTTGGGATAGATGACTCCTGGGTTCCTTCCAACTCTGCCGTTCTATGATTCTATGTGCCCTCCAGTTGAGTGTTCTTTTGTGGAAGAACAGGCTAGTGGTGGCAGGTGGGGAGAAGCACCCAGGAAGCACTCAAGTGAGGTGGCAGCAAGGAAGCCAGACCTCTCTTTCCTCTTCCTCCTCTTCCTCCTCCTCCTCCTCCTCCTCTGAGAGTTCATAACAGAGTTTCTGCAAGCGCCATTGGCTGCCTGGTTTCATCTGCCACATGCCAGCATGGACATTCATACGAAGAAGGGTGCAAGCTCTTGGAGAATGCAGACAGTCCTTTGCACCCCACCGGGAGCAATGCCACACCCCCTTGGGCGAAGCACACGTCAACCACCAGGAAGTTTCTCGCAGCAGCCGAGACGTTTGTCATCACTTCACGGAAACATTGATTCATTCATACACCCGGATTGTCTGTGCAATGCGTGCGGAGGGGCCGTCTGTTCTGGCATGAGGCCATTGCAGGCTGGCCAGGTCGAGGGCCTTGGGCCAAGCAGTGGGTGAGCGAGGAAGACTTAGGAAGACCCTGGAAAAAGAGGAAAGCATTGTCAGAACACTGGGCCATCGGCGGGGACTCCTTCCCGCCTAAGGCGGCTTCTACACTTTTGTGCCTTTGAGAAATGGCTTCTCTGCAGTCAACTGGAAGTGGATCATTCCCTTCCAGTCACTGCCAAGAACTTTCTGTAACATACTCATTCTGTAACATACTCAGAATCAGTCCTGCATCCGTACGTTAACTCAAAGCTTCCTGCTTGTAGTTTCTGCTTTTTTATTTATTTTTTTATCGGTTTTATAAACTTTGTGCCAAATCAATTTATCCACATTTCTTAGCAATTCGACTTCCCATCCTTGCATTCTTGATGTTTATTCCTGACATGCAAAACTTACGCATTTCTTCATTTAGTTCACTCTTGCTAGCCTTCCATTGCTTACGCTGCAAGACCCTGCTTGCAATTTCATTTGCTATAATCCTTTTTAAAAGAGGCCGAAAAGAATTTCCATTCTTCCGTACACTTTTCTTCATTTTGGTCTCGTATTTCCGCTGGCCATTTCCCCTCTTTTAACCTAGTCAAGCCTAGTCACCCTGGCTAGTAGCCATCGATAGCCCCCTTCCCTGCTGGGTCTCCAGCCTGCTCACCTGCTGGCTTGCACCTGGCCAGGCACTCCCTGCGCTTCTTGAATTTGTTCTCGTTGCCGAGGCAGCCGCTGTAGATGAACCTCTTGCAGTTTTGGTCACGCTCGTCGTAATACCAGCTCCGGAACTTGCCATGGCAGGGACCGTAATCCGGAGGCAGCTTGCAAATATCTGGGATGGCAAAGGGAGAGGAAGGAAGAGTGAGAGAGTCCCAGACATTAACTACGCTCTTGGTGAAGATTCGGAAGGAGGACAGGGGTGGAGCAACTCCCCTGTGAAGAAAGGTTGAAACATCTGGGGCTTTAATTCCTTGTGGGAATTATAGCGACAGGACTAACCAGATTGTATAGAAATTTATTCACATATGCGACTACAGCAGCAAGAATGTTACTTGCCCAAAAATGGAAAGGAGAATTCTGTGCTTTAGCTTTTCTGTGCTTTAGCATTCTGTGCTTTAGCTTTTCTGACTTTGTGTCTAGCCAACATGTGTAGACACAAAGTCAGAAAAGCTAAAGCACAGAATGAACTCAGGCTTGCTAGAGAGGTTAAAAGCAACAAAAAAGGCTTTTATGGGTATGTTCGTAGCAAAAGGAAGAACAAAGAAACAGTGGGGTCACTCAGAGGAGAAGATGGTGAAATGCAAACAGGGGACACAGAAAGGGCTGAACTCCTCAATGCCTTCTTTGCCTCAGTCTTCTCCAATAAAGAAAACAATGCCCGACCTGAAGAATTTGGAGCAAATGATTCAGCAGAGGAAACACAGCCCAGAATAACTAAGGAGATAGTACAAGAATACTTGGCTAGTTTAGATGTATTCAAGTCTCCAGGGCCAGATGAACTGCATCCAAGAGTATTAAAAGAACTGGCAGATGTGATCTCAGAACCACTGGCAGTCATCTTTGAGAATTCCTGGAGAACAGGCGAAGTCCCGGCAGACTGGAGGAGGGCAAATGTTGTCCCTATTTTCAAAAAGGGGAAAAGAGAGGACCCAAATAATTACCGCCCAGTCAGTCTGACATCAATACCAGGGAAGATTCTGGAGCAGATCATTAAGCAAACAGTCTGTGAGCACCTAGAAAGGAATGCTGTGATAGTCAGCATGGATTCCTGAAAAATAAGTCATGTCAGACTAACCTGATCTCGTTTTTTGACAGAATTACAAGCCTGGTAGATGAAGGGAACGCAGTGGATGTAGCCTACCTTGATTTCAGCAAGGCATTTGACAAGGTGCCCCATGATATTCTTGTAAAGAAGCTGGTAAAATGCGGTCTTGACTATGCTACCACTCAGTGGATTTGTAACTGGCTGACTGACCGAACCCAAAGGGTGCTCATCAATGGTTCCTCTTCATCCTGGAGAAGAGTGACTAGTGGGGTGCCACAGGGTTCTGTCTTGGGCCCGGTCTTATTCAACATCTTTATCAACGACTTGGATGATGGACTCAAGGGCATCCTGATCAAATTTGCAGATGACACCAAACTGGGAGGGGTGGCTAACACCCCAGAGGACAGGATCACACTTCAAAACGACCTTGACAGATTAGAGAACTGGGCCAAAACAAACAAGATGAATTTTAACAGGGAGAAATGTAAAGTATTGCACTTGGGCAAAAAAAATGAGAGGCACAAATACAAGATGGGTGACACCTGGCTTGAGAGCAGTACATGTGAAAAGGATCTAGGAGTCTTGGTTGACCACAAACTAGACATGAGCCAACAGTGTGACGCGGCAGCTAAAAAAGCCAATGCAATTCTGGGCTGCATCAATAGGAGTATAGCATCTAGATCAAGGGAAGTAATAGTGCCACTGTATTCTGCTCTGGTCAGACCTCACCTGGAGTACTGTGTCCAGTTCTGGGCACCACAGTTCAAGAAGGACACTGACAAACTGGAACGTGTCCAGAGGAGGGCAACCAAAATGGTCAAAGGCCTTATGAGGAACGGCTAAGGGAGCTGGGCATGTTTAGCCTGGAGAAGAGGAGGTTAAGGGGTGATATGATAGCCATGTTCAAATATATAAAAGGATGTCACATAGAGGAGGGAGAAAGGTTGTTTTCTGCTGCTCCAGAGAAGCGGACACGGAGCAATGGATCCAAACTGCAGGAAAGAAGATTCCACCTAAACATTAGGAAGAACTTCCTGACAGTAAGAGCTGTTCGACAGTGGAATTTGCTGCCCAGGAGTGTGGTGGAGTCTCCTTCTTTGGAGGTCTTTAAGCAGAGGCTTGACAACCATATGCCAGGAGTGCTCTGATGGTGTTTCCTGCTTGGCAGGGGGTTGGACTCGATGGCCCTTGTGGTCTCTTCCAACTCTATGATTCTATGATTCTATGAGAAGAAGTCCCAGCGAAAGAAGAATGGATACAAAAACTTATGGAATATGCAGAAATGGCGAAACTTGCTGGAAAAATAAGAAATCAAGATAACAAACTTTTTTTAAATAAAAGAATGGAAACGGTATATTGAATATTTACAAATAAACTGTAAACAGATAAGAACATTGGCAAGATTACTGTAATAACCTGCAGTTTTATAAGAGTTTAGGGAAGTTTTTAATGACTGATGTTTTATTGTATTTTTAACCTTCTGTTGGAAGCCGCCGAGAGTGGCTGAGGAAACCCACCCAGGTAGGCAGGGTAGAAATAATAAATTATTGTTATTATTATTATTATTATTATTATTATTATTATTATTATAGTAGATGAATAAATGAATAAGTTAAGTTAATTTGGAATATGCAGAAAATATAAAAAATAAATTTAAGGAACTGTGGAATGAGGGGGAAGGAAGTTTCAAAATGTTAAAATGATTGTGAAATTATTGAAATGTATAAAATTGAAAATCATAAAAAAATGAAACGTTAGGGGCTGTTTAGTTTTGGGGTGGGGGAAGTCAGTGAGAGGTGACACGACAGAATGTGGGGAGAAAGCAGGTAGGTTTCTCCATCTCTCATAATCCTAGAACCTGATGGGGTCATCCAGTCAAACTGGCAGAAGATTCAGGGCAGATTGAGGGAACTGAGTCTTTTTAGACTGGGAAACGAGGGTCATCTAGTCCAACCCCCTGCAATGCAGGAATCTTTTGCCCCATGTGGGGCTTGAACCCCAACCCTGAGAATTAGTCTCACACTCCATGGAAAGCAGAACTTCTAGTGCTTGCTCCAGCCGCAGAAGCACCACTCTGCTCTCACAGCATTATTGAGAGCCCATGAGTGACAGCTGAATCATCCCTGACAGAGGCCACTTCTCTGAAGGGTACCAGTAGCCCCCCACCTCCCCCAGCAACCTCTGGGTCTCACCTTTGATGGGCTCAGAGCAGCGCAAGGCGCACCCATAAGAGCAGCACTTCTGATCCCCCGGGCAGTTTCCGTCATGAAGGCAGCTGGCCAAGCACTCCAGGGTGATGTTTCGAGGACTGGGGAGGCAGGAGCCAGGCTTTTCTACAACACAGAGAGCGAAACCAGGGTTGTTGTTGGGGGTGATGTGGAGGGGACCTTAGGCTGCTGTTCTGCAGCCCCTGATTATGAGTCTTCAACTTCAAGGAGCGTTCCCAAAAGGGGCAGAATGGTGGGTGCAAGGAGGTGGGAGGGAGGTTTCATCAATGATGGAGAAAAGCCCTCTTAAGATTTCTCAGGGATCCTGGGAGGTCGTGCATGGACCTTGTGGCTAGTAGCGTCATCCTCCCCATGAATTTGCTCGGTCCTTAAAGCCCTCCAAGTTGGTGGCTGTCAATTCCTTTTGCAGGAACAAATTCTATATTTCAGCTATTTGCTGTGTGCAAAAAAACCCTTCCCTTTGTCTGCCCTGAATCTCTCACAATGACTCCATGAAGTTCTGGAGAAGAAGAAGAAAACAATCTCTGCCCACTTTCTCACACCCTGCAGAGTTTCACGCACACCTAGTGTGTTCCCTCGCCTCTTTTCCACCCCTCTCCGTAAGGAAGGCCTTCTAGGAGGATGCTGAGTGATGGGTCCCAGTCAGGCCTGCCCCTCGACTCTGGGATGCTGGGATGAGTGGAGCAACCCTTTGAGCCACATCTATGCCTGACCACATCTACCTGGCACAGGGGCAGAGCAGGTGAAGAAGTTCGGGACACCCGCTCCCCCCACCCAGGTCCCAAGGGCTCCCTGTGCTTCAAGATGCCTGGGTGGGTGGGTTTCTGTCAGTCAAGAGGGTCGGGGTCCTTCCCCACATCTGGGCCCACCCCCCTCTCACCCCCACTCACCAGTCCCTCCGCAGTGGCGCTGGCATTCTTCGATGGTGTAAAAGCGGTTGCGGAACCACGAGCAGCCTCTGTAGGTGAAGGGCTCGCAGGCCTTGGAGGTGGAGTTGTAGAAGAAGCGCGGTTTGGGGTCGCCACACCGGTCAGAGTCCTTTGGAAAGGTGCTGCACACGTCTGAAACTGTATTATTGATCTCTCTTGAGTCAACAGAATTCGTACAGTGCTTGACTGCAGCACAGCCTCCAAGCAGCTTACAAGGAAGACAAGAAATGTAGCTAGGGTGAAGAAAACCCTGGTCCAGCCTCCAATGGCATCTCTGGGTAGGGCTAGGAATCATTCCCTTGCCTGAAAACATGGACTGCCACTGCCAGTCAGTGTAGACAATATGGGGCTAGATGGACCCGTGGCTGACTCCTCTGTTTCCGCTTCCTCTGTTGCTAAGAGACACTCAAAGTCCATTGCTCTTCCCTGCCATATCTCCAGGGAGAGACCTTCAGGAATCCAATGATGGAGGAACTGGAGGTGACTGGCAACAGCGGCAGAGCATATGCCCGCGCTGCCCAGGGTGCCCTCCCAGGTGCGGGATAGCCAACTGGGTGCCCAAGCAGCGCTCACGCCCTGCAGCCAGGGCCGGAGCGAGCTGCCTGTGGAGGACATTCAGCGCCACCCGCCCACGACCCCCAAGCCCCTCCAAGCGGTCAAAACAAAGGGGGAAGCGGGGAATGCCACTGGCAAAACGGCACAGCTCTGCCCCTTACCCTGGAGGGGTTGGGGTAGGTTTGGGAGTCATGGACGGATGGCGTGCTGAATGTCATCCCCTCAGGCGAGGGCATCCAGGGCGGTCGACTCCCCCCGCCCCCCCTTCCTACCCCCCTGACTGGATCTCTCAGGAGAGAAGAACAGAGGGACCCAGAGAGGGAGGAGGGCTCTGAAGGGAAGAGAGAGGAGTTGGGACTAGGTCTGGGACAGGGCAGGAAAGCAGGAGAAGGCTTGAAGGTGGGGCATTGCATGATCAGGCTGTCTGACTAATGAGAGAGAGAGAGAGAGAGAGAGAGAGAGAAGAGCTCATTTTTTTTGGCCCCAGAGGCATGGGAAAATGGGAGGGGCCACAGGTGAGAACAATAGGAAACTTGACGTGTTTGTGCCAACCTGGAGGGCAGCCTCATGGCACCATTAGACAAGCAAGGATTTTCCACACACTCCACAGAGCCCAGGGAATGCAGGAGAACCAGTTGTAAGAATGCAAAAGTAGACACCTCCCGCCACCCAGAGCTGATTCAGGTGGCGGATACACAACACTCTTCCAGAATGTGTTGCCCCAGTATGGAAGTCTCCCTGCCCGCCAGAAGTTTTTCTAGGCATCATCACCCTTCCGAAAGGGCAGGCTCCGGGCATCCGTGAGTCATTTGTCTTTTGCTCCAAGGAGGCTGACATCATCTGTTACATCTGAACCTTGGGAGACGCATAGGATTTCAACACCTAACCACCCCCTAACCCAAGCCCTCTCCCTTTAGAGTCTCAAAGGCCGTGTGATTCATTGCTTGGCTTCCTGAACCTTCCCTTTCCCCCACAAGACCCAACTTGCAGACACTCAGGCACAGGCTGCTTTGGAAGTCAGAGGCTGCTGGAGTCGGCTTCTCTCTTCCAGGACGCTGGCACCCTTCGGATCTTGCCAGGAGGTCCTACCATCATCTCCAGCACCTCCACCTTCCTCTGGTCAGAGATGGGCTGTATCTGGCATGGGAAAAACTCAGGCTGCTTTGTGTTTGCTAGAGCCTCAAGGTCCACTGACGGAAGCCAGAAGCACAGCAACAGCTGGGTGGCACCCTTAGGGAAGAACTTTCTAGCGGTAAGAGCTGTCGAGGGTTTCAAAGCAGAGGTTGGATGGCCGTCTGCTCTAGATGCTTTAAATGTAATTTCTCCAATGCAGGGAGATGGACTAACGGACCCTGGAGGGTCCAGTCCAACAGTTCTATGATTCTTGTTAAATGCAGTCTGCCTACAGGCCTCCTACACAAAACGCCACTTCTAGATGAGCCCCCAAACTTCTCTTGGGGCTCACATCTGCTTGCCCCACTGTTCCTCTAGGAAAACCTGTGGTTTAGCACTGAATCAGGATGAATGGCAATGGAGTTTCTCATGAGTTGCCGTTTGTTTTGATTCAGTGCTAAAGAGCTGAGCTTTCTAGGCACGACTTTCGGAAGTGTGGACAAGCCCTTCCTTTCAGCAGCTTAGAGGGTAAAGGTGGCGAAAGAGCCTTTGTTGTCCCCACCCTTATTTAAAGAGAGAAAGGACATCATAAACTTTTGCCATTGCCTGTCTAGTCAGCCTCATCTCTCTCCTGAGCCAGATTTTCCTCCACTCTCACCAGAATTTGGGGTTGGGCTTTTTCATTTGAGGACTACAATCAAAGTCCCCCTTTGAAGCTCCCGAATTTGAACCCTACCCTGCCCAAATCCCATCGCAGAGTTTTGTATGGTCAATGCACAGAAGTGAATTTCTAGGGTGTAAATCAAAAGCCTTCTGGCTTGTTTGGCCCAAAGGAGGCAGCTCACTGACCAGCTGCTGCCCATCACTGACCAACCTGAAACCTTCAGGCAGGTAGATCTTCAAATTCAGGGCTTGTCCACCCAACCTGCAGAGTCCCAGCAAAACTTCTGGGCCTGTGCGTCTCAACAGGGTGTGTGAGAGGTTCTCTGAGCATGTGAGGGTGCTGTGGATCCTGAGAGACACCTTCATGTCCAGGCTTCTTGGGGGTGTTGGGCAAAGGGCTGTGACTGGGGAGGGAGGTGGAATCCCTCAGATTCAGGTTAGGCTTAGCCCTGGCAGGTGGGCTCCACCCCATCCTGGCATACTATCACCAGTTAAGGCCATGCCCCTCATAGAAGGAGCCCCAAGGGACACCTGGCCCAACCCCCTGTGATGTAGGAATCACAGCTCACCAAGCATGCTCCCCAACTCCCAAACCTCCCCAATTCTTCACCCCTCCAAGTAATACCCAAACTCACATGGGGCGGGCACCGACGGCAGCTGAGCCCAGAGGATGAGGACGGGACCCATCACAGAGAAGAAGGAGAACCTGGTGGACTTCATGGTGCTCCTGCTGGGAGGCAGCTCTGAATGGTGCTCAGGGCTATGATCAGCAGCCAGATATAGTCTTCCCTCCTCCCTCCCTCCCCGGGTTGGGCTGGGACAGAAGCTGGGTGGATCACAGCCAGTCACTGCTGCTGGCTCCTGGTCCAGATCGTTTTTTCCCAGTGACACTTACGGTAATTTCCAGGAACCAGTAAGCAAAATGTTGTTTGTTTGTGTGCGTCTATTTCGTAGGAAGCTGACGTGGGGCTCCGACATGGAGCAAGTTCCAGATGGATATTTTCTCTCTCTTCAAAATAAACATTGCAAGTCAAAGCATGCTTTCAAAGGTGTGTGTTTCTAAAAAAAGTATAATTTCTCTCTGAAGTGGAACGATGGAATCCTGCCTGCTTGAAAAAGGCCTGAGCAGGAGGCCCCCTCGGATTCTCTGGAGGTTGGGTGGGGTGGGGCAGCTACTGTCCTGCCAGCAAGGTGTCCTCCTTGCCTTCTCTCCCTGACCCCCACCCCAAACACTCCCCATGGCAACTGTCTGCCTGGGGGAAGATCAGCCCCCAGCAGGGCACATCCTTCCTCGCTCACTTCTTCAGGCAGCACAGAGTTAAACTATGGAACTCACTGCTACAGGGAACAGGGACCATCCCTAGATGGCTTTGAAAGACAAATTCATGGAAAAGACTACTGGTTCCTGGGTCACACACAGCCTCTCTTTTTTTTAGATCATCAGCACTCATAGAATCTTAGAGCTGTGGATTTGGAGGAGACCCCCAGGGGACATCTAGTCCACCCCCTAAAGGGCAGGAATCGCAGCTAAAGCATCCCTGGCAGATGGCCATCCAACTTGTCCTTGGAAACCTTCCGAGAAGGAGAGTTCGCCAGGGAGCCCTGTTCCACTCCCCTTGCCAGGAACTGTTTGGAAAATCACCTCTGGTGTCAAATGTTTCCTTCACCTGACAGAATCCCAACCACCTCTCTGCTTGCAGCAAACTTCCTCTTGCGACAGAGTTGCTACCAGCCAGCTCTTTCCCCTGGGGGCCTCGCGGGCCAAGAGTGGGTCATCCACAAGCCATTGGGAGCTATTGCTCAGCAGCAACAACAGCATTTGGACCCAGGGTCTTGGGGCTGTAACCATGTACCTCACATTCCCTTGCATGACGCACGTTGTGTGGCATTCGCTGGAGTCAACGGGAAGGTCAGCCTTCAGGGCTGGGGGAGGCACCCAGCACGGCTCTTTTGAACAGCACCCTTTGTCCCAGACAGCAGGGACCCGCACTGAAGACACCACTTGTTTGCTAAAAGCACTTGAGTAACTTCAAGATCCCTGGAATAGCTCAGCCAGTAGAGCGTGAGACACAATCTCAGGGTTGTGGGTTTGAACCCCACGTTGGGCAAAAGATTCCTGCATTGCAACATTGTGGTCTCTTCCAACAGTACATGATTCCATGACCCATCAGGGAGACACCAGTTTACCCAGTGAGGTTTTTTCTACCCACCCAACTATTTTGTCTGTTTCCAGAGGCTAGGCATCTGGCTTTTGACCACAACCATTCCTGCCATAATAACTATTGTCGTCTTTAGGGCGGCACAGGACTCTCCAGCTTTCCCTTCACAAAGGTCCTTGTGTAATCTGGAGAAATGTCTGCCTGGCTATGAAATAAATAAATTAAGGTCTTATGTATATAATAAAGGTTCATAAATGTGCCAAGCAAACACGTACATAGATATATAGGCCACGTGTCTGAAGCTTCACAGGAGAGCAGCCATGGAGCCATTTTGACTCCCAGGCTGACCAGGTGTTTTCTCTGCAAGGTCAAATGGAGGAGCCTCCCCATTGCCTTTTCCTTCACAAATCCTGTCTTAAGGGTATGTCTGTGTACGAATAAGGCGAGCCTGTGATCTGGCTCAGGAACTAAGTACTTATTACAAAAGACTGGCCAGGCTCCCCAGGGTATCCAATCAAGTGACCATTAACAAGTAACCTGCCAGACAGGAGGTAAACAATGCACTCAGATTTCTGTTGTAGACCACCTTTTCTGTGATGTAGGTATGATGTATCTGGGGTGGTGGTCTTGAGCTACACCCCTTCTGTGATGTAGGTATGATGTTTCTGGGGGTGGTCTTGGACTCCAAGGTGGGCAATTTAAAATGTCTATATAAGGGTGGACACACCTTTCTTCTGGGTCCTCCTTCTCCTGCGTGTGAAGGGGGCACCCTGTTGCAACAGTTCAATAAAGATCAGGCTTACGAGCTGCTTTGCTTCTCAATATTCTCTGGTTGGCCTCTGTTTTTCCTCCGACCGATGGAGAACCTACAAAGGACTCTATAAGGGCTCTTGTGTCCCCCAGAAAGGAATGAGGGCAGATTTTTCGTTTATTACAGCTTTGTGGCTTTCCCCGAGCTGAGTGTTGGAGATGTGGCAAGGACAATGCCTCTCTTAAGCATATGTTTGTACAGCGCCCCATGCCTTGACCCCCAACCTTGCGCCCCCTCTAAAGACCAGAAGTGGGCTTATGTGGGAGAGAAGCTGCAAGGGGGAGGTGTTTCAAAGGCCCCTCTAGATTCCTCCATTGCTCCTCCATCCCTTGTGGGGCACCTCCGCCCGTTGAAGGAGGACGCAGCCACCGTGGCCTGGCCTGGGCAAAGTCCCAAGGCCTGTGGGGGCTGCCTTTCCTGCTGCCTTCTTTCCTCACGGCCCAGAGCTCCTGCCTAGCGGCATAACGGAGGTGAAAGAGGGTCATAGAAGAGCAGAAGTGTACGTAGAGTTGGAAGGGACCCTGGGGGTCCTCAAGTCCCACCCCCTTGCAATGCAGGAATATGCAACTGGGGACCCCCTCCCCCTTGAGCTCAGGACCAACAGCATCTTAATCCCTCCGCCTGCTTGCAGAGTGGCTCTGGGGAAATCCCCCTTCCAGCTCCTCCACCGTCTGACGGAATCCCTTTCCTCCTAAGTAGCACCTTTGGGGCCAAGAAGGATTAGTGAGGTGTCTGTGGCTTCTGTGTCATCATCACTCTTGACAAAGGCCCTGATTCACTGAGCAAAGCCCAGCAGAGCGGAGGGCGGATCCCTTGGCCCCTCGGGGCTCTGGAGGAGTGAGTTTCCCTCCTGCCCCGCTTTGCAGTGATCTGGGCTGTGGGCAAGATGAGGCACCTTGAACCCTGCAGGGCCCACTTTTCCAGAACTGGGTTTGGCAGCGCAAGGTCTCTCAGCTCTCTAGGAGAGCTATCATTTCTCAGCTCATTTCTATGCTGTTTGGAGAGATTTCCTTTCTTACATATCAAATTCAGATACGCAAAACTCCCAGCAAATCACGAAACTGGGCTTCCATTATGCGTTTTGCTGCTTTTATTTTTCTGCAATTTGTGCCTTCTATTTACTTTTAAAAGAAAATAAAACTTCACAGATTTGGGGCCGTTGAGGCGAGGCGAGGCGCGGAGAGGCGAGGCAAAGGTTGACGGCGGGAGCAGAGGCAGGAGATGGCGGGTTTGGTTGCTGGCAATGGCCGCCCGAAGCTACGGTTCCGGATCGAATTCCTTAGAGGAGTCCTCCTCAACCTGGCCAGACGAGTCGCGGAGAAGCGAGGCAAAGGGTGGCAGCGGGATCAGAGGCAGGAGACGGCGGGTTTGGCCGCTTGGAAAGACCCACAGCCTTCGTTCCGGCCTGGATTCCTTGGATTCCTCGGATTCCTTAGAGGTGCCCCCATTGACGGAGTCCTCCTCAACCTGGCGAGACGAGGCGCGGAGGAGCGAGGCAAAGGTTGGCAGCGGGATCAGAGGGCGGGATTGGTTGCTAGGAAAGGCCTGCCCCAACTGTTCCAGAAAGAATTTATCATAGGCGTCATCATCGAAGGAGTCATCATCAACCTGGCGTTTTTCCGGCTGCACGGGCTCTATAGGCAAGACATCAGACCAAGAGTTAGGGTTCTCCTCTCCAGCCTCCTAACTAGTCTTGGCCTCCCGCTCCTTCTCCCCTGCAGAATTGTGGGAATTGTTCCCTTTGGGTGTGCATTTTTGGATGTTTCATTGATTGTTTGTGGCTAATTTTTCTATGTTGCTGCCATGTAGTTTTTTCCATGTTGTAAGCTGCCTTGAGCATAGTTTGAACTGTGGAAAGGTGTCATACAAATAAAATTATGCATGCATGCCTGTGAGAGGGAAGCTGGGATTCCTAGGACGTTGAACATCAGGAGAGCCTGCTGGATCAAGCTCATAGCTGTCAACGTTTCCCTTTTTTAAGGGAAATTCCCTTACTCCGAATAGGATTCCTCGCAAGAAGAGGGAAAAGCGGACAGCTATGATCAAGCTATCAACCTCTCTGCTCCAACTTCTTGCTCCCACGGTGGCCAACCAGCTGCTCCAAAGGGAAACCTGCAAGGCCCTGATCCAAGCATGAAAACAACTCTCCCCACCTCCTTTGGCTCATAGCAAGTGGTATTGTGAAGCAGGGCTGCCTCCATTAGAACAGGCGGAGAACAGCCATTGCAGCTGCCTGCTGTTGATAGCCTTCTTTTCCTCCCTGATTTTATCATGTTCAAGCTGTCTTGCTTGGTGGCCACCTCTGCCTCTTGCTGGAGTGAGTTCCATAGTTTAACAGGGTTCAAGTTGCCCGGGAGCAGGGCTGGGAGGCAACACTGCGCTCAGGGGCCAATTGAGAGTGAGGAGGCGACAAGTCTCGGGCTCCCCGTTCAGTGCGCAGGGAGCCTGCTGGGCTTTGAGGGGCTGGTGGTGGGAGGCACACAGAGCTGCCTTCACGCACCCCCTCCGGCTCCCAAGAAGGCGAGGCAGGGCTGAGCCACTCACCGTCAGCACTTGAAAAATAAAGTACTAGTGAGACGTCCGAAACAATCCAAGGCTGAATCCAGAAGCCCAGGAAGACATCATAATTCCTGTTTTGGAGTGGGGAGAGATTAAATCCTCGTAAGATCTCTAAAAAATGCTCAGGCACAACCAGGTAGACATAATGAGCCCTGTTTCGGAGTGGGGGAAGGAAAGTGTTGAGGTGGGCAGCACTCAGCTCCTCCCAACTTAAACCCATCACTGTTGCCTGATCAAAGCCAGGTCACCCCACTGGGAGCAGCTGTGGTTTTTTCCAAGAAAAATTAGGTGATGCCCACCCCAGCTACTTGCCCGCCTTCCCACCCTCTCTGTCCCTCCCACCTCCACCCCACTGCCCCCACCGCTGTCGCTTCCCATGGCTGCAGGCACAGCCTCGCGGAGGTGCTTTGACGCGACCCTTTGACCATTGCCAAGTGAGAGCTGGACCATCAAGAAGGCTGATCACCAAAGAATGGATACTTTTGAATTATGGTGCTGGAGGAGGCTCTTGAGAGTCCCATGGACTGCAAGAAGACCAAACCTCTCCATTCTGAAGGAAATCAGCCCTGAGTGCTCACTGGAAGAACAGATCCTGAAGCTGAGGCTCCAAGACTTTGGCTACCTCATGAGAAGAGAAGACTCCCTGGAAAAGACCCTGGTGTTGGGAAAGATGGAGGGCACAAGGAGAAGGGGACGACAGAGGACGAGATGGCTGGATAGTGTTCTCGAAGCTACCAGCATGAGTTTGACCAAACTGTGGGAGGCAGTGGAAGACAGGAGGGCCTGGCGTGCTCTGGTCCAGGGGGTCACGAAGAGGCGGACACGACTAAACGATAAACAACAGCAACAGAGCGCCTTTCTGGAAGTTGCCCGGTGACAGGCAGCCAAAGCGGTGCCTTCAGCGCGGCAGCGGAGGAAGCGGCAAAGGAGCGGGGATGCGGGGGGAGGGAGCGGGGGGTCAGACAAGCGAGGTGGCGGTACGGCGCACCGGCCTGCACCGTCTCAGAGAAAGCTCTGGCTGTGGGGACGTGGTTTCTGTGACAAGGCGCTGGCTCCCCCAACAAGGCGCGCTGTGGGTTTTCTGATCTCCACATTGAAGCTTGGGGATTTCCAACCCTCCCTCCTCCTGGGCCAGTTCCTCCCCATAATTGCCTGTTTGCTTATTGGAAGTGTTTCTGGTCTGCCCCTCAGGCAACAGCCTGAAAGGTAAAGAATAAAGCGCAGACATGGAGACAAACGCAGCTCCAAAGGAAACCTCCAGCAGCAGCAACAACAGAAACCCAGGTGACAGAGGGGATGGAGCGGAACCAGGTGACTGCAGGAGAGGCGGCTTGCGGGGCAACAGCAGATCATCCTCTGCTGGGGGCTCTGGGTAGGAGGGCCGCCTCTGAGATGGGCTGATGTGTGGGGAGCGGATGGGAGGGGGAATCTCGGCTCTAAGGAAGAGGTCAGCAACCTGTGGTCCACGGGGGTTGTTTAACCGGCCCCCGAGCCACCCCCGAACTGAGCTGCTTGTTCGGCGAGTCCCCGCGCACTGCAATAAACCAGCGCAGCACGGTGTGGGGACTCGCTGCTGCGGTGCCAAAAATCGCGCCTATGCATGCGCAAGACACCGGAAATCATGCATGCGCGTGCTCACACTTGCTGACAATCTGGCCCACAGAGAGATCTCTGCTGGAGTGAACAAGCCCAGGCGAGGCAAACCTTGCTGACCCCTCCTCTAAGGTGCCCCAGCCTGGATGCTTGGGGGGCGGGGGAAGCCAAAGTTCTGCTTTGTATCATTGCAGGAAGGGACTGCAAAGGACGACCCCCGCTTTCTGGTTGGTGAACTCTCTAGGTCTAACGCACCCTGCTCGAGAGCCCCAGACAGAGCCCAGCTGTCCTAAGAAGCTTTCAAAGAGGGTCCTGTCAAGGCTATCGGCATAGAATGTGGGTCGGCAAGCTAAGGCCCGGGGGCCGGATCTGGCCCAATTGCCTTCTGGATCCAGCCCGTGGACGGTCCGGGAATCACTGTGGTGATCGGCGTGGGGATTCTGATCATTCAGGCTTCGTCATTTCCCCCCATCCACACTGCCACGGCGGCGGCTCCTCCCTCCCTCCTCCTGGCTTCTCCCTGACCTGCCTAGAGGAGGAAGGGGGCTGGGCTTTGTTGAGCCATGGATGGCTGAGTGCCACCATTTTACGCAGCCCTTCTCTGGAGCCAGCCCCTTTGCGCCACTCATCGTCCCTCCACCGCCGCTGCCGCCAGCCTCTGCCGCTCGCAAGGCACAGGTAAGCAGCCACCAGGCTCGTCCGGTGCTGTGGAGAAGGGAGGGGAGAGTCGGTGGGGTGGTGGTGGTTTTCTTCAAAAGATAGTCCAGCCCCACAAGATAAAAATGGTTGGAAGTGTAAGGAGAAGGAGGGGAATTTCCTCCATATGTGGTGGACGTGTCCTAGCCTCACCTGTCCTTTACAGAGCCAGCTTCCTCCACCTTCGCCTCCTCATTGGCTTGTCGAATCTGCCACCATATCCCCTGCTGCAAGCGTCCTGCAAAGCCGTTGGCTCCATTGCCTGCAAGGAGGAATCCAGTCCAGGGTGAGGGTCGCGCTCTCCAGCCCCCTGCCCACGCCTCCCTTCCTCCTCCACCGGGGCGTAGCCACAAATCAAGTAAATAAATAAAAATACTCAGCAAACTGACCAAACAAGTCGCAGGTAGCTCGGTTCTGCCCCCCTAACAAAAGTCCTGGCCCCCCGAAATCCTGGCCATGCCCATATGCTCCACACCTCTATGATGGCATCCAGCTCCTCTTTGATGGGCACCTAGCCCAGCACCCTCATGATGGTGCCCAACTGCTTGGTGCTGATGTCTTCACTACCACCAGCATCAAATCATAATCATAATCATAATCATTTATTACTTATACCCCGCCCATCTGGCTGGGTTTCCCCAGCCACTCTGGGTGGCTTCCAACAGGAGATTAAAAATACATTAAAACATCAGTCATTCAAAGCTTCCTTCAGAGGTCCTTCCACCACCAACTGCAGCACCCTCCACCTTCCTTTGCTCAGAGATGGGTTGAGATTTGCAGGGGCTAGTTTGGTTTTCGCCGGAGCCCTGAGGTCCACCAGCTGGAGCCAGCTGCACAGCAGCAGCTCAGGGCAGGGGTGTCTACTTAGAATCCCGTCCGTGAAGAAGGCAGGGCATAAATACCCTAAACTGACTCCCCGACTCCATTCCTTCCTGAGTCTTTGCCCCTCCAAGCAATCCCCAAACTTACATAGTATGGATGGCAGCAGAGCCCAGAGGATGAGCGAGGGACCCATTGCAAAGAAGAAGGAGAACCTGGTGGACCTCACGCTGGGAGGCAGCTCTGAATGGTGCTCAAGGCTCAGATTGGCAGCCATATATCCTCCTCTCTGCTCCCTCCCCCCTCCTCTCCTGGGTTGGGCTGGGACAGAAGCCAAGCGGATTTGAGTGTGTGGGTCCAGCTGGCTCCCTGGTCCAGATAATTTCCCCGTGATAATCAATCAAAAATAACACAAGAAGCATCTGCTGGATCAACCCAATGGCCATCTTCTCAAAGTGTCCAACCAGGATCTGGGCAGAAGAGCAATACTCTCCTCTGCTGTGTTTTCCAGCCCCTGGTTTCTGAAACATTGCTGCCTCCAACTGTGGAGACAAAGCATAGATGTTGCGCCTGGTAGCCATTGGTCCAGCAACAGGAACCAGTAAGCAGCCCTTATAGAATCACAGAAGCATGGAATGGTAGAGTTGGACGTGGTCCAAGGGTCATCTATGCAAGGGTCATCCATGCAAGAACCTCACTTTAGGCATCCATGACAGATGACCATTCGGCCTCTGCTTAAAAACTGCCAATGAAGGAGAGTCCACCACAGAGGGAGTCTGTTCCACTGTCAAACAGTTTTTACTGTCAGAAAGTTCTTCTGGAGAAAGTTTCCTCCTGGAGCAGGAGAAAAGAAGCTTCCTCCATCTTCCATGTGAACAGCCATTAAGATATTTGAAGATGGCCATCATATCTCCTCTCAGTCTCCTCTTTTTCAAACTAAACAAACCCAGCTCCTTCAACCGTTCCTCATCACGTTTGGTTTCCAGACCAGTGATCGTCTTGGTTGGCCTCCTCTGTACCCATTCCAGCTTGTCAACATCCTTCTTAAATTGTGGTGTCCAGAATTGGACACAGTATTCCAGGTGTGGTCTGACCAAGGCAGACTAGAGCGGGACTATGACTTCTTCCCATGACCTGGACTCTAGACTTCTGTTGGTGCAGCCTAGAATAGCATTAGCTTTTTCTCCTGCTGCATCACACTGTTGACTCATGTTCAGCTTGTAGTCCACCAAGACCCCTGGATCCTTTTCACATGTACTGCTAGTAAGTCAGGTGTCCCCCATCCTATCTTTGTGAATCTGGTTCTTCCTGCCTAAGTGCAGAACCTGACATTTCTGCCTGTTGAAATGCATTCTGTTAGCTTGCACCCAGTTCTCCAATCTGTTAAGGCAATATTGAATTCTGATTCTGTCTTCTGCAGCATTAGCTACCCCTCCCAGTTTGTTGTCATCTGCAAATTGGATGAGCATCTCCTCAATTCCTTCATCCAAGGCACTTATAAAGACGTTTAAACAACAACAGGCCCAGGACAGAACCCTGCAGCTTGTCACTTTTTCCAGGATAAAGAGAAACCATTAATGAGTACTCTTTGGGTTCGGACACTTAAAAAATAAAATGCATAATGTACCTTGATGGGCCACCCTGGACTGGATAGATAGATTTAAGACTTCAGGACTTTACAAAGAAGCCCAATCCACGTTTTAGTTCTTGAATGGCCTTTCTGAGCAAACTTCACTGTACTCAGGGAGAAGCTTTCTCCAGTTTCAAAGTGAGACAAATGGCTGGCTTGCTGAATTGGTTTGTTTTTACTCATTTCTAGGCAATCTGCTCTTTTCGTTTTTATTTTTAAAAAGATCTGTTTGAAGTTGATGGATTTTTATTTTTTGGTCTTCGTGTATGGATATTGGAATTTTTGTATCTTACCTTGTAGCAAGAATAGATGTAAAACTCTTCTGATTTAATTACAAAATTCGTAAGAATGCATTATAGATGGATTGTTATTTGGGTTTAGAATGACTGTTAGGCTGACGTCTGACCATTTAGCCAGAAGGCATTTCAGTTGCAGTGAGTGGTTTATCCCTGTGGCATAATTGTGGTGTTGTTGTTGCAGAGTTTAAAACAGGGAGCCATAAATCCATCCTTTTTCAAAGGTTGGTGATGGTATCTTTTGCTTGCTCTTCTTATATAGGTACCTTAAGGAGTTGTAAATTCTCTTCGGTTACTTTTGGCGTGGATGTATTTGCAAATACTTGCTCTGTATTTGTGACAGTTGGATGTTATATTTAAAAAACAAACAAAAAACAAGATAAATAAAATAAAAAATAAAATAAAAAGTATAGAAATTAAAAAATAGATTTTTTAAAAGGGAAAAAAGTAGTAGTAATAATGATAAAAAAATTGTGGTGGTGATTCAAGTTATGAAAAGGTAAAGAGACCCCTGACCATTAGGTCCATTCGTGGCCGACTCTGGGGTTGCGGCGCTCATCTCGCTTTATTGGCCGAGGAAGCTGGTGTACATCTTCCGGGTCATGTGGCCAGCATGACTAAGCCGCTTCTGGCGAACCAGAGCAGCGCATAGAAACGCCGTTTACCTTCCCGCTGGAGCGGTACCTATTTATCTACCTGCACTTTGACGTGCTTTCGAACTGCTAGGTTGGCAGGAGCAGGGACCGAGCAACGGGAGCTCACCCCGTCGCGGGGATTCGAACCGTCGACCTTCTGACCGGCAAGTCCTAGGCTCTGTGGTTTAGACCACAGAGCCACCCACGTCCCATGGGTATTCAAGTTATAGTGTGAGGTAAAAGACCACCAAAAGGAAAGGAAAATAAAATAAAAGGGGGGATTCACTGTTGAAAGTGGATGAAGTGATACATGCATATAGGTTTGTAATGTTTATTCTTTTGTTTTGTGGGGAGGAGAAAAAAGAAAAAGAGAAGAAGGAGGGGCATGGGGTGAAAAGAGTAGGGCCATTAAGAGTCTCTCTGTGTGTATTTTCCTTTAAAAACAAAAAACAAACAGAAAAGCAAAAAAGAAAAGAAAAATAACACTAGCCATAGCGATAGCAATAACAGTAAGGTGATGTTAGAAGTAAAAAATAGTGATGATAATGATGGGAGGGCAGGGGAAGGGAAACAATGATAGATTTTTTTCCCATCATCATCATCATCATCATCGTCATCATGAGGAAGTCAGGGCTGAAGTGGCGGTCCCAGGAAGTGGCCTGTGTTGGTTCAGGAATCCTTCATAATTCGTGAGAGTTTAAATACTAATAATGAAGTTAGGAAAAGAGAAGTTTTGGGAAGACCCACCCAGTGCCTGTCTTCTCCTGGGGTGACACTGTTGGCGTGGCTCCCAGTTGGGCCTCTGCCCGCCTCCTTTGTGCCCATCGCCAGATGCGACAGTTAGACGTTGTGATGGGCAGAGATCTTGATAGGCAAGTGGAATTTGCCTTGCAGTTTCAGATGCGGATGTTGCTGTTTTATCTGATGAATCTGATGAATACCTTTTAACTAAGTTGGCAGCACTCTGGGTGCTTTGTTGCCAGAATCAGGCCATCATTGTCTAACTGAATTAGTGCATCATTCCAGCTTTTCTAGCTGAAGGCATTGGTGCGTGTGAGATGCAAGTCAAGGCCCGAGTGCGGAGAGGGGGAAATGTCATGTGGGTGTCATGTTGTGGCCGAGGGTGGGGTGCGGCACGTCGGACATTCAAACCACGTCACCTGCATTGCGCCTGCAATCTTGGCTACGTGCGGTAGGAGTGCAGGGAGTGGGAAAGGAGATGCCAGGGTGGGTGCCTGGAGCAGGTCAGGAATAAGTCACAGTGTCCGTGATGTTATCTCTTTATTCCAAGAAGCAAACGCCTCAGAAGGCCAGGCCTAGGGAGCACATTTTCCCAATACAGTCATACCTCGGGTTACAGCCGCTTCAGGTTGCGTTTTTTCAGGTTACGGACCGCCGAAACCCGGAAGTACTGGAACGGGTTTCTTCTGGGTTTTGGTGGTCGCGCATGTGCAGAAGCGAGCGCTAAATTGTGCTTTGAGCATGCGCATAAGAGCTGAATCGCAACCCGCGCATGCACAGATGTTGCGAACGCTGCGGGTTGTGAAGGTGCATCCCGCACGGATCACGTTCTCAACCTGAGCATCCACAGCAGCTCTTGCCCCAATGAGGAGGTTCTGAGGACTTAAGGTCCTCAACTTCCTATAGTTGCCTAAGCATAGCTGTCAACGTTTCCCCTTTTTAAGGAAAATTCCCTTATTCCAAATAGGATTCCTTGCAAGAAAAGGGAAAAGCTGACAGCTATGTGCCTAAGCTTGAATGTGGAGATCAGAAAACCCACAGCGCGCCTTGTTGGGGGAGCCAGCGCCTTGTCACAGAAACCACGTCCCCACAGCCAGAGCTTTCTCTGAGACGGTGCGTGCCGGTGCGCCGTACCGCCACCTCGCTTGCCTGACCCCCGCTCCCTCCCCCCGCATCCCCGTTCCTTTGCCTCTTCCTCCGCTGCCGCGCTGAAGGCACCGCTTTGGCTGCCTGTCACCGGGCAACTTCCAGAAAGGCGCTTTGTTGTTGTTGTTTAGTTGTTTAGTCGTGTCCGACTCTTCGTGACCCCCTGGACCAGAGCATGCCAGGCACTCCTGTCTTCCACTGCCTCCCTTATGTTGGGAGCCTCGAGAACACTGTCCCACCATCTCGTCCCCTGTCATCCCCTTCTCCTTGTGCCCTCCATCTTTCACAACATCAGGGTCTTTTCCAGGGAGTCTTCTCTTCTCATGAGTCTTCTCAAGTATTGGAGCCTCAGCTTCAGGATCTGTCCTTCCAGTGAGCACTCAGGGCACTGATTTCCTTCAGAATGGAGAGGTTGGATCTTCTTGCAGTCCATGGGACTCTCAAGAGTCTCCTCCAGCACCAGAATTCAAAAGCATCCATTCTTCGGCGATCAGCCCTCTTTATGGTCCAGCTCTCACTTCCATACATGACAGTCCTTCTAGATGCCTTCATTTCATGCTTTCTGTAAGGCTTCTCATCAACTTGGTAGAAAAGAGTGGTACTTTTACTTCCCTTGATCTGGACACTATACTTCTATTCATGTAGCCTAGAATAGCATTGGTTTTTTTTGCTGCTGCGTCACACTGTGGACTCATGCTAAGCTTGTGGTCCACCAAGACCACTGCATCCTTTTCACATGTACTGCTTGCAAGCCAGGTGTCCCCCATCTTATATTTGTGCACCTGTTTCTTCTTGCCTAAGTGCAGAACCTGGCATTGGTCCCTATTGAAATTCATTTGGGCCCCGTTCTCTAATCTGATGGAATCATCTTGCAGCAAGTCGGTCTTCCTGTGCTGATCTATGTCAGTGCTTAGTTGGTACATTTATGAACATTTATTATATATGCCTGGAAGAAGCGGACCATTTGGATCCCTTCCAGTCGGGATTCAGGCCTCATCATGGGACTGAAACTGCCTTGGTCGCACTGGTTGATGATCTCCGGCGGGCTAGGGACAAAGGTGAGAGCTGTTTCCTAGTTCTGCTGGATCTCTCAGCGGCGTTTGATACCATCGACCATAACATCCTTCTGGACCGTCTTGAGGGGCTGGGAGCTGGGGGCACTGTCATACAGTGGTTCCGCTCCTTCCTCCTGGGCCGTGTTCAGAAAGTGGGGGGCGGGGATGAGTGTTCAGACCCTGGGCTCTCACTTGTGGGGTGCCTCAGGGTTCTGTCCTCTCCCCCATGCTTTTCAACATTTACATGCAGCCGCTGGGAGAGATCATCAGGAGGTTTGGCCTGGGTGTTCATCAGTATGCGGATGATACCCAGCTCTACCTCTCTTTTAAATCAGAACCAGTGAGGGCGGTGAAGGTCCTGTGTGAGTGTCTGGAAGCGGTTGGAGGATGGATGGCGGCTAACAGATTGAGGTTGAATCCTGACAAGACAGAAGTACTGTTTTTGGGGGACAGGAGGCGGGCAGGTGTGGAGGATTCCCTGGTCCTGAATGGGGTAACTGTGCCCCTGAAGGAACAGGTGCGCAGCCTGGGAGTCATTTTGGACTCACAGCTGTCCATGGAGGCACAGGTCAAATCTGTGTCCAGGGCAGCTGTTTACCAGCTCCATCTGGTACGTAGGCTGAGACCCTATCTGCCTGCGGACTGTCTCGCCAGAGTGGTGCATGCTCTGGTTATCTCCCGCTTGGACTACTGCAATGCACTCTACGTGGGGCTACCTTTGAAGGTGACTCGGAAACTACAACTAATCCAGAATGCGGCAGCTAGACTGGTGACTGGGGGCGGCCGCCGAGACCATATAACACCGGTCTTGAAAGACCTACATTGGCTCCCAGTACGTTTCCGAGCACAATTCAAAGTGTTGTTGCTGACCTTTAAAGCCCTAAACGGCGTCGGTCCAGTATACCTGAAGGAGCGTCTCCACCCCCATCATTCTGCCCGGACACTGAGGTCCAGCGCCGAGGGCCTTCTGGCGGTTCCCTCATTGCGAGAAGCAAAGCTACAGGGAACCAGGCAGAGGGCCTTCTCGGTGGTGGCGCCCGCCCTGTGGAACGCCCTTCCAGCAGATGTCAAAGCGATAAAGAACTACCTGACATTCAGAAGACATCTTAAGGCAGCCCTGTTCAGGGAAGTTTTTAACGTGTGATATTTTACTGTATTTTTGGTTTCTATGGAAGCCGCCCAGAGTGGCTGGGGAGGCCCAGCCAGATGGGCGGGGTATAAATAATAAATTATTATTATTATTATTATTATTCAAATGTCAAGCTGGATTATTAATATTATTTTTAGGAAACCTGTTTAGTCTTAAAGTAAGCATCTTGGAATTGTTTTAACTTCTAGCATCCTGTTTGCATCTTGATTTAGTTATGCAATTCATCAGTAAGATTGTGTTATATGTGGTTTGTTATTTGGGCCTATAATTACCGATACGCTTGCCCCTAACCATGTATCCAGAAGGCGTTTCAGTTGCAGTGAATGGTTTATCATTGCGGTGTATTGTGCTGTCATTGTTGCAGAGTAGAGTTTTAAAAAACGAACCATAAATCCACCCATATTGTTTTTCAGGTTAGTGATAGTATCTTTCGCTTCCTCTTCGTATCTTCCCTTTTATACGGGTGCCTTAAGGAGTTGCAAATTCACTTCAGTTCCCTTTGGAATGGATGTATTTGCAAATATTTGCTCTGTCTCAGTGACACCTGGATGTTGCAATTGTCTTGCAGTTTCAGATTCAGATGTTGCTGTTTTATCAGTATATTTGATGACTGTCTTTTAGCTACCGTAAATTGGCAATAATCTGGGTGCTTCCTTGCCAGACTCAGACCATCATTGTCTCTCCAAATTGCTGTATTTTTCCAGCTAGAGCCATTGGCACGTGTGAGATGTAAGTCGAGGTACAAGTTTGGAGAGGGGGCGGGAATGAGGACATATTGAGGTGTGTCGTGTGCTGATTGGCTGAGGGTGATGTGTGGCACGTAGAACATCCACACCTCTTCACATACATATGTGAAGTTTTCAAGTCTTGGTTTACATATTTCAGTAGAGTCTATATACTGTTAGTGAGATATAAGGTAAGGTAAGGTTCATAAGATAGCTCTTATGTTAGTTGTATTTTTCCTTAACTGTGTCAGGTTTCATAGGTAGTTTTATAATGTGAGGGGCTGCAGGTAGTTTAAGAAGGTTGAAGTTGTATTTTTCCTCGGAGTCAGAATGTTTTTCTGCTAGTGACAGAAGCATCTGGTAAGGACTGTGTTTCTTCTGCTGGTGAATTGCAGGTCTAGCGAGAAAAGGCTAGGATTTATTTTTGTA
The DNA here is from genome assembly GCF_027172205.1 of Podarcis raffonei. NCBI lineage: Eukaryota > Metazoa > Chordata > Lepidosauria > Squamata > Lacertidae > Podarcis > Podarcis raffonei. The sequence goes on along the minus strand of NC_070607.1, from coordinate 99,009,165 downwards.
GAAGGAAGGTGTACATGCAATGCTTTTACAGGTTATTTACATATCAATACTTCCTGCACCTAATAAATGGGTGGGGGGAGTGTCAGTTTGCATTTCTTAGTACAGAAAGTATTGATCTGATGTATAGCGTTCTTTCCTATTCTACTTGGTTCAAGAGTGTTCTGGAAAGTTTTCTTTCCACGTGGGAGAAACAAGCAGAAGCTTCTTGTTTGGGTTATGTCTTCTGGGAAGCTGAGTACAGCTGGTTTAAGCCATTTCTGTTTAAACCGTCATGCTGACGATTATAGTCCAGAAGGAGCCTGGGCTTCACTTACTTTCTCTTTTTGTCTCGCTGTTCTGGTGTGCTATAGTGTTCAGGTTTAGTCTTATTATAAATCATTGTAAGTTTTATTGTAAGTACTGCAACTGGATTTTTTTATGGACTGTGCCAATCCTGAATATATTGGATTTGTGACAATGAAGCTCATTTGCCTTCAGTAGCAGTAATGTAGTAGTAGTAGTAGTAGTAGTAGTAGTAGTAATATTATTATTAATAATAATAATAATTCATTTATACCCCGCCCATCTGGCTGGGTTTCCCCAGCAGCTCTGGGCGGCTTCCAACAGATTATTAAAATACAATAGTACAATTGCCTCTGGTCTATTTCCTGGGAACTCTGCATCGTGTTTGAGTTTTCTCATCCTCCACGCATGTGCTTCAATATGTAGGTTGTTATTTGGGCTTAGAATTACCCATACGCTTGCCTGTAACTATGTATCGGGAAGGCCTTTCAGTTGCAGTGAATGGTTTATCATTGCGGTGTATTGTGCTGTCATTGTTGCAGAGCAGAGTTTTAAAAAACGAACCATAAATCCATTCATATTGTTTTTCAGGTTGGTGATGGTATCTTTCGCTTCCTCTTCTTATCTTCCTCTTCTTATACGGGTGCCTTAAGGAGTTGCAAATTCTCTTCAGTTACTTTTTGCATGGATGTATTTGCAAATATTTGCTCTGTCTCTGTGACAGCTGGATGTTGTGAATGTAGAAATTGTCTTGCAGTTTCAGATTCAGACGTTGCTGTTTTATCAGTATATTTGACGAATGTCTTTTAGCTAAATTGGCAATAATCTGGATGGTTTGTTGGCAGAGTCAAACCATCATTATCTAGCTGAATTAGTGCATCGTTCCAGCTTTTCCAGCTGCAGCCATTGGTATTTTCTTTTTGTATAAGAACTAGTATGAAAGAGGCCTCCCAGCATTCTCACAGGCCCATATTAGATCAGCATAAACAGTTGGGCCTGATGAACATTTACTGTTCCCAACCCTAATCCTGCAGAAAGCCATCTAATTAGATTTTAATTTGACCCTGACCTGTTTTTAGGAGGTCATTTAATTATTGTTTGATTTTATACCAATGTTATATATTTGATGTTAGCCACCCTGAGCCCAGCTTCGGCCGGGGAGGACGAGATATAAATAAAAGATTATTATTATTATTGTTGTTATTATTATTATTATTATTAGTTAAGGCATGACTGCAGGGAGGGAGGGGTGACATCATGGGTTGTGTCGTGTGCTGATTGGCTGAGGGTGGGGTGTGGCACCTAGAACATCCAAACCTCTTCACATACATTGTGCCTGTAATCTTGGCCATAGGGGTGGGACATCTGCAGCCCCCCTAATGCTGCCCCTCCCTCATGTTGACTGGATAGAACCAGAGAGGAAGAGAGTAGCTGAAGAAATTTGCTCTTCCAACACAGTAGATTGTGTAGGCTACGTATCATTGAATGTAATATAATGTGTGCCTTTTAATGCATCATCTTAACGTAACGTGCCTGTTGCCATTCCTGTGTACCTCTTTCTCCATGAAGCTATCCTTTTAAAATGTATTCGTGGATGTATCTTTAATGAAATTCCGTACTGTGCTGTACTTTTCTGAATGTATCCAAAATGTAGTTTTTAAAGAATGTAACAATCTAAATATTTCAAAATGTATATACTTGACTCAATATTGTATCCAAAAGGCTGCCAAAACTCAATCCACCACACTGCCTCCTACTGGGTCTGCAAACCATACCATGAATACACACAGATATGAGCTCAAAATAAAGCAGTCCTATTTTCCAAAAAGTATGCAAACATCAGGCTATCACACCAGAATTGATAGCAATGCAGAATAGGATTTCACATTAACATTTAAGTCATTTCCTGAACATCTTCTCAAACATCCAACCTCACATCTGCATGCTGATTATCAGCAGTTGTGGAGGTTTTCCTGTAGATAAAGGAAAAGCCATTTTGTTGTTGTTGTTGTTTAGTCGTTTAGTCGTGTCCGACTCTTCGTGACCCCATGGACCAGAGCACGCCAGGCACTTCTGTCTTCCACTGCCTCCCGCAGTTTGGTCAGACTCATGTTTGTAGCTTCAAAGACACTATCCAACCATCTCGTCCTCTGTCGTCCCCTTCTCCTTGTGCCCTCCATCTTTCCCAACATCAGTGTCTTTTCCAGGGAGTCTTCTCTTCTCATGAGGTGGCCAAAGTATTGGAGCCTCAGCTTCAGGATCTGTCCTTCCAGTGAGCACTCAGGGCTGATTTCCTTAAGAATGGATAGGTTTGATCTTCTTGCAGTCCATGGGACTCTCAAGAGTCTCCTCCAGCACCATAATTCAAAAGCATCAATTCTTCGACGATCAGCCTTCTTGATGGTCCAGCTCTCACTTCCATACATCACTACTGGGAAAACCATAGCTTTTACTATACGGACCTTTGTTGGCAAGGTGATGTCTCTACTTTTTAAGATGCTGTCTAGGTTGATCATTGCTTTCCTCCCAAGAAGCAGGCGTCTCTTAATTTCGTGGCTGCTGTCACCATCTGCAGTGATCATGGAGCCCAAGAAAGTAAAATCTCTCACTGCCTCCATTTCTTCTCCTTCTATTTGCCAGGAGGTGATGGGACCAGTAGCCATGATCTTTGTTTTTTTGATGTTGAGCTTCAGACCATATTTTGCGCTCTCCTCTTTTACCCTCAATAAAAGGTTCTTTAATTCCTCCTCACTTTCTGCCATCAAGGTTGTGTCATCTGCATATCTGAGGTTGTTGATATTTCTTCCAGCAATCTTAATTCCGGCTAGGGATTCATCCAGCCCAGCCTTTCGCATGATGAATTCTGCATATAAGTTAAATAACCAGGGAGACAATATACAGCCTTGTCGTACTCCTTTCCCAATTTTGAGCCAATCAGTTGTTCCATATCCAGTTCTAACTGTAGCTTCTTGTCCCACATAGAGATTTCTCAGGAGACAGATGAGGTGATCAGGCACTCCCATTTCTTTAAGAACTTGCCATAGTTTGCTGTGGTCGACACAGTCAAAGGCTTTTGCATAGTCAATGAAGCAGAAGTAGATGTCTTAAAAGCCATTTTAAGCAGATCCAAAGCCATTTTAAGCAGATCTTAAAAGCCATTTTAAGCAGATCCAAAATTAAATAACACGAAGATCGACACATACCACCTGAGCCCTTCAGCAAATTGACACCTCCAGAAAGTCTTTCAACATCCTGCTTACTTTATGTTAATCCACTCTTCACACCCCTCATATCGCTTCCCCCCCACCTCCTTGCTATTGATCTGAATGAAAATCAAAAGGTATAAGAATCGAGGCAGTCCTTTTGTTCGGGGTCTCTGACTCCGTGTCATTGCGTGAGCGGGGACCCTGTTGCAACAGTTTTTTGTGTTGTTGGTTTTTTTTCCTGTTCTTTCAATAAAGATCAGGCTTTGCTTTTTCCAAATTTTGGGGTGGTCTCTGTCTTTTCCCGACCGGTACAGAGCCTTCATTTGCGCTCATTCCAAGGTCCTGGTCCTCCTTCTGAGGCAGGGGCCCCTTGGGGAGGCAATTAAATATTTATTTCAACATTCATCAAAGTTCCCTTACCGAAAAGTCTGTGTGTGTCAACTTTGCATTTAAAAATCTTGCTCAAGCATTCTCTGTGTGCTAAGCTCAACTTCTGCTTATGTCGCTTTTGCCACGATTATGTATTCATCTTGCGGTTCTGTGTCCTCATAGTCTTGTGTTCCTCCTTGATTTCCCCTATATTTAATCAGAAAAGGCTTTATTTGCTATGTGAATACGTGCGTATTATTCTGGTCCTACAACAGCTGCCGCACATTGGGTCAATATCTTCATCAAACCAAGGTCTAGTTCCTGATCCACCACCACCAGTCCAGACCCCATGAATTCATGTATGACTCTTGGTCCTCTGAAGGTCTGGGAGACCTTCAGACGTTCAGAAGGTCTGGTGGCAGCATCTGCATGGGTGACAAAGCCCATCTAAGGGGCTGGGCTTGTTTTGCAGTCTCCCCTCTTTTCCCCACCCCAGTTAGGCATTTAAAAGAAACATGTTGATAGCAACAATTTATTTATACCCCGCCCATCTGGCTGGGTTTCCCCAGCCACTCTGGGTGGCTTCCAACAAAATATTAAAATACAGTGGTCTGTTAAATATTAAAAGCTTCCCTAAACAGGGCTGCCTTCAGATGTCTTCTAAAAGTCTGGTAGTTGTTCTTCTCTTTAACATCTGCTGGGAGGGCGTTCCACAGGGCAGGTGCCACCACCGAGAAGGCCCTCTGCCTGGTTCCCTGTAACTTGGCTTCTCAAAGTGAGGGAACCGTCAGAAGGCCCTCGGTGCTGGACCTCAGTGTCTGGGCTGAATGATGGGGGTGGAGATGCTCCTTCAGGTATACTGGGCCTTTGAGGCTGTTTAGGGCTTTAAAGGTCAGCACCAACACTTTGAATTGTGCTCGGAAACGTACTGGGAGCCAATGAAGGTCTTTCAGGACCAGTGTTATGTGGTCTCAGCAGCCGCTCCCAGTCACCAGTCCATCTGCCGCATTCTGGATTAGTTGTAGTTTCCGGGTCACCTTCAAAGGCAGAGCATGCACCACTCTGGCGAGACAGTCTGCGGGCAGGGAGGGTCTCAGCCTGCATACCAGATGGAGCTGGTAGGCAGCCACCCTGGATACAGAATTGACCTGCACCTCCATGGACAGCTGTGAGTCCAGAATGACTCTCAGGCTGTGCACCTGGTCCTTCAGGGGCACAGTTGCCCCATTCAGGACCAGAGAGTCCTCCACACCCGCCCGCCTCCTATCCCCCCAAAACAGTACTTCTGTCTTGTCAGGATTCCACCTCGATCCATTAGCCACCATCCATCCTCCAACCGCCTCCAGACACTCACAGGACCTTCACCGCCTTCACTGGTTCTGATTTAAAAGAGAGCTAGAGCTGTTGCAACCCACTTTGGAGGCCACTCAGCTACAAAGGGACAGAGTCCCTGCTAAGCAAGTGGCCTTTGGGTGCAATGAAGGAGAAGTGACTCATTTATCCTTGCAGGTTTACTACCTTAACAACGGGTTTTAGGAAAAACTCTTTATCCTTGCAGGAGAAGATGCTCACTTGCTCCTGCTCTGAGAATTGCATCCTGCACACCTCTGGGCAAATTTGGGGAGGGCGTGGGGTGCACACATAGGGGGAAGCAGTTCTGTTGCACAAGTGTAACTCTTTGTGTTATGCCATCCCGCTGATGAAAGCCAACTGTCACCTTTGTTGCTGAAGTTTCCTCTTGCCCAACCAAGGGCTGTGCTCACCTCTCTCTCTAACTGAGGGTTTAAATCTTGGCCCAGATCAGCCACAGCATCCAGACTCTTCTGCTAGCTGCATCAGGAACAGCACCATGAAAGCCAGGCTCTTCCTCGTCTTCTTCCTCATGGGCCTCCTCACCATCTGTGTTGAGCTGCCGTCTGCAGCTGGACAACAAGGTAAGGGCAGAATCCCAGTTCCAGCCAGGCTTCCTTCTCCTCTGCACAGCCTTCCTCTGAACCTGCTCCAACCTGTCTCCACCCTTCTTAGAGTCCACCACCTTCTGGGGAAGTCTGTCCCATTGTTGAATAACTCTTAACATCAGAAAGCTCTTCCTATGCCTTGGCCAAAGGCCTGGTGGAACAGCTCTGTCTTGCAGGCCTTGTGGAAAGATGTCAAGTCCCGCAGGACCCTAGTCTCTTGGGACAGAGCGTTCCACCAGATCGGGGCCACAGCTGAAAAAGCCCTGGCTCTGTTTGAGGCCACCCTAACCTCCCTGTGGCCCGGGACCTCCTAGATGTTTTTGTTTGAAGACCGTAAGGTCCTCCGTGGGACATACTAGGAAAGGTGATCCCGTAGGTACAAGGGTCCTAGGCCGTATAGGGCTTTAAAGGTTAAAACCAGCACCTTAAACCTGACCCTGTACTCCACCGGGAGCCAGTGCAGCTGGTAGAGCACCAGATGAATGTGATCCCGCATTGAGGACCCCGTAAGGAGTGAGAATCTCATTTCTTGTCATGTGAATCTGGAGCAGCAGCAGCAAATCAGCTTCCTTCATTTTTTTTAAAAAAGATATTTATTAAGATTTTCCATTTTATACAAACCAAAAAGAAAAAGAAAAAAGAGGGGGAAAAATTAAAAAGAAAAAATATTAAAAAACACATAAATTTCATATCATATTTTCCAATAACATATTTCCCTGACCTCCTCATACCTCCCCTTCTTGTATTCCAGTTCAAATTGTTCATCCAGCAAATCCTTATCTCATAGCATTACAGCTATAAACCTTATTTTCTATCCATCTTCTTAAATTATTGTAACTTATACTTTTACTTATGTACAGAAAAGAAATATTTTTTCATATTCTTTTATACCATTACAGCTGATAACCCCTTAATTTCAATCCAACATCACTCAGTATTCCTTAATATTACAATATTTTTGCAAATAGTCTTTGAATTTCTTCCATTCTTCCTCTGCCGATTCTTCTCCCTGGTCTCGGATTCTGCCGGTCATTTCTGCCAATCCCATATAGTCCATCACCTTCGTCTGCCATTCTTCCAGAGTGGGTAGATCTTGTGTCTTCCAATACTTTGCAATGAGTATTCTTGCTGCTGTTGTTGCATACATAAAGAAAGTTCTATCCTTTTTTAACACCAATTGGCCGACCATGCCCAGGAGAAAGGCCTCTGGTTTCTTCACAAAGGTATATTTAAATACCTTTTTCAATTCATTATAAATCATTTCCCAGAAAGCCTTAATCCTAGGGCACGTCCACCAAAGGTGGAAAAAAGTACCTTCAATTTCTTTACATTTCCAACATTTATTATCGGGCAAATGGTAAATTTTTGCAAGCTTGACTGGGGTTATGTACCACCTGTATATCATTTTCATAATATTTTCTCTTAAGGCATTACATGCCATAAATTTCATACCTGTGGTCCACAACTGTTCCCAGTCAGCAAACAGTCAGCAAACCAGCTTCCTTCAACTTCCATGTAATATTTTCTCTTAAGGCATTACATGCCATAAATTTCATACCTGTGGTCCACAACTGTTCCCAGTCAGCAAACAATCAGCAAACCAGCTTCCTTCAACTTCCATGTGACGGCCCACCAGATATTTGACGATGGTCCACATGTCACCCCTCAGTCTTCTCTTCTCTAGGCGAAGCCTACCCAGCTCCCTCAACTGTTTCTCACAAGGCTTGGTTTCCAGCCCCTGGGTATGTTTAGCCTGGGAAAGAGAAGCCCCACAGTTGACCTGATAGCCATCTTCTGATATCCAAAGAAGAAAGAAGATTCCACCTAAACATTAGGAAGAACTTCCTGACAGTAAGAGCTGTTCGACAGTGGAATTTGCTGCCAAGTAGTGTGGTGGAGTCTCCTTCTTTGGAGGTCTTTAAGCAGAGGCTTGACAACCATATGTCAGGAGTGCTCTGATGGTGTTTCCTGCTTGGCAGGGGGTTGGACTCGATGGCCCTTGTGGTCTCTTCCAACTCTATGATTCTATGATTCTATGAAAGAAGATGGAGCAAGTTTGTTTGCTGCTGCTCCAGAGGTGGGGACCTGAAGCAATGGATTCAAATGGCCAGAAAGGAGATTCTGACTCAACATTAGGGAGAACTTTTTGGTGGTCAGAGCTGTTTGACATTTTAGGGGTGCCAGCACATCTCTTAGGCTGGCCACTGAGGACTGTGTTGGTGTCTTGTGATAGATGGTTTCATCTTCCCATAGGAGCTGGTTGAGCAGAAGGTGGAAGGGCTCACAGCATTAGCCTTCCAGTAGATACTGAACCGGGGAATGCGGGTGGCTCTGTGGTCTAAACCACAGAGCCTAGGGCTTGCCGATCAAAAGGTCAGTGGTTCAAATCCCCACAACGGGGTGAGCTCCCGTTGCTTGGTCCCTGCTCCTGCCAACCTAGCAGTTCGAAAGCACGTCAAAGTGCAAGTAGATAAATAGGTACCACTCCGGCGGGAAGGTAAACGGCGTTTCCATGCGCTGCTCTGGTTTCGCCAGAAGCGGCTTAGTCATGCTGGCCACATGACCCGGAAGCTGTATGCCGGCTCCCTTGGCCTATAGAGCGAGATAAGCGCCGCAACCCCAGAGTCGTCCGCGACTGGACATAACTGTGAGGGGTCCTCTCTCTCTAGATACTGAACCCCCATGAGGTCTTGGGATGGGGGGCTGAGTGGGGCTGTCCTGGATTCTCACAGAGGCTTGTGCTTGTTCTGGCCTGAGATCTGTATTCTGGGGGATGGACTCTCAGCTCACGGGCTTCATTGCTTGTGGAAAAGAAATCTTCCACAGCATTGTGGTGTGGGAGTCATCTTTCTCTCCTGCAGTGCATTCTGGACAGTGTCCTCCGATTAAAGGCCCTGGCACATGTGCAATCTCCTGTCAGAGTGATGAGTCTTGCGGCCCTGGGAGCAAGTGTTGTGGTACAGGCTGTGGATTTGCATGCAAAAGAGTCGCTGAAGGTGAGAGAAGCCAGCAGGTGCCAAGCCCATCGCTCTCTCCAGGAGAGCAGTAGCAGGAAGACACTTAGACCCAGGAGCTTGGCGTGTTGGAAGGGAGCAGGGACTCCTCTCATTGGCCATGGGTGATGGAAGGCGGGAGGTTTGTTTCTCACCAAATGATTGGCTGGTATAGCAGCGGCGTATTTGGCCTCCTATCACAGGTTCTCCATGGTCTAGAAAGTTCCTATTCCAAGAAAGGTCTGAGAACCTTTCGGCCACATGGGCCAGGTATTTCTCTCTCCAAGATCCCAAGGGCCAACTGTGACGTGTGGGTGGAACAAACCGCCTGCTCAATCATCTGACTGTCATAGTGACATCAGGAAGATTGGTGCCTCGTGTCAATCATGCAGCACGTCCACGGCAACCAGCTGGGAAAGGTCTGCTTCACCTGCCCTGCACCTACCCTGCACCTCCCGTTAGTTATGGCATCAAGGGCAGGGCAGGTGGGCGTGACTTGGCCAGGATGGCCTCGCAGGAAAAATGGGGAGGCCGGGGTACTTGGAGACCCTCACTCCTGTTTCAAATGAGAGCCAGGATTACAGGAGAAGACAGGCCCCAGTGGGCATTGTTAGAATCTGTATAAAATCCAGCCCACCGGGGAACAGAGCCACCAGGCTTTATTTCTGTCCACAACCACTTGCATCGAGGCCCCCACCCCCATGCCACTCAATCTTCTTGCGGTTCCTGCATTGCTCACTTTTGGATTAGATGACCTCTGGAGTCCCCTGTAACTCTACAATTTTATCGTACTTTATTATACCAAAAAATTATAAGAACATTCATTCCATTTCTCCAGAAATATTATCCGTTGTCTGCCCTCTTTAAAACATTTGTTAGCTCGATCATGCATACAGTATTCCATACCTTTATATTTTAATCTTCCAAAGTCCAAATTCTCATTTCCACCCCATGGATGATGGCCCAGGGGTTGTAGCCCTGTTCACTTCACTTACCAACTTGCCCCCACCCAACCCCCCATCCTCTTATCCAACTGCCCTCCCCTGATATTTCACCACACCTTGCACCATGACACCTCACCATTACCTGTCCCCTTACACCTCAGCAGAGCTCACTAGACCACCCATACGTCCCTTAGGCCCCACTGCCCTATCCTTAGAAGCATTCCGGCAGGTCCTGCTTGCGCTGTTGGCCCAGCTGCATCTCTTTCCTCCACTCCCTCCCATCTCGCTTGCCAGCACTGCTGTCATGGCCCAGCAGCTCTCAGAAGTTATCACACTGTAGTTCACAGCATTACCTGTTGGCAGCCAAGCAAAGTGCTGCGTGATGACAACCTTGCCTTTTTATTCTATATCAAGATACAGCATTCTTTCAAAGTGCTGTGTGGAGTTTCCATTTTCATTCCACTGCTTGCTACCCGTTGAAAACCAAATCCCCTGTAGAGCATCCCAGTGTGGGTGTCACCTTTTTCTCTTCCAGTGCACCCTGGACGGTGTCCCCGGCCCACTGGAGGTGGGGTCTGCGCAGAACTCTGTAAGGGTGATGCCTCTTGCTCACCTGGGGAGAAGTGTTGCAGCAATGGCTGTGGCCACCAATGCATGAGAGCTATTAAAGGTAAGAGAAGCCAGCGGTGCCAAGCCCGTCACTCACAGCAAGGCCTCCAGAAGAGCTGTGGCAGGAAGGGAGTTAGGCCAGGAGCTTGATGTGTTAGAAGGGAGAGGCAATCCTCTCGTTGGGTAAGGAGGATGGAAGGTGGAAGTGATTATTCTCCACCAAATGATTAGATCAGTGCTTCCCAAAGGTTTTGAGTCGTGGAGCACTTCTCAGGAGAGAAGTTTTTTATGGAGCACAGTTGCCTCCCTGATGCCAAAGGCACATATTTATTTATTTTTATTTCCAGTCTCTTTGCGGAGCCCTTGGAGATGCCTCACGGGGCACCAAGCGCTCTGTGGAGCCCAGTTTAGGAACCGCTGAGTTAGATGGTATAGCAGCTGCACACTTTGCCCCCTCTCTGGGCTTCCGCAAGGGCCAGCGGCTTGTTGTTTTATTTAAATTCTTTAAAGGAAAGCTGGGGAGACGAGCTAATGGTGACGATGAGCACCAGGTGGCCTGGGAAGCACGGCTAATTAGAGTGCTGATAAAGCTCGTGTCTGTGTCCACGATCGCTTGGCTATAATCCGCCGCACAATACAGCACAATGATTTTGTGTTGTTGGTTTCCATGGCTGGTTAGCAACCAACAGGCATCTGGGATGAATGACCTGCATTGTTAAACTACGTCATTCGTTCCCAGAATAAGTAATGATGGCCACCAACTTGGATGGCTTTGGAAGAGGGTTAGACAAATCCAGGCTATCAAGGGCTACTAGTCACAAGGGCGATGCTCTGTTTCCACTCCTGGAGACAGCATGTCTCTAGATACCAGTTGTTGGAGACCACAAGTGGGAAGAGGGCTGCTGTTGTGCTCAGGTCCTGCTCCTGGGCTCACCAAAATGGGCATCTGGTTTGGCTACTCTGAGGAGAAGATGCTGGACTAGATGTTCCACTGGCCTGATCTAGGAGCTCTTATGTTCTTCTGGGGCCTCCAGAGACAGCCTATCCAGAGGTTCTTGGGGACATCTGACTGCTTTGAGAACCGCATGCTATGCTAGATGGTCTGATCCTGCTGCCAGGCTCTTCTGACGCTTTCTCTTCTGTCCTAGGGTAACTTGGACTCCAGAGTGGATGAGCCCCTCCGTGAGACTCCTCACCTTGAACAGGCACCGCAGCCGACTTCTCTCTGGCTTCCTTGGGAGCAGAAGACTGTACAGTGGCCTGAAACCCTAGGCTCACCCAATAAAAATGATATGAGTTTCCCATGAACCTTGGTCTCCGCCATCAAGTTACTGGGGAGACAAAGGAGAGGTTACTGGTCTGCTGTGAATGTATAGCAGTGTGTAAACGGGATGGCCTGCTGGTCTCTGGGGAAACTGGTTCAACTGGAAGGGCTTACCTTTGGAGAAGCCATGCTGGTTCTGCTCCACCAAGCTTGTTCTTCTATAGGCTTGTTCATTCTGTCTTTAATAATGCTCTGAAACACATGTTAAGGAAATCAACCCGTAATTTCCCAGATTCCCCCTCGTTCTTTTTTTTTAAAAAATAAATAGCATGACATGTCCAATTAAGGTCCAGGGGCTAATCTTAGGGACAAGTTCCATATATAGATATTTATGACTTCACATTTGCATTCTTTAAGTACTCCAGTGCCGGGATTTGACAGGGGAAGTACCAGGCACTGTTTCTCTGGGCTGAGCTTGCTGCCCAGGTAATTGGTCCCGCCCACTCATCTAATCAGCGAATTGTGAGCAGGCATGTGCCCCCAGGGGCAGGATCACCCTACCCTTCCGGTATATAATGAAGGCCTGTGGCTTGCACTACAGCCATGTTTCCTTGGCTCTCCCACCCTCCCTCCCTTGATATTTTAATGTATTTTTAATCTTTGTTGGAAGCCGCCCAGAGTGGCTGGGGAAGCCCAGCCGGATGGGTGGGGTACAAATAAATTAATAATAATAATAATAATAATAATAATAATAATAATAATAATAATAAATTGTTGTCACTTGTTGCTCTGCTAGACCTTGCTATGGTGTAATCGGTTGCTGTATTCGGGTCCAGGTTGGAATTTTCCCACTTGGAAAATGGGCTCTAGCCCTTTGGTTTTCGCCATTCTCATAGCAGCTTTGGCGGTTTGGGCATTTCATAGCCGTTTGGACTCGGGGGGGGGGATAGGGGGCTGTTTCTGCAAGACAAGCTGCTGATCACCTGGTTCCCCCCGAAGCCTCCACTGGACCCCCTTCCCACAATTCCCAGAGCTGCTTTACACTTAAAATAAAAAACTATATGTGCGATGGGGAACCTGCCATGATATGGGCGAGGGGGCAAGGGTCATGCCTGACCAGGCATTCGATTTGTGAATTTTTCAGTTTGTGAAGGCAGGAAGAAGTTGGGAGTTGGGGCCAAGGTCTTGTGAGTTTCTGTTTGTCACTGTGCAGTGCTTTGGAGTCACAAGACTCTGTTTTGCATTCCACACATTCCAGACTGTTGGAAGTCTCACGGAAGACAGGAGACGGATGTGACAGTTACTGGTTTCCTGTTCCTTTGTTGTTCAGTTGCTCTCTGCTCTCACAGAGAGAGGATGTCTTTCATTTCTGTCTGCGTAGCTTAGCAATAAAACTCTTTGGCCCTGTAGCTCATAAATCTCATCACTTCTGCTGCTTTGATTGTCTGCATAATGGGAACGTGCTTGGAGCCTTATCAGAGGCTCAGGTCGTTAATTATCGTCGGAGGCGATTCCGAAGGACTTGACCGGAGGAGAAGGAGTAGCTTGGTAGGAGTAGCGGAGGCTCCGACAGGTCTCTTCCCTCCTACCTCCCACTCCCTTTTAATCTTTGAAGCTGGTTAGGAAAGAAGTGTGAGTCAGATAGCTCCTGGGGCCACGTGAAATCCAGCCAAGGGCTGTGCATTTCTGAGTGTTCCAGGCACATCACTTATGTTATCTGGGGAATCCTCCACACTGTTTGACTTTGGAGGAATTGCTGAGATAATTCAGGGCGTGGGGCGTGGGTTTTGTCCAAACAGACCTGTCTAGGGCAGTTTGAAGTGGAACAAGGAGCCCCGTCCTGGGGCAGGGCTCCTTAGCCTCTTGGCCACTATGCTACACAATTTCAGTTTGCTCACAAGGAACCAGGTGCTATAGGGGGGCTGGTATCTCCTGGCAGACACAGCGCTTGTGCCAGGCTTTGGAGAAATGGCAGGGAGATTTCAGGGGATGGAGGGTGAAATATACTCTGCCGGGGGAGCATCCTGCAGGTCTCACAAGAGAGGAGATTCTGGCTATACTTTAGGAAGAACTTTCTGACAGTAAGAGCGGTCGGACAGGGGAATGGATGACCTCAGGAGATCGTAGACTCTCCTTCCTTGGAGGTTTGTAAGCAGAGGCCGGATGGCCATTTGTCAGGGGTCCTTTAGCTGTGATTCCTGCAGTGCAGGGGGTTGGACTAGATGACTCGTGGGGTCCCTCCCGACTCAATGGTTCTGTATGCAAATGGTGGTTCACAAACAGTCAACAACAATAGCAACCCTACAATGGCACAGGCGGGTTCTTTTTATTAATGCCCAACACACATACAGAGCCAAACATTCATACAGATTCCCATATGCCCAAGAGGCAGCTGGTTTCAGGGGGTCGCTGGCCAAAGGGAGCCAGAAGCATTTTAGGATTTTTTACTGGCTCTCCCTTTGCACGCCTGGAGAGGGGGGCTTGCTCTGAGCCCCCCCCCACTAATGGACTGCGGAGGCCCCCATCTCTGTGGACAGGATGAACTCCACCTTCCCCCTCCAGTGTAAGATTCAGTCTTTGCCTGTGGAAGGGAGGTGTGAGCCGTCCCTCTCTGGCTGAGATCCTGCAACTTTGCAGCTGCACTGAGCTCTTGCTTAAAGTGGGGTGCGGGGGTTGCGGGCGGTGCTAGCTGGGTATTTTGCCCCGGGTGAAGCCTCCGGAGCATGGGTAGGCAAACTAAGGCCTGGGGGCTGGATTTGGCCGAATTGCCTTCTAAATCCGGCCCGTGGACTGTCCGGGCAGCGACGCGGACTTATAAAAAATATTGGGGGGGCCCGGGAAAGCTCATGAATAATAAATAAGCTCATGAATATGCAAATAAAGTGGCGCCGCCTCCTCGTGAGCGAATAGGGGAGAGCGTGCTGCGCCTATTAATCAGCTCCAAAGGAAATTGGGTGGAGCTTTTGCTCGGGAGGGAGGGCAGGAGGCATGCAGCCCGCCCCCCCTGTGCATTTTGGGCTGGGGGAGGGGCGGCGATGGCGCTCTGCTGGAGGGGCGCCGGAGATTATTGGGGGGGCGGAGCCCCCCCAAACGAATTTTTGAGGGGGCTCGGGCCCCCTCAAGCCCCATGGAGTCGGCGCCTATGTGTCCGGGAATCAGCTTGTTTTTACATGAGTAGAATGTGTCCATTTATTTTGCTGCAGGAATTTATGTATAGGTGGTGGGGGGGGGTTGCCCCTCCAGCAGATATCATGCACATGCCACCCACTACCAAAATCAGCACAATCATTTCTGTGACTTTTGTGACTTGTCCCCACAAAACACTTCATCACAGTTTCTTCCTATCTATTCAACGGGCCTTTGCTGCATGATACCAAATGTAAGAATTCACTGATCAATGTATCTCTGTACTGGCTCACTGGGGAAACTTCAGAAATTCCTATAGACGTGTGAGCTCAGCTACTCAGATGCCCCTCTGCCTGAGGGATAATCCCTGGCATCCTGATACCTGAGTGCCATTCCAGAAATAACAAACCCAGATGAAGACAAAAGGGTGGGATGAACTTGGCTGGGAAACAAGAAAATGTAAATATCTCTTTTGCTTCACTTGATGGGTGTTTGGTGGAGGGCAAGGAGAACCATGGGGCAGGGTCCAGGATGCTCAGATTCCTGCCACCAGACCTCCCCTTTCATGATGTAACCGTGATGTATGAGTGATGTAGTTGGGGGGTGTAACATGGGGATGAGCAGCTAATAAAAGTTTGGGTTCTCTTTTGTTGGGGGCTTCCATCTTGTTCCACCTTGTGGCAGGTGGGAGTCTTGTCATGAGACAGTCTTCCATAAAGACCAAGCTGACTGGCTGCTGTTTTGCTCTGGTCTTCCTGGCTGGGGTCCTTGTTTTTTGTCCAAGGGATCCCTCAGATTTCTCCGTTAACAGTTAAAATGCATCTCTGGGTTATTTGTGGGGCATAGGAATTCGTTCATCCCCCCCAAAAAAATATAGTCCGGCCCCCCACAAGCTCTGAGGGACAGTGGACTGGCCCCCTGCTGAAAAGGTTTGCTGACCCCTGCTCCAGAGGGACGCCAATGAGGCTCCCAGCCTGTGTGTGTGTGTTGTGTGTGTGTCTATGCAATTGTGCATGGGAGTGTGTGCCAAACTGGGTTTTTGACTTGGGTGAAACAAAGTCTGGTTTTGCCCCTGGTTAAAGCAAGCCTAGCTGGACAGTCTGGGAAGGGGAAAGGCCATGCCAGAAGCAGTAGCACAGGAGGCCAGAGGGAGGCAGGAGAGGGCAGCTCCCCATCTGGAAGATAATGCACCCCAAATGGCTGCACTGGTTTCTTGGGGACCCTCCTGGAACTATTTCCTGTAGAAGGCTCCCCCCCCCAATGCTGTGTTCCAGACGGAAAGTCTTCAAGTCCACGGCCAGACCCAACAGTCCTTGGAGTCTTCCTTTAGGAGGTGCTGGATGTAGGGGACCCTAGAAGAGAAAGCTGAGTGGTCAGGGGGGTGCTGTCCTTCACCCTACCAGGCCTCCCCACAAAAAGCACAGAGGCTGACACCCCCATGGGCCTTTGGAGCTGTGGGGCAGCCACTGCCCCTTCCTCTTGTTTGTCTGTTTCCATTTCTGTCCCACCTTCTCCTCCAAGGAGCTCAATGTGGTCTGCATGGTTCTTGCCTTCTTCTTCAATCCGCACCACAACCTTGTGAGGCAGGTTAGGCCGAGAGGCAATGAAGATCACACCCCGGGAACTTCATCCCAGCTGAGTGGGGAATTCAAACCCTTCCCTTTCCCAGTGTGACAAGAATTATAAGGTCTTAGATATATAATAAATGTTCATGAATGTACCAAGCAAACACGTACATAAATATATATGTCTGAAACAGCGCAGGAAAACAGCCATGAAGCCAGTTTGGCTCCCAAACTGACCAAATGTTTTCTCTGCAAAGTCAAAGGAAAATGGAAAAGGCTCCCCATTGTCTTTTCCTTCAAAAATCCTGTCTTGAGGGTATGTCTATGTAAGAATATGGTGTGAGCCTGTGACCTGGCTCAGGAACTAAGTATCATTACAAAATCTTGGCCAGGCTCCCCAGAGTATCCAATCAAGTAAGCATTAACAGGTAACCTGCCAGACAGGAGGTAAACAACGCACTCAGATTTCTGTTGTGGACCGCCCTTTCTGTGATGTAGGTATGATGTGTCTGGGGGTGGTTTTGGACTCCAGGGCGGGCAATTTGAAATGTCTATATAAGGGCAGACACACCTGGGTTCTGGGTCCTCCTCCTTTCCTGCACGTGAGGGGAGCACCCTGTTGCAACAGTTCAATAAAGATCAAGCTTACTAGCTGCTTTGCTTCTCAATATTTTCTGGTTGGCCTCTGTTATTTTCTCCTACCAGTAGGGAACCTACGTAAGGACTCTATGCAGGCTCTTGGATACCCCATAGGGGGAAAAGGGCAGATTTTTGTTTACAACACCAGGTCCTGGTCGGACACTGTAAAGCCCTGCACCACGTGTCTTCTCCCACATCACCAACCCTGGAAGAGGAGCTGCTGGTCTCCCCTCCCCATCCTTTCACTCTTGTCAGGGAAGAGTCCTGAGACCCTCCCTCTCTTATCAAACCCACCAGACTGTTTGAGGGAGGGATGTCCCGGCTGCTGGAGAAGAGTGCCGAGACCCCTGCCCCAAAGCCCACCCGTTAGGCTCTTCCTAGGCCAATGGGGGCTTCGCGTGATGGATCCCCAGGGCAGCTGAGTCAAGTCCCTCAGCCGAAACAGGCAGCTGGAGCAAGAGAGGTCGAAAAACAGTGATTTTAGCTGCATTTCCTGCATTGCAGAGCCTTGGGATCCCTTCCTACTCTATGAGCCTCCTGAGCTTCGCTTTCCAGGGGTGCCCATCCTCCCATGGTGCCACCCCCGCCTCTGGCAGCTTCCTCACCTGGCCTGCCCCCTCCTGCCTTGGCAGCTTGGGGGACGTTGGTGCATTCCATGGAGAAGCCCGAGAAGCAGCACTTCTGGTCCCCCTTGCACTGCCAGTCGTGGGCACAGGTGTCGCTGCACGGCTCTCCTCCTCCTCCCGAGGGCGTCTTCCGTTGCACCAGGGGGCATTTCCCAGGCTTCTCTAAGAGACAGAGAGAGTGAGAGAGGGGGCGAGTCTTCTTGGCACTGGGCAGATGGAGTTTCAGGAAGGAACGGATTGTGCATGAGCCCAACGTTTTTCCCAGGGCTGTGGCTGGACGAGAGACTTTGAGGAGCTGGGGTGGCAGAAGGGGATTGGCAGGAGAATAAGCAGCCAAGACAGCACGTTTCTTTCCTGTAAAGGGCGTGCCCTAATGGACATTCTCTCGCAGACACTTATGGATTCCATCTGGTAATGCATTTTTGAATCACGTCTGGCTAGTTGGGGATTTGGGGTGAGCCTCTGTACTTGAACCCCCAAAAGGGATTTTTCTCCCACAGGTTTCCTTCCACCCAGGGCCGTCTTAACCATAGGCTCTAGGGGTGCAGGGCACCGGGTGCCAGGCTCTCAGGGGTGCCAGGCTGAGAGTCCGGGGCCTGAGAGTTGAAGTCCAGGGAAGAGCTCGCCCGTCGGTTGGAGCACCGCAGCGGGCTCTTCTGCTGCGGGTGGGTCTGCGCCGCGAGTTCGGGGGTGAGCGAGCTAGCGAGGTGCTGAGGCGGCCGGCCGGAGCTAATGTAGGTCTTTTAGGACCGGTGTTATGTGGTCTCGGTGGCCACATGCCTCAAAGAACCTAGGAATTGAGATAGACTACCCCTGGACCTGGAGGTTCCACCAGAAGATCAGAAGAGCCTGGCTGCTGGATCAGGCCAAAGGGAGCCCACCTAGTCTAGCCTCCTGTTCTCCCTGTGGCCAGCCAGATGCCACAGTGGCACAGAGTCCTGTGGGGGCCTTCAGCCTGGCACATGCACATGAAACGATCACGCCCCCACCTGACAGGAGCAGCCGAGTCTGGAGCTGATGCAGCCTTCAGGAGAGAGACCTGATGCCCTGGCAATGGGCACCCATTGCATCTCTTCCCCCGGGGCACAGCAGGGGAAGCGCCTATGTTTTAGAGACTGGCCAGTTTCCAGCTTTGCTGCCTCCTACCATGTATGGTTTTCCCAGCAGTGATGAATGGAAGTGAGAGCTGGACCATCAAGAAGGCTGATCGCCGAAGAATGGATGCTTTTGAATTCTGGTGCTGGAGGAGACTCTTGAGAGTCCCATGGACTGCAAGAAGATCAAACATCTCCATTCTGAAGGAAAGCAGCCCTGAGTGCTCACTGGAAGGACAGATCCTGAAGCTGAGGCTCCAATACTTTGGCCACCTCATGAGAAGAGAAGACTCCCTGGAAAAGACCCTGATGTTGGGAAAGATGGAGGGCGCAAGGAGAAGGGGACGACAGAGGATGAGATGATGGGACAGTGTTCTCAAAGCTACAAACATGAGTCTGACCAAACTGTGGGAGGCAGTAGAAGACAGGAGGGCCTGGCATGCTCTGGTCCAGGGGGTCACGGAGAGGCGGACACGACTAAACGACTCAACAACAACAACCCTGTAGGCAGAGCTGAGCCATCCTAGATGGCCACTGATAGCCTTCATGGGCCACACCCTGTGGCAGAAACAACAACTGTCAGAGACATTGAGTCAACAGGGTGCAAGCAAAACAAAGCAGGGTGCTGGATCAGGCCAGTGGCCCATTTGGTCCAGCATCCTGTGGCCAACCAGATGCCTATCTAATCCTCTTGTAAAGACATCCAGGTTGGAGGTCCTTGCCGCTTCCTGTGGGAGAGAGTTCCATAGTTTAACTGCACTGCATGAATAAAATTGGTCCTGCCCCGAATAAGAGTGTAAGAAGAACCCACTGGATCAGGCCAATGGCCCACGTAGTCCAAAAATCCTCTCCCTTCTTGTACTCAGATGCATTGCTTCCTCTGACTGTGGAGGCAAAGCAAAGCCATACTGTCTCGTAGCTACTGATGCCCCTCTCCTCCATTACCGTATTTTTTGCTCCATAAGACACACTTTTTCCCTCCTAAAAAGGAAGGGGAAATATCTGTGCATCTTATGGAGCGAATGCATGGTCCCTGGAGCCAAATTCACCATCGGATCACATAGCATGTCTGCGGCTATAGCCTGCACCAAAAAAAATCACGCATCCACTGTTTCGTGGCGCAAAAAACGTGGTTACAAAGCACAGATCCACATGGATTCTCAGGATTTTTGCATTGGGCTACCCCAAACTCACCGTCAAATCACATATCATGTCTGTGGCCATAGCATGAACCACAAAAATCATACATCCACTGTTTCGTTCAGAATATTTATTTTCTTGTTTTCCTCCTCTAAAAACTAGGTGCGTCTTATGGTCAGGCGCGTCTTATGGAGCGAAAAATATGGTAATTTGTTAAAGCCATTCAGGTTGTTGGTCCTCACTGCCTCTGGTGGAAGGGAGTTCCATAGTTTAACTATGCACTGGATGAAGAAGGACTTTCTTTTCTCCGTCCTGCCCCAGGTCAGGGCCGGTTTCCTCATTACCTTCAATGGGTATCCTGCACACTTGGCTCCCGCAGCCTGAGTCACAGCACTTCTGCGCCCTGGGACAGCTAGCGTCGTCCGTGCAGGAAGAGCCGCACACCAAAGGCGCCTGGAGCTTCTTCAGCAGCGGTGGCGGGCAGCTCCCGGGCTTCTCTGGGAGCAGACGAGAAAGCAGAGAATGAGCAAGAGAGGGTCACATCTTGAGGAGGGCAGGCAGCCAGGACTCTGTGGCCAAGGAAGGTGTGCTGGGGAGGTGGCTCTGAGAAGGGTTTGAAGACAGGCAGCTGCTGCCTTCGAATCACAGAACTGCAGAGCGGAGGGGACCCCAACAGTCATCTACATTTCCCAGCACAATTCAAAGTGTTGGTGCTGACCTTGAAAGCCCTAAACAGCCTTGGTCCAGTATATCTGAAGGACCATCTCCACCCCCATCGTTCAGCCTGGACACTGAGGTCCAGCGCCGAGGGCCTTCTGGCGGTTCCCTCGCTGCGAGAAGCCAAGTTACAGGGAACCAGGCAGAGGGCCTTCTCGGTGGTGGCGCCTGCCCTGTAAAACGCCCTCCCACCAGATGTCAAAGAGAAGAACAACTACCAGACTTTTAGAAGACATCTGAAGGCAGCCCTGTTTAGGGAGGCTTTTAATGTTTAAGAGACTACTGTATACTTGCTGGAAGCCGCCCAGAGTGGCTGGGGAAACCCAGCCAGATGGGCGTGGTATAAATAATAAATTATTATTATTATTATTATTATGATGATGATGATGATGATGATGATGATGTCCAACCCCATGCAATGTGGGAATCACAGCACCTCGGCTACAGTGGAGCACTGCAGTATCGCCGGTCGCCCACAGCCTGCGCAGCACTGCCTTGTCTCTCTGTGCCACCCAGTGCCCCTTCTTGAGGTTGGCAAGGTCTCATGGGCCGATGGGATGACTGCACAGCCCCTCTCTCTGTTCTTAATAGGACAGTGACTGAGCCACAGGCCCTCTGCAATCTCTTCCCAAGCCCAGAATTCGGGATCTGACGATGGCTGTTCAGCAGGGAAGGCACTCTGCCCATGCTCAGAAGCACACACAACTTCTTGGCACTTGGTCATGTTCCAAGGGAGGGCACTTTGCTCCAGAACTGTTTCTGGGACTCAGGAACCAACTTAAATTCAACCCCATTTCTCTCGCTGGCCCAGGAACAAAAGGCCTCCAGAAAACATGCGTAGATTTGCTCATGTCATCTGGGGTGCATTTGCACCCACCAACTTTGAGCTGAAGACCCTCCCCATGAGATTTTATTTATCTGTTATTTCATAAAATCTATACACTGCTTGATTGTAAACAAACAAACCAACTTCCAAGTGGTTTACAACAACAATGAAACTATTAACTATTGGAATGAATCTGGAAGGAAACCATTAGAAGAAACAGCAGCAATAATTTAAGACATTCACAAAGTTAAAATGTCATTAGACTAGAAACAGATTAAAATTTGCATGAACTTTGTCAACATCTGCTTGCCTAACAAAAATGCTTTTAGCGGCTTCCAAAAAGAGTATACTAAATGCACCTGCTTGATATCAGCAGGCAGGGAGTTTCAAAGTTTGGCGCTGCCGCACTAAAATACCAAGTTCTTACAAGTGCAGAATGGGTACAACGTGGCACTCATAATATTGTCAGTTCCACCAATCCAAGCAGCCCAAGCTGTGCATCTGGGCAAGGCGATCTTGCAGGTAAATCAAACGCGTCATCAGTGGCTGGCAAAGCACAGGTACCTTGGCTGGCAGGCAGGCAGACGTGTTTGCAGGCAAATTCACAGCACTTCTTCCCCCCGGCGCACTCGCTGTCCGCTTCGCAGTCCACCTTGCAGGGGGGGTCATACAGCCCATTGGGGGAGGCGGGGCAGAATCCATCCTTCCCTGCAAGCAAGAGAGATGGGGAGAAAGAAGACTGAGCACCCAAGAGGCTGGGTGTGAGTACGATCCAGGTCGTCTCCCTGCCAATCCTGGGCTCTGCATTTTGAGGGTGGGCACTCCCTCCCCCGGGAAGGTGCAAGGGGGCAGAAGGCCATTTGTCCATTAATCCAGCCCAAGATATTTTGCCACCTGAGGCAAAGGAGAAGATGGCTGCCTCTCCCAGATCCACATACAGAAGCCTTTTGGGGATCCTTTGGCTGTGTTTTCTGCACTGCAGGCGACGGGACAAGATCAGGGCTTCCCGTTAGCGAAGAATTGGAAAACACAGGAAGTACCAACACTGGAAGATTGGCAGATGAAGATGATGGATTTTTCGGAGCTGGCCGACCTGACGGGAAGAGTCCGCGACCAGAAGGAGGAGGAGTACCAGGAAGAATGGATTAAATTTAAAGACTATTTGGTTAAATACGTTCAGATAACTTAATTGGAAAAGCTTGCAAATAATAGATAGGTTTAGGATTTAAATAGGTAAGGATAATATTTAAGATGTTTAAAGTCAAATTAGAAAGAATGAAAGACGTTAAGTGACCAAGTTAATTTTTTGAGAAAATTGATTTTGGAAAACTGTTAAAATGAGATATAATGAAATTCAACAAAGGGGATTTGAGGAAGTCACTCAATAATGTTACCAAGATTTAAACAGGATGTATGTATGTATGTATGTATGTTTGTTTTGAATTTGTGAAAACCAATAAAAAAAATTGAAATAAAAAAAAGATCAGAGCTTCCCAAACTTTTCATGTTCGTGACACACTTTTTAGACACGCATCATTTCATGATGCAGTAATTCAGTTTTACCAGCAAACTGGAGGTTAAGCTAACCCCTTTCCGGCCCCAGGAGAAGCGCCGGGAGTGTTTGTGTGACACACCTATGCACTGCAGCCGACACACTAATGTGTCATAATGCACAGTTTGGGAAGCTCTGGACTAGGTAGACATAGCCTGCAGGATCAGGCCAATGCCCCCTCGAGTCCAGCATCTTGTTCTTGCATGAGCTAACCAGATCTCCCGAGAGGACCTGAGTTCAAGAACCCTCTCCCCTCCTGCAGTTTCCAGCAGCACCCCAAACACTTTGGGGTGCAAACAGTTCAGGTTACAAACTCTGCCAACCTGGAAGTAGTACCTCAGGTTGAGAACTTTGCCCCAGGATGAGAACGGAAATCATACGCTGGTGGTGTGGCGGCAGCAGCAGGAAGCCCTATTAGCGAAGGCGCTTCTCAGGTTAAGAACGGACCTCCGGAACGAATTAAGTCCGTAACCCGAACTTACCACTGTGCACTGCTGTGGGTGGCATGTGCCAGCCCTGCCCTTCAGTGCCTTCTTGCCACCACTCCCTGACCTTCTCCACCAGCACCTGCCGTCTGAGGCCGCCTCCTCACTGTGCCTATTAGCAGGGCTGCCCCCATCCATACAAGAGGGGATGTTCCCTCCAAGCTTTGCACAGATGCCATCGTATTCCCCCCCCCCACAAAAAGATGTCTCATATCACATGGTAATCCACACCAGATTCCTAGCCAGGCTTGTGGGCTTGAAGGGACGTTATTCCATCTGTAGTGACCCTTGGGTTTCATTATTCTGGTCCCAAGTATATCAAGAAGTATCTAAAATAATTAAACCCCCTTTTCTAATCTCCCTGCAACTGAGTATGTGGGCTGATAACACGAACGCTTGTCCCTCTAAAGAGCTTTTGACATAGATGTCACCTGTAGCTATAACAAGATTCCCTGGTGGCCCACTGGAATGTGGAGTTAACCAGGGCTATTGACTCTCTGGCTCCGAAGCGCCCTCTCCGATTGCATGGAGCCCGGACAGCCCCGTGGTTTTCCACGGATCTGAGGGCAATGAAACAATCGTTGAGACGGCTAGAGCGCCGGTGGCGGATAACTCATTCTGAAGCTGTCTGGACACAGGTTAGAGCCCACCAAGTGGCGATAGCAACGGCGAAGAAGACCTTCTTCGCCGCCTCTATTGCATCTGCAGAAAACAGCAGCAGGAGACTCTTTCAGGTGGTTCGCAATTTAGCTGAACCACTTGCTACATCAGGGCCCAGTATGGGCCACATGATCTCCTGCAATGATTTTGCAAAGTTTTTTTTGCAGATAAAATCGCTCAGATTCGGGAAGAAGTAGACTCCACCGTGGGAGCAGGGCCGGGGCGGGAGAGTGCTAGAGTTCTGTCTAGTCAAGTTTCATGGGATCAATTCCAATCTGTTACCTCCGAGGATGTGGACAGGCTGCTTGGACGAGTGAAACCAACCACCTGTCTCCTTGATCCTTGCCCATCCTGGCTGATAAAAGCTAGCCGGGAAGGGCGGGGCGATGGGCTTAATTATTATTAAGGTGCGTCCTGAAGAATATCCCTCTCAGCCCCTCCCCTCCCTCTCCCCCCACTTGCTTTCCTGATCTTGGAGGGGCCTCTCTGGCTCAGCCCCCCCGTGGCAGCCTGGAGCAGGGGACCCAGCTAGCATTGCAGGCCCAGCTGGTGGGGAGCCAAGGAGCACATTGCTGCCCCAAGGGGGAAAAGAGGCTGGTTCTGCTCTGCTCCAGCTGCTGTGACTCCAGCCCCCTCCCCACCCCAAACCCCCACCTTAAGAAACACAAGGAGAGTCTGCTGGATTAGGGCAAAGGGGGCTTGTTATGTATTGAAGTTCTCACCCTGGCCACCAGGAGTATTGTGTATGTAGTTTTCACTCAGGTCCACCTCAGTTAATTTAGGCGGGAAACCCTGGGTTGTTGTTGCTACGATGTTGACAGCCGTCTGCCTATAAAAGCAGGCCGGCGGAGCTGTTTGCTGTTCAGTTCTGTTCCAGCTTACAAGTAAAGAGCTGCTTTGGAAGAATCGCTGTGTCGTCTGATATGTTCGCCCACAACTTAACAGGGCTCATCTAGTCCAGCCTTGTGTTCTCACGGTGGTTGACCAGGTGCCCCAAAGGGAAACGTGCAATCAGGATTCGAACACAGGAGCCCTCCCCTGGCAGTTTTGCAGCAACTGGGATGCAGAAGCCTTGCTGCCTCCAGAGCCCATCCATTGCCCTCTCCTCCTCCATGAATTGTCTGACCCTCTTCTGAAGCCATCTCTGTTGGTGGCTGCTTCCTTCCTGCAGAAGGAAGTTCCAAAGTTTAACTCTGCGCTGCGCAAACAATTCCTTTCTTTCATCCGTCCCGAAACTTCCAACATTCAGCTTCGTTGGACATCCATGAGTTCTATGAGAGAGGGGAAAAGACCTCTCTCCACTTCCTCCGTGTCAGGCAGAATCTTATAAATGTCTATCATGTTGCTTCTTTTGATTTTTTTTATATCTTTATTGTCACTGCCCCATACAGAACAATGAAATTGAAAAATCTACATAAGACATTCAAAAACCCCTAAAAACTCTAAAACCCCATTTTAAAATACAATACACTATAGAGACTCCTTATACAGTGGTACCTCGGGTTACATACGCTTCAGGTTACATACACTTCAGGTTACAGACTCCACTAACCCAGAAATAGTACCTCGGGTTAAGAACTTTGCTTCAGGATGAGAACAAAAATCACGCGGCAGCAGCAGGAGGCCCCATTAGCTAAAGTGGTGCTTCAGGTTAAGAACAGTTTCAGGTTAAGAACGGACCTCCGGAACAAATTAAGTACTTAACCTGAGGTACCCCTGTACTGCGTTTAAAACCAGAATTGCATTTGGGTACAAACTGTTTCTCAGGCGGCTAGTCCTGGCCTTTATAACCCTGTACCTTCTTCCAGAAGGCAGAAGCTGAAAGAGATCATTTCTGGGGTGTGCACTATCCTGCGCTATCTCTGCCGCTTTCTTACGGCACCTGGAAGCATAGATTTGATCCAAGGTTGGAAGAGTGCACCCAATTCTTCTCTCCGCAGTCTTTACAACCCTGGACAGTATTGTTTTTCCCCTGACCGTGCAGCTCCCAAACCAAACACACAGAACATAAGTTAATACGCTCTCCACAGTACAATGGTAAAATGCCACCAACAGGTCCTTTGAGAGATTGTTTTTTCGGAGGATTCTCAGAAAATATAACCTCTGCTGTGCTCTCTTCATCAGGTCTTTGCTGTTTTCTCCCCAGGTCGTCTCTCAACTCCATTCCCAGAAATCGAAACACCGAGATCTGTTGCACACACTTCCCCTCAATAATGAGTGGCTGAATATTCAATTTACATTTCCTAAAGTCCACAATAATCTCTTTTGTTTTCTTTAAGTTAAGGAGTAAGTTGTTTTTCCTGCACCACTCCCCCAACTGCTCAACTTCCTTCCTATAGGCTGCCTCCCCCTCTCCAGCCGTGATTAAACCAACCACCGTTGTATCATCTGCAAACTTAATGACTGGGCTATTCTTGTTCTCCTATGCTTCCTGCTCACCTTTTCTCTAAATGAAAACATCTCCCTCCGGTGCTGGATCTACTCTATGGGGAAGCAGGCTCCTCCTCAGCACCCAAGAGGGGATGGCCCAGTCCCCCTCCCCCCAGGGGGACCCGACTCCTCAAGTCAAGCTCTCACCTGTCCTCTCCTCTCCGTAATCTGGGGACTGGGCAGCAGCAGCAGCGCAACCCTGGAGCAAGAGGAGTCCTGTTAGGAGCCAGAGGACTCCTGCCTCCATGGTGCTCTGGGGAATATCCAGCCTGGAATATCTGGATCTGAGCCACGCAGAGGAGCATTAAATGCTTTCCAGGGCGGGGCTGGCTCCCAGTGACCTACCTGGCCAGCTGGGCCGGTTCTGCTGAGGGAGCAGCCAGGACTGGCCCAAAATAGCCCTCCTGCTCTGGGTTCTGGGAGAAGCATCGGCTGGGCGGCCTGGTGGGGCAGCACAAGAGCTCATCCTTTCCCTGGCCTGTAGTGCCCGTTCCCTTTTCCTCTGGGCTGCCCTCGTCTGGGCACACCTGCCTCCATTGCTGACCCCGGGGACCGAAGCCAGCACCCCCCCCCCGTAAAACGACCCATTCCACACTCAGGTGGATCACACAGCTTGGCCAGGCCAAGGTGGTAGAAGAATTAGGAGCAGGGAAGAAAACCAGGAGCGGAGGGCTCTCTCTTCTGCTCAAATCTTGCTTGCTCATTTCCATTTGGAACATTTGATTGGCCACTGTGAGAAGAGGATGCCGGACTGGCCTTTGGCTCGATCTAGCAGACTCTTGTTATTTCCTTAATATAGCCATATTTTTTTAAAAAAATGATTTGGAGTGTAGAATCATAGAACGGTGGAGTTGGAAGCGACCCATAGGATCCCTTCCAACCTAGCAGTTCGAAAGCACGTCAAAGTGCAAGTAGATCAATAGGTAACCCTCTGGTGGGAAGGTAAACGGTGTTTCCGTGCGCTGCTCTGGTTCGCCAGAAGTGGCTTAGTCCTGCTGGCCACATGACCCAGAAGCTGTACGCCGGCTCCCTCGGCCAATAAAGCGAGATGAGTGTCGCAACCCCAGAGTCATCTGCGACTGGACCTAATGGTCAGGGGTCCCTTTACCTTTACCGTTTAGAGTTAGAAGGGACCCATAGGGCCATCTAGTCCACCCCCCGGATGATGCTCAGACAGAGGGGTTTGCACAGCAGGTCAGGAACATCAACTGGCAAAGAGACCAAGGCAATGTGTGGGGCATGAGGTGGGGGAGGGGGGCAGAAGTCTGGGAAGGGAGGCAAGGAGGACCTTCACGTAGCTGAAGGGATTCCCCATGGAAGGTGGTGCAAGCTTGCTTTCTGCTGCTCTGGGGGTCTTGAGCAAACTTGGGTAGAGTAGGCAAGGTTGTAGATTTGATTCCTGTTATGTTACAGCTGCCTATTCCTGCCTTGCAGTGGGCTGGACTGGATGGTGCTCAGGGTCCCCTCCAGCTCTACCACTCTATGATTCCAAATGATGGAAAAGGAGATTTCGACTCAAGAGCAGGAAGAACTTTCTGATGGGAAGATGAGCCCATGAAGAGCCCTGAAGAAGAGCCCTGGAGATTTTGAAGCATAGAGTGGGTGGTCATCTTCCAAGGATTTAGCTGAGATTCCTGCATTGCAGGGGGCTGGACTAGACGACCCCAAGGGGTACCTTCCAACTCTCTATTTCTTTGAACAAGGAAGGAGGAGGCAGCAAATGGCAGCTGGGTCAGGGGGGCCAAGAGAGTCAGGAAACTGAAGCAAGCCGAAAGTCAGAGGTGAAAAGGGAAGTGGCAAATCTTGCGATAGATTTCAGTAAAAAGAGAAGCCGTGTGGAGAGGTGAGTTGGCCGGTAAGAAAAGCCTCATTTTGCCTGGACAGCCAGGAATTCACTGGGGAAGGTGAAACCTTTCCCGCTCTTTGTCTGGGAAATTCCCCCTCAGCCCAGTGAAGTTGTGCAAGAAGCTGCGACATGAAGGAATGCCATCCTTGTCTAAGCCATACCTAATGAATGGCCTGAATCATGTCGAAATCCAGGGGGAGAGTGAGCAAAGGGAGTCCAGGCAGTTGAGAGGTGAGGAAATCCAAAGGCTGGAGTGGACTCCTTCCCTCTTGGTGACATTTAAGCACCTGGTCTGAACACCTGGTCTGGGCCAGGGTCCTCCAGTCAAGAGGGAGCGGCTGTGTCCTACTTAGGCTCAGCTGGGCAACCAGTCTGACTTCTCCTTTCCCCCTCCCTCCCAAGTGCTTTCTTGTGAATAAGTGTTGAACAGCTATAATTTGGAAAGGTGATGTGTCGTCACAGCAGGCGAGGAATGAAGCCTTTTAGCCTGCAGAAGAGAAGACTGGGAGGTGATATAATGGCCTTTGTCAAGTATCACACAGAAGAAGGAGCAAGCTTGTTTTCTGCTGCTCCAGAGGGTAGGACTCAAACCAATGGGTTCAAATCACAGGGGATTGCATAGATGACCTTTGTTGATCCCTTTCAGCTCCACGGGCCTATGATTCTGAGATGTATGTGTCTGGCCTGCCCTCACCCCTGCCTGTCGAGATGTCCGACGCTGGGAACTGTGGGTTGAAGAAGCAGAGCAGATGTGTGCATGGCACCAAGAGCAGCTTGCACACAAGAGGTCTGCAAAAGAAAATGTCCATCTCTCCATTTGAAGTTCCTTCCCTTTCCAAATTAATGCTGCATTATGGAACAAGGGGGATGTGGGTGGCGCTGTGGGTTAAACCACAGAGCCTAGGACTTGCTGATCAGAAGGTCGGAGGTTCGAATCCCCATGATGGGGTGAGCTCCCGTTGCTCGGTCCCTGCTCCTGCCCACCTAGCAGTTCGAAAGCACGTCAAAGTGCAAGTAGATAAATAGGTACCGCTCCGGCGGGAAGGTAAACGCCGTTTATGTGCGCTGCTCTGGTTTGCCAGAAGCGGCTTAGTCCTGCTGGCCACATAACCCGGAAGCTGTACGCCGGCTCCCTTGGCCAGTAAAGCGAGATGAGCGCCGCAACCCCAGAGTCATCCGCGACTGGACCTAATGGTCAGGGGTCCCTTTACCTTTACCTTTTTAATGGAACAAGGTGTCCCTTCAGAATGGCCTTAAGTGAGCTGATGTCTTTAAGTGCCACAGTCAGACATGGCAACCCTTCCAGCCTGAATCAGTGAAACTGGAGCATTTGGTTTCCTAATGACCTCATAGCATTATTTCCCTCAGGACAAGGTGACTTGCTGCATCACCCCAGCCAGGACCTACAATGCCTGTCACAGTTTCCTAGCAAAGGGGTTTTTGGAGGCTCAGACCTGATGTTTGTCTCCCACTAACTCAGTGTCTCCTCTCCCTGCGGTTGTTGTAGCTGTCATGGCGTGTGACTCAGGAACGCTCCCCCCAGTGCTTTCTACGGGACACTTTCCCTATGATGGGAATCCCTTTCCTATCGCTTCCTCTTGTGGCGACACCTGGATCCCAGCAAAGCCAGTTGTGCAATCTCTCCCCCTGCCCCCCCAGAGCAGCTCCCCCTCCCTTGGGATTGTTCAGTTTCAGGGAACTGCTCCTCTTGCCACGCACTGACTCAGCCACTGACTCAACATTCCTGGTGCGAGGAAGTGGAAGGAGATAATTGCTCCCTGTGCCCTGTGGCACTTGCGCCCTTCCCAGACAAACAACCAAGGGAGGGGGCAGGCTGGCACATGCAGCCCCCATTCCTCTCCGCTTGGGTGAGTCATGCATCTGGCAAGCAGGAACCTTCTATTTTTATTTTGCAAAGTTTGTTGACAATTTTGAGAACCGTTTCCAAGCGTGCGGTGTCGTCTTCCAAGACAAATACACCTACAGATGTTGAGTCCTCTATGCAGCCATCCACACAGCATCAAAACAAATGTGGGGCTCTGTTTGGTCCATGGCTTCTAAGCATGGGTCCAAGAGGTGGAGCTTTTGTTTTGTTCCACTGCTTCCCCCAGGAAAAGCTGAGGTTTGCTGATGAATCAGAGCAAACATCCATGGGGTTTTCCCCTGGGAAAGCAGTTGCACGAAACTAAAACCTCTTGGATGCATGGCTGGAAGTCACGGACCAAATGGAAGAAATTGTGGGACAAAGGGAAGTGTGGAAGGGCCCCTGGAAAACCTTTCATGTTATGGATTCGGCTCACACCCACAGGGTATGCTTCAGTCTCAAGCATTAAGCTAATTTCTCCATAGTGGCTGCTGTGAGTGAGATAGAAGGGGGAGCACTGTTCGGTTGTTAAAAAATGATATAACCATACGGTGTCAAACTCATCTTTCTTTGTCATTCCTCTTATCACCCTCCCACGATGTGTTAAGCATTCCATAAGTGCTATATTCCACACATAAAGCTAAAGGGACCCCTGACCATTAGGTCCAGTCGTGGCCGACTCTGGGGTTGCGGTGCTCATCTCGCTTTACTGGCCGAGGGAGCCGGCGTACAGCTTCCAGGTCATGTGGCCAGCAGGACTAAGCCACTTCTGGCGAACCAGAGCAGCACACAGAAATGCCATTTACCTTCCCGTTGGAGCGGTACCTATTGATCTACTTGCACTTTTACATGCTTTCGAACTGCTAGTTTGGCAGGAGCTGGGACAGAGCAACAGGAGCTCACCCCGTCACGGGGATTCAAACCACCGGTCTTCCAATCGGTGAGTCCTAGGCTCTGTGGTTTAACCCACAGCGCCACCCGCGTCCCATATTCCACACATACTGGGTCCAGGTTTTTGGGGAGGGTAGGGTTTGGTAACACCCCCCCATTGGAATCAACTACTTGTCTCGCTGCTATCATAAGAAAGGTTGATGAAGATGTTGACCCAGTGTGCAGCGGCTGTGAAAAAGGCAATTCTGGTTTCCGGCTGACGTCACGATTTATGGCGGTAGCTCTCCATTGCCCTCTGGGGCAGTGGGGAGGCTCAGGCAGGGGGAAGCCAGGATTTAAGAGGTAAAATTCCTGTCAATGCTCCCCAG
Organism: Podarcis raffonei; assembly: GCF_027172205.1. NCBI lineage: Eukaryota > Metazoa > Chordata > Lepidosauria > Squamata > Lacertidae > Podarcis > Podarcis raffonei. The sequence goes on along the minus strand of NC_070607.1, from coordinate 98,977,711 downwards.
TGGGATGTTTTTGATTCAACAATGAATTTAACAATCTTTCATTATGCCCTCCCCCCTCGACCGAGGTTGAATGGATTTTATTTAAAATTACCTTTGGACTGGACCAGGAGTGCGAGGGAGCAATGCAGAGTCAGAAGATGAATGGCTGCGAATTAAATCTGGCAAGAGTTTGCATTTGTGGAAAGGCTTTGTTTTTAGCTGTGTGCTGAGGAAGAACCACAGAGTGGCATTTTAATGGAGGAGACTGGACATGTTATCTGGGAGTTATTTATAGCCGCAGCCTGTATGCCAGGAATGGAATGTGAATTGACCTTGTAAACACGGCAGTGAACAGAACAAAGGAAGAAAGCAATTAACTCTCCCAGCACACCAGACAACGTCTCTGAAGGACTACACAGGTGAAAGGGATTTCATATTTATGAGAAATAACAGAGGTGCTGTATGCAAGGAAAGAATAATGGTCAGTTGTGAGAATGGACTAACATCAAGAGAAGGATTAAGTGAATATTTAAGAAGAGATGAAGTGATGGGCATATGTTTGCAGCAGGAGCGGGAAACCTGGTTTTTACTAAGAAATTGTATTAAATTAGAGTAATTTGGTCTGATCAGTAATAATTTGGAAAACCAATAAAAATAATACAAAAAAGAAGTCAAATCCATGCCAGGGGGCCATTGAAAACAAAGCTGCCAATATCATAATGCCAATTATACAAATCCATGGTGCGACCGCATTTGGAGTGCTGTGTACAGTTCTGGTTGCCTCACCTCAAACAGGATACTGTAGGACTGGAAAAGGTTCAGAAAAAGGGCCCCAAAATGATCAGTGGGGATGGGGAGTGATGCCCCAACAATAGGGTGGCCATACGTCCGAGCAAAAATTACTTCCATGTCTGGGGAAATCTGAACGTATGGCAGCCCATGTTGGGAGTGTAGATTTTGGCAAATTTCATAAGAAATTCCTTAGCCTCCCCTTTTTTGAGATTTTGAAAAAAAAAGAAGTTTTACAACTTTGGCCAAACAACAACAACAAGAAGAAGCTCTAGATTTTCACTTTTTGAAATATAACACCCCTACCCTATGAAGAGTGGTTGCAGCGTTTGGGGACTTTTTAGTCTAGAGAAAAGGTGAGGGAGAAAAGGCAAGATGACAGAAGATAAAACTATGCCTTGAATGGAGAAAGTGGATAAAGAAAAGTTTCTCTTCCTCTCCCACAACAACTCATGGACATGCAATGAAGATGGATATTGGAAGATTCACAACAGATAAAAGAAAGTCCTTCTCCAAGCAGCTCACACAGTTAACCTATGGAACTCCCTCCCCCAGGAGGCAGGGATGCCACCAGCCTAGATGGCTTTAAAAGAGGATTGGACAAATTCAGGGAGGAGGAGAGGACAATTGATGGCTCCTAGCCAGAATGGCTCTGCTCTACCTCCACAGTCAGAGGCAGCAAAGCTTCCACACAGTGCTGGATTTACTATAAGCTCAACAAGCTCCAGCTTAGGGCCCCACTCTCTTGGGGGCCCCCCAAAAAAATCAAAGAAAAACACACACCTGGATGTACATTTCCAAAATATAAGATAAAAAACCAAATAAAATGAAACCTACATACAGCAACCGTGTTTGTGTGTTGTGTCGGCTCCTGTGATGTAAGACGTGGGCCCCGCCTGCCTGCCTGCTCCCTAAAATATCACTGGTTTGCTCATTTCTATATATAGGCTTCCTACATTCCGCATAAGGACGCGGGTGTTTTTAACACTCAATTGGAAGCTGCCCAGAGTGGCTGGGGAGGCTCAGCCAGATGAGCAGGGTATAAATAAATTATTATTGTTGTTGTTGTTGTTATTATTATTATTGTTATTTAACACACAAAAACAGCAACAATTTGTTGTTGACAAAGGGCAGCTGGACATATAAAGGGCCCTGTTACCTTCAGGAGCTGAGGGCCTCATCGAACCTCAATCCGACCCTGCTTCCACATACCCATTGCTGGAAACTGGGGGAAGCAAGAAGGCAATTGTGCTTGAATCCTGCTTGCTGGTTTCCCACAGGTTTGCTACTGTGAGAAGGGGGTGCCGGATTAGGTGAGCGACTGGCCTGATCTAGCAGGCTTTTCTTATGTTAAGGAAGATCATCTCCTTACGTTCAACACTTGGATTGATCTTGTTTTTGAAATGCTTTTCCAGAAGAGCAGTAGGTGCAGCCCAGCCCTGAGGGGATAATGATTGTTCCACTAGGAAGGCAGAAGTTCCTCTGTCTGCTTCATGTGAGGCCTATTTGCCAAGTCTGCGTCTCCTCCTCCTTGTTCCTCATTGCTGCAGGGTGACTGGGGCACCTGCAGATGCTCAGGTGCTGCTCCCGTGAGACTCTTCCCTTGGACCAGGCCCTGATGATGACGAGCGCTTGGATGCTTTCTGCAGAATGAGGCATCTAATGCATCTCAATTACACCTGAGACATCCCTGGGACAGGATGTTTGTCTGCAGAGCAAATGACACACTTAGTGTGTGAACCACGGGTGCAGAGCTCAGAAACAGGGCTGGAGAGGGAGGATCTTGTTTAGATCCTCCTCTTTCTCCTGCTGCACCAGAAACGAATTTAGGGCACTTCTGTCCCTTGGTTTGTTGTGGGTTGTGAACCCTTCTAGCACCTCCTTTATCTGTGCGGTGTTCTTCTTCAGCTGCTTCTCTTCCCTCAATCCAAAGATTCCCTATACTTTGAAAAACCAAAGAGGAGAGCTGCATCAATTGCCCGGTGGATCTCAGGATTTCATAGAATCATAAAAACCTTCCAATATCTGAAGGGCTGTTACACAGAAGATGGAGCAAGCTTGTTTTGTTAATGGAGAAATCCGAGGGCTCCCTTGGACAAAAACAAAGACACCAACCAGGATAACTGGGAGCGAACAGCAGCCTGTAGGCTTGGCCTTTATTGGATACTGTCGCAACAGGACTCCCACCCGCAACAAGATGAAGCAAAATGGAAGTCCAGAACAAAAGAAGACCCCAACTTTTATTAGTTACTAATCCCCCAAACTACACCCCTAAGACTACATCACAACTACATCACAGAAAGGAGGGGTTGAGGGAGGGGTTGTGGTGGTAACCTGAGCGTCCTGTCACCTGGCTGGTTCCCTTTCCCCCTCCCCATGAGTACTTTCCAGGTGACAGAGGGGAGTTGGCAGTTTCCTGCCCCCAGAGGGAAGATCTGATCATTGTCCTTTGTTCCAGTCCGTGCTGAATCCACTCCCATATGCAAGTTCTTTGTGACCTTGATGGTCTTCTGTCTAGGACCATCAGGGTTGGCATAGCAACTGGGCAGGGCTCCTGTGGATGTGCTGGTATGCTCAAGGGATTATGGCTGCCCTGTATCAAACCTTCCCCATTTTGTGGTCCTTCCTTCATGGAGTAAAATAAAAGTGGAACAGTACAGATCTGATGTATGGTTGATTTACTATGAATTTATAACAGAAACATCACGTATGTAGTATGTGAGTGTGTGTGTCAAGTTTGTACAAATTGAATGATGGGGGGGGGGTTCCTGCGACAGTTTCCAGATGCTCCAGAGGTGGGGACACAGACCAAGAAAGTAAATGACCTCTCCTCTTATTCCTCGACTGCTAAGCTTACTCAGAAGTCTTGGGTGAGGTCGTTTTTCAAAAAAGAAAAGAAAAGAAAATGAACCTCCAAGTGTTCACTGTCAACCAGATCACCACTATCTGCTTGTTGACCCTCTCAGATAACTCCAATATGTTTGTGAGACATGATTTGTCCTTGCAGAAGCCACACTGGCTCTGATTCAGCAAGGCTTGTCCTTCTGTACGCTTGGTTATCTTGTCTATAAGAATACTTTCCACTTTCAAGAACAGTTGTTAAGCTAGTCAGCCTGTAATTCCCAGAATGCCCCCTGGATCCCGTTTTCAAAAATTGTTGTTACACTGGCTACTTTCTTGTCCTTTTTGTTCTGCTATTCCTGTGCTAGTGGCGGCGATTGTGGCCCAGTTAGGAGGCGACGATGAGCAGCCGGCAGGGACGAAGCACCTGGAAAGTATGAAAAGATGTTGCTAAACTTCCCCTCAGGATCTCCTTGCCTGTGTGACCTACATACTTCAGCTTCTTTCCTGCTTGCACTCACAAGAGGGGACAATTTGCCATGACAGAACAAGGAAGGGGGAGATCATATCTGCTTGCCCAGGTCACCAGATCACTGCAAGCTCTGCTGGAGCCCAAGGTCTTGTTTTTGGAGCAGATCCCTAGCAGAAACCCCCTCCAAGGCTGCATTCGCTTTTTGCTTCCCACTAGCCCCTGCTTTTCAAATCCTGAGCTGCTCTCTCTGTCCATTTCCCTTTGCAGCCAGGCCCCCACAAGCCCTGTTTTGCCAACCATGCCCTGTGCATGTTCCTGCTCCACACCTTTCTGGAATCTGGACCTATAGTCTGTAATTGTGGCTCATAGGAATAATAGAATGTTGAATCATCAAATTGTAGAGTTGGAAGGGACCCTGAGGATCATCTAGTCCAACCCGCCTTCAATGCAGGAATTTCAGCTCAAACATCCATGACAGATGCTCATCCAACATCTGCTTAGAAACCTCCAAGGAAGGGGAGGCCACCACCTCCTGTTCCATGGTTGAACATCTTCTAATGCCAGAAAGTTATTCCTCATGTTTAATCAGAATCTCCTTTCTTGTAACTTGAAGCCATGGGTTCGAGTCCTCCCCTCCCGAGTAGGAAAAGGCCCCCCCTTTCACAGCAGGTAAGACTGGGGAGAGAAGACTCTAGTTTCCTTCTCGATGGTGGCTGTTGAGGAGTCTGAAATGCCTCTCACTGGGGGAATACTGTCTCCACTTCTGGGCACTACAGGGTTTGGTGTTTTTTTTGCTGTGAACCACCCTGATATCTTTAGGTGAAGGGCAGTATGCAAATTTAATCAACAATAAAGAATCCTTAGGGCCCTGCGGGACTTGACATCTTTCCGCAGGGCCTGGCCTTTGGTCTGGACTCAGTCTGACCCTTATGTTTCCTTCCCCTTATGGTTTTGATCTATGGGCCACTTCTAAAATGAGGCTGCATTTTAAATTCCATTTTAACCTGTAATTTAAATTGGTTTCCCCACTCTTATGTTTTTACTGTAATTTTACTGGTGTTACCCACCCTGAGCTCAGCTGTGGCCAGGGAGGGCGGGATATAAATAATTTATTTATTATTATTATTATTATTATTATTATTATTATTATTATTATTATTTGGAGAAGTTGGAAGGTGTGCAGAGGAGGGTGACCAAGAGGACCTTGAAACCAAGCCTTGTGAGCAACAATGGATGGAGTTGGTATGTTTAGCCTGAAGAAGAGGACACTGAGAGGTGACATGATAGCCATCTTCAAATATCTGATGGAGCAAGCTTGTTTTCTGCTGCACTGGAGGAACCTGAACAGCAGATTCAAAAGACAACAAAGGAGAGTGGAGGTTTTTCAACAGAGGTTGCATGACCACCTGTCAGGCCTTCTTTTGCTGCAATTCCTGGGGTTCTGTGAAGAGGGATCCCAATGTGTCCAACACTCCAGGAGTTCCTGATGGAGCCTCAGGTTCCTCCTGCCTGACTAATTACCTGGCTTACCGTAGAGGGGAAGCAAGCTGACTTGCACTTTCTGCTCACAGCTCCTCCCTGGCTGGCACGGGTGCCCTTGCGCAAGAGAAAGGGGCTGGCAGACGGTTAGACGGTTAGTCTTTCCCACCGCCCCTCCCTTGCTTGGGACGGAGACATCTCCAGGATGACATCGGAGACATCTCACTTCGCACCACGATGGCCTCAGGAGGTGGTGTCGCCCTTCTTCTGGGGCTGCTGGTTCTTGCAGCTGACCTGCCACGTACCTTGTCGCAAGGTAAGTCCTGTGAGCTGCCAGGTGGGCGGTTGGGAAGAGAGGTCCCTCTGGCCTCCCGGTCCAAGACCACCAAACCCAGCTCCCTCCCATCTCTGTTTGGCTTGCTACCTGACCATTCCTTGTCCTCCCAGTGGGGCATGAATTCAAAATGCTAGGCTTCCCCAATGCCCTCCAACTAGGGCTTCACTGGCTGGTTTATTTAGGCCTACTGGGGTGGCTTTTTAAGTCAGACTCACAACTCTTGCTTTCCTTCACACACACATGGAACTAAACTATCCATCCACCACTCAAAATACAGTCATTTCTTCTTCTTCTTCCTCCTCCTCCTCCTCCTCCTCCTCCTCCTCCTCTTCTTCTTCTTCTTCTTCTTCTTCTTCTTCTTCTTCTTCTTCTTCTTCTTCAAATATGGGAACATTTAGCCACTAGAAATCACTATATCATTTAAAGATTTGTCTGATTTTCAAAAAGAGAGGAAGATACATTTGAAGGCTAGTTCCTTTTTTCTTTTTCTCTTTTTTTTAATGAAACGGTAATTTATTTGAACAGTTTGTAGAGGACACACATACATATATATCTCACACTCTACATATGCAAACTGTCTCATCTAACTTTGTCTTGCATTGGACAAAGCAAAGCACTATGATTAAGAAAAAGCAAGTGGTTTGAAAAAAATAAATTTAGGTCAGATATGATTTTAACAGAAATTATAATATCTGGTCGAAAACAATTTTATTTTATTTTATTTTATTTTATATATTAATGTATTTTAATTAAAGATTTATTGGTTTACAAAAGTATGTGCAATGCCTCCTTTTTTCAAGTTACATTTTCTACAGACCAGTCTCATTTGTTGAGACATTAGTGTTATATTAGGTAGGAGGGGGGAATGGTGAGTGGGTCTGGTGGCAATGTTTCTTTCGCCTTTTGACGGCTAGTTTCTGTGGGGCAGGTGGCTGGCAGGGAGCACCTCCTGACTTCATGCCCTTCTTGGGAGCTTCCTGGCAGCTGATCGCCAGTGGAAGCAGGAGGCTGGGCTAAGTGGATCCACCTGGATCTCAAACTGCAAGGTTGCTCTTGCAAGACCCTCTCTGATCCTTTCTTGGAGCTCCCAACCAACTGCATGGATCAAAGGAAACCCCTGATGCTTTGCCAACTGAAGATAAGCTACGACCCCCCCCAATCCCCCAGGAACCTTTGCATCAAAGGTTCAGAGAAGGGCAACCAAAATGATCGAGGGGATGGAGAGATTCCTTTATGGGGAAAGGATGCAGCACTCGGGACTTTTTAGTTTAGAGAAAAGACCAAGAGGCAGCATGGTGGAAATTTATAAAATAAAGCATGGCATGGAGAACGAGGATAGAGAAAAGTTTTTCTCCCAAGCATCATAGAAGAGTTGGAAGGGACCCAGAAGAAATCTAGTCTAACCTTCTGAAATTCAGGAATTGCAACTAAAGCATCCGTGACAGATGGCCATCCAGCCTCTGCTTAAAAACCTACAACTTGTGGGCAGTTGGAAGATTCAGGACAGATAAAAGAAAGCCCGTCTTCACACAGTTAAACTATGGAACTCCCTGCCACAGGAGGCAGGCATGGCCACTAACCTAGATGGCTGCTGAAACAAAATTAAAAAATTCCTTCCAGTAGCACCTTAGAGACCAACTACAGTATTTTTCGCTCCATAAGAGGCACCTAGTTTTTAGAGGAGGAAAACACACAAAAATAATATTCTGAATGAAACAGTGGATGTATGATTTTTATGGTTCATGCTGTGGCCACAGACATGATATGTGATTTGATGGTGAATTTGGGGTGACCCAGTCCAAAAATCCTGAGGATCCATGTGGATCTGTGCTTTGTAACCACGTTTTTGCGCCGTTGCGGCACCATGCAACAGTGGGTGCGTGATTTTTTTGGTGCAGGCTGTAGCCATGGACATGGTATGTGATCTGATGGTGAATTTGGGGTGACCCAGCGCAAAAATCCTGAGGATCCATGGGCTTTTACCTCCCCCCTCCCAAGCAGCCTCCTTTATCGCTAGCGTCCCTTATCTCCCTCCGATCGCTTGCCGATCAGCTGCTCAGCGGCTTCGTTTCAACACCCCCTTCCCTCTTTCTAAAAAAAAAAAAGCACGATTTGCTTTTTGCCCTGGGCAATTCGGCTCCAGGGACCACGCGTTCGCTCCATAAGACGCACAGACATTTCCCCTTACTTTTTAGGAGGAAAAACGTGCGTCTTATGGAGCGAAATATACGGTAAGTTAGTTATTGGTATGAGCTTTTGTGTGTATGCACACTTCTTCAGATGGCTGTGTTCTGTCTTCAGGGCCAAAGGCAGCAACATTTCTGAACGCCAGTTGCTTGAAACCACAGGAGGGGAGAGGGCTGTTTTGCTGGAATCCTGCTTGCAAGGTTCCCTTTGGGGCAGCTGCTCAGCTATGCCTTCCTTTCAATGTCTTCCTTCTCCCCCAGTGCTAAACTGGTCCCCACTTGTCTTTCTTTCCTTCCAGACCGACCTGGCTATTGCAGGGAACTCCCTCTCCATTCTACTGACCCCTCTGGCGGGGGCTCCTGCAACCAGTGCAGTTCAGATGCCAACTGCCCACCAGGCAAGAAGTGCTGTGGTTCGCCCTGTGGCAACACCTGCCAGGCACCTGAGCCAAGTAAGAACACCCTCCCTTCCGGGTTCTGTGCTTCTTTCCTTTTTGGCCTGTTTCCTATGCACATCTTTTTTTTCTTTTGGAAAATCAGGGAGGGTTATTGACACCTTGCGGCCTGTCATTATCTCCTCGGAACGCTCACGTCTCCAGACTCCCTCCAGGCAAGACTCTGGCCTGCAACTGGAAAAGCCAGATTGCGTTAAGCCAAATGGTGAAAATGTTCCAGAAGGCCTGCAGATGGGAGTCAAAATTGTCAGCATTTGATTAATTGCTCTTTGCTTTCAGGAATGGGCTTGCATGTGTCTGTCCACTTCGGAGCTTTGAAACACATTTTAAGCTGTTTTAAATTTTCTGTTTTTAATTGCTGTAAGCTACCCTGGGACCTTAGGGGGAAGTGGCAGCCCAGGCTTGTGCTGCGGGTGGGGAGCTGCGCAGAACGAGACTCTGTGTGGCAAGCAGTGTTGCTGTTCGTGTGCCACAAATATTCCCCCCCCAGCACTTCTCTTCCTCCTCTTCCTCCTCCTCCAGATCTCTGCAGACTTCCTCCTGTCACAGGTCCCTGCAAGGCTTTAATACGGAAACTGTATTACAACTGGGGGAAGAAGAGGTGTGAGGAATTCATCTATGGGGGCTGCCAGGGCAACCTGAACCGGTTCGACACCCTGGAGATGTGTCAGAAAGCCTGTAGGGGTCAAGGTAAGCACAGCTCCAGCTCTGGGCTTTGCGGGGACCCTAGGGGAGAAAGTCCCCTTGAGAGGGGGTCCAGTAAAGAGGCTCAGACCAGATCCCCAAGTATAGAATCCTAGACTAGTAGAGCGAGAAGGGACCCTTGAGAATCATCTGGTCCGCCAGCAATGCAAGAATCACAACCGAAGCATCCTTGATGGATGGCCATCCAGTTGCAGGGCAAATCTGCTGTCTCACTAGTATTATTTACTTGTGAGTTGGGTTGAAGAAAGAGTCCAAAATTTATTTACTGCAGTAAATAGGTTCAGCGTGGTCACTTCCACAAAGGCTGAATGTGTGTGTGTGTGTACCTTTTATAGGGTCTACAGACAAAGAATTAATAAAAAATCCACTGCAGACATTTGCAGAGGGTAGTTGGCAGAACACTCACTGGATACAACTTTCTAGATGTCAAGCCTGCAACTTGACGTGTGTCCAGCCCTTCTAGGGCCCCTCGCTTCTAAAGTTTTGAAGCCTACATAGATACAAGCATAAAGGTAAAGGGACCCCTGACCATTAGATCCAGTCTTGACTGACTCTGGGGTTGCGGCGCTCATATCGCTTTACTGGCCAAGGGAGCCGGCGTACAGCTTCCGGGTCATGTGGCCAGCATGACTAAGCCACTTCTGGTAAACCAGAGCAGCGCACGGAAACGCCTTTTACCTTCCCGCTGGAGCGGTACCTATTTATCTACTTGCACTTTGACGTGCTTTCGAACTGCTAGGTGGGCAGGAGCAGGGACCGAGCAACAGGAGCTCACCCCATCGCGGGGATTCGAACCGCCGACCTTCTGATCAGCAAGTCCTAGGCTCTGTGGTTTAGAACAAAGCCTACATACCAAAGAAAGGAGAATTGTAGCCTCAAGGAGCTGCCTCTCCTGATCTGCTTGTCTTCCTGTTCCAGGTGCGCCCTAGAGCAATGGAGGGAGCAGGTGAGGGTTTGCCCCGTGGGGAAGAAGATGGAGCAGCACCCATGGAGCCATCCTGCTGAGCTCCTTCCTCCCTCCTTCCTGACCCCCATTTTCCCACCCCTGGGGGGCTAATGGGCTCCTGGAACATGCTGGGTAATACAAAACAATAAATTTATGCAATTGACTGGCTGGCTCACTGTCTCTTCCCTCCCATGGTATCCTGTTCTTCTCCCAAACCCCGGACCCTTCTTGGCCACCAGCTGTGTGAAAAAAGGATGCGATCCCAAATACCTTTACTAGGGAGTGGCTCCCATTGTACTCAGTGGGACTTACTTTGGAGTAAACACGCTCAGCCCTGCCTTCTTGCCTGCCTCCTGTGCTGGTGGGTGTGAGCTGAGGGGCTGGTTTTGGTGCCCAGCCTGGGATAGAAAGATGGGGGGCACAGTTGGTTAGTCTGGGTGGGGAAGCAAATGTAACCCTCCCAACCTCCCCAAAATTTCTTATTATTCTGTAAAATGTATATACTGCTTGATTGTTAACAAACTTCAAAGCGGTTTTTTGGGGGGGAAGGTAACAAAAAAAAGAATGCAGTCATACCTCGGGTTAAATACGCTTCGAGTTGAGCGTGTTCGAGTTGTGCTCTGCGGGAACCCGGAAGTAATGGAGTGTGTTACTTCCGGGTTTCGCGCTTGCGCATGCGCAGACGCTCAAAATGACATTATGCGCATGTGCAGAAGCGGTGCAAAGTGATGCGCGCATGCGCAGATGTGCCGTCACTAGATACATTTACCTCTAGATGTGAACGGGGCTCCGGAATGGATCCCGTTTGCATCTAGAGGTACCACTGTAAACTAAAAAGAGATTAAAACTCACATCGAGTTTAAACTCACATCAAGGTTAAAACTCACATCTGGGTGGGCTTGTCTAAACAAAAATGCTTTTAGCAGGCACTGAAAGGAAGATCTTGAATGCAGGTAGGTGCCACTATGCTAAAAGGTATTATGTGGCAGGTGTAACTGTGCCGGTTCTGCAGATGGAAGCGATTGAGTGGGCGCATCTTGGGTATTGCAACCTTGCAGATAAACTAGCCCTCAGGAGGAATGCGCTCCAGAGGCCACACACATTCTGCCATGGCTTCACTCCTTCCTCAAGTGCCTTCCCCTGGCTGGGATTTGTCTGAGGATGCCCCTTGCTTGCCCAGAGAGAGGGGTGGAGGGTTGACCAGCAAGACTCTGGGAGGAGTGAGTATAATAATTCCTCTCCACCCTCTGGTCCAGATCGTTTTGTTCACAAAAGAACTTTTTACACAGTGTTCGTAAGAACCAATCAGATTTCCTCTGAGCATTTCAAAAAACCCCACGTGGGGACAAAGTTAAAGATTAAAACTACAAAGAGCTAATTTCCTACTTGAGCATGCATATGTAATTCAGAGTAAATAAAAGAGGAAGCAAGGAGGAATGCTTTTAGGAAACTGTCATAAACAGCAATAAGGATAGGATAGGTAGTATTTACCATCTCCTTGTGAACGATTAACAAGCTACATCAAAGCTACCTTCTAGCTTTATGACCCAGGATGCCTGATGAACAACTGGCCTGTGTATTTAGAATGCGGATACGTGCCTGTCAGGGTAGAGGAAGCAGAGATGCAGAGGCTTGTGGGATTCGATCAGAAATTATTGTCAATGAATTAAACCCAATCAACGCAATGCGTTCATCGCGGACACAATGGCTTGCTCCATATTTCATAATTCCTCATAGCAATCCCACCTGACCCCCACACTCTGGATATCTGCACCCCTACAAGGAACCACTTTTGTGTGGCCAGAAAGCGACCCACGATACAAAGCCCACCTTTTGCCACTGACCTCTTCCGGCAATGGCATGTGTCTCCAGGAATATCGCTCAAGATTGCCTTGAGTGGAAATAAATTCCCTGTGGTGGGCCAAACCCAAACCCTGCAGGATCACTGTGAGCATTCTGTGATCCCCCCAGATTCCCAGACTGGATGGCTACAGCGCCTCCTTCCCTGCAGACCCTCTCGGGAGCTGAGAGCAGCAGAAGGGGCCCTCTGCCCTCAGAGGCTGAGGGTGGTGGCCCCAGGAGAAAGGGCCTTCTCAGTGGTGGCCCCAGAGCTGTGGCACTCCTTCCCCACAGAGGGGCACCTGCCTCTGCCCCTGAGGTCTGTATCTTTGGCTGCACCAAGCCCAAAGCTCACCTGTGCTAGATGCTCTGCCATGCACCCTGCAGCTTTTGGAAATTTCGGTCGTCATATTATCCTGCCTAAACAAAGGGGGGGAAAGGTCTCTTTCGCATCAGGATGAGATACGTAGGAGTCTGGCAGGACATTTTGCCTTCATTTCTCTCTCCCAGCACATCATGATCTTGTTTTGATCATTAGATAAAATAAAAATGCATGCAGGTTTCTAGCTATAAGCACCCACAAGCCAAGCTGCTCTTTGACGCTGCAGGAGTCTTTAGGAGCTGGTCCAGGTCAGATCTCCAGCACGGCTGGGGAAAACCTCAGTGTCAGCCACCTTCTGCCCTCCATATGTGCTGGACTGCAGCTCATAAGATCTCAAGAAGAGGTTGCAGAATCAGGCCAACAGCCCATTTAGCGCAGCATCCTGTTCTCTCATAAAGCCCAAATTGCATTCCAGTATATACCATTTTTCACTTGGTTTCAAACTGATTAATATTAAGCCTTTTGCTTCATTTGTTTAGCCGGTTATGTTTCCTGTTAACAACACAATGAACAATCATTTCCCCATACCATTTCAACGGAGGTATAACACATACCAAATGTGGAGCGTTTGAATTAAATAGATTTGATTCCTCTTGTCTGCAAACTTCCCTCCAGGGAATTTTGCCTGGAAGATATGTTCCCTTGCACTCACGCTGATAAGAACACCATTTCACCCGGAAACTGCTGCTTGCCTTCTATCACTGTGCCATTGAGAGCGTGCTCACTTATGGCTTATGTGTGTGGTACGGAAGCTGTACTACCCAGGACAGGATGGGGTTGTGCAGAGTTGTTAAGGCAGCAGAGAGCATTGTTGGCTGCCCACTCTCCACCTTAGAGCAGATTTATGCCACAAGGTGCCATAGGAAGGCACTGGACATGGTAAAAGATCCATTGCATCCTGGTCACTGTCTCTTCGAGCTCCTGCCATCGGGACGGAGATACAGGACGATGAAGACAAGAACGAGCCGTCTTAAGAACAGCTTCTTCTCCAGAGCGATCTCGGCCCTGAATGGGAAGCCTGGACTTTGAAAGTCATCTAATCTTCCTTGCTGTACTATACTGTGATACGGAAGGAGGGGGGGGTACCTTTCCCATCCCTCCACCAGCCACCAAAGGGTCCGAGGCGATGACCTCGACGGCTCCCAACTTTGCCCTGACCCCTCAGCCCCCACACCGTTACACAAGCACCACACTATACCCCTAGCCTCATAAATAAAGTGGTTTTCCCCTCTCTCTACACTGGCGAAATAAGCCCACCATCTTTCCTTAAGCTTCCCTCTTGCTCCATTTCTAACATGGGTAGACCGTGTCAAATTGTATCTTCCATACACTATAATGGCCGCGCTTTATCCAATCAGAACCGTGCATTCGCCGTGCAGAGCTAGCTCAGCGAGCCCCTGCACGCCTCATTTAACCTCTTGACAAGTTGCTGACAGCTCCCTGCTGGGGGAACAATGGAACCGAAACTCCTGAACTCCTGAAAGTGTCAAATTCTGCAACAATGTATCCATTTTGTTTCCGACTTCAATTAACAATATGGGAATAGACTGGAATGGACTGAAAACTTCTGAAATTCATATAAAATCAATCATAGCACCGATTTCCTTGGTTCTGGTGTCAATTGACTCAGTTTCTTCTGGACTCTATGACACCTCCCTTGCCTCCATAATCCTTCAAGCGAAGAGTCACGTACGCAGGAAGACCCTAATCCTGTCAGATCGTTCTGCCAAGCCCATCCTCCAGGCAATGCCAGGTGGCAGACGATGCATATCTGGACTATTGTTCTAACATCACCGGTACTCAGGAAGTGTTTGTCTATGCATATCTCTCACTCTGCATACTCCCCCTCCCCTCCCTGAAATGCTAATACGTGTAACCCCACCTTTCTGTAATATATTCATGATGTAAGCTGTGAAACCCAACCTTCCTATAATGTATTCATGACGTTTCTTGCACTGTATTCTGGGACTTGGAGGGAACTTTTAAAAGTTGATGTTACCCCATTCTCGGGGTTCAATCTCGCCTTGAACCTGTTGCACAATAAACCTTGGATCTCCGCATCTTGCTCCTGTCTCCGGCTGAGCTCATTTTCTTCCACTAGGACCCGCGGACTTAGTCCGACAAGCCGGGTGGCTGAGCAGTCTCGCACCCGGAATTTACCGTAACAACTGTATTGTTTTAATTAGTGTTTTTATGGAGCAGTCAAGTAATTTCGTTGTCCCCGAGAGGGGGTAATGACAATAAAGATATTATTATTATTAATCAGGTACTAGTCCATTTATTTGGAGAGGAGAAACACAAAGCGAACCCCCAGCAGGAGATGCTGCCTGGTGCAGAATCTTGCCCCTCTTCTCAGCTGCTTCTCAGCTGATGCTCAGAGGAACCTTGTCTTCTCCAGCATCCTTGTTAGGCTGTGGGGAGAAGAGGAGTCAAGCGTCAGCCTCACGGGACTCATCCTGACTAAAGGCTTTCCTTCTCTCGGTCAGAGTCAGGAGAGGATTTGGTGGAGGAGATCCTTGGCGATAAATTTATTTATTAATTTTCATTTCATAAAAAAACCCTTCAAAGCAGTTTAGGTTAGTAAGACAGAACTAAACCTCACAGAAGCCGTGTTGGTTTGTCTACAGCAAGACTGATAATTTTAGTCTTCACCCAGAATGGACAATAAGGCAACAAGCCCAGCCAGGACTCCCCTCCAGGGACAGAGAGGGCACATACAGACCCACCAAGTGTCCCTATTTTCCAGGGACAGTCCTGGATTTACAGAAGCCATCCTAGTTTCTGATTTGATCCTGAAATGTCCCTCTTTTCCTTAAGAAATCCCTATTTTCACCAGAGGAATGTTGGAGGGTAGGGAGTTCTCCGACCCCAGAGTCAAGCAGATAAGTAACTTTGCAACCTTTAGAAGACATCTGAAGGCAGCCCTGTATAGGGATTTTACATTTTTTAATATACAGTATTGGCCTGAATATAAGCCTCACTCCCCCCGCAAAAAAATCTGACTGTGAAAAGTTAAAGCGCGGCTTCAATTCGCAACCTTACAAAATTTGGCTTTTATGATATCGCTGCTGAAACAGACATACAGTAAAACAGAACGGGTGTGAGAGCCTGCAGAATTTTAATGGAGCAGCTTATATTTGGGTATTGTCTTTCTCCCCCCCCCCCCATGAATTTTAAAGGTGTGGCTTATATTTGGGTGCAGCTTATATTTGGGCCAATACGGTATGTTGGAAGCCACCTGGGGCAACCCTGTCAGGTGGGCGGGGTCTTCTTCTTCTTCTTCTTCTTCTTCTTCTTCTTCTTCTTGAATAGGACGTCCCTATTTTCACTGGAGAAATGTTGGAGGGTATGCATATAGTTATTTTATATATATACATATTTATTGATTTTTTTAACATATCAGTTCCACCAGTCATACAACATAACTTCCCTTCTTATACCATGTTTTAGACTTCTGTCAACACCTCTGATGATTTTCCATGCTTTATCACTTATTCTGCATTTCTTAATTTCTCTATTACTCTTAATTATCATTAACTAATAGTTCATCTCATAGTCTTTCTTGCAATATTTCCAATAGTCCACCTTACAAAACTTCTTGCAAACCTACTAGTGTGATCTGTTCATCACAATTGCTTTTCAAATAGTTCATATATTTACTCCAGTCTTCTAAGAATCTCTGGATATATGCATATAGTTAGACTGTGGAACTCACTGTGACAGTGGTCTCTAATTCACGGAGGAGGAAGAGAACTCCGCCCGTGGCTTCTAGTCACAATGGCCATATGCCTCCTCCAGGATCTCAGGCTGCAAGCCATAAAAGAGTTTGAGTGACCATGTTGGGAATCAGAAAAGCCCTGGAGCCTTCCCTCCAGCTTCCCTCAGATGAAAACAGGGACATTTCTCACTCCCCCAGCAACGGACGATTCTTGGCCCCCCATTTTTGTCCTCCCCCCACAGAACATTTCCAATGAGAAGGGCGAGTCCCACCACCACTTCACCACATGCCCTCCACCGTCCTGGGTTCGAATCCCCACCCAGCCAAGAAGCTCCCTGGGTGGCCTTGGGAGCCAGTTGCGACCTCTCAGCATAACCTACCTCACAGGGTTGTTGTGCGGATTAAATGAGGAGGACAACCACACGGGCCACCCTGAGCTCCTTGGAAGAAAAGGTGGGCTATAAATTCCTGGGGTTGGACTGGATGACCCTTGGGTTCCCTTCCGGCTCCACGATTCTGTGAAATGTGATGACCAAATAGCCCAATAACTAAACCTCTGGGGTTAAACATTTTAAAATGGGCTTCTGTAGCTGAGCAACCTTCTCTGCGGGACGGGGGCTTCTCGGGGGGGGGGGCTTACCGTATCTGCTGCAGGCAGCTTCACACAATTTCCGACTCTCAAAGTTGTTCTCGTTCCCATGGCATCCCCCCCAGGTGAAGGGCAGGCACTCCTTTCTCTCATAGCTGAAGTACCAGCGCTCTTGCAGGATAAAGCAGAGTCCTTCGTCCGGGGGGATGATGCAGATACCTTGGGGGGGGGCAGAGGAATGGGGGCGCTGAGAAGACTGGAAGGCAGAGATCCAAAGAGAGACAGAGACCACCTGGGTCAGGAATAGGCAACCTTGGCCCGCCAGATGTTTTGGGACTACAACTCCCATGATCCTTAGCTAACAGGACCAGAGGTCAGGGATGATGGGAATTGTAGTCCCAAAACATCTGGAGGGCCGAGGTTGCCTAGGCCTGGCCTAGGTGATAAAGGCTCTGGAAAGGGCTCAGTGAGTTGGATCTGCTTAGCCTGGAGAAGAGGAGATGGAGAGGTGAACCTAGAACCATCTATGGATGGAAGGATGGAGCAAGCTTGCTTTCTGCGGCTCCAGAGGGGAAGACCCAAATTCCAAGAAGAGAAATTCACACCCAACCTTAGCAAGAACTTTCTGTTGCTGAGCGCTGTTTAATAACAACAACAACAACAACAACAACAACAACAATAATAATAATAATAATTATTATTATTATTATTATTATTTATACCCCGCCCATCTGGCTGAGTTTCCCCAGCCACTCTGGGCGGCTTCCAACAAAGATTAAAGATACATTAAAACATCGGTCATTAAAAACTTCCCTTCAGATGTCTTCTATAATAATAATAATAATAATAATAATAATAATAATAATAATAATAATAATTTATTATTTATACCCCGCCCATCTGGCTGGGCCTCCCCAGCCACTCTGGGCGGCTTCCAAAAGAATATTAAAATACTGTGATACATCAAACATTAAAAGCATCCCTAAACAGGGCTGCCTTCAGATGTCTTCTAAAAGTCTGGTAGTTGTTCTTCTCTTTGACATCTGGTGGGAGGGCGTTCCACAGGGCGGGTGCCACTACCAAGAAGGCCCTCTGCCTGGTTCCCTGTAGCTTGGCTTCTCGCAGGGAGAGAACTGCCAGAAGGCCCTCGGCGCTGGACCTCAGTGTCTGGGCAGAACGATGGGGGTGGAGACGCTCCTTCAGGTCTACTGAGCCTTTGAGGCCGTTTAGGGCTTTCAAGGTCAGCAGCAACACTTTGAATTGTGCTCAGAAACGTACTGGGAGCCAATGTAGGTCTTTCAGGACCGGTGTTATGTGGTCTTGGCGGCCGCTCCCAGTCACCAGTCTGGCTGCCGCATTCTGGATTAGTTGTAGTTTCCGAGTCACCTTCAAAGGTAGCCCCACGTAGAGTGCATTGCAGTAGTCCAAGCGGGAGATAACCAGAGCATGCACCACTCTGGCGAGACAGTCCGCAGGCAGATAGGGTCTCATTGTGCAAACCAGATGGAGCTGGTACACAGCTGCCCTGGACACGGATTTAACCTGTGCCTCCATGGACAGCTGTGAGTCCAAAATGACTCCCAGGCTGCGCACCTGGTCCTTCAGGGGCACAGTTACCCCATTCAGGACCAGGGAATCCTCCACACCTGCCCGCCTCCTGTCCCCCAGAAACAGTACTTCTGTCTTGTCAGGATTCAGTCTCAATCTGTTAGCCGCCCTCCATCCTCCAACCGCCTTCTTCTAAACATCAGATAGTTGTTTATATCTCTTTAACATCTGGTGGGAGGGCGTTCCACAGGACGGGCGCCACCACCGAGAAGGCCCTCTGCCTGGTTCCTGTAACTTGGCTTCTCACAGCGAGGGAACCGCCAGAAGGCCCTCAGAGCTGGACCTCAGTGTCCGGGCAGAACAATGGGGGTGGAAATGCTCCTTCAGGTCTACTGGGCCAAGGCTGTTTAGTGGACTCCCTCCAAAGGTGATGGCTTTTAAGCAGAGGTTGTATGGCCACCTGCCACGAATTCTTTAGCTTCAAGTCGTGCATGGCAGGGGGTTGGACTAGATGACCCCAACAGGTCCCTTCCAAATCTACAGTTCTACGAGGAAGGAAAGGGGTGGAGGCAAGAGGCAGCAGGTTCAGAGAGAGAGAGCCAGGGAAGTGATGCAAGCGGAAACTCAGCGGTGAAAGGGGAAGTCACAGATCATTTAATGGATTTCATCAAGAAAGGGGAAAGTGTGGTTGGATGAGGGATGGTGGGGCAATGGGATGGCAGAAGGTGGTTGGGGAGAGGATGAAACAGCCAAGATGACCTATAGTGGCTAAAGTTTGGGACTCTGTCCTGTAAGGTGTTGCTGAATAAAAGTCTGCCTCTCCTTCAATCTGTCATGCTTTAGTTGAGATTCCTGCATTGCAGAGGGTTGGACTAGATGACCCTGAAGGTCCCTTCCAACTCTACATTTCTATGATTCTATGAAATGGGGAGGCAGGGAATCAAAGGACAATCCCCACAGGACCACAAGGGTTTCAAGCCCTGTACTCACCAAGGTCTGCAGACACCACAGGCAGCTTGGCCCAGAGGGCAATGAATGCTGGAAGAAGGCAGAAGATGTCCCTGGACCTCATCATTGTGCTTGGAGAAGGCTCTGAATCCCCAGGACTACTGATCCAGGCTGTGACCCGACTTGCTTTGCAGTGGACCTGCCCCCGTGCGTTCTGTTTGAGGGAAATCAAGCACCCACACAGCTGAAACCATTATTTGCAAACCAATTTTTGCCACTAAAGATGACCTTTGGGGCTCCCTTCCAATGCTACAAGTCTGCAAGGCTTCTTCCACAATGATTCTTACCTGCAGGTACAGAGGCCAGGTTGGCCCAGAGAAGAAGGAGGAGCTGCAGAAGAAGAATGAGGAGCTCAAATCTCCTTGTGCTCTTTGGAGATAAGTTAGATGCTCCAAAGATGAGCTGGGCTGAAGTCAATCCTTGCCCCCTCTTCTCTTCCAGCTACAGCTGATGGTACCCAGACCAGCTCTGAAGCTGGGAGGCAAGACTTGGGCTGGAAAAGAGTCATCTGATGATGAGCTTGGTTGGTTAAGGACATGAAGCACTGAGGAAGCCTTAATTTGAGCTCCAGTGATCAAGGAGTCCACGAGAGAACACCAAGTGTACAAGGACATCTCACCAGGCGGTATTTTAATTGGAGGACCAACAGCTCCAAGGTTCGAAGCAGGTGGGAGATGAAAAGGTCCCACCTACATAAGGAACAGGGTCCATTTATCACTAATCAACAGGTTACAAGAGTTCAAACTGACCTAAAACAAGCCTTGCGTTGTTCTTCTTCTGAAATGGCTAAAGAAACTGCCAGTTACTTCTCATCTAAAATGACGAAAGAGGACGGAAGGGGTCTAGCTAGCCATAAAAATACAGATGCATGAAAAGAATGAGGAAACGGGGCTCAGGAAACAAGCTGTTAGGGCAGGAAACCCTTTCAAGAAATCACCAGTTAAGGAGCCTGTTCACCACGTTTGCATGGGCTGTGTGCATGGAATAAGAAAAAATGACGCAATGAAGATACAGAACTTTCTCTCATCTATCTATATTTATCTATCATCTGTCTGTCTGTCTGTCTGTCTGTCTGTCTGTCTGTCTATCTATCATCATTATCTATCTATCTATCTATCTATCTATCATCTATCTATCTCTATCTATCTATCTATCTATCTATCTATCTATCTATCTATCTATCATCATCTATCTATCTATCTATCATCTATCTATCTATCTATCTATCTATCTATCTATCTATCTATCTATATCTATCTATCTATCTATCTATCATCTATCTATCATCTATCCATCTATCTATCATCTATCTATCTGTCTATCTATCTATCTATCTATCTATCTATCTATCATCTATCTATCTATCTATCTATCTATCTATCTATCTATCTATCTATCATCTATCTATCTCTGTCATCTATCTTCATTTTCAAAAACAGGAACAGAGAGCATATTTAACCCCCTGCCCCACTTATAATCTTCTTACTGAATACAGCAGGTTTTCATATGACATATGACTTCCCTTCCAATCTTTTCCTGGTTCCTTTTGCTTTTCTACTACTCTGCGTAATCCACATCTTTTTAATCATCCAATTTGTTATATCTTAAATATCCTATCTATTTCAACTCTGCTGGATGTACACAAGACCTGCTACGCATGTATTTGTCTATTCTGGTTCTTGAAATAGTCAATAAACATTATCCATTCCTCCTTACATGCCTTATCTTCGTCAGACCAGCCAGTTCAACATATTCGAACATTTTACACTGCCAATCTTCCTGAGTGGGTACTAGATTTCTTCTCCACTTTTGTGCCAGTAGGGTTCTAGTTGTGGCATATAGTACTAAACTCTTTTGTTTTTTGGGGACCTCCATTGTTACCCTCCCCAAGAGGAAAATTTCAGGTGTTTTGGGGGAAGTTTTTTAAAGTATATTTTTTAATTCATTCTATATAGTTTCCCAATATTCCTTAATTATTTTTCAGGACCACCACATGTGGATAAAAAATCCCCCAATTTCATTACACTTCTAACATATACCTTTTTCTTTTTTAGACATTTTCGCCAACATGGTGGGTGTTAAATACCATCTGTGGGCCATTTTCATCATATTTTCTTTTACGGCATAACATGCCGCAAAATTCTTATTTATTTTCCACAACTTTCCCCATAATTCATAATCAATATTGTGACCCACATCTTGTGCCCACTTAATCATGTTCGGTTTCACAAATACAGAACTTTCTGAGACATGGCAGCAGAGCCACAGTTAAAGTTTTGATTTCAGCTCATCTCGGAAGAGCAAGTTGCACCAACTATCCCAGAGTCCCAGAGTCAGGAGGCTCAGAGAAGCAATGCGCTGACCTCAACCCAATATTCCACCAAGGAAATTAACCCATGGCATTTCCAGATGGTTTCTGATGCAAGAAGTAGAGTTTCTTTCTCCTTCATGGCAAAACATCTCACGTCCAGGAGCCATTGCTGTTGGAGTGCTGAGAGGTGTCTAATGGCAGAAGTCTTGATGGCCTTTCCAACTCTACAATCCTATTATTCTATGACTCGCAACCACAGAGTATATGGATTTTGGCCATCCCATCTCCTTCTTCTTCCCACGCAGCTCAGCCGGAGCTTCATTGTTCAGTCCTGCCTGCAGTTTTGTCTCTGGGCAGCAGGGGGCAGGAGAAGAGCTAGAATCATTCAACTGTAGAGTTGGAAGGGATCCACAGGGTCATCTAGTCCAACCCCCCTGCTAAGCATGAATTTTGTGTCTCCATACAGGTGCCTTCAGTTCAATCCAGATGTCTCAGGAGGGAGCTGTGTTGGCTCTTCTGAGTAGAAGCTGTGTCTGGCTCTTCTGAGCAGAATCATGTCTTGTTACGCTGCCGTTTCTACAGGGATATATGCTCAGTATTTATTACCCCTGCTGTGCAAAAATCTCCAAATGAATCTGAACTTCAATGTCTAAAATCCCTGGTAGAGGACAAGGATCCTGAGATGACGTTAAGGGTAGCCAAATTCTGTGTGATTGCCATAAAACTTAGGGAACAAGCTGTGCTATCATATTAATTAAGGTTTTTAATGATAATTTTTAACTGTTGCTATATCTGTATTGCCCTGTTATACCTAATTGCAATTTCAAATGTATCCCTATCGTGTTTTATGACTTCCTTGATATGGTATGTGGGCTGGAACTGGTTTGTGACCGAAATAATAAAATTCATTCATTCATTCCTCTTTAGATGCAGGAGGAGGGTTGTCAGGTGACAGGTGATATATCAGCATCAGGGCAACCTTGAGCCGCCTTTATCTGATGCTTTAGTCAACTGTTCACCCCTGAACATGCAAAGGGTCAACTGACTATATTTCCATACAGAAAGTTCCAAGCTCAGAAACCTGGAGGGGTTGGGGGTTGGGATTGTGGGACATTTCTGCATAAGTGATGGATCAGCCCAGTTGCAGAAACAGCAGAAAACCATAAATGGTCACAGCTTAGATTCCATCCCAGGGAGTCCCTGATGGCAGGCTGTTCTGTAGCTCTGGGGAAACACATCTTCTTGGGTCTTTGGTGTTCCTGTGTGGGACAATTGGAGGGCAGGCAAGAGATGTTCCTTCAGGCGTGCAAGAACCACCGTTTGTGGGCAAACCGACTGTTGAATTTTGCCCACAGGGAAGAAGCTGGAGCGCTGTTGCAACACTGTCTCAGTGACCCTGGAGGCAGCAGACACATCCGGTGCTCTTGGCTGAAGCCCCCAAAGAGTCTTCAAGGGTCGTCCCAAACAAAGCACATTGTAGTAGTCTATACTTGGGGCTCCTAAGAGAGAAACAATAGCCCAGTTGAATAGTGGCTGCCTTGGGAGGTTGCAGACTCTCCTTCCTTGGAGGTTTTTAAGCAGATGTTGGGTGGCCATCTGTCCTGGATGCTAGAGCTGAGAGTCCTGCATTGCAAAGGGTTGGACTAGATGACTCACAGGGTCCCTTCCAACTCTTCAGTTCCATGATTCTATGAAGGAGGGCCTAAACATGATTTGTAGCACCCTTTGACCTGACACACCTCCCTCGTTCCATGCCAGAGAGAGCGAGAGCGAGAGAGCGCACCCTTTTCGTCTGCTCCCTCCCACACTGACCCAGAATCTGCACCTGCACCTTGCAGCAATTAAGGAGACAACAATCCCATTGGAATGGCTGCCTCTCCCTCCCGCCTACACCTCTGCTGATCCCTCTCCATCTCATTTGCCATGAAATTCCCTGCCACACCCAGCACCAGGGCAGGCGTCCGTGCAGCGAGAGAGGTCAGCTAGGGCACTGGGAAGAGAAACTTGGCTGTGATTTCTGCATCCCAGGGGGTTGGACTAGACGATTCTATCGTTCTAACTCTGGTCACATAAAAGAACTGAAGTCCACCCCTGAAAGAAGCCAGGAAGGGAGGGGAGTTTCTCTAGCAATGAGGCACTTTGGGAACAAAGGTGGAGTGGTACCTCTTCCTTGTTCCCTCTCACAACTACAGAGTTCACATTTCTGGCCTGGTGCAACTTTCCCCATGTGAAAAAATTGCAGCATCTGGGACTTTTTAGTTTAAATTAAAAGGGGGGCAAAGATGGTATGAGTGTGTGAAATGATGAATGGTGTTTTGTGAGAAAGCTTCTCTCTCTGTCTGTCTCCTAGCACTAGAACTCAAGGGCATTCTTGATGTGCTGGGCCCGGGGGTAACCTGTGAAACGCGGTCCAGGACCGGTCCAGAATCCAAAGGTTCTGCTAGGAGTCAGTCCAACAGGGCCAAGGCAGGACATGAGGCAGGAAACCAGGCAAGGTCAGGCACAGGATCTCAGGCAGGATCTGGCATACAGCAATGTTGCTCCCGCAACCTGGGGCGGGGTCCAGCAGCCTTTTATCTCTGTCGGGGTAACGGCCGGTCCTGATCCCCCGGCGACTCACCCCCGTGTCTCGCCCGAAGATGAGCACTCCTCCTGCGAGTACTCAGGTCTCTCATTCTCTCAGACCTCAGACTCTGCAGCTCAGGAGACGTCGGTGGGTTACTAGACCCAGGGGCCGCCTCAGCCTCCCCTGACCCAACTGGTAGTGGAGCAGCTGTAAGTGATGGCCCAGCTGGAGGCAACGAGGTCATCCCTGCATCTGGAGCCAGGGCAGGCTCAGGCCCCTGACTCGGCCCAGCTGGTGCTTGTTGCGGGGGAACCTGTGCAGACTGGGACTCTCCAGGATGAGGCCCCAAACTAGGTTCAGATGATGCCTGAGGCAAAGGATCCGGTGCGGACTGAGACTCCTCCGGTTCTGAGTCTGAGCCTGAGTCCCAGGCCATCACACCTGATTCAGGATGGATAAAAGGAAGTGTTTCTTCACACAGGGCATAAGCAGGAGGCAGGGGATGGTGGCCAACTTGGATCAAAAGAGGATGAGACAAAGAGGACGAGTGGGCTTTCGAGGGCTGAAAGCTATGATGGGTGGGTATAAATAATAAAATTATTATTATTATTATTATTATTATTATTATTATTATTATTATTATATGCTTCTGAATTCCTGTTGCTAGAAAGCACAGGAGCGGAGAGAGCTTCTGTGCTGGGATCCTGCTTTTGCATTGGGGCATCGGGTTGGCCACTGTGAGAACAGGATGCTGGGCGAGATGGGCCTTTGGCCTGATCCTGCAGGCTCATTTTATGCCCGTATGGTGATGCCAGTGTGACTGGCACTGATATGAATATGGAACACCTGCGTGTGGCAGGAAGTGGAGCACCTCATGGCCTCCATAAATGACTTGCTAACCCACTGATCCAGCATCCCTGCAGGGAAGGGCGTGAAGCAGATCCCGTCTGGCGTGGGGCTCCTGCGCCCGCATGACTGCGCACCTCCTAGCTGGCTCCAGCCTCCCACTCCAGGTGAGACATTGCTCAGTGCTCCTAAGCAGCGAGAAGATCCTGGGCTGGATTCCTTCTGGAGGAGAGGTCACTGGAGGCTGACTCACGGAATTTTCCTAATGTGTGATTGACGTCGGAGGGATGGGTAGAATGTAAGGCAGAGGCCCAAAGAAGCACAGGAGTCAGGAAATATCAGAGCAGCCATCAGTGGAAAGATCTGTCTCCTTCTGACTTTCGTCCATGCAGAAGTCATGGGTCAGAGGGACCTTTGCTGAAGCTGCGGAGATGGTTAGGTCTCAGCTTCTGGACCAATAGGAAGATGAGAATTGATTTTTTCATAGAGTTGGGAAGGGTCCTGAGGGTCATCAGTGTTGGTGTTGACCTTTAAAGCCCTAAACGGCCTCGGTCCAGTATATCTGAAGGAACGTCTCCACCCCCATTGTTCTGCCCGGACCCTGAGGTCCAGCTCTGAGGGCCTTCTGGCGATTCCCTCCCTGCAAGAAGTGAGGTTACAGGGAACCAGGCAGAGGGCCTTCTCGGTGGTGGCGCCCGCCATATGCAGCGCCCTCCCATTAGATGTCAAGGAGATAAACAACTATCTGACTTTTAGAAGACACCTGAAGGCAGCCCTGTTTAGGGAAGCTTTTAATGTTTGATGCATTACTGTATTTTAATATTTTGTTGGAAGCCGCCCAGAGTGGTTGGGGAAGCCCAGCCAGATGGGCAGGGTATTAATAATAATAATAATAATAATCTTCTCCAACCCCCTAAATGGAACCCCAGCCAGTAATCTGGGTGCTGCATTTTGGGACAACTTACCTTTCTGTGTCAAGTTCAAGGGCTGCCCCATGCACAGGGCCCTGCAGTAATCTAATTTGGAGCTCCAGCAATTGAATTTATGGTATTTCAGTGCATGCTTTAAACACACCTCTGCCGTGAATCTTTTCTACTGCTTAATATCAGGAAGGAATTCACGGCGCCTTTGCACTGCCATCTATGTTTTGTTTACATTATTGCGATTTTACTGTTTGATGGCTTTGCCAGCAGACAGGTTGTTTTAGATGCTATATCAACATTTTTATAAATAGAATGAATGAATGAATGTCTGGTTGGCTGGCTGGAAAATTAACAACATTGACTTTAACCACACACCCAGGTTGTGAACCTCACCTTTTGTGTGTATTGCATCTCTGTGCTGAACAGGCTGATCTCTGCCTCCTTGCTTGCCAGGTGAATGACTTGATCATCAAAGCTCTGCCTTGCCAGGATTAGGCCTCTGAGTATTGGGCCCCAGGATTCGCTCTTTCCAAGAAGAGCCTGGGTGTCATCAGGAGAAGAACATGAGAACATAAGAAGAGTCAATGGCCCGCCCAGTCCAGACTCCTGTTCTCACACTGGCCAACCTGGTGCCCATTATGGGAAAGCCGCAAGCAGGATCCCACCAACCTGGCGGGCTTTAAAAAAGGATTAGACAAATTCATGGAGGGAACAGTGCTTCTGAAACCAGCTCTTGTGCTTGCAGCCTCCTTGCTGGTTTCCCATAATAGGCAACTGTGAGAATAGGATGGGCCATTGGCCTGACCCAGAAGGCTCCTCTTATAATAAAATAATAAATAAATTTTTATTTATACCCCACCCTTCCCAGTTCAGAAAACCAGGCTCAGGGCAGCTAACAACAAATTTAAAACACTTAATTGATGCAATAAAAACAGCATAAAATACGGTATAAAATGTGAATGACAATAAATTCAGAATTCAAAAATCAATTTAGGGGGGAAATCCATCCAATAAACATTAGATGATCACCAGGACTAGCTGGCTAAATTAGTCCTATTTGGGCCAGCGAGGAGACCAGGGGAGAATTAGCTGTGGGGTCTCAGAGCGGGTGATCTTCATAAAAGGGGAGGGGGAGGGAAGGAAGGGGAATAAAAGATCAGGCTGAATTCAAATTAAAGGCCAGGCGGAACAGCTCTGTCTTACAGGCCCTGCGGAAGGAAGTTAAATCCTGCAGGGCCCTGGTCTCATGGCACAGAGCACTCCACCAGGTCGGAGCCATCACTGAGAAGGCCCTGGCCCTGGTGGAGGATACTCTGACTTCCTTAGGGCCCGGGACCTCTAAACTAGGGTTATTCATAGGCGGTCCCGTAGATACTTGGGCCCTAAGCCACATCAGTATGTTCTAACTGATCTGAGGGTCACACCAGCCGTTGTCCTTTTTGGCCAGTGAAGCCACTCTGACCCAGCCGTGCTCACCTGCCCTTCACCTGACATAATACAGGATGACATCAGCCTCTTCAGTCGGCTGCCATAACATTGGCCTCCCAAATCCAGTCCGGTGTATTTGTTTTGGGCACATGTATGCCACACCTGTCAAGCGTGTTGCTGGGGTGGCTGTCTCGCGGGCCAGACTGACAGATCCTCCATGAGGACAGGATCACACTTCAAAACGACCTTGACAGATTAGAGAACTGGGCCAAAACAAACAAGATGAATTTTAACAGGGAGAAATGTAAAGTATTGCACTTGGGCAAAAAAAATGAGAGGCACAAATACAAGATGGGTGACACCTGGCTTGAGAGCACTACATGTGAAAAGGATCTAGGAGTCTTGGTTGACCACAAACTTGACATGAGCCAACAGTGTGACGCGGCAGCTAAAAAAGCCAATGCAATTCTGGGCTGCATCAATAGGAGTATAGCATCTAGATCAAGGGAAGTAATAGTGCCACTGTATTCTGCTCTGGTCAGACCTCACCTGGAGTACTGTGTCCAGTTCTGGGCACCACAGTTCAAGAAGGACACTGACAAACTGGAACGTGTCCAGAGGAGGGCAACCAAAATGGTCAAAGGCCTGGAAACGATGCCTTATGAGGAACAGCTAAGGGAGCTGGCCATGTTTAGCCTGGAGAAAAGGAGGTTAAGGGGTGATATGATAGCCATGTTCAAATATATAAAAGGATGTCACATAGAGGAGGGAGAAAGGTTGTTTTCTGCTGCTCCAGAGAAGCGGACACGGAGCAATGGATCCAAACTACAAGAAAGAAGATTCCACCTAAACATTAGGAAGAACTTCCTGACAGTAAGAGCTGTTCGACAGTGGAATTTGCTGCCCAGGAGTGTGGTGGAGTCTCCTTCTTTGGAGGTCTTTAAGCAGAGGCTTGACAACCATATGTCAGGAGTGCTCTGATGGTGTTTCCTGCTTGGCAGGGGGTTGGACTCGATGGCCCTTGTGGTCTCTTCCAACTCTATGATTCTATGATTCTATGATTCTATGGCTGGGGAGTCTCCGAGGAGCGAGAGATCAGCCGCCAAGAGCTCCTCTCCCTGCATCTGGGGTGGGGCTTTGTCTCGATCTCCTGTCTTGAGGCTCAGCTCCTGGGTGTGAGGGTGGCAGGTTACGCAGCAAGCGGCAGGAACAGGACAACGGAAGTCGTATCTCCCCAACCTGGTCATTTCATATGTATTTTTTAATTAAAATTTACATTTTTATCATGTTGACAACACATCAAATCACTGAAATAAAATTACAAAGAATACATTCCCCAAAATTCCCCCCAACTTCCCTCAACTTCCTCTTCTGTTTTTTTTTTACATATTAACTTCCCCTGCTTGCTTTGTTATATCTAATAATAATAATAATAATAATAATAATAATAATAATAATAATAAAACAATAACAACAATTTATTATTTATACCCCGCCCACCTGGCTGAGTTTCCCCAGCCACTCCGGGCGACTTCCAATCGAGTGTTAAAAACAATACAGCATTAAATATTAAAAACTTCTCTATTTTTTTTAATAAGATATTTATTAAGATTTTTTAAAGTATTACAATAAAAATAAAAAAAATAACAAAAATACAAAATAAAAATAGTTAAAAACACACAGAGTTTCCATTGCTTATTTTCCTTTAGCTTGTTTCCCGGACCTCCTCATACCTCCCTTATTTGTATTCCACTTCAAATTGTTGGTTCAGCAAATCCTTACCATTAGATTTTTACCTCTTTATAGCCCGTTTTTTCATATTCTCTTAAAGCATTACAGCTGGAAACCACTTAATTTCTATCCAACATCATTCTAACATTCATTAATTTTACAATGTTTCTGTAAATAAACTTTAAATTTCTTCCAATCTTCTTCCACCGACTCTTCTCCCTGGTCTCGGATTCTGCCAGTCATTTCTGCCAATCCCATGTAGTCTATCACCTTCGTCTGCCATTCTTCCAAAGTGGGTAGACCTTGTGTCTTCCAATACTTTGCAATGAGTATTCTTGCTGCTGTTGTGGCATACATAAAAAAAGTTCTGTCCTTCTTTGGCACCAATTGGCCGACAATGCCCAGAAGAAAGGCCTCTGGTTTCTTCAGGAAGGTATATTTAAATACCTTTTTCATTTCATTATAGATCATTTCCCCAAAAGCCTTAATCCTTGGGCACGTCCACCAAAGGTGAAAGAATGTACCTTCAGTTTCTTTACATTTCCAACATTTATTATCGGGCAAATGATAGATTTTTGCAAGCTTGACTTCTCTAAACAGGGAAGTTATTTATATTAATTATTGTTTTCTCTTATCCTTTTAACATCATCTTTATAGTTTCTATATTTATTTTTGTTGATTGTGTTTATTTTTATATTTTGACACACCATACATAATAATGCTTTGCTATTAATTAAATTCAATACAGCATTTTTTGGGGGGGGAGGGGGAAATGTTTACTCAAACCCTGCTAGTGAGTCCATTTCTTTACATTGTAGATATAACATGAATGGTTCCCAGTCTTTTTTTAAATTCTCTGCTGTCTTTGTCTCTAAGTCTTTCTGTCAGCTTCGCCATTTCAGCATATTCCAGCAGTTTTTGTAGCCCAACCTGGTTATTTCAGACCACTTATTGGATACTTTGGGTTTCTTCCATCTTTTAAGAACAGACGGGTGCGGAATACAGTAAAAAAGGAAAGCTAAAGTCAAGCTGGACACTGGGAGAAAAACACTGAGCTAGATGGCTACTGGCTTCATCCAGCCACATGGGACTTCTTACGTTCTACATTACGGAGGTGTCCTGTCTTAGCCTGTTCAACTCATCTGTTAGTATCCAGACCTGTAGCTCCCAAATTTGTTTGGGTCTCCTCTCCCCTGGTTCCATAAACTCAATCTCGGTGCCCCCCACCATAGCTGTCAACTTTTCCCTTTTCTTGCGAGGAATCCTATTCAGAATAAGGGAATTTCCTTTAAAAAAGGGAAAACGTTGACAGCTATGCCCCCCACCCTACCCTATGAAAAGCATTATTCAGAATACGTAGCAGTTTGCAAGCCCCACTGAGGAATCAAAGAATCAGAAATTGCTGAGCTGGGAGGGACCTCGAGGATTCTCTCGTCCAATCAAATAGCACAAGATATCTGAATCAGATCCAGAACAGTAACAATTAACTGCACATTTGTCCAAAATCCAATTAAAACCATTTAGGTTAATTAACGTGGCAAAATTGATTTACTTGATCTAGTGATGCCGGCTTTTCGAAATCTGATAGGCATTTGCACTGCCAGCTCCTAGTTTGTGCACTAGGCTTTTAAACGTATTTTATTTTTTCAAAATGGCAGAGTGCATTTGGAAATCCAGGTGGGTGAACAGAAGGGCTTTGAACTCATCTATGGACAAAATTTAAACAGCAAACAGTACCAGTGGGAATGCAAAGTACAAAGACTTCCACTGGTAGGGCAGGTCTTTCTTCCCTGCTTTGCCCCCCAAATTAGCTCAGAGACTGAGGTGATAAGATAGCCATCTTCAAATATTTGAAGGGCTGGAAGAGGGAGCCAGCTTGGTTTCTGCTACTAGAGGAAGACTTAGTATAAAGGATCCTAATTGCAAGGAAGGAGATTCTGACTCAACGCTAGGAAGAACTTTCTGGCCGTATAATAATAATAATAATTAATAGTAATAATAAATTTTATTTATACCCTGCCCTCCCCTGCCAGAGCTGGGCTCAGGGCTGCTAACACCAGTAAAATTACAGTAAAAACATAATAGAAAAAAACCCACACAATTTAAAATACAGCTTAAAATGCAATTTAAAATGCAGCCTCATTTTAAAGTAGCCCATAGATCAAAACCATAAGGGGAGGGAAGCATAAGGGTCAGACTGAGTCCAAACCAAAGGCCAGGCGGAACAGCTCTGTCTTGCAGGCCCTGCGGAAAGATGTCAAGTCCCGCAGGGCCCTGGTCTCTTGTGACAGAGCGTTCTACCAAGTTGGGGCCAGTACTGAAAAGGCCCTGGCCCTAGCTGTGACCAATCTAACCACCTTGCGACTTGGGACCCCCAAGGTCATTTGTGGACCTTAAGGTCCTCCGTGGGGCAGACCAGGAGAGGCGGTCCCATAGGTACGTGGGTCCTAGGCTGCATAGGGCTCTGAAGGTCAAAACCAGCACCTTCAACCTGACCCTGGACTCCACCGGGAGCCAGTGCAGCTGGTAAAGCACTGGATGAATGTGATCCTGTGGCAAGGACCCTGTAAAGAGCCTCACTGCAGCATTCTGCACCCGCTGGAGTTTCTGGGTCAGCTTCAAGGGCAGCCCCACATAGAGTGAGTTACAATAATCAAGCCTGGAGGTGACCGCCACATGGATCACTGTGGCCAGGTCGGGGCGGGAAAGGTAAGGGACCAACTGCTTGATACAGTAGGAGCTGTTTGACAGTGGAATGGACTGACTCCCCTCTGGAAGTTGTAGACTCTCCTTCCTTGGAGGTTTTCAAGCAGAGGTTGGATGGGCCCCTGTCAGGGATTTTTCAGCTGTGATTCTTGCACCACAAGTGGGTGGACTAGATGGCCCTTGGGTGCTCGTCTAACTCTACAGTTCTAGGATTCTGTGATTGCATCCCACAAGGAGAAATGCTTGAGATGGTGGGGAGATGCGCTTAGTGCTGCCCTGAATTCCTCTCCATCTATCTTTAAATATGGAAATGAAAGTGCAGGCACAGGAAAATGAAAAGGAGGATTAGCAAAGAGACGGATGAGGGATGGTCTAAGCCACACAGGCACTAAATGGAGTTTGAGCTCAGTAGAGGCTACACACCCCAAATCCTAGGCAGACGCAGCCTGCCAGGGAGCCAACATGGAGTCATGGGTTGAGTCATGGCCTTGGTCTGGGAAGACTCCTGGTTTTGAACCCCACCTTGGGCCTGTTTCTCTCTCTCAGTCTCACCTGCCTTGTGAGGATAAAACCGAGGGACTGAACAACACAGAGCTATAGCCAATGTTGTCTTACTCAGAGTAGACCCATTTAAATTAATGGGTAGGGCTGGAAGGAACTGTCAACTTCAGTACTTTCCGTTTCATCAGCAAAAAAAAAATAAAAAAAAATGCATCCACATTTTTGTGTGAATTTCTCATAATAAACACATATTTTTGTCTGGAGTTTTGACCAAAATACATATTTTCGTAAGCAATTTCCCTAATATAATGCATTTTTTGTGAACCCTGTTTGGCTGGAGAGCTGCATCAGGAAAACGGGATGATTTATTTTATTTTTTTATTTTAATAAGATTGATGTACAACCAGATTGTAAAGAAAACCCTCCAAGCGGTGTACAGAAATAGGTAAAACATCAAAATTATCAATAAGAAAAAATAACAACAGTAATTTAAGTAATAAACCACAGGCTAAAAACAGATAAAAATTTGCACCAACTTTCTGAAGTAGGCTTGTTTTAGTGTGAATGATGAAGGATGGCTTCATGGTGGGTTGTCTATTGTTTTCAAAAGTGCAGATGTGACAAATTCAGCTTTAAATCTAAACAGGATTGAATTTCTTCTCCATCCCTAACTCAGATCAGGACTTTCTCTCTGGGAAGTCCCAGGCCTTTCCCCCTCAAATTTACCAAGGCAAGTGAGGTGTTTATACTGCCAGGACGTTGGCTATAATGTTCCTACAAAAATTACGCGCCCAAGAAATTCCCGTCCAGCGTGGAGATACCCACAACAATTACACTAACATTTCTGTTTCCCATTTCTCTGCCTCGCCCTTGTCGCTTCTGAATGGGTTTGTGCAGGAATAACATAGAGGTTCTTGCAACTGAAACAGAAAAGTGAGCAACTTCATTACTCCATTTCATAGTGGGACGGTGCACTTAAACATTTCCTTTGTAGACGGCAAAGCCAGAAGCTTCAGGGGCAAAGTAACTGGAAATTCCAGGATTGCTCTTCTGGATGGATTTTGTCAAATGCAAATCAGCCGTGGGCGGCTTGAGGACTAGCAGAATGCAAGGACCTGGCCCTTCGCTTCCAGCCACCTGTCCATTCAAAACCACACTCTGGAAACCTGTAACATGCAACATTGCGGATTTGTGCCAGGGTGGCTTCCAACAGAGTATTAAAATACAGTGGTCTGTTTTTTATTTTTTTTAAATAATATTTATTAAAGTTTTAAAGGTTACAGAAAGAAAAAGTAAAAAAACTCCATATTAAACAAAAACAATACAACACATCACAATAAGGGGGGGGGGGAAGGATGAGAAAAAGGAAAAAAACCAGAAAAATAAAATCCATTAAAAAAAACAAAAATATACAGCGAATCTTCCCTTAACTTTTCTTTCATTAGCTTATTTCCTTGACCTCCTCACACCTCCCTTTTTTGTATTCTAGTTCGATTATCTGTTTCAGCAAATCCTTTCCATCTTTTCAAATTTTTGTCCTGTAATTTATCTTAATATAATGTATCTATACTTGCCCTCCTTTCACCAATTAACAGTCAGTTTCCCCCAAATCCTTTATAACATTTCTGCTAAAGCCACATAACATCATTCCAACATCCTTCTAACATTCATTAATTTTACAATGTTTCTGTAAATAGTCTTTAAATTTCTTCCAATCTTCCTCCACCGACTCTTCTCCCGGGTCTCGGATTCTGCCAGTCATTTCCGCCAGTTCCATATAGTCCATCAGCTTCATCTGCCATTCTTCCCGGGTGGGTAGATCTTGTGTCTTCCAGTACTTTGCAATAAGTATTCTTGCTGCTGTTGTGGCATACATAAAGAAAATTCTATCCTTCTTTGGCACCAATTGGCCGACCATGCCCAGGAGAAAGGCCTCTGGTTTCTTCAGAAAGGTATATTTAAATACCTTTTTCATTTCATTATAGATCATCTCCCAGAAAGCCTTAATCCTTGGGCATGTCCACCAAAGGTGAAAGAATGTACCTTCAGTCTCTTTACATTTCCAACATTTATTATCGGGCAAATGGTAGATTTTTGCAAGCTTGACTGGGGTCATGTACCACCTGTATATCATTTTCATTATATTCTCTCTTAAGGCATTGCATGCCGTGAACTTCATACCTGTGGTCCATAACTGTTCCCAGTCAGCCATCATAATATTAAGTCCAACATCTTGTGCCCATTTAATCATAGCAGATTTCACCGTTTCATCCTGAGTATTCCATTTCAACAGCAAGTTATACATTCTTAACAAGTTCTTAATTTTAGGATCTAGCAGTTCTGTTTCCAATTTTGATTTTTCCACCTGGAAGCCAATTTTTTTGTCCAAGTTATATGCCTCCATTATATGGTAATAATGAAGCCAATCTCGCACTCTATTTTTTAATTTTTCGAAACTCTGCAGTTTTAATCTGTTTCCCTCTCGTTCCAAAATTTCCCAATATTTCGGCCATTTGGCCTCCATATTGAGCTTTTTCTGAGCCTTCGCTTCCATTGGTGACAACCACCTTGGGGTTTTATTTTCAAGCAAGTCCTTATATCTTATCCAAACATATCTTATCCAAACAGTGCTTTTCTGACTATATGGTTTTTAAACACTTTACAGTGGTCTGTTAAACTACCGAGAAGGCCCTCTGCCTGGTTCCCTGTAGCTTTGCTTCTCGCAATGAGGGAACCGCCAGAAGGCCCTCAGAGCTGGACCTCAGTGTCCGGGCAGAACAATGGGGGTGGAGACACTCCTTCAGGTCTACTGGACTGAGGCCGTTTAGGGCTTTGAATGTCAGCACCAACTCTTTGAATTGTGCTCAGAAACGTACCGGGAGCCAGTGTAGGTCTTTCAAGACTGGTGTTATGTGGTCTCGGCAGCCACTCCCAGTCACCAGTCTAGCTGCCACATTCTGGATTAGTTGTAGTTTCCGCGTCACCTTCAAAGGTAGCCCCACGTAGAGCGCATTGCAGCAATCCAAGTGAGAGATAACTAAAGCATGCACCACTCTGGCGAGACAGTCTGCGGGCAGGGAGGGTCTCAGCCTGCGTACCAGATGGAGCTGGTAAACAGCTGCCCTGGACACAGAGTTGACCTGCGCCTCCATGGACAGCTGTGCGTCCAAAATGACTCCTAGGCTGTGCCCCTGGTCCTTCAGGGGCACAGTTAGTCCATTCAGGACCAAGGAGTCTTCCACACCTGCCTGCCTCCTGTCCCCCCAAAACAGTACTTCTGCTTTGTCGGGATTCAACCTCAATCTGTTAGCCTCCATCCTCTAACCGCCTCCAGACACTCACATAGGAACTTCACCGCCTTCACTGGTTCTGATTTGAAAGAGAGGTAGAGCTGGGTATCATCTGCATATTGATGAACACCCAGCCCAAACCCCCTGATGATCTCTCCCAGCGGCTGCATGTAGATGTTGAAAAGCATGGGGGAGAGGACAGAACCCTGAGGCACCCCACAAGTGAGAGCCCAGGGGTCTGAACACTCATCCCCCTCTCCACTTTCTGAATATGGCCCAGGAGGAAGGAGCGGAACCACTGCATAACAGTGCCCCCAGCTCCCAGCCCCTCTAGACAGTCCAGAAGGATGTTATGGTTGATGGGGTCAAAAGCCGCTGAGAGATCCAGCAGAACTAGGAAACAGCTCTCACCTTTGTCCCTAGTGTGCCGGAGATCATCGACCAGCGCGACCAAGGCAGTTTCAGTCCCGTGATGAGGCCTGAATCCCGACTGGAAGGGATCCTTAAGAACATCAGAACCTCCTGGATCAGGAACAATGGACCATCTGGCCCAGCATCCTGTTCTCACAGGTGCCCGTGGGAAACCAGGATGCAGGATCCGAGCACAGAAGCCCTCTGGCCTCCTGTGGCTTCCACCAGCTGGCATTTATAAGCACTGCTGCTTCCAACTGTGCAGGCAGAGCAAAGCGATCGTGACTAGCATCCATCAAAAGCCCTCTCCTCTTCCATGAATTTGTCCAGTCCTCCTTTAAAGCCATCTAGCTTGGTGGCCCTGGCTGCCTCCTGTGGGAGGGAGTTCCACAGTTCACCCTCCTCCTCTGGCAGAGCAGCAGGGGGCAAGAGGCACGAGAGGAGTCTGAGATGCCCAGTCCCTGTGCCTGGGGCTGTAGGTCTAGCTCAGGGCATGGGGGGAGGCTTTGAACCCTGAGATGCCTTGCACCATTGGGTCAGGAGCCTGGAGGATGTCTGGGGCCAGGGCAAGGTCATGCGCAGGTGGTGGTGGGGAGCCCAGGCCAGGTGCATTTGGGGCAGGAGGCTGGCATGATGGTGGGAGAAGTAAACAGGCAGTGCAGGTTGGAGGAGGAAGAGGAGCAGGAGGAAGGTGCAGCATGATTGCTAAGAGAAGCAAGGCCTTGTTGGCATAGAACTCCCATGCCCAGAGATCTGCACTGGTTGTCGCTTTGCTGCCGGGCCAAGTTCAACTATTAGTATAAAGGTAAAGGGACCCCTGACCATTAGGTCCAGTCGTGGCCGACTCTGGGGTTGCGGCGCTCATCTCACTTTATTGGCCAAGGGAGCTGGCGTACAGCTTCCGGGTCATGTGGCCAGCAGGACTAAGCCGCTTCTGGTGAACCAGAGCAGCGCACGGAAACACCGTTTACCTTCCTGCTGGAGTGGTACCTTTTATCTACTTGCACTTTGACGTGTTTTCGAACTGCTGGGTTGGCAGGAGCAGGGACTGAGCAATGGGAGCTCACCCCGTCGCGGGGATTCAAACTGCTGACCTTCTGATCGGCAAGCCCCAGGCTCACTCTTTCTGTTGGAAGCCGCCCAGAGTGGCTAGGAAAACCCTGCCAGATGGGTGGGGTATAAGTAAATTTTATTATTATTATTATTATTATTATTATTATTATTATTATTATTATTGAGCGTGGCAGCACCTGCACTTTTGAGTCCTCTGCCTTTCGGCATCAGGCAAGAGCCATCGCCACTGGTGCTTCTTTTCAGTGCCTGCTAAAAACATTTCAGTTTAGGCAAGTCTACCCAGATGTTATTGCTATTTTAACTTTGCCAAAGTCTTAAATGATTGTTGATTTTTCTCGTATCGTTTTTGTAAACGGCTTTGAGTGTTGTTCTTTTTCCCAGTTGCAGTGCCTGCATTTTCCTTCCCATCCAGCCCTGGCTCCCGGTCTCCGCAGCTTCGATTGCCCTGCTTGGTGCAGCAATCCCGGTGTGCTCAGCCCTGCCAGTCAGGTGCCAGGGCGCTTAGCCTGGCTAATGATAAGCCATAGCTGAACAATGGGAGAGGGAGGGTGGGGTGAGGTGCACTTTCGGTGGCCACCGAAAGCCGCCCTGTCCTTCTGGCGAACTCTGCAAGTGTGGGAGGCAGAGGGGGCCAAGAGGACTGGGAGGAAGGTCACACGGGTGCTGCCTCTCAAGTCGCCGGCCCAGCCCGACCGAAACACAGCTCTCTGTTGAAATTCGCATTTCTCTGAATTTTGCAATGCAATTCTCCACACACCCCAAATAGGTACAAAATTGCATAGATTGGGGGGAAATGTGCACAGAGGTGCATGTCTCTGAAAAAACTGCACACAAAATCCATTATATTAGTATAATGAAATGCTATTATTAGTATTAGAAATATTATTATTAAGAATTTCCTGCCCTCCACCCGAAGGTCCCAAGATGAGTCAAAGCATCAAAAGACAATTTTAAAACAATGATAATTACATTGCCATATGTCTATCTGTCTGTCTATCTATCTGTCTATCTATCTATCTATCTATCTATCTATCTATCATCTATCTATCTATCTATCTATCTATCTATCTATCTATCATCTATCTATCATCTATCATCTATCTATCATCTATCTATCTATCATCTATCATCTATCTATCATCTATCTATCTATCTATCTATCTATCATCTATCTATCTATCTATCTATCTATCTATGTATCATCTATCATCTATCATCTATATCTATCTATCTATCATCTATCATCTATCTATCATCTATCTATATCTATCTATCTATCTATCTATCTATCTATCTATCTATCTATCATCTATCTATCTATCATCTATCATCTATCATCTATCATCTATCATCTATCATCTATCATCTATCATCCATCATCTATCTATCTATCTATCTATCTATCTATCTATCATCTATCTATCTATCTATCTATCTATCTATCTATCTATCTATCATCTATCTATCTATCTATCTATCTATCTATCTATCTATCATCTATCTATCTAAATGAAAGGAGTGAAAACCACATCCAAAAATCCCTTTGTCAGGTGAAACCCATCCTAAAACATTAGTGAGCTTTTAGGAGGATTAAATACATATATATATTGCAAATTGCTGCATGAATGTGGACAACTGAAATTAGGATTGGGAAAAATGGGAAACCTGGAGAGTGGAGATTGACAGCTCCCTCCCCCTGCCAGGCTCCAGTCTGACTGGTCTCCCTGCGGCCGGGTGTCGCCCTGTGACGCCTCCCCCGTGTTTGGGAATACGCCGACCTGGGTAGGGCTGTTGCTCTGGGGCCGGATTAGAAGGGAATCCAGTGAGCCGGCTTGTGACAAGCCTTAGCGCGTCCCCCGTGAGCCGGCCCCGCCTGCCTGGCCCTTTAAAAGCCACTTGGCTCAGCCGGCAGGGCTCAGACACGGCTCTGGCAGCACCATGAAGGCAGGTGGTCTCCTCCTCCTCCTCCTCCTCTCCGTGGCCCTGCTGGCCCTGGGGGGCCATTGCATGCCCTCTTTGGACGCCAAGGAAGCAGAAGGTGAGTACAGCTAGTCAGAGGGGAGCTTGGGGCCTCTGAGGCTGGGCTGGGGACACCTTGGGTGGTCACTGGAACACAGGATTGTAGAGATGGAAGGGACCCAAAGGTCCTCTAGTCCAACCCCCTGCAATGCAGGAACCACAGCTCTAGAATCCCTGACATATGGCCACCAAACCTTCCGTGAAGGAGAGTCCACCACCATCTGAGGGAGACCGTTCCACTGCCCAAGAACGTTCTTCCCAAGGTTTGGTCGGAATCTCCTTTCTTGTAACTTGAAGCCGTGGGTTCAAGTCCTCCCTTCTGGATCAGCAGAAATCAAGCTTACTCCATCTTCCAGGTGACGGCCCTCATGTGACTCTCATGTCACCTCTCAGCCTTCTTTCTCCTGGCTCTGCAGCTCCTTTTCCGCCCCACCCCACCCCCAAGACACACACCTGAGTCAGCTGCGTCTTTTGTGGTCTGACGTGCCTCCTCTCTCCACCAGTGGTCTGTGGGTGCAGGCCAGGAAATGATGGTCCCCCTCTGGCACAATGTTTATATGGATGCCCCACAAGGTGGGCTGTCCAGGCTGGGATGGGGCTGTTTGTTTTTTAGGGGTGCGCATCAAGCAGCAGGCGATCTGAGCATTGCTCCCCAAGATATCTCCCCTTGGAACTGATGGTGCTTTAGGGGGTGGGGGACTGTGTGCGCATAGGGGCACAGCCTGGGCAGGGCCCCTTCTGCACCAGCTGCTGTCTTCAGGTGCCAAAGAGAATACTGCTAAGGGGCCTGCTTGACATCAATAGACAGGGAGTTCCAAAGTGAAACTGCTGCCATACGAAACAACCAAGTTCTTACAAATACGGAAGAGGTATTATGTGGTTCATCTTATGTTGTTACCTCTTGCACTTCTTTGTGAGGGGTGCTCTGGAAAGTGGCTTATGTAAGTGACCCTTTGTGGGTCTCTTAAGAATATAAGCAAATCCTGCTGGATGAGGCCAGTGACTCACCTAGTCCAGCATTATGTTCTTACAGTGGCCAACCAGATGTTCATTATGGGAAAACCCATAAGCAGGATTAGAGCATGAGAAGACTCTCCTCTCTTGAGGTTCCCAGCAAGTGGCTTTGAGAAGCATTGATCAGAGCCATCCTGGCTAGTAGCCAGCGAGAGCCCTCTCTGTGAATTTCTCTAATCCGCTTTTTAAGTCGTCCAGCTTGGTGGCCCTCATTGCCTCCTGTGGCAGGGAGTTCCACAGTTTAACTCTGCACTGTGTGAAAAAGGATTTTCTTTTACTTGTCCTGAGTCTTCCAACATTCATCTTCATAGGATGCCCATGAGTTCTCGTATTAGGAGAGATAGATAGATAGATAGATAGATAGATAGATAGATAGATAGATAGATGATAGATAGATAGATAGATAGATAGATAGATAGAGAAAGACTTTTCTCTTTCCCCTTTCTCCATGCCAGGCATTGTTTTATAAACTTTGACATGTTGCCTCCCAGGGCTTATGCACGTCTCTCTTTGCCCCACTGCTTCCCCCTGGGAAAACATAGTCTTTAGCGCTGAATTGGAACAAACAGCAGTCGGGTTTTCCACAAACTGCCATTTGTTCCGATTGATCCCTAAAGAGCAGGTTTTCCAGGGGAAAGCGGTGACAGAAAAGCAAAACTGTTTGGACTCGTGCTTTGTAGACACAGGACAAGCGGAAGTGTAGATGATCACTTGGCCACCTTTAATCGAAACCCAAAAGTCCCAAACACTGCAACCTTTGCTCCACCCCCTTGAT
Organism: Podarcis raffonei; assembly: GCF_027172205.1. Classification (NCBI taxonomy): domain Eukaryota; kingdom Metazoa; phylum Chordata; class Lepidosauria; order Squamata; family Lacertidae; genus Podarcis; species Podarcis raffonei. Next base: position 98,936,843 of record NC_070607.1, on the reverse strand, counting down.
AGTTTTGACTGCCCTTCCCCGTCCCTTTGGTGAGCTTCACCTGTGGCTCTTGCAGGCAAGGACAGCAAGGACGGCTACTGCTACAACGTGCCGCCCGTGGCGAACATCTTCGAAGAGAGGAACTGTAGCGCCTGCCTGCAAAACAAGTCCTGCTCCACCTGTGACAATGACTCCCAGTGCCCGGGCACCCAGAAGTGCTGCCCAGGGGACTGTGGCTACGTCTGCCAGGAAGCCGTCATTGGTGAGTGGGGTGCTGGGTGGGGCCCCTACCTGCCTGCCCCTTGCCTCTCCCCACAGCTTCTTTTCTGTGTGTTGGGGGGTGTGCGTGGGAGGCAGGCAATCTGAAAAGTTCACCCCACCAAAGCTCTCCTAAGTTATTGTGGCAAAAATGGGAGACCCTATTCCTCAATTCTCACTTTCTTTCACATTCGTTAAATTTAGGAGTCCAGTGGTGGGGTGCAGAAATTTATCGGATTTGTACAGGATGTTGTACATGATTGGCGCAGATTCCCCCCCTTTTTTTGCTATACTGAATCATGTTATTGGGTCCTTCCCCCCCCCCATATGGCTGTAATCATATATACAAATGTGATTTAAACATGATATTCAACCTTTATTCAGGGCCTTACGTGAAAATGCTTTGGATTGGAACACTAAGACATCGTACCTTATATGGCCCTTAAATTGCTTAGATTTTTTTAAAATTTGTTTTAGAAAACTGCTGAAAACTGTTAGAATACTAAAATCCAAGGGTCACTAACACTCAGGTCCATCTCTGGGGGTCTTCTGGCGGTTCCCTCCCTGCGAGAAGCGAAGTTACAGGGAACCAGGCAGAGGGCCTTCTCGGTGGTGGCGCCCGCCCTGTGGAACGCCCTCCCACCAGATGTCAAAGAGATGAACAACTACCAGACTTTTAGCAGACATCTGAAGGCAGCCCTCTTTAGGGAAGCTTTTAATGTTTGATGCATTACTGTATTTTAATATTTTGTTGGGAGCCACCCAGAGTTGCTGGGGAAGCCCAGCCAGATGGGCAGGGTATAAATAATAAATTATAATATTATTATTAACTTCCAGTCCACGCAAAAGGTGCAGGTGCAAGTCAGTCATTATTTGGGAATTGCAAGAAGCATCCCTGCCACTGAGTGCTGTTCCCCCACCCATTTGTTTATTTATTTCATGAGATTTCTAAACTGCAAAGCATAGCCACTGTGGCTAACAGCCCTAGGTAGCCCTGCACCTCTCAGGGGGGCAGTACTGGCCTTTTTGGGACCGACTGATCTAGTCAGCAGGGGGAACTGGCTTTCAGCAGCCCAAACACCCCAGCTCAGCGAGGGCTTGGCAAGTTGGGGTTTCCAGGCCAGCTGCATGTTCTGGCTTGTCTTTTTCTGGGGAGCCCAAGGCTGACCAGAGGGAGGAGGGAGGTTTCAGGGTCCCACAGAGTGCCCAGGCAGCATCCTCCACGTGGGACAAAAGCGATGGATGGGGGCAGGTGAGGAGTAGAAGGAGAGGGACCAGGAGCCTCGGCTGGTTGGAGTGAGCCGTGGGTTTCTTAGGGGCCTGGTTCATCTCCTGAAGGCTGCATCCGGTCATGTTCAAAGTGCGAAAAATAATATTGGGTGTGGGATTCTCAAGCAACAACTGGATAATTGCTGCCTTTGAAAAGTCATAGAATTGTAGAGTTCAGGGACTGACAGGCGTCATCCTGTAATGCAGGAATCACAGGTGAAGATTCCCAGCAGCTCAAGTCATCACAAGGTGTGCGTGTGTTTTAAAAGGGACCTTCAAAATGCAATTTTGAAAATCAGTCTTCAGAACATCGCTCATTCTTTGGTGGCCCTGACTTTCAGGGAACGGAGAGATTGAGGTGTTGGGAGACCCCACCATTGGGAAATGGGAATTGTAGTTTTCCTGCTACAGGACACAGACGTGTGGCAAGTGTAAACTGCTTGACGTTTGAGGGGTGCTTTACCCGTCTTCCTTGCTGCGCTCCCCTACAGGGCAGACTTTCCTTGCTCTTAACATTCCAAAATGGGGAGAATTCCAACAGGTACAATTTCTCCAAGCCCAGCGCTGTGTCGGTGAAGGGAGCCGTGCCTGCAGAAATTCTCCACTCTGAGCAATGGAATCTGGAAACCAGCCAGTAGCTTCCTGTGCCAAATCCCTCCTCACACCTGAGATGTTCACCTTGAAGGTGTGAGTACCTGTGTTTCGGGAAGGGAGGGAGGGAGAAAGAGGCTGACCTGTGTCCCCACACCCTTCAGTGCGGCTTGCCTCATGTTTCTTTGTGGTTCTGTGTCTTGCGCTGGGTGGGAACCACCTCTGACTGCCTCACGAGGAGGGCTGGGCCAGGCTGGCAACATTACACCAAAACAACATCTCAGAACCAGGATGATGCAAATGCCATGAGCTTCTCCATTGTCCTCACCTTCCTCAGCACCACACATCACCAGCTGCCTGTTGCCAGCTGTTGCCAATGCACCTGTGGCTGTTCATAGGCAGGAGAACCCACCTGTGCAGGTGTGACTTGAAGCCCTTCCAACTTTGTGTGTGAGAGAACAAGCTTGGCTTGAGCCTTTACTTGTGTCCCCAAAGGTACAAAGTGAAAGAAACTTCTGCACATATTCAAAAGCAAATTTGGAGCAAAATTACGGTGTGTGTTTTTAAAAAAACAAAGCAAGTAAGAACATAAGAATCCTGAGGTTGAATCCTGACAAGACAGAAGTACTGTTTTTGGGGGACAGGGAGTGGGTTGGTGTGGGGGATTCCCTGGTCTTGGATGGGGTAACTGTGCCCCTGAAGGACCAGGTGCGCAGCCTGGGAGTCATTTTGGACTCACAGCTGTCCATGGAGGCGCAGGTTAACTCTGTGTCCAGGGCAGCTGTCTACCAGCTCCATCTGATACTCAGGATGAGACCCTCTCTGCCCGCGAACTGTGTCGCCAGAGTGGTGCATGCTCTAGTTATCTCACGCTTGGACTACTGCAACGCGCTCTACGTGGGGCTACCTTTGAAGGTGACCCGGAAACTGCAATTAATCCAGAATGCGGCAGCTAGACTGGTGACTGGGAGTGGCCGCCGGGACCACATAACACCGGTTCTGAGAGATCTGCATTGGCTCCCAGTACGTTTCCGAGCACGATTCAAAGTGTTGGTGCTGACCTTTAAAGCCCTAAACGGCCTCGGTCCTGTATACCTGAAGGAGCGTCTCCACCCCCATCGTTCAGCCCAGACACGGAGATCCAGTGCCGAGGGCCTTCTGGCGGTTCCCTCACTGCGAGAAGCCAAGTTACAGGGAACCAGGCAGAGGGCCTTCTCGGTAGTGGCACCCGCCCTGTGGAATGCCCTCCCATCAGATGTCAAAGAGATAAATAATTACCTGACATTCAGAAGACATCTTAAGGCAGCCCTGTTCAGGGAAGTTTTTAATATGTAATGCTGTACTGTTTTTAACACTGATTGGGAGCCGCCCAGAGTGGCTGGGGAAACTCAGCCAGATGGGCGGGGTATAAATAATAAATTATTATTATTATTATTATAAGAAGTGTCGATCTCCCCTCCTGCCTTTTCCAGCAACTCATATTCAGAAGCATTATTGCTTCCAGCTGTGGAGGCCTCGGTCCAGTAGACCTGAAGGAGCGTCTCCACCGCCATCGTTCAGCCCAGACACTGAGGTCCAGCTCCAAGGGCCTTCTGGCGGTTCCCTCCCTGTGGGAAGCAACATTACAGGGAACCAGGCAGAGGGCCTTCTCGGTGGTGGCACCCACCCTGTGGAATGCCCTCCCACCAGATGTCAAAGAGATAAACAACTACCAGACTTTTAGAAGACATCTGCTCTGTTTAGGGAAGCTTTTAATGTTTAATAGGTTATTGTACCGGTATTTTAGTGTTCTGTTGGAAGCCGCCCAGAGCGGCTGGGAAAACCCAGCCAGATGGGCGGGGTATAAATAATAAATTATTATTATATTATTATCATGGCTAGCAGACAGACTTATCCTCCATGAAATTGGCTAATCCTCTTTCATAGAATTGCAGAATTGAAGAGTTGGAAGGGTCAACAAGGGATCATCTAGACCAGGGGTTGTCTACCTGGTCCCTGCCGCCCACTAGTGGGTGTTTCAGGATTCTAGGTGGGCAGTAGGGGTTCCAAGGCACAAGCTGAATCCTCCTTCCATCGAGCGCTGGTGGGCAGTAAGGAAATTTGACTATCAAGAAAGATGCATTAGTGGGCGGTAGGTATAAAAAGGTTGAGTACCCCTGGTCTAGTCCAACCCCCTGCAATGGTGGAATCTTTTGCCCAAAATGAGGCTTGAACCCCAACCCTGGGATTCAGAGTCTCATGCTGTCTGCTGACTGAGCTATCAGTTGGTGGCTGCCACCGTCTCCTGCAGAAGTGAGTTCCGTAGTTTCCATCCCTTTGTTTGTACTCTTTTCAGGGCCGGATTTAGGTTTGACAAGGCCCTCAGCTCCTGAAGGTAATGGGGCCCTTTCTATGTCCAGCTGTCCTTTGCCAAGAACAAATTGTCGCTTTTTTTGTGTTGCTATATGGTAATTTATGGACCTAATAGGTATTTCAAGCCGTTTGCACATAACAATCAGGAGCCTACACAACAGAAAACACTGTTGCTGTATGTAGGTTTTATCATATTTGTTTTTTATCTTATATTTTGGAAATGTACATCCAGTTTTTTTATCATTTAAATTGTTTTGGGGCCCCCAATCGAATGGGGCCCTAAGCTAGAGCTTGTTTAGCTGATACGTAAATCCGGCGCTGACTCCTGGCCTTTCCCACTTTTAAAATTGGTTTATGTGAGACATATGACCCATATGTTTAAGTATCACCTTGTCTCCTTCGACAATTCTCTGGAAGTTTGCTCTTTCTAAAACCTTGAGGCACAATTTAGAGCAGGAGAACTGAAAAGGTAGGTGAGGACAGGTGTCATTTTTGGGGCATGAGCTCAGCCATGGTTTTTCCACCCGAGGGTGACATTTGTCACCAGCCAGCACATGCCTGAGCATAAACACCTGAAGCCTCCCTGAGTTTGCCTGCGCATTTCCAGATCCGGTCTGTCCGGTTATGCAAAGAATTCTCCTCCGTCCTTCTTTTCCCCCTGCATGCCAAGAAGACGGATCAATAGGGTAGAAAACCAAGCGCTGCCAGCGAAGGTGGGGGCCTTCTGATGTTTCCTTCCTCCTAAGGCCTGCCTCACATTGCTGTGCACCCTCCCTTCTCTCCCTCTCTCTGGACCCCACAGACTTTTGCCGCCTGCCCTCGGTCTGCGGAAACTGCAAGGCGATGTTTGCTCGCTACTTCTACAACGCCTCCACCCAGAAATGCGAGCAGTTCGTCTATGGCGGCTGCGGTGGGAACAAGAACAATTTTGACACGGTAGACGACTGCATCCGAACCTGCGGGAAGTCCCGTGAGTATTCACTTTTAAGCTTGGCATTAGCTGACAGTGTGATGCTGCAGCAAAAAAGGCGCAGGCTATTCCAGGGTGCATCAGCAGAGGTCTAGTGCCCAGATCAAGCGGAGCCATGAGAGCACTCTATTCTGCCTTGGTCAGATCCCACCCGGAATCCTGTTTTGGGCACCATTTCTTAAGGAGGATATGGACAAGCTGGAAGGTGTGCAGAAGAGGGTGACCAAGATGATCAAGGGCCTGGAAACCAAGCCTTATGAGGAACGGTTGAGGGAGCTGGGTGTGTTTAGCCTGGAGAAGAGACGACTGAGAGGTGATATGAGGAAGGGCAATGTAGCTCAGTGGTAAGAGCATCTATCTTGCAAGCAGAAGGTCCCAGATTCAATGGCACCTCCAGGTGGAGTTGAGAGAGACTCCTGACTGAAATCCTGCCGAGCCGTTGCTGCCAGTCGGCATAGACCAGGCTTCCTCAACCTCGGCCCTCCAGATGTTTTTGGCCTACAACTCCCATGATCCCTAGCTAGCAGGACCAGCAGTCAGGGATGATGGGAATTGTAGTCTCAAAACATCTGGAGGGCCAAGGTTGAGGAAGCCTGGTGTAGACAATACTGAGCAACGTGGAACAATGGTTGATTCAGTATAGGGCAGTTTCCTAGATTCCCATATGATCGCCATCATCAAATCTCTGAAGGGGTGTGATATGGAGGATGGAGCAGCTGGAGTATTTCTTTGGAGCTTCTTGGTGCAGTCATCCAGCTGATCAGGGGATTGATATTTGGACCCACCAAGCTCCAGAGGAGGACATGACTTGCCCTTCTCTAAATTGTCCTCTTTTCTTTTCCAGGGACGGCCTAGACTGAGAAAGCCATCGGGGCAGACCTGTCCCCTCGCTGCGAGACCTGACTCCGTCCTCCTCTCAGCAGCTGCACCTTCCTTCCTGGCCTGGTGGAGAAGGGGCTCAGAGACCCCTGACATCTTTGACTCTGTTTTGGAAAATGAGAGGAGCAAGGGATCCTGGGTGGGTGCTCTGCCTGCTCTCCAGCCTGCCAGCTCCTTGATCGTGGGTTCCTGGGAACACCCTACCCTCTGCAATGCATCCAACATGTTTCTGCAATACTGTGTCGAAAGCCTGTGTCACAATCGATACTTAACCCCCCTTTGACACTTCTCTGCTGTTTCCTGTTTCCAGAGTGATAGTCCTGGCAGGGGAGACTTCAGGCCTCTTGGTCCACATCTTCGTAGATCCTTGATCCTGTGGAGAAGTTTAGGGATCACCAAAATCATAGAATTGTAGAGTTCTAGTCCAACCTGCTGCAATGCAAAATCCCTGACAGGTGGCCATCAAACCTCTGCTGATAAACCTCCAAGGAAGGAGATCATTTTACCCAAGGAGCGCTGCTGGATGACCCGCTGATGTGGCTGGCCCCTCTCATGGTTTCCGTTGCTCCCCGATTGTTGCTTGCAGCCCCCACTGCCTGCTCCCCTGCAGCTGTCTCTGACCTCTGTGATGACCTGAGTGGCGTGAGATGCACTTGTTTGCACTTTGGAAAGGGAGAAGGGCTTTGCTAGGATATAAGGAAACGATAAGCAAAAACTGCATTTGCCCAAGCAAAGCTCATAACTGAGCCATGCAAGGCAGGTGCCCGCTGAGAAAAAGATGTCACCTTATGTCCAAGATACAGAAAAAGGCAGATGTTGGCCGCCTCCTGAGTGTTAAGTTCCTAGAATCCTAGAACAGTAGAGTTGGACCACAAGAGTCATGGCATAGCCAGGATCTTTGCTGGGGGGGGGGGAGAACCTCAGTTAGCTATGTCTTTTTTTAATTTTTTATTGATTTAGGGGGGCAGCTGCCCCTCCCTGCCCCCCGGCTATGCCCATGCAAAGGGTCATCTAGTCTCTCTGTTGATGCGCTGGTGCTTTCTAAATACTCAAATAAAGAAATAAATAAACAGATTTTGGCTGGTGCTCATGAATGAATGAATGAATGAATGAATGAATGGGTACCGACTGTCACCTGTTGGTGGGTCTATGTTCCAGACAGCACTTGCCAAAGCCACAGATGCGTAGGCAGAGAGGGAGGGAGCTGGACAAGGGGGGGGCAGGGAACCAGTCTTGTTTGTGATGCCAGCCCTTCTTAGGTACTCCTTAAAGGTAAAGGGACCCCTGACCATTAGGTCCAGTCAGGGACGACTCTGGGGTTGCGGTGCTCATCTCTCTTTACTGGCCGAGAGAGCCGGCGTACAGCTTCCGGGTCATGTGGCCAGCATGACTAAGCCGCTTCTGGCGAACCAGAGCAGCGCATGGAAACACCGTTTACCTTCCCGCTGGAGCAGTACCTATTTATCTACTTGCAGTTTGACGTGCTTTTGAACTGCTATATTGGCAGGAGCAGGGACCGAGCAACGGGAACTCAGTCACAGGGATTCAAACCACTGACCTTCTGATCGGCAAGTCCTAAGCTCTGTGGTTTAACCCACAGCGCCACCCACGTCCCTTTGCAGATCTTAGGTTCAGGTCCTTAGGTTCAGGTCCTGGCCAGCAGAGAGAGCTGTGTCAGCTGCTTGGCTTATTTGAAGGCAGAAGTTTCCAAGCTGTAGCACTGAGACCCGGACAGTGCTGGATTTACGTATAAGCTCAACAAACTATAGCTTAGGGCCCCACTCTCTTGGCCCCCGCAAAAAAAAAAATTAAAGGAAAAAACCCCCTGGATGTACATTTCCATAATATAATATAAAAAAAACAAATAAAATGAAACCTACCTACAGCAACAGTGTTTTGTGTTGTGTCGGCTCCTGTGATGTAAGTCATGGGCCCCGCCTGCTCACCTGCTCCCTAAAATATCACTGCTTTGCTCCTTTCTATATATAGGGTGCCTACATTCTGCATGGACTGCTTGCATGGCAACATGCGCAAATGGCTTTAGGTCCATATAGCATCTATTCAACACAAAAAACAATGACAATTCATCATTGACAAAGGACAACTGGACATATAAAGGGCCCCATTTCCTTCAGTAGCTTAGGGCCTCCTCAAACCTAAATAATAATAATAATAATAATAATAATAATAATAATAATAATATCTGGTCCTGGACCCAGAGTTGGCTTTTATACAGCAAACCTGATGGGGTCCCCTCCCCTGGCACCCCATGACCCTCCTCCTGCCTCAAAAAGCCCTTTAAGAGCCCGTTTGCATGCCCTCAGGCTTCCCACAACAGCTGGGGCTAGAAACTCAAACCTTCAGCAGGAATACCCCCACCGCCCTGCAATTTTCCAGATCCTTTGATTCAGAAGAATTTGGGGTCTGGAAAATCCCCGCAAAGCCGCCCTCCACATGGCACCAGCAGTCGACAAAGCTGAGAGGGGAGTGGGCTGGCACTGGAGTCTGTGCTGAACCTGCTCACAAAACCCTGTGGAAATAGGAGAACGACGAGCGATGGGGCAGGTCTTGTGGAAACAGAAGCATGACAAGCGATTCTACCACGAGCCCCCCAAGCCTGGCAGGCTCAGAGCAGTAGGGCAGTGTTGTGGTGCTGTGAGTTTTGGGGTCAGTCTGGATGATGCCCCTTCCGGTTCTTGGGAGCCTATGAGGGCGAAATGGAGGAAGCCAGCTGGCCAAACGAGTCTCTTTGTCCAGACAATGGCTTGGCTGATTATTTGTGCACCACCATTAGCTGAACCAAAGTATCTTCTCTGTGCCATAGAACAAATGGGTTGGGGTGGGGCTTTCTTCCACCCCCTCACCTATCTGCTAGGTAGGTGTTATGTACTGAGTTGAATAGGATCCAAAAGGCAGCAGTCTGATTGGTCCTAGAACAATAGGGTCCAGAATGCAGCAGTCTGATTGGTCCTAGAACAATAGGATTCAGAATGCAGCAGTCTAATTGGTCCTAGAACAATAGGATTCAGAATGCAGCAGTCTGATTGGTCCTAGAACAATAGGACCCAGAATGCAGCAGTCTTATTGGTCCACAAGAGCCACCCAATCCAGCTCCAGGTGGAAGTGAATCCGCAACCCGATTGGCCTACAGGAGAATCCCAGAATTAGCCAATCACGTGGGGCCCATTGTGTAAATAACGTATATAAAGCAAAAAATTTTTTTCCTTCCAGTAGCACCTTAAAGACCAACTAAGTTAGTTCTTGGTATGAGCTTTCGTGTGCATGCACATTTCTTCAGATACACAGACATTCTGGGGGAACTTCCATTCCTCCTCCTCACCACTAGGAGCTGAATAAAGAGCATGAAATCCACTCTCGACTCTGAGTATATTTCAGTAGGAGTCAACTGAGATGGAAGTAGGCTGGAAGCTGGAGACACTGAGACCTGCTTGCTCTGTGCTGGAGCCAAAGCTGCAACTTACAGAGAAGTGAGAGGTGTTTGGGTGTCTATGCTGTCTATGCTGTGAGAGCCAGTGTGGTGTAGTGGTTAAGAGCAGTAGTCTCGTAATCTGGGGAACCCGGTTTGCTTCCCCGCTCCTCCACATGCAGCTGCTGGGTGACCTTGGGCCAGTCACACTTCTCTGAAGTCTCTCAGCCCCACTCACCTCACAGAGTGTTTGTTGTGGGGGAGGAAGGGAAGGGAGATTGTTAGCCGCTTTGAGACTCCTTAAAGGGAGTGAAAGGTGGGATATCAAATCCAAACTTTTCTTCTTCTTCTGTGAGTCCCCAATCCCATCCTGTTCTCTGGATGTAAGTAAAGGTAAAGGTACCCCTGCCTGTACAGGCCAGTCTTGACAGACTCCAGGGTTGTGCGCTCATCTCACTCTAGAGGCCGGGAGCCAGCGCTGTCCGAAGACACTTCCAGGTCACGTGGCCAGCGTGACGAAGCTGCTCTGGCGAACCGGCACCAGTGCAGCACACGGAACGCCGTTTACCTTCCCGCTGGTAAGCGGTCCCTATTTATCTACTTGCACCCGGGGGTGCTTTCGAACTGCTAGGTTGGCAGGCGCTGGGACCGAGCAACGGGAGCGCACCCCGCCGTGGGGATTCGAACCGCCGACCATGCGATCGGCAAGCCCTAGGCGCTGAGGTTTTACCCACAGCGCCACCCGCGTCCCTTATCTCTGGATGTACATGAGTGTAAATAAAACCCTCTAGTCTAAATAAACCACAGTTTCTGCTGACCTTTATTCCAAGAAAACTGTGCCTGCAACTCCAGGAGGCCATCACCATTTGGTGACTGGAGTGTCATGTAACAACACAATCACCGGATTTTCCAGGCTGCAGATAAGGCAGTGATTTTTTATTTTTTAAATTTTATTAAATGTTTTCACATAAGAAATTATTCCAACAAATCATCTTCATTATGTTTCCCCCCATTTCCCCCCTCCCTCCCTCAGCTCCTCGCTCTGATTTTTTAACACATATTATTCTCTGCATGCTATAAAAATGTAAAGATCCTCAACTTATCTATCTATTATATTAGTAACAATAAGTTTGTGTATGTTTGTTCAAAACCTGCCTAGGAGTCCAGTTTATTTTGTTGTTTTTAAAAATAATTTGTAAAAGGTTCCCATTCTTCTTTAAAGTCACAGTTGTCCTTATCTCACAATTTATATGTCAAATTCGCAATAAGTAAGGCGATACGGCAGTGGTTTTATTGCAGGCTGCACAAGGCTCCGCTTAACCCTCCAAGCAAACCAGCAGCTGAAGCAGCCTTATAATGGTGAATCCTCAAAAATGACTGAAAAGCATTAAAAATACAAAATTCACTGTGGTTCTGCCACACCCCAGCAGAAGCCTGCTCCCTAACAACTCCCACCCCCCACAACAAGAATCCTGGCTACGCCCGTGCCAGCAAGGCATATGCTGAGTACCAGAAGCAGAGTCAGGTCTCTGCCCCCCAAAGCTTACAATCTGATGGGAGGCAGGGAGGTAACAAAGGATGAATGCATTGTGCAAAGACTTTGCAGAAAAGGAGTTTTGAGGAACGAGAGAGATGGTATCACAGGGCTATTCTCTGGAAGGGAGGGAGGACACAGAATCATGAAATTGTAGAGTCGGTAGGGAATCCAGGGGTCATCTAGTCCAACCCCTCCAATTCAAAAATGGTCACATGACCTTTCTATCCCACCCAACAGAATCATGGAATAACAGAACTGTGCTGGGAGATGGGTGACTTGCCCAAGGTCACCTGGTGGGCTTCATGGCAGAGTGCTCTAACCACTGCACCGCACTGCCAGAAGGGGCAGCAAGGGAGAAGGAGCCTCTCTGAGGGAGAAGGGAGCCTTCTGAGAGCTGTGGCTGGAGAAGCAAAGATCGAGGTCTTAAGATATAAGTGTGGGCAAGCGAGAGAGAGAAAGAGAGGCGAAGGAAGAAGGAGTCAGCCTCGGGTTGGTGGTCTCTTCCTTGGAGGGTCCCAGGAGCTTTGTATCTTGCCTTGGAGGGGGGGTGTCACTGTCTTCCTGGAAAAAGAAGAGAGGCACCCTCATCAGTCTCCGAGGGCTCGTCTTACCAGCTGGAGATTTGGAACATGATTGTGATGCCCTGGGACTCAGGCTCTGACTCGGAACCAGAGGAGTCTCAGTCTGCATCGGATCCTTTGCCTCAGGCATCATCTGAAGTCTGGGGCCTGATCCTGAAGAGTCCCAGTCTGCACAGGTTCCCCCGCAACAAGCTCCAGCTGGGCCGAGTCAGGGGCCTGAGCCAGCTGGGCCATCACTTACAGCTGCTCCACTACCGGTTGGGTCAGGGGAGGCTGAGGCGGCCTCTTGGTCTAGTCACCCACCGACGTCTCCTGAGCTGCAGAGACTCAGGTCTGAGGGAAGGAGAGACCCGAGTACTCGCAGGAAGAGTGCTTGCCTTCGGGCAAGACAGGGAGGTGAGTCGCCGGGGGATCAGGACCAGCCATTACCCCGACAGAGATAAAAGGCTGCTGGACCCCGCCCCAGGTTGCGGGAGCAACATTGCTGTATGCCAGATCCTGCCTGAGATCCTGTACCTGTCCTTGCCTGGTTTCCTGCCTTCTGTCCTGCCTTGGCCCTGTCGGAATGACTCCTCGCGGAATCCTTGGATTCGGGACCAGACCTGGACCACGTTACTCGGGTTAACCCCCGGGTCCAGCACAATGATAAACCCACCAGAAGAGCCTGCTGGGTCAGGCCAGGGACCCACCTAGTCCAGCATCCTGTGCACACAGTGGCCAAACAGATTCCTGTGGGAAATCAGCAAGCAGGATCTCTTGCGGTTTCCAGAATCTAGCATTCAGAAGCATTGCTGCCTCTGCGGAGGCCAGTTGCCATTGACAGCCCTCTCCACTTCCACGAATTTGTACAACCCACTTTTCAAGTCATCCACCTTGTCCTAGTGGGGCCGTGAGTTCCATAGTTGAATTATGTGCTGCATGAAGAAGGACTCTCTTTTATCTTCAGGTAGGTAGCCGTGTTGGTCTGACACAGTCGAAATAATTAAAAAAAATAAAAATCCTTTTTTTAAAAAATAAAAATAAAAAATAGGCTCGTAGCACCTTAGACACCAACTACGGTAAGTTTGTTCTAAATTTTTTATTTTTTAAAAAAATGTTTAAATTTTTAAATTATTTTGACTGCGTCAGATCAGCACGGCTCCCTATCTGAATCTAGAATCATGGAAGTTATCACATTGAGCGGCATGAAATGGAAGTCCATCAACCTCACAGTATCTGAAGAAGTGTGCATGCACACAAAAGCTCATACCTAGAACAAACTTAAGGTGCCACTAGACTATTTTTTGAAAATTATTTCTTTCCTCTGTCCTGAATCTCCCAACATGCAGGACGCTGCCTAGTCCAAGCCACCCACCCTGAACTATCTAGCCCCCAATTTTCTGTTCTGAGTAGCCGCTGGACTACCCCAGGGTTGTCTGGGTAAGGGGATCCTGCAGCTGCAGAACTAGGGATTGAAACTGGCTGGAACCTTCTGCATGCATAGCTGTCAACGTTTCCCCTTTTAAAAGGGAAATTCCCTTATTCCGAATAGGATTCCTCGCAAGAAAAGGGAAAAGTTGACAGCTATGTCTGCATGCAAATCATAGAATGGGGGGGGCAGCAAGGTTTATCTTGCCTGGGCTGCATTGGTCCTGCGGAGATCCCTTCCGGGGGCCGGATTGCGCGCCCCTGATTTTCGGCGTCTGCACGTGCGCAGACGTGATTTTCGGTGCCGCGGTTGGGGGAGGCTTGTGGGCTGGTCAAATGACCTCCGTGGGCCTCTTCCGGCCCATGGGCCTTAGGTTGCTGACTCCTGTTATAGAACCATAGAACTGCCGAGTTGGGACCCCCAGGGATATCTAGCCCAACCCCCAGCAATGCAGGAATCTCAGCTGTCCTTGGAGCAAGCCTGTCCTTACCACGAGCTGCGCAGAACTGGAGGCAGTCTTCTTTCATCAAAAAGTTGTTTCCGTTGCCTCCGTGCCCTCGATAGATGAAACCCTCACAGGTCCTGGAGGTGGGGCTGTAGTAGAAGCGAGTGCGAAGAGCGTCCCCGTTTCCTTGATGCTGTGGGAGCTGGCAGACACCTGGAAGGAAACAGCAGGGCTTTGCCAAAATCTTGCTCTGTGCAGGCACAGGGCCTTCTCGGTGGTGGCGCTGTCCCTGCGGAACACCCTCCCTTCAGATGTCAAGGAAATAAGCAGCTACCTGACTTTTAGAAGACATCTGAAGGCAGCCCTGTTTAGGGAGGGTTTTAAAGGCTCGGTGTTTTCATTATGTTTTCATTTTTTATTTTTTTATTTTTTTATGTCTTTTATTCTTAGGACTGTTTTTAGGGGACTGAACTTAGTTTGACTTCACACAGAATATAAATTTTCTGACAAAGGGAACAGCCATGTAGAATCAGATGCACAAGTAGCATATTTTTTAATCAGAAATGTAAGAGAACTTTTAAAAAGATGAATTTAATTTAATGAAAATGGGGGAAAAATGAAATTTATTATGTTTTTAGTTATGCTGTAAGCTGCCCAAAATTGCTGGAGAAACCCAGCCAGATGGGCGGGGTATAATAATAATAATAATAATAATAATAATAATAATAATAATAATAATATATTTAAGAGAATACTGTAAACAACCATGTGGCCCCTGAAAGATTGTCCATGAGGGAATATGGCCCTCAGGCGTAACGGGCTCCTCAGCCTAGTCTAGGGCCTTTTCAGTGGTGGCTCCACATCTGTGGAACTCCTTGCCCAAGGCAGTCTGTTTTGCCTGCTCCCTTCTGGACTGTAGACAGCAGGTGGAAAACATTTGTTTCAAAGAGCTTTAGACTGTAGAAAACTTTAGCCCATGAGTAGACAAACTAAGGCCCAGGGGCTGGATCCGGCCCAATTGCCTTCTAAATCTGGTTCGCGGAATGTCCGGGAATCAGCTTGTTTTTACATGAGTAGAATGTGTCCTTTTATTTAAAATGCATCTCTGGGTTATTTGGGGGGCATAGGAATTTGTTCATTCCCCCCCCCAATATAGTTCAGCTCCCCACAAGGTTTGAGGGACAGTGGACCGGCCCCCTGCTCAAAAAGTTTGCTGACCTCTCATTCCTTGGCCCTTCTTTCATCTTGCATACAGTATTTCACGGCATGCATAAAGCAAACATAGAAAGGGTTGAATTTACCCTCCCCGTCCCCAGCCCACTGGACTGCCCCCTGCCTGCTCACCAGGATCCGCGCACGTCTGCAGGCAACTCAGCTGCGTCCCAAAGTTGTTCCTGTTGCCCCCGCAGCCTCGGTAGAGAAACTTCAGACACTGCCCAGTGTGGGAGCTGTGGTAGAATCGAAGGGTGGAGTTGTTGCAATGGCCGGGGTCACTGGGGAGGCTGCAGAAATCTAGGCACGGAGGAGAGACCCGTTTTACAGACTGTGGCGAGGTCAGAGAATCATAGAATGGTAGAGTTGGAAGGGACCCCGAGGGTCATCTAGTCCAACCCCCAGCAGGAAGGAATCTCAGCTCAAGCATCCATGACAGATGGCCATCCAAGCTCTGCTTAAAAACCCCCAGGAAAGGGGACACTGGGTGGCGATGGCACTGTGGTCGCAATATGTATGGCGCTCAGAAATAAAATCCACAACAGCAATGAGATGACATGGGTGGAAATGTAAAAAGATGAAAAAAACTTTGGGGAATTATTTATAATGAGCTAAAACAATAACATTTAAACTAACTTTCATAAAAAAACCAGAAGCCTTCCTTTTAGGCATCATGGCGGCAGATATTCCGAAGGAACTGAGAAAGGTATTTGTGCATGCAACCACCACTGCTTAAATGCTGATAGCCAAATGGTGGAAGGGACACAAAATGCCAACTAAAATGGAATGGCAGGCGAAATTATTTGGCCATGTAGAATTGGCAAAGATGACAGGAAAAATTAGGAAGCAGACAAAGCAAAAGTTTAACAAAGAATGGGATACGTACAGATTATATTTAAAAGAACATTGTTCACATATGAAATCTTTGATGTGCTTTGATTAACTTCTGCAATGTTGTATGCTACAAAGATTATAGATAATTTATGATAAGTTAAAGGTCACACCATATGCAGTCAACAAGGAAACGAAGAACCCATGCTGAGGATGACGGAAGAATTTATTTTATATGTAACATTTCCTTTGTAGTTGATATGTTTTGTTTTTCCTTTGGTCTTTTTGTGGGGAATGGATTCAATATTTAAAATCGATAAAGATTAAATTGCAGAGAGAGAGAGAGAGAGAGAGAGAGAGAGAGAGAGAGAGAGAGAGAACATTGGAAGAGCCAAAGGAGGTCAGGAGAAATAAGCGGGGTGAGAGGGGAGTGTTGGTGGGTGGGTGGGAAACATTAAACTAATAGTAATATTAGTAATAATAATAATAATAATAATAATAATAATAATAATAATAATAATTTATTTATACCCCGCCCATTTGGCTGGGTTTCCCCAGCCACTCTGGGCGGCTTCCAACCAAATATTAAAATACAGTAATACATAAACTAAGAACATAAACACATCTCATTCAGCATCCTGTGCCCACAGCGGCCAACCAGAGGCTTGTGAGAAACACAGGAGCAGGATCTGAGCTCAAGAGCAACTCTGCCCTCCTGTGGCTTTCCAGCAAGTGGCCTTTGGAACCATTCACTGCCTCTGACTGTGGAGGCAGAGCAGAGCCATTCTGCCTAGGAGCCATCCATAGCCCTCTCCTCCTGCTTAAATCAATCCAAACCTCTTTTAAAGCCATCTGATTAGCCCAGCGGTTTTCAACCAGTGTGCCATGGCACCCTGGGCTGCCTTGAAGGATGGTGCTGTGGGCAAGACTGGCCTCCACCCCTCTTTCCTTCCATCCCTCCTCTGATGCCTCTCGCATCTCTGCCTCCCAAAGGCTTGAGCAGCTGGAGGGGCGTAGGAAGGGGGCAGTGGGGCGGTCCGCCCTGGGTGTCATCCTAGAGGGGGGGTGACAAAATCTGCCCTGGGCGGATCGCTGCCCCACCCCCCTGGGTGCCAATCACCGTGCCAATCGCCTCCCTGGGTGGATCACTGCCACACCCCCTGGGTGCCGATTGCCACACCAATCGCCATGCCAATTGCCTCCCTGGGTGGCTCGCCCTGCCCCCCGGGTGCCCGGGATGTGTTCTGCTCTGGGTGCCCGAGTGGCTAGCTGCACTACTGAGGCAAATGGTGCCTCTGGGGCTGGCCAGGGGGTGCTGGTGGCCAGGAACTGAGGTGTCCTTGGAGTAAGCAAGCAAGCAAGCAAGCAAGCAAGCAAGCGGGAGCCCAGACAGGCAGTCCACCAGCCCTTGTTACTGGGAATGGGCAGACAAGCCCACAGGGGCAGGGTGAGGAGGCACCTCTCTATGGGGCAGATAGGGGGCAGCTCAAAGACAGGAGTGGCAGCAGCAGCTGCTGGAGGGATTCCCAAGGAGGCTGAGGGAACACTCCACAAGGGAGGATGTTTGAAAAGGGTTGGGGGCTGCTGGCTTTGCGGTCAAGGGAGCTGTGGACTCGCAAAGGTTGAAAACCTCTGGATCAGCCAAACGATTTGTATAACTTGAAGAGAGAGAGAGAGAGAGTGCTAAAAACACTCAGAGGAATGTTTGCCATCCTAGAGGCATCACCAGCCTGTTGAGAAAACTTGGGAAGGTGCCTTCACATCACAGACTTTACACTTACCAGGAACAGAATGGGATGCCAGCTCCGTCAGAAGCTCCTCATCAGCTCCTAAATGAAGAGATAATGGCAGGTGAAATTCAAGAGGCCAACCTCAAGTTCCATGTACGAGGGAAAGGCTAGAAATTAACCGGGTCGTGTCAGCTTCCGTGTGGCACTTGGCATCACTCCTAACATCTTTCTCAGTGGGGCCCTGCCCCAGAAGCATCTTAATGCCAAACTAGAGGGACTTTTCCTTTCCATATGCCAGGTGTGGGGAACCTTTGGCCCCCTGGGTGCTTGCTGAACTACAACTCCCATCTTCACCCCTGGCCATTGGGCATGCTTGGCGAGGTGGAAGGGAGTTGCAGTTCAGAAACATCTGCATGGACCATGAATGCCTCGATCCTATTGCAGCACAGCCAGCTGCCATAGTCCAGAACAGCTGCCAGGACTCAGGCTAGAAAAGGCTTCACTACCAAGACCCACCCCCAACACCCAGAGGGCAGAAAACATGCACAGCTGGACATGCAGGGCCACCAAAAGTAGGTTTGGCCCCTGGTGAAATTTTTTTTTTGGGGGGGCACCTCTGCGAAGGCTAAGAATCTTTACATGGATATAAAATAACAGCGTGGTCTCATTTTCATGTTAATAATAAATATGATGGTATCCATGCTTGTTGAGAATATTAAGATCCTAATGTCTCATATCAAGAATACAAGCATCCACACGATCGTTGCAGAACCAACCATGCACTTTAAATGTTAAGCCTGCGTGGGCAACACAACCCAATGTGTATCACACAAGCACTTTGTTGTATTCACACGGGGTTCGCTTACGAAAACATACAATCATAAAATGAGGCTGTGCTGTCCTGCTGTCAAAGCGCAGGAGCGAATGTTCCTATAGATTTGGAAATGCTCAGAAAGGCTCAGTTCACAGCACAAGTGTGCAAGCCATTGCTCAGAACTGTGCGTGCATTGAACGTAAAATATGGATTTGTTTAAGAATTACATAAACCAAGAGTAAGACTGCCAGGCCCCAGGAATTTGGACCTCATCTCAGCCCTGTGAACCTGCAAGCACTGAGGGCGAAAGGGCTAAATGCTTCTGGGCATGACGACTCGGCGCAGTCCTTGCCTGGTTGTCCTCATGAGTCCCCCCTGGCCTGGGCAAACAGAGACCACCCTCAGGTGGGGTGCATGGCCGCCATGTCCCCCACTCACCCCTTGGCAGGTGACGCTGGCTCTCACCACCACCACCAGCAGCAGAAGAGTTGGCAGAGCTGGAGAGGAGCCCCAGAAGCAGGAGGAGAAGGGCAAGGTGGAGCTGCATGGTGCTCTCTGGAAGCGGAGTGGGGGCTCCCTGGGGGTGGGACCTTCTTATAAGGCAGCTGGGGGAGGTGAGCCAGGAGCAGTTTAACCACAGGCAGCAGGCGACAGTTGCCCATGGCTGGCGCAACTTTCCTCTGGGCCAGAGAATGACATTGGGAAACCAAATAAAAAAATTCATTCCAGTAGCACCTTAGAGACCAGCGAAGTTTGCTCTTGGTATGAGCTTTCGTGTGCATGCACACTTCTTCAGATACACTGAAACAGAAATCACCAGACCTTTATAGATGGCTAAAAATAGCTTTATCATGTATAATGAGATAAGAATCCAATGTCTCTCTTCAGACCAGGTCTCTCCATGGTTTTAAGTTTGGCAATAAGTTGCAATTCAGCAACTTCTCTTTCCAGTCTATTTCTAGTTACAGAAAGGTAGCCGTGTTGGTCTGCCATAGTCAAAACAAAACAAAATTTCCCCCTTCCAGTAGCACCTTAAAGACCAACTAAGTTAGTTCTTGGTATGAGCTTTCGTGTGCATGCACACTTCTTCAGATACACTGAAACAGAAGTTGCCAGCTCATACCAAGAACTAACTTAGTTGGTCTTTAAGGTGCTACTGGAAGGAAAAAAATTTTTTTTGTTCAGTCTATTTCTGAAATTCTTTTGTAATATGACAGCTACTTTGAGATCTTGTCTAGAATGTCCTGGGAGATTGAAGTGTTCTCTTACTGGTTTCTCTGTCTTGCAATTCCTGATGTCACATTCATGTCCATTTATCCTTTGGCGTAGGGTTTGGCCTGCCTGTCCAATATAGAGAGCTGAAGGGCATTTGATGGCCCTTGATGGCATACACAATGTTAGAAGATGAGCAATTAAATAGGACTATTACAAAAGAATTTCTCATTATACATGATAAAGCTATTTTTAGCCATCTCACCCCTTGCTTTTCCCTGTAAGACCAATTGCAGTTGTTAACAGTCATCAACAGGTCTACCACACCTCTCAGCCAATCACCCATTCCCACCCCCCTTCTGAGTAATACCCCTCCCCACACTCTCATTATATATAAGGGTCTGGTGACTTCTCTTTCAGTGTATCTGAAGAAGTGTGCATGCACACGAAAGCTCATACCAAGAACAACTTAGCTGGTCTCTAAGGTGCTACTGGAAGGAATTTTTTTATTTTCTTTCGACTACAGACCAACACAGCTACCTACCTGTAATTGGGAAACCAAACTCCTAAGTGCCTGTGGCAGTGAGGAACCCCAGAGCAACTAGGGGTCTTAGCAGACTGCAAGCTGAACACGAGTCCACTGTGGGATGCGGCAGCAAGAGAGCTGCTCCTATTCTAAGCTGCGTAAGCAGAGCTATAGTGTCCAGGTCAAGAGAAATAATAGTTAGGGGGGTTAGACTAGAGGACCCTTGGGGTCCCTTCCAACCTTACAATTCTATCATTCTATGCTTCCATGGACTCCCTTGCACAAATGTGCATGGATGTTCAGTCTGTGTGTATGTGTGTGTTTGTGTATGTGTATGCACAAAATATTTTGGAGAAGAGCTGCCTGTTTAACAAGCACCTGGCTGCTCAAATAATATTTTGCAACTGTCAGGTCTAACCACTCCAGATAGTATCGCAATTGCTGCATCGGTTGTAGAAATACTCCTGGCTGTTGCTGCCACCAGCTGGGTTCTCCTAGGTAGCCCAGAGCCCAGGATAACTCCCCAAGGCTGAGTTTGAATGAGACTCGTCTACTTGCAGAACTCTTCTAATGTCAACCTGCCATTTCTTTTTCCCAGATTCGAATTGTGAGCTGAGAGTTTAGTGGGCGGCAGAGTCCATGATGCACCCTTTATTCTTTTTTAATTTTTTTTTGTAGTCAATAAATATTGAAAAAAACAAGGCAGATGTTCCATACCTGCGTTGATTTTCCCACAGGACTTCTGACATTCCTCCTTTGTGCTAAATCGGTTGCTGTTGCCCCCGCAGCCGCCATAAACAAACTGAAGGCACCTCCTCCGCACTGGGCAGTAGAAGTAAAGCTGAACGTACGCTCTGCAAACTCCGGTCTCAGGGGGCAATAGGCATCGGTCGCTGGGAACTGTGGGAGGCAGAGGGGATGGAGGTCAAGGAGGGGATGTTCTTGGGCCCCAGAGCCCTGAGGTCTGTGCCCTTTTTGCCCAGGTGTCCTGCCAGTACCTGGGTCCAGGCAGTGCCGGCCACAGCCGCTGAAGCAACATTTCTTGGTGACGTCACAGTCTCTGTCATCTCGGCACTTGTCCTTGCAGGGGGCAAAGCTATGCACCACTTTCTTTCTCGGACACATGCCAGGGTGCTCTGGGGGAAGAGAAAAGAGTGGTGAAGGAGGAGAGGTTTGCATCTGTGCCCTGAACCACAGAAGCAGTTCTAAGTAGCTTATTTTCCCTTCTTTTAATAAGTGCAATGTGGTGGTGGTGGTGGTGGGGGGGTGACAAGAATTTTTCTGCACTGGGTACCACCTGACCTTGCTATGCCACTGGTTCTATCTCCTCCAGCCACACTCTTGTCTGAATGACACCGCGAGTCCCTTCCAGTTCTTGGTGTGGGATGTGAAAAAGAAGAGCAGTCAAGTACCGGTACAACATTCCTAGAGTGAATATGCTTACACGTGGGGAGGAATGTTTGTCCAGCCAGCAGGTAAACTTCCTGTTTCCTTCTGGGCTGGGACAGACTTCCTCTGCATGTGACTAGAGGTGGGCGTGGCCTCACCTATGCAGGTAACCACAAAAGCACAGGGCAGGGCAGCCATCTCTCTCTCTCTGTGACTACATGCATCGATGAAGCAACATCTGCTTAGCCAAAGATGCCCTCTTGGCTTCCAGCCAAGAGAGGACAAAGGGACTGTCTTCTTATTAGATAGTTTCCACGTGTATGTTACTTTTCTAAGCTAAGTTTGCCTTCTGGGATCCGATTGTGAACAGAATGATATGTGAGTAAACTCTTCTTATACTTTTATAGAAGACTGTGTCGTGTCTTATCTTTTATGAGGGAATAAGGGGGAAATACCAGAACAGTTATTATAGAGGCTTTAGCGAGCCTGAGCAAATGCATCCGCTGCAAGTTTAAAAAGGGGCATGTTACTCTGCTAAATTGTGAACTTGTTAACACAAGTTGGAAAAGGATACAATCAGACAATATATTCTCTCCTGCATCCCTGAACATTCCCACACTTGGGGTCTTGCGCCCAGGGAGGGTTAGAACAGAACAGTGGAGGTTGCTGAGCTAGTCAGGCAAGTCTCTTTGTGAGCCAGTGGCCTTGGCTGGCCCCTTAAGTGTCCTCTTCAGCATCCCCAAAGGATGAGCCACAACTAAGTGATGGAGCTCTCCAGGCTAATGGTGTGTGGGGAGCTTTCCTTGATCCCCCTCATCCAAGCGCTACATAGCAGGAGTTTTTGAGTGTGAGCTGAGCTGGAAGCAGGCTGGAAGCTGGAGACACGGAGACTGAATTGCTCTGCGCTGGATCCAAGGCTGTGGCTAATGAAGAAGCAGGGGCTGTTGAGGTGTTAATTGTTAGAATTCCTGCTCCATGATTGCAGTCATGGGATTGTTGTCTATCACATGACGGTGGACTCCACAGTGTGGGAAGTGACGGAGACAGGATGTTTGTGTTACTGTGTTCCATGAAGTGGGACTATTGTCCTTTGTTCTTTTTCTCTTTGCTGTCTGATGCTAGAGAGAGAGGGAGCCATGTTGCAGTGCTCCGTGTCTGTTTATATGTAAATAAAGTAGATTAGCCAAAATGCTGAGTTGCTGAGGTCTGTTACGCAAGATGCGAAGACTTTGTGGATCCCTAAGTGTGCCGGTGTTGGTTGGCATCGGTCGCTGTGATGTTCAGGCTGAAGAAAGCTTATGAAGCTCCTGAACGATCGACCAGGAGGGCATGTGTCTCTGCCAGGGTCCTACTCAAGTGTAGGCTGAACTCCTGACATTAATGCCATGAGCCCCTCCATCCTATGCCCAGGCTGGATATATGTGTGAATACAATCACATATCCTAAAGACACCACAGTCTGACCTCCAAGGAAATTGGACCTGGGTAAGTGTCTTGAACCCTGTTTGGGGAACCCCTGTTTAGGGAAGTTTTTAATGCTTGATGTTTTATTGTTCTTTTAATTCTGTTGTTAGCTGCCCAGAGTGGCTGGGGAAACCCAGCCAGATGGGTGGGATATAAATAAATTATTATTATTATTATTATGGACTCTCTCCCTTCTCCTGGCCAATGCTAATGGTCTCTCTTGTCTTTCATAGCTGCATGTACCTGAACTACCCTCTCTGGACATCTCTGAAGAGCGCATTGTGGCAACTGAGTCCAGAGGCTCTGGATAGTGTTTTGAATGCCAGGGCTCAATCCTAGAATGTGTGTGGAAGTGACAAATGAGAGTGCCGCTGAGCATGTGCAGAGTGCATTGCTCTCACCCGCCCCTGGGTCCCACAGTACTACCACAGGCGATCACAAAACAGCTGGGCATTAGGGAGTGGAGATTCTGCAAGTGGCTTCTGCACCCCCCCTTTCTTGGGCAAGATCCAAACTCTGGGCTCTACAAAGCACCATGAACATCCTTCCCAAGTCCTGCTGGCATTGCCCCCCCACCCCACCCCCAGCGTTCCTGGAGAAACAATACCTTCCTCAGCCTCCAGGCAAGTCTGCAGATGGCCATAACTGCAGCACTTCTTCTTCCTTGGGGAGTCAGCGCCTGAACCACAACTTAAGTCAGAAGAACAATTTGCTACATTCTGGCTGGATTGGGGAGGCTCCCTGGGGCAGTATCCGCTGGGCACTGGGTAAAAAAAAAGAAAGGGAGAAGGCTGAAAAGGAGGAAATTCTGGAAAGGCTGCAGGGAATGTTGAGGAAGATCTGGCAAGCCAAGCTGGAGAGCGTCCCCAGTGTTTTCTTCTATCGCCAGGGAGTTTCTCACCTCCGAAAGGGAGCAAGCATTGCCGCCCACACATGGTCTTGCAGCAGAGCTGGTCCCCTGGGCAGCTGACATCCGTGGAGCAGAACTGCAGGGGCAGCGACTCATTGCCTTGAGCCAGAGCAGGGCAGATGCCAGGCTTGACTGTAACAGAGAGAGAGATTATATTGAGCCCTTCATTGGCGCTGAAAAGAGAGAGGATTTCAGCTCTTCTGCTTTTGCTTTTATTAGGTATTCTGTTTTCTTATTTGTACAGTGGTACCTTGCGTTAAGTACTTAATTCATTTCGGAGGTCCGTTCATAACCTGAAGCACCACTTTAGCTAATGGGCCTCCTGCTGCTGCCGCGCCGCCGGAGCACGATTTCTGTTCTCATCCTGAAGCAAAGTTCTTAACCCGAAGTACTGTTTCTGGGTAAGCGGAGTCTGTAACCTGAAGCGTATGTAACCCGAGGTACCACTGTATTTTCATGTTGTGAACCGCCCTGTGATCTTTGGATGAGGGGGCTATGTACAAATTAATTAATTAAATCAATCGATCGATCGATCAATCAATCAATCAATCAATCAATCATAAAAATATCAATTCCATTTTCTCTCAGTTTCTCCTTTTCCCTAATCTTAAATTCAGTTATCCACATTTCTGTATCATTTGGCACTTAAAAAAAAATCACCAGAATCTCCTCCCTACACATTTTCTTTTTTATTCGGTTTCCATTCTTTGCTTTCTTCGCCAAAGTTCTGTCCAATTCGCCCAGGTGTAGAAGACCCACCGCCCCACAACTACCCCACAGCTTGCTCAGTTCCAGATCCAAAGAAGTGACTCATGGAGAAGCGAGATCTGCTGGGGTGCTGACGCTGTGAGCGCCTCCATCGTAGGCTAAGGTTGCATAGATGTGCAAATGAAGCTGCTCAGAGCGATGTCTTGGGCACCCACTGACTTCTCTTACCTCCAGTGACTTTCATGCATTCATGGCCACAGCCATTGCTGCAGCACTTCTGCCCAAGCGGGCAAGAGGCATCACTGTGACAGAGCTCTGCGCATGTCCCGGATCCATGGGGCACAGGGCACTGTCCGGGGTGCACTGAAAGAGAGAAAGGGGACTCTCACACTGGGATGCTCTACAGAGGTGGGGTGCAACCAGGGGTGTCACAAGGGGGGTGCGGTCTGCCCCAGGTGTCATGCCTAGGGGGGGACATCCCCCCTGGGCGGATCGGCATCGTGGCGCTCGTGTGGGATGTGAAACACAAGAGCAGTCAAGTACAACATTCCTAGAGTGAACATGTTTTCACATGGGGAGGAATGTTTGTCCAGCCAGCAGGTAAACTTCCTGTTTCCTTCTGGGCTGGGACAGACTTCCTCTGCATGTGACTAGAGGTGGGCGTGGCCTCACCTGTGCAGGTAACGACAAAAGCACAGGGCAGTGCAGCCATCTCTCTCTCTGTGTGACTACATGTCTCGAAGAAGCAACATCTGCTTAGCCAAAGATGCCCTCTTGGCCTCCAGCCAAGAGAGGACAAAGGGACTGTCTCCTTATGAGATAGTTTCCAGGTATATGTTACTTTTCTAAGCTAAGTCTGCCTTCTGGGATCCGATTGTGAACAGAATGATGTGTGAGTAAATCTTTTTATACTTTTATAGAAGACTGTGTTGTGTCTTATCTTTTATGAGGGAAAAAGGGGAAAATACCAGAACAGTTATTATAGAGGCTTTAGCGAGCCTGAGCAAACACATCTGCTGAGTTTAAAAAAGGGGGATGTTACTCTGCTAAATTGTGAGCTTGTTTACACAAGTTGGAAAGGCTAAAATCAAACAATATATCCTCTCCTGCATCCCTGAACATTCCCACAGCTCGCACCTTCGGCAGGCAGATTTTTGCGATTGGTGCAATCATCGTCGTGAAAATATGCCCACTGATCACGCAAATGCGCCTGGCGATCAGCCTGGCACCCCCCGGTGGGTGGTGTTCCCACGCCTGATGGGTGGTGCTCGCAGCCCAGGCAGGTGGTTTTATGCAATCAGTGGTTGGATTTTCATTATTGGCGGGGGGCTGGCACCCCCGCTGGGCAGTGCTTGCACTCCCGGTTGGCAGCGCTGGCACCCCCAGGGGCCAGTGCTCACACCCCTGGCAACGTTCCCAAAAATTGCAATGTGTGTGTGGGGGGGGTGGTGAGAACAATTTTTTTGCATTGGGTACCACCTGACCTTTCTACGCCTCTGGGTGCAACCAGTATCTGCAGGAGCCTCTCACTGCTTGCCTTGGACCACTGAGAAATGGGTGGGGGGCTTTTGCACTTCCTAAAGACAGTCAACGGCTATGCAGAACTCTAGACTTGGAAGTAGCAGCTCTCCAAGGCTCTTGGTTCCTTTCACCCCTTTTTTATGGAACCTCAGACTGAAGCCATGAACAAAATCTCCTAACAACAAACTTCCTTTGGGACACCTGCCCAAGTGTGGAAGACCCCCCACCCCACTTCTACCCCTGTTCGCCCTGCCTTCCTCTGAAGGAGGGGGCTAGGCCCTCTTCCTGCACTCATCAGGAGCTCTTGGCCCCCCTGCAATGAGGCCCAAATGAGAATCCTTCAAACTTCCCCACTGCTGTTGCTGCTGCTGCTTCTGGAACCTCCAGACTGCCTAGGAAAGACCCTCCCTTGGCCCAGCGGCAGTGGCAACTTGCCAGAGAGAGATCCACAGCAGACCCCTCCTTCTGAGGCAGCTTCGCTTCCCCCCTAGAGCAGTCTGGGCCGGTTTACTCCAGCGGAGATCCCTCCATGGGCCGGATCGTGTGCACGTCCGCAATTTCAGGCATCTGCATGTGTGCAGACACGATTTCCGGTGCTGCAGAAGCGAGTCCCTGCGCCATGCTGTGCCAGTTTAGTGCAGCATGCAGGGACTCGCTGAGCGAGCGGCTCGGTTCAGGGGTGGCTCGTGGGCCAGTTAAATGACCCTCGTGGGCCGCTTGTGGCCCACGGGCCTTAGGGTGCCGACCCGTGCCCTAGAGCATTGCAAGGGGGATCCATGGGTCCCTGCCAACTCTCCAGTCCTCTGAGTCTGTGGTTCCACAACTCACCTTCCTCCTGCCCGCCATGCCCACTGTGGTCAGCCTTCTCCCTTTCCCAGAGCTGCCTGTCGCGCTGCCCGCTGCCCTGATGGTGAATCTCGGGGTCGACACACTTCAAGCCACAGTCTTTAAAGCAGCACTTCTGCCCAAGGCTGCAACTTCGGTCGTCCTTGCACTCGCTGTCGCACGGGCGAAACGCGGGCAAAAGGCGGCTCTTGGGGCAAAGGCCCCTTTTCTCTGGAGAGGAAGGGAAGAGTGAAGCAGGGGAAAGGCATCCTGAGTCTGTTGCCGTAAGAACTTAAGGACATAAGACGAGCCATAAGAAGAAGTTGCATGGGAGGAAATTACAATTCAAAATCATGATCAGTGATTCACATATATGGATTGACAAAGGAAGATTAAATCTACTTGATTAACTGGGGAAATAGTTAAAGAAAAGTCTCAGCAGGAATTGAACATGAGCAGTCAATGGCAACAGAGAATGGATGGGAAAGTAATAGAAATTAGGAAGTATTTTATTGTGAGCAGCAAAGGAGGGAGGGAAGAGAAACATTTTGAAGGGGGGGTTAAAAGTCAACGTTCAAGTCAAGTACTTTATTACAGTCATAGACCAGCATAAGCAAAACATCCAAATAAATAGCATAACAGTATGAATCTAAGTGAATAATTATTAAATAAATAGGAGCAAGAACCAAACGTAGATTTGAACATATACATTGAATACTTAATTAAGCATAGATAATAGGTGAGTAAAAATGAAGTCGACATTTAAATTTGTGTTAAATTTGAATTAATTTGCTGTTAATCTGTTAAAAATTTGGAAGATCAATGAAAATGAATTGGCAAAAAGCAGAGCCCTAAGAGGAGGCTGCTGGATCAGGCCAGTGGCCAGTTTAGCCCAGCCATCCTGGCTATGCCAAGTCATCTTCTGGAAGGGGAGGAGCAGGCCAGGCAGGGGATGCCAATGGGCTCTTGGCTTGAGCCACGTCCGTGACGCACAACCCTCCATGCTCTTAGGTCTGCTGATAAGGCAGGGTCATCCTGACACACCCTTAGCACCTTTGGCACCAAACCTTCTCCTGTGGCTGCATCATGGCTGGCCAGCTGCCCAGGGGGCTTTTCCTTGCCAAGGACAGCAAAGGTTGGTGGGCAGGACTGAGGTGCTCTTGGGTTCAAAGTCTGAAGGAGCGTCTCCACCCCCATCATTCAGCCTGGACACTTAAAGGTGACCTGCAACTAATCCAGAATGCAGCAGCTAGACT
Organism: Podarcis raffonei; assembly: GCF_027172205.1. Lineage (NCBI taxonomy): Eukaryota > Metazoa > Chordata > Lepidosauria > Squamata > Lacertidae > Podarcis > Podarcis raffonei. Next base: position 98,908,750 of record NC_070607.1, on the reverse strand, counting down.
GGTGACTGGGAGTGAAACACTGGTCCTGAAAGACCTACATTGGCTCCCAGGACATTTCCAAGCACAATTCAAAGTCTTGGTCCTGACCTTTAAAGCCCTAAATGGCCTCAGTCCTGTATCCCTGAAGGAGCATCTCCTCCCCCATCATTCAGCCCGGACACTGGGGTCCTTTTTTAGGGGGCCTTCTGGTGGTTCCCTCCCTGCGAGAAGTGAGGTTACAGGGAACCAGGCAGAGGGCCTTCTTGGTGGTGGCTCCCGCCCTGTGGAACGCCCTCCCATCAGATGTCAAGGAAATAAACAACTATCTGACTTTTAGAAGACATCTGAAGGCAGCCCTGTTTAGGGAGGCTTTTAATGTTTGATGCAATATTGTATTTTAATATTTTGTTGGAAGCTGCCCAGAGTGGCTGGGGAGGCCCAACAGATGGGCAGGGTGTATATACATATACTTATACATATACATATAGGTCTGAAGCTCAACATCAAAAAAATGAAGATCATGGCCACTGGTCCCATCACCTCCTGGCAAATAGAAGGGGAAGAAATGGAGGCAGTGAGAGATTTTACTTTCTTGGGCTCCATGTTCACTGCAGATGGTGACAGCAGTCACGAAATTAAAAGATGCCTGCTTCTTGGGAGAAAGGCGATGACAAACCTAGACAGCATCTTAAAAAGCAGAGACATCACCTTGCCAACCAAGGTCTGTATAGTTAAAGCTCTTGTTTTCCCAGTAGTGATGTATGGAAGTGAGAGCTGGACCATAAAGAAGGCTGATCGCCGAAGAATGGATGCTTTTGAATTCTGGTGCTGGAGGAGACTCTTGAGAGTCCCATGGACTGCAAGAAGATCAAACCTCTCCATCCTGAAGGAAATCAGCCCTGAGTGCTCCCTGGAAGGACAGATCCTGAAGCTGAGGCTCCAATACTTTGGCCACCTCATGAGAAGAGAAGACTCCCTGGAAAAGACCCTGATGTTGGGAAAGATGGAGGGCACAAGAAGAAGGAGACGACAGAGGACGAGATGGTGGGACAGTGTTCTCGAAGCTACCAGCATGAGTTTGATCAACCTGCGGGAGGCAGTGGAGGACAGAAGTGCCTGGCGTGCTCTGGTCCAGGGGGTCACGAAGAGGCGGACACGACTAAACGACTAAACAACAACAACAACAAATATGAATCAGGGCTGGGAGCGGGTGCTGGGAGAAAGGATCAACTCTTCTGCCTCCCAGTGCTTGTTTTGGCCCTTCTGGAGGCCCCTGCAGTGTGGGTTGGGGGTGCTGGGGCCTCAGGTGTTTGTCACGGCCGGTACCTGGCTGAGCTTTGGTGCATCTCCTGAGACCATCCCTCAAGCAACACTTCTCCTCTGAGGTGCACTGGGAGTCATCAGAACAGGGGCTGGAGGAGGAGGAGGCAGAAGCAGCACGATCTTCTGAGTGGGGACAGTAGCCACGATGCACTGCAAGGGAAGAGGGCAGTCAGTGGGTCTCTTGCACCACAGGCGAGCATTCTTCTGCTGGGTTTGTTGCTGCTGGAGGTGGCCATAAATGAAGGCTGGAGCACTGCAAGTTATTTACAGTCATACCTCTGGTTACAGATGCATCAGGTTGCATTTTTTTGGGTTGCGGACCACCAAAACCTGGAAGTACTGGAACGCATTACTTCTGAGTTTTGGTGGTCGCGCATGCGCAGAAGCGCTTAATCGCAACCTGCGTGAGCGCAGACGCGCACTGCGGGTTGTGGACTCTGCGGGTTGAGAAAGTGCATCCAGCATGGATCACGTTCGCAACCCGAGTGTCCACTGTATTTATTTCATAAAATGTAAGCACCCCAGAAAGAATAAAATGAAACACTAATCAACAACAGCCATATAAGACTTTTGAAAAGTTAAACTAGGGCTGCCATACATCCGGGTTTTCCTGAACACATCTGGGAATCGGGCTGCAAAACAGCGTCTGGGTGGATTTTTGCTGAATCGGCAAGATTAAGATTAAGATTCCCAGAGATGCAGAAAAGGAATTTTGTGGCACCTGCAGTAGTGCCCATTACACTGATGGAAGTGGTGGAGTGGGAACATCTGAGGTAAGCTGATCTCGTAGGTAAACTGGTCCCAAGTTGCGGTGCTCATCTCGTTTTATTGGCCGAGGAAGCCAGTGTACAGCTTCCGGGTCATGTGGCCAGCAGGACTAAGCCGCTTCTGGCGAACCAGAGCAGCGCACGGAAACGCCGTTTACCTTCCCGCCAGAGCGGTACCTATTGATCTACTTGCACTTTGACATGCTTTTGAACTGCTAGGTTGGCAGGAGCAGGGACCGAGCAACAGGAGCTCACCCTGTTGTGGGGATTCGAACCGCCAACCTTCTGATCGGCAAGCCCTAGGCTCTGTGGTTTAACCCACAGCGCCACCTGCATCCCACTTTACTGTATATACTTGGCCCAATTGCAGATAAGCAACCAGGGCAGATCTCTGAGCACAGGAGTTACATGCTGAAGAGGTCTCACTCCTGCCAGTGCAAAGTGCTTTACCTCCTCATCCACTCAGGCCACTGTAAGGCCACTTACCAGTGGCAGAGAAGATTAGGAGGGGGTTTTTCTTAGGGTGAGGCTCGGCCACTGCACCCTGAAACTCCTCCAGATGCAAGAAACTCAACTCTAGAATTCATGGCTGTGCACAGAGGGCAGCATAGGCAGAGTCCTTTCTCAAGGGCACTCTGGCAAACAGCAGGGAAATTCACAGGGCTCCAGAATCTTGAGCATTGCTCCGTCCCAGGCAGGAAATTTTTAGAAGAACTGTGTCCTTTTCCACCATGCATGGCACTGGGATATGGGGAGCAGGGGCAGCATACATACCTCCTTCTGGAAGGACACACTTCAGAATATTCCCCACACGGCAGCACTTCTGGTCTCCTGGGCAGGGCCTCCCCTCGCTGCAGTAGGCAGCTCCCAGGTGGTAATGGGTGATAGTGGCAGGGCACTTGCCGGGCATCGGGGACCCTGGGCAGGAAAGGAGACGAGAGGGCACCATTGACCAAAGCACAAAGGCAGTGATGGCCACCAACCTGTGTGGCTGTGAAAGAAGACGAGAGACTTCCACGGAGGAGAGGGCTATCATTGACTGCTAGACATGATGGCAATGATGATGATGATGATGATGATGATGATGATGATGATTTATACCCCGCCCTTCCCAGTTCAAAAGCCGGGCTCAGGGCAGCTAACAACAAATTTAAAACACTTAATTATAAAAGCAGCATAAAATACAGTATAAAAACATGAATAACAATAAAATTCAGAAATCAATTTAGGGGAAATAAGCATTAGATAACCCCCAGGGCTAGCTGGCTGAATTGGTCGTACTTGGGCCAGTGAAGAGGCCAGGGGAGAATTAGCTGTGGGGTCTCAGAGCGGGTGATCTTCGTACAAGGGGAGGGAAGAGAAGGGAAGGGAAATAAAAGATCAGGCTGAATTCAAATTAAAGGCCAGGCGGAATAGCTCTGCCTTACAGGCCCAACGGAAGGAGGTTAAATCCTGAAGGGCCCTAGTCTCATGGGACAGAGCGTTCCACCAGGCCGGAGCCATCACTGAAAAGGCCCTGGCCCTGCTGGAGGATAGTTTGACTTCCTTGGGGCCCGGGACCCCTAAACTATGGTTCTTCATGGACCTTAAGGTCCTCTGTGGGGCAGACCAGGAGAGGCGGTCCCATAGATACGATCTCCACGGCTGGAGGCAGCGCTGCTTCTGAATACCAGCTGCTGGAAACCGCAGGATGGGGAGAGTTTCTCTTATGCTCGGATTCTACTTATGGGCCTCCCATAATGGGACCTGGCTGGCCACTGTGAGAAAAGGAAGCTGCACTGAGTTTCACCTGAACGTGGACTGATGCCCACCTGTGGGGTCTTTGGTCCACAGCTTGAGAAACGCTGATGTCCCAAAAGCTTGTTAGACTCCTGCTGAACTTTGCAAATAGTTTCTCACCGTTTGTTGAGAGCACTGGAGTCTGGAAGGTCTCCTCATCCATGTGAATTTCTCCTGCCTCGTGATGATTCGCACCTACAAGGAGGAAATAAAAATAATTGATTAGGTGCTCAGCAGAGCTTGTGGACTTTTCACCATCGGCAACTCAGCATGGGATTTGCCCTCCTTACAGCTGCCATGCACAACAACATCAACTTAATTTATACCCCACCCATGTGGCTGGGTTTCCCAACAGAATATTAAAAACACAATAGAACATCAAACATTAAAAATTTCCCTAAACCCTGGGCTGAGATTGTCATTGAGCCACACTCCACAACCCCAAAATCTCCTTCCTGGTCAGTCAACACCAGTTCAGACTCTGTGATGAGTGTACATGTGAACAGTCGTCACTTCTATGCCTCAATGCACATCGCTTTACACTTGCTTAAACTCAACAGCGTTTGTTGGAAGATTCAGGATGGATAAATCAAAGTACTTCTCCATGCAGAGCATCGTTGATCCCATAGGAGGATCAAACTGAGAAACAAAGGCACAGAACTTATAAATCTGTTTTTCTTTAAATCCCCAAACTCCTTTTCTCTCTTCCCAGCATCTTCTGCTGTTCTTAACAATGTTGTTTATTGATTATAGCTCGGCTTTTAATACCATCCTCCCGGACATTCTTATCAAAAAGCTGATGGAACTAGACTTTTCTTCTACCATCTGTGACTAAAGACTTTTTGAGGGATCGGACACAAACAGTGAGGATTGGGCCTGTTACATCTACCTCCCTGAAGCTCAGCACTGGCGCCCCACAGGGATGTGTGATGAGTCCCTACCTGTACTCGCTGTATACATATGCTGTATTTCATCTGATCCATCTACTGCAATTATTAAGTTTGCAGGTGATACTACCATAATGGGTCTAATTGCAGGCGGAGATGAATCAGCGTGCAGGGAGGAGGTTCAAAAAGTATCTACATGGTGCTTAGAGAATAACTTGCACCTAAATATTAGCAAGACAAATGAGATGGTGTTGGACTTTCAGAGGAAGAGAGGGGAACTAGTCCCATTATATGGGGGGGGGGTTGTGTGTGGAGAGTCTCTTCCTTTAAATTCCTGGGAGTTTACCTTAGTGAAGACCTCACTTGGAAAAACAATATACCTCAGGTGGTAGAGACTCCATTTTCTCAGGGTCTTGCGAAAGAACAATGTTAAACGACAATTGATGAACTCCTTCTACCGGTCCACAATAGAAAGTGTCCTCTCATGTTGTATCACAGTTTGGTACATTGGCTTGACAGCCACAGACAGAAAGTCTTTACAGAGGGTGGTGAACACAGCGCATGATATCATGGGCTGCCCCCTGAGTCCGCTCGATGACATCGCAAAGGATCGTTGTCTTAGGAAAGTGAGGAAACTTCTCAGGGACGACTCACACCCTGGCCAGCACCTCTTTAATCTTCTACCCTCGGGCAGGAGATATAGAAGTAGAATCAGTCATAGGTAAAGGTAAAGGGACCCCTGACCATTAGGTCCAGTGGTGTCCGACTCTGGGGTTGCGGCGCTCATCTCGCTTTCTTGGCCAAGGGAGCCGACGTACAGCTTCCGGGTCATGTGGCCAGCATGACGAAGCCGCTTCTGGAGAACCAGAGCAGTGCATGGAAACGCTGTTTACCTTCCCGCTGGAGCGGTACCTATTGATCTACTTGCACTTTGATGTGCTTTCGAACTGCTAGGTTGGCAGGAGCAGGGACCGAGCAACGGGAGCTCACCCCGTCGCGGGGATTCAAACCACTGACCTTCTGATCGGTAAGTCCTAGGCTCTGTGGTTTAACCCATAGCGCCACCCGTGTCCCATAATCAGTCATACCAACAAGCTAAAACAAGATAACCGTTTCTATCCATGGGCTGTTAGGCTGCTGGACGGAAAGTAATATAGTGCAACTGACTTTCAGGGTTAGTGTGTTTTGCGACAAGCACACAGAGTGCAATGAGATCAAGTGTTTGTGTGGGGGGGAGGGAGACTCGGTTAATTTCATTGTACACAGGTTGCACATTGACAATAAAGGTATTATTATTATTATTATTATTATTATTATTATTATTATTATTATTAAAGTCATGGTTTGGGAAAGGCTCCCAGGGCTGGATGGTGGGGCAAGGCAGCTGGAAAAAGCCATTGCCTGATGAGCAGCACAAAGTCTCTCCCCCCTGACAGTTCTTCCTCTGGAAACAGCTCCCTTGTGAAGACTCCTAGGGCTGGAAGGTGGGGCTTCTGAATCCTAGTTTCTGGAAGCCACAGGAGAGGAGAGGGCCACTCTTGGGCTCAGATCCTGTTGGGAATTTGACTACGTGCAATTCTGTGCAGCTTCACACAGAGTCAACTAAGAGTTAAGGAGAATTTCTGCCTGGAGATATAGAAGCCTGGAGACAGCTCTAGGTCTCACACAGGCATAATGATTTATGTCCTACTGACTGGAATGTGTGCGTGAACTATGCGTATGCTCTGCTAAGGTCCTGCAACAGGTCAAAGTTGCAAAACACCAACAGATCCTGCTTGTGGGCTTCTGCACTGGGGCATCTGGTTGGCCAATGTGAGAACAGGATTCTGGACAAGATGGGCCACTGGCCTCATCCAGCAGGATCTTCTTATGTTCTTATTTTTAATGCCCATTTCCTGGACAGTCACTGCCACTTCAGACCCCATTACTCCCCATGTAAAGTTAGAATTTCCACCCCCAATAGGCATCATTTTACACTTGCCTACGCTGAACTGCATTTTTGTTTTAGCCAGGCCAAACATTTCTCTCTCAGCAGCAAATTTGGCTACTTCACTGCTCACTGCTAACTCCCACCATTTATGAACAAGTTTAAAATGAAAAATCTCAAAGTTGCTGCTCAAGGGACTGTCCGGAGAACTCCCCATTCATTCCCACTCGCTGCTTCTTGCCATGTGGCCGAGTTCTGATCCATCAGGGGACCTCTCTCCTCTTACTAAAGGTAAAGGTAAAGGTAAAGGTAACTGGACCCCTGACCATGAGGTCCAGTCACGGACGACTCTGGGATTGCGGTGCTGATCTCCCTTTATTGGCCGAGGGAGCCGGCATACAGCTTCCGGGTCATGTGACCAGCATGACTAAGCCGCTTCTGGTGAACCAGAGCAGTGCACGGAAACGCCGTTTACCTTCCCGCCGGGGTGGTACCTATTTATCTACTTGCACTTTGACGTGCTTTCGAACTGCTAGGTTGGCAGGAGCTGGGACTGGGCAATGGGAGCTCACCCCGCCGCGGGGATTCAAACTGCCGACCTTCTGATCAGCAACCCCTAGGCTCTGTGGTTTAACCCCCAGCGCCACCCGCGTCCCTTCTCCTCTTACTACATGACTGCTAAATTTATCCCAGAGTCTCTCTCTTATCAAGCCATCCCAAGGAACTGCTGAGATCAAGAGCAACTAACAAGAACCATCACCTCAAAGGCTGTGGGCCATCACTGCCTCCAGAGGGAGGTAGTCCCACAGTTTAACTATGTGTTTCATGAAGAAGGGTTTCCTTTCATGCGTCTTGAACCTTCCAACATTCAGATTCAGGATGTCTGTAAGTTCTGGTGTCAGGAGAGAGGGAGAAAACCTTTCTCCTTTGCCGCTGCTTGTCATATCAAACCTAGAAGCCCCTCAGCGCCTTCTCCTGACTGCGTTTTCCTTGGCAAATCAGTGCTGGGGTTTCCAGCAATTGCTTTTCAGAAACACTGCCAGTATCTTATTGGGGGGAACAGAAGGATATTGTGAAAATATCCTCTTTTGCCCTCTTTCTTTGAACAACGAGGATTCCCTAAGCAAGAATGATTCCATTTCTGCCTGCCTGGAATGGTAATGTGGGGAAGGTGAATTTCTACAAGCACCAACCTTGTCCCTCACCCCACCCCCCGAACAACAGAATCAGCACTCACCCTGTGCCCTGTGCTTCATCATTTTGGCAGAACTGGGCTCCACTCGGAGGGCAAAGAGCCCCAGGAGGAGGAAAACGGCAAGGTGGGACCTCATGGCTGTGGCTGGAGCTGGCAGTGTCTCTGCAGGGTGGGTGAGGCTGGAATATAAACCCCCCAGGCTGGACCTGACTGTTCTGCTTGTGACACACACAGCTACCTGCCCACCTCTTGGTCAGCTGGTGACAATTCCCAGAATCCTGTGTGCGGGTCACTCTGCCAGGGTGTGTCAACAGCCTTATCTAGTGGCCCAACAAATCTGCTTGGGGTATGTCAGCGTGACTCTTGCAGGAAGGAAAATGTTGTGAGCTTTGCAAAAACTGCCTGCTTAGGTCTTTTGCCACGCGACTCTTAGCAGCCAGCCAGCCAGCCTGGTTGACTCTGGTCTGCAGGGCCCCATGAAGGTGGCCTCACCCCTTGAGAAGCATCTTTTCAGCCACCACCTGGAGGTGGCTCAGTCTCAGATGGGCCGACAGCAGCACATGCCAAGCTGGACCTTCCTTGGGCCACACATGGACATTTGCCTGATGCTATGCATCTTCTGCTTCTTGGGAGAAAAGCAACGACAAACCTAGACAGCATCTTAAAAAGCAGAGACATCACCTTGCCGGCAAAGGTCCGTACAGTGGTACCTCAGGTTACATACGCTTCAAGTTACATATGCTTCAGGTTACAGACTACGCTAACCCAGAAATAGTGCTTCAGGTTAAGAACTTTGCTTCAGGATGAGAACAGAAATCATGCTCCTGCGGTGCGGCGGCAGCAGGAGGCACCATTAGCTAAAGTGGTGCTTCAGGTTAAGAACAGTTTCAGGTTAAATACGGACCTCTGGAACGAATTAACCTGAGGTACTACTGTATAGTTAAAGCTATGGTTTTCTCAGTAGCGATGTATGGAAGTGAGAGCTGGACCATAAAGAAGGCTGATCGCCGAAGAATTGATGCTTTTGAATTATGGTGCTGGAGGAGACTCTTGAGAGAAGATCCAACCTCTCCATTCTGAAGGAAATCAGCCCTGAGTGCTCACTGGAAGGACAGATCCTGAAGCTGAGGCTCCAAGACTTTGGCCACCTCATGAGAAGAGAAGACTCCCTGGAAAAGACCCTGATGTTGGGAAAGATGGAGGGCACAAGGAGAAGGGGACGATGGAGGACGAGATGGTGGGACAGTGTTCTCAAAGCTACCAGCATGAGTTTGACCAAACTGCGGGAGGCAGGGGAAGAATGGAGTGCCTGGCCTGCTCTGGTCCAGGGGGACACGAAGAGTCGGACACGACTAAACGACTAAACAACAAGAAACATGCATCTTCCAAGCCCTCTCCAGGATCCTGGAGCAGTTGGACCCAAAGACGTTGCACAACCGGAGTTTCTGCTCCTCTGTTCCCCCTTGCAGAAGTTACTTTATACAATAAGGAACATTTCCATGATAAGATTCTGGCCTCATTTATTCCGAAGGGAAGAAGAGCTCAGAATCGCACTCAAGCCAGCCTCACAGTCAGACTGCTGCATGAATCAAGACAGTCAAGTTTCACGCAGGCAAAATGAGGGCTGGGTTACTCGCGGCACCAATCCAGTTTTGTCATATATACTGGGCTATTTTCTAAATAGCTGGTGTAGCAGCAGCGCTTAATCCTAGCTCTGACCCCAGCTAATTCTACATTTCCAGGTTTTGCTGTTCTTTATTGCGTTAAAACAACAACAACCACACATGATATTAAATACTGAACTTTATTTGTTCCCTTCAGTTTCAGCATAACAGTGTCAACAGTTAAAATAAGGGGGTTAAGTTCCAGGTGAAATATTTACTTCATTTTAAGCAGTCTATGGGTTCTACTGGCTATTTATGAACTCTGTAGATAGAGGCCTTCTTGGACATCACACCTGCAAAAGATAATGCACACAAGTGACAGGTGAATAGGAAATTTTTAGTGAATCATTGCCTCAGACACATTAAGGCTGGGATTTCCGGGCCAATGCCTCCTTAGTTCCATAATCTCATCCCCAATTTTTGCAGAACTGGAAGGGGCACAAAGGGTGATCTAGTCCAACCCCTTGCAACACCTGTGAAACAGCTTGTGAGCCAAGTGCTTGGCCCTCTTTCCATTATGGCATTTCATATTTTTTTAAAAAAATATATGGGTAAAACATTCTTTTCAATGCTGCTTCACTTTACTGCAAACTTTTTCTTAACACGGAGTTCATAACTGTATAAGTAGAAAACGTCTTGAAAATTATGACCACCTATTTTGTCCTGGTTACACATATTTAGAAATGGCTCTACAAGACTGCAGCATCTTCTGATTCATCAAATGCCTTTTTTGGAGTCGAAGAAAATAAAAAAAAATCCTTCCAGTAGCACCTTACAGACCAGCTAAGTTTGTTATTGGTATGAGCTTTTGTGTGCATGCACACTTCTTCAGATACACTTCGCATGCACACTTATTCAGATAGTGCATGCACATGAAAGCTCATACCAATAACAAACTTAGTTGGTCTCTAAGGTGCTACTGGAAGGATTTTTTTAATTTTTTTATTTTGATTCGACTACAGCAGACCAACACGGCTACCTACCTGTAACTTTTTTTGGAGTGTGTGAGTAATCAGAAAAGGACAGTATTGTCAGCTGGCTGAGCACATAGTGCTAAATATGGTCTTGCCACAATTCACCATGGGAAGAACCCAGACTGCTGACCTCAGGTTCAAGACTGATGCAGGAGCCCACAGGTGAAGCTGGTGCTTCAGGACCATGGATAGCTCCAAGCGAGCCACTTGCTCCCAAAAATGATGAGCGCAGATTGAAGTTTTTGAAGCCTCTATCTCCTGACCCCCTATTCTAGACTCCACCCCCTTGCAGAGACTTCTCTAGATTCATACAGGGCCAATACTGCAGGAACGGCAGGTCACTGGGTTTAAGCAGCTTGGAAGTTTCCTAGACCTTCTCACGTATTAAAAAAAGGATATGGACAAGCTGGATGGGGTACAGAGGAGGGCAGCCAAGACAATCAAGGGTCTGGAAACCAAGCCTTAGGAGGAACCGTTGAGGGAGTTGGGAATGTTTAGCTGGGAGAAGAGGAGACTGAGAAGCGATAGGATAGCCATCTTCAAATATCTGAAGTCACCTGGATGAGGAAGCAAGCTTGTTTTCTGATGCTCCAGAAGGGAGCACCTGAACCAATGGATTTGAATGTCAAGAAAGGAGATTCTGACTCAAAATTAGGAATAACCTTTTGATGGCAAGAGCTGCTTGATGATGGAAAAGACCACCTTGGAAGGTGCTGGACTCTCCTTCAATGATGGTTTTAAAACAGAGGTTAAATAGCCTCCCCCCCCCCCGTTTGATTTGATTCATTGTGTTTCCTTGCCGCTTTTCATTGAAATGAATCTTAAAGCAGCTTACAAATATTAAATAACAATAATGTAATAAGACATAATGGAAAAAACACCCATGATTTAACTGGGTCACTCGTTTCATGATCATGGAGGACCAGAGGACCCCAGCCGGTGTAGCATTTAGGTGAGCTGCCTTAACAACGAGCATTATGAGTATTTTATGTGTATTTTAGTGAACTGAATAGAAAGATTATGAATCACGGGGGGCATGGAGAGAGTGCATACGAACTTAACAATGCTCAGCTTATTTTTTTAGTTCCCATTTTGTTAATGCTCTTTTATAGATTATAGAGTGGCTGGGGAAACTCAGCCAGATGGGCGGGGTATAAATAAATTAATAATAATAATAATAATAATAATAATAATAATAATAATAATAATAATAATAAATGCCATATCAATTGCTAATCGTGTGATACGCCTTTTGCTGTAATTGTGATGTTTGGCTTATTTTTTTTAGTTGCTGCTGTGTTAATAGTGTTTTATAGATTGCAGTTGTTTCATGCATGATGTTAAATAGCCATTTGTTGGGGATTTTCTTGCTGTGATGCCAGGACTGCAGGGGGTTGGACTAGAGGACCCCTGGGGGCCCCTTCCATATCTGCAGTTCTATGATTCTGTGAATTCTGGCCTCCATAATCTCTTTGGTGCTTTGAAACTGATCACGGTTAAGAGCATTTTGTCTATAGCAGCTGGAATTGTGGGTGTTGAGCAAAGGTTCCTGTTGCAAAGGGATAAAGCTGAGTGACTTCCTCTTGCCAGGCAGGAGGTGGGGGTGGGGTGGGGGGGTCTGACTGCCCTTACCTGGCTCCACACACTTCCAGGAACAGCCACTCAGGCAGCACTTCATGGTCCCACTGCAGCTGCTATCGCTCTTGCATTCATGGGTGAGCATTGTCTTCCCACACTTGTATGCCGACTCCCTGCAATGGCCGGGTTTTGCTGTGCAAACAGAAAGACACCCGAGAATGGAGAGGTTTGAGTCCCCTGGTCAAAAGCTCTGGGCTCCACTGTCTCCCCTCTGCCTCGGATGCTGGGATGGGAGCCTCTGGAGTGGGAGAAGCAGAAATTACCCCCCCCCATTTTCTCCCCCAGAAACGGGTGGCGCTGTGGGTTAAACCACAGAGCCTAGGATTGGCCGACCAGAAGATCGGCGGTTCAAATCCCCGCGACGGGGTGAGCTCCCGTTGCTCGGTCCCAGCTCCTGCCCACCTAGCAGTTCGAAAGCACGTCAAAGTGCAAGTAGATCAATAGGTACCACTCTGGCGGGAAGGTAAACGGCATTTCCGTGCACTGCCAGAAGCGGCTTAGTGCTGCTGGCCACATGACCCAGAAGCTGGACGCAGGCTCCCTTGGCCAGTAAAGCGAGATGAGCGCCACAACCCCAGAGTCGGTCACGACTGGACCTAATGGTCAGGGGTCCCTTTAACTTTACCTTTTATGTTCTGCCCCAATGCCTTCCTCAGCACAGCTGATTGGGCTGGGGCTGTTGGGAATTGTATATACTTATATTCAGGTCATTTATGAACCGCTACGTATTTCTTTCTTTCTTTCTTTTCATTGTTCGTGCTCAATGTTTTGTATTTTTATCCTACCTGTTTCTCCAAGGAGATCCAAGTGGCATTTTTTTAAAAAAATATTTTCAATGCAAAATTACAGCAAAAATTACAAACATTGAATCCAAAATAAAACAGTACTAACAAGCAAAAAGAAAAAAACAAAAGAAAAAAGAACAACCCCCCCCAAAAAACACAAAAAACAAAAACACACATCTACAAATAAAACAATATCATCATTCTAATCTAGTCATTAGATACAAATACACATGTTGACCTCCTTCTTTTGTTCTAAGACCTTGAAATTTTTACTCTTTCTAAGCTGTTGTGTCTAATGTAGATTACTTCTATCTTTATACTTTTCACACCATTTTTCTCTTTCTTTAACCCTGCAAAGCATCATTCTAATGAATGAACTGCTACGTATTTCAAGGAAAATCTCCTAAGCGTTTACAACATCCTAAAAAATATTATAGATAGAAGTCCAATACAACAAGTACAGTTTTTTAAAATAAATAAATAAATCACATTTTAGAGCAGCATAGATAACAGGCAAGAGATTGTTAATCATTAACATGAACTGAAACAACTAGGATGCAGGGACTAGAATGAGTATTAGGAGATCAAAAATTGAGAAATACAGGGAAGAAAAACAATCCCATCCTCCACTTAAATGCCTTTATAGGTGGAAGAAGCACTCTCACTTCTGATGTTTTAAGGATCTCAAAAATCTGCATTTTTGAAGAGCGGGGCACTTCTCAAAACCTGATTTTCCAAAAACTGGACCTACAAATCATTTCTTGCCAGGATTATCTGGTGTAGGGAGACCTTGTTGGTCTATTGCTTAATGGTTTTCTGCAAGTGGATGGTTTTATATTTCACTGATCTTTATATGAAGAATGCATGAAGTTTCACTATTCACTTTTTTTGGGGGGGGCAGCAGGTGAAGGTCCTTCAGCAAGGTTGTGCCTTTCTAAACACCCCCCCCCCAGAGACGTGAGCTACCTGAGCAACCAGCTATGGCCCCTTATTGGTCAGAAAAGGTTGCAGTCCATCATGTCTAGCAGGTGCCACGTTGGCAAAGGCTCTCCTCTCCTCTCGTCCTCCTTACCTGCTGATATTGGTGACTCTGTTGGCTTCTCTGTTTTCCTCAGAAGAGGTGTCAGAGTTGGAGCCCCTGGGGAAAAGCACCATGAAAGAAACAAGAAGCTGTAGATGGACACCTTAACACTTGATATTTCATTGGTTCTTGGAATTTGGGCAATTTTCTGGGTGTGCAAGACTGCCTCTCGCTAGCAAGAAATACGAACAATAGAAGAATGGCAGATGAAGATGTTGTTGTTTTTGGAGCTGGCTGACCTGACTGGAAGAATCCATGACCAGAAAGAAGAGGAGACACAAGAGGATTGGAAGAAATTTAAAGAATATTTAGCAAAATATTGTAATATAAGATAAATAGAAAATTCTTGGAAGTAACAAATAGGCTTCGGGGTAGAATAAGAATATGTGGTAGTAAATATTAATGATTGGAATAGTAATAAAAGAGAAGAGGTTAAGGAGTTAATATTATTAGAAATATGAAATTGGAGAACTGTTATACAGGTGATATAATGAAATTCAGATAGAGGGGATTTGAGGAAGTCAGTTACCAATGTTAAGAGATTTAGGTATTTGAAGTAATAATTTTATTTTGTGTTTATTGTCTTTGTTGTGTGCTTTGTCATGTTTTTTGTCATGTGTGAAAAATCTGGAAAATCAATAAAAAATTTGAAGGGAAAAAAAAAGACTGCCTCTCTCTAAAGAGTCTCCAATGGCAGAGTTTCTGACAGAAGAGGGAAGGGTTTCAGAGGGAAATGATAAAAGCTGGCATGGTGTAATGGTCAGAGAGTCAAATTAGGACCTGGGAGAGACCAGGGTTCAAATCTCCCCCTCAGCCATGAAGCTCCCTGGGTGACCGTCTCTCAGCCTTGCCTACCTCCCAAGGTTGCTGTGGGGTTTCACTGAGGAAGCAAGGAAGCATGTACCGTATTTTTTGCACCATAACACTCACTTTTTTCCTCCAAGAAAGTAAGGGGAAATGTCTGTGCGTGTTATGGAGTGAATGCCTACGGATGGCGGGAGGATCTGCTGCAGTCGTGAGCAGAGGATCCATGGTTCCCCTTCCTTCCCTCCTCCGTGGCTCGCTTTGAAACAGCAAAGCGGGAGAAGAGCCGCTGAGTGGGGAGGAGAGAGGGACAGAGAGCCTGCTTGCTTTAAAGGAGCAAAGCGGGAGAGGAGAGGAGCCTTCTCCTCTTATACCCCTCTTCTTCATTATTAGCAGCATCCTTCTCCACACACCCCCACGCGTGTCCCTTGTCCCTTGAGTGCTTTTCCTTCCCTCCCCACTTAAAACGTAGTTACAAAGCACGGATCCACATGGATCCTCAGGATTTTTGCACTGGGTCACCCCAAATTCACCATCAGATCACATAGCATGTCCATGGCTACAGCTTGCACCAAAAAAATCACGCACCCACTGTTGCCTGGGGCCACAGTGGTGCAAAAACGTGGTTACAAAGCATGGATTCAGATGGATCCTCAGGATTTTTGCATTGGGCTACCCCAAACTCACCGTCAGATCACATGTCTGTGGCCACAGCATGAACCACAAAAATCATACACCCGCTGTTTCGTTAGAATATTTTTTTTCTTGTTTTCTTCCTCTAAAAACTATGTGCGTGTTATGGTCAGGTGCGTGTTATAGAGCGAAAAATACGGTACGTTACCTTGGAGGAAAACGTGGGGAATAAAGGTGAAAATAAAATGGGACCCTTGATATCCTGGGGGCAAAGGGGTCCTTTTATAAGTCCACCGGGGGGGGA
This sequence comes from Podarcis raffonei, assembly GCF_027172205.1. Taxonomy (NCBI): domain Eukaryota; kingdom Metazoa; phylum Chordata; class Lepidosauria; order Squamata; family Lacertidae; genus Podarcis; species Podarcis raffonei. Next base: position 98,893,010 of record NC_070607.1, on the reverse strand, counting down.
GAGAAAAGGAGCAGCCCCCTCCCCTCTTCCTTCTGTTCCTTCTCTCTACCAACCTGTGGCTCCAAGTTCTGTCTGGGCTTCAGCGCTGAATGTTGGTGGTTCCATAGCTGGACTATCTAAGAGAAGAACATTATCAAAGGTTTGGCATTAATGTTGCCTGGAGGCAGCGATGGGCCAGAGGAGAGCGAACAAATGGCAGCTTAATCCAGACCAGATAAAGGTGCCCCTCATAACATGGATCCAGCCTGTTTTGGATGGGGTATGACACCCATTCAGCAGTCCAGTTTACAGTCTAGGGGTGTTCCTGGACTTAACCTCATTCATTCATTCATTCATTCATTCCCTATACCACCCTTCACCAGCAGTTCACAGGGTGGTTCATAGAATCATAGAATCCTAGAGTTGGAAGAGACCACAAGGGCCATCGAGTCCAACCCCCTGCCAAGCAGGAAACACCATCAGAGCACTCCTGACATATGGTTGTCAAGCCTCTGCTTAAAGACCTCCAAAGAAGGAGACTCCACCACACGCCTTGGCAGCAAATTCCACTGTCGAACAGCTCTTACTGTCAGGAAGTTCTTCCTAATGTTTAGGTGGAATCTTCTTTCTTGTAATATATAATATATATATATATATATATATTATATATATATAATATTATATATATATATATTATATATATAATATATATATATATTATAAATAAATATATATCATAATATATATATAAAAAAAAATACATACAGTGGTACCTCAGGTTACATATGCTTCAGGTTACAGACTCTGCTAACCCAGAAATAGTACCTCAGGTTAAGAACTTTGCTTCAGGATGAGAACAGAAATCGTGCTCCGGCGGTGCGGCGGCAGTGGGAGGCCCCATTAGCTAAAGTGGTGCTTCAGGTTGAGAACAGTTTCAGGTTAGAAAGGACCTCCAGAATGAATTAAGTACTTAACCTGAGGTACCAATGTACCATAATAGCAAACGAAAACAAGAACCCCTCCATACACCATTTAAAAGGCCATAGATTGATTAATCAGCCCAAGTTCTTGTTATAGAGAAACCCCTGGGGTATAATAATAATAATAATAATAATAATAATAATAATAATAATAATAGTAATTTTTATTTATACCCTGCCCTCCCCGTCCAAAGCCAGGCTCAGGGCGGCTAACACCGGTAAAATGACAATGAAACTTAATGGGGGGGGACCAATTTAAAATACAGGTTAAAATGCAATTTAAAAAGCAGCCTCATTTTAAAAGTAGCCCATAAATCAAAACCGTAAGGGGAATAATTAGTGGAGGTGCCACCCCCCACCCCCAAATGGGCAAAGGAACCTCCAGTCTCCAGCCCTGACTCCAGGATGTGCCCAGTTCATGTGCCACTCCCCCGAGCATCCCCTCCCCTCCCCAGCCAATCCTCAGCCTCACCTGGGGGAGCCTCACCTGTGACAGCCAGGCAGACCCACCCGCAACTCAGCCAGCAGCACTTCTCGCTGGGCCCGGAGCAATCGTTGTCTCTGACGCAGAAGGTCAAGGTGGAGCAGTCTGGCTCCTGGCTCTTTGCAGCTTGGAGGGGGCAGGTCCCAGGGCGCACTAAGGGGGGGGGAATCAAAAGGGAGGAGGGAGAAACTGGGGTCAGAGGGGGTGGCTGCAGTGGGCAGCCCCAGGACTCTCTTTCTCCTTCCCCCTACTTTTCTTGGCACGAACGGTGGATTTACTTCCAGAATTTGAATCTATACATATAAATTAGCATATGCAAGTTGTGTGCAAATTTGGGCCATAGCTGTCAAGTGTCCCTTATTTGGCAGGGCAGTCCCTTATCCCAGCGCCATGTCCCGCTGCTGTCCCTTATTGATGAGGCTTCATTTGGCTGCTGGCTGGGCTTTCTGCCTTCGGCTCAGAGGGGCTCAGAAGTTGAACATAGCTGTACCCGGAAAATCCCTTATTTTGGCTGCTGAGATTTGAACTTTGTCCAAAAAAAGCTCCAGATTTTCACTTATTGAAATATGGCAACCCTATTTGAAGATTGCTCTCATATCTCCTCTCTCTCCTCTCCAGGCCCTTTGTCATCTTGACCCTGTCCTCTGCGCACGCAAGGAAAATATCTTTTTAAAAGCAGATTAACAGTATAGATTCAGCGGATGTAACCTTTGGTGAAAATGTAATCATACTTGGTGACACAGTAATCGTATAGCAATCTGAATGCAGTACTTTATGGAAACGACCTTTCTGAGTCAAGAGTCAGGAGAGGAACAAAATATAGACTAAAGCAGATCCCAGGGTTAAATGTGGCAGAGTTTGTTTAAGCTTTGAGAAGGATGCAGCCCTGTGGATCACCCAGTCTCTTTCCGCTCAGCTCCCGATTAACTTCTGTCTCCAAACTTGCTGGCCTCCCAGTTTATGTTTGTGTGCAGACTCAGCTGTGGCCACCAAGAGCTCTCCTAGCCAGGCCTAGGAACTGGAAGGGAGGGGAAGAGACAGGATCGGTTTGTGTGGCCCCCAGAGCCTGGGGAGAAGCAGGGCAGCCTTACCTTCTTCCGCCTCCTTGCAGACATTGGTGCAGCTGACGGAGCAGCATTTCTTGGTGCCCTCGCAGTCAAAGTCATGGCTGCAGTTCTTCAGGGATGGTTCCGGGCAAGGCCCCATGGAGCCCCTGAGCTGCAAAGGACACGCTCCGGGCTTCACTGCAACACACAAAGCCCATGGACCTCTGAGGCACAAAGGCAACGCAGGTGAGGATCCCACCAGAGCAGGCTGGAGAGGGGTCAGGGGATGAATGAAGCAGGAAAGCTTTCCAGCGTCCATCTGGCTAGGCAGTGCAATTCCCAGAGAGAAGGAGTTGGGAGATGGTGACCAGGAGATAATCTAGGAAGCTACCATTGGCTCATCTCGCTCAGTAATGTCAGGTCCGTCTTCACCCACAAGGGGTGTGGGGCACCTGGGTGCCAAATTTTGGGGAGTGCCAGGCGCCTGCTGCTGAAGCCACCTAAGCTCTTAACTATCTACCTGTTATGAAATAATAAATAATTTTGATGAAGCTAGAAAAACAAAATACGTATATACCTAGGTATTACCGAAATGTATACCTACTGTTTCACTAAAGAACTTTTGACTTTGTGCGCTCATTTACCAAAGACGTGCCGTGCCAGCAGTGGCGCTTGTCATTCTCAACTGCGCTGTGCACGCGAAATTAACTCTTGCATCAAAATATTATGTTACGAATCGTAATGAGCTGCTATGCAGCAGAGGGGTCAGTGGCACCTTTGACACGACTGATGTTTCTCCTAAGTAGGTGCCCAAACAATACTTATAAGTTTAAGTGTGGTGGTGCTGTATACTTAAGTATACGTGTATTGTAAATAAATGGGCAAATAAAAAAGTTTGTTTCTTTTTCCTCCCTTCTTTCGTAAACAAGAGATAAGGTGTAAGCGTGGTGTCTGACATAATCATAATAAAAGTTAATTTGGGGGCTAAACTAAATTTGGGAGAGCTGGGCAGATCTTTGTACCCCGGAGGTGCATATGCTAAAGACGGCCCTGAATAATGTCCACACTGACAGGCTACAACTCTCTGGGGTTAAGGCAGGGAGTCTCTCCCAGACCTACCTGAAGATCCAGATGGGGATTGATACTAGTCAACCTCCTTGCAATGCAGGAAAAACAGGTGGAGAATTTTGTGGATAGTTTTTGGGCAATGACTGCTCCTTAAATAAAGTGGAGGTTGGGGTTTGCATGCCACACTAAGCTATGGTTAATGTTAATTGTGGTTTGTAAACCAACTACAAGCCTCTAGCCATAGTTAATAAACCTCAAGTAAGCTCCTGAGCTGCATTCACACACAGCACTAAGCCGCAGCTTACTGAACCATAGCTTAGCAACCCATGGTTTCATGTTATGTGTGAACCAGGCTACTGTGGAAGATCCTGAACTAATGGACCAATGGTCTGACATTGGATAAGGCAACTTCCCATGTTTCTATGTAAAATACCATTAAGAACATCAGAAGAACATCTGCTGGATGAGGCCAATGGCCCATCAAGTCCAGCATCCTGTTCTCACAGTGGCTAATCAGACGCCCCAATGGAAATCTTGCAAGCAGTAGTTCGGCACATAGCCTCCAGACTTGATTATTGTTAACTCGCTCTATGTGGGGCTGCCCTTGAGACTGACCCAGAAACTTCAGCGGGTGCAGAATGCCGCGGCGAGACTCCTTACGGGGTCCTCCCCACGGGATCACATTCACCCAGTGCTATACCACCGGTGGAGTACAGGATCGGGTTTAAGGTGCAGGTTTTAACCTTTAAAGCCCTATATGGCCTAGGACCCTCGTACCTACGGGTTATGTATACCCTCTCCTGGTATGTCCCACGGAGGACCCTAGGATCTTCAAACAAAAACATCTTGGAGATCCTGGGCCACAGGGAGGTTAGGCTGGCCTCAGCCAGAGCCAGGGCTTTTTCAGCTGTGGCCCCGATCTGGTGGAACGCTCTGTCACAAGAGACCAGGGCCCTGCGGGACTTGACATCTTTCCGCAGGGCCTGCAAGACAGAGCTGTTCCACCAGGGCACAGTCTGACCCCCTCCTTTGGTAATCCCCACAGAACTCTAGCCCAATGGTTGTCATTAATCTGATTGGAATTAATTTTATAATGAAATGATTTTATAATGTTTTATCATTTTACTGTTGTTAGCTGCTCTGAGCCTGGCTTTGGCTGGCGAGGGCGGGATATATATAAAATATTATTATTACTGTTATAGCCCTTTCCCCCTCCTGCAGTTTCCAGCAACTGGGATTCAGAAGCGTTGCTGCCTCCATTCGTGGAGTAATCATTGGCAGCCTCCTCCTCCTCCATGAATTCATCTGATCTTCTTTCAAAGCCTGCTATAAACCACATTAGCGCACCACAGCCGCCTCTGTTCTCATGTGTCCTCTGAAAGCCACACTCCTCATGCGCATGATGCAGAATGAAGCATGTTTCTGCAGCATCCCTAATACCTGAAGGAGCGTCTCCACCCCCATTGTTCTGCCCGGACACTGAGGTCCAGCTCCGAGGGCCTTCTGCAAGAAGCCAAGTTACAGGGAACCAGGCAGAGGGCCTTCTCAGTGGTGGCGCCTGCCCTGTGGAACGCCCTCCCACCAGATGTCAAAGAGATAAACAACTACCTGACATTTAGAAAACATCTGAAGGCAGCCCTGTTCAGGGAAGTTTTTAATGTGTGACATTTTTATGTATTTTTAATCTTTGTTGGAAGCCGCCCAGAGTGGCTGGGGAAACCCAGCCAGATGGGCGGGGTACAAATAGTAAATTATTATTATTATATTATTATACCTGACCCGTAACCCCCTCCAAGAGGCAACTTACCCAGGAGAGGCACCAAACAGACGCGGGCACAGCCATTCCAGCAACACTTCCTTGCTCCGGGGCACTCACTGTCAGCCCTACACCCCTGCCAGCACCACCGTGGGGTATTTGGGGGCACGACAGGACAGGCTCCAGGCCGCTCTGCCTCTGACAGGAGAGGGAAGCAGAGGGGGAGAGTTTAGGAATTCCATTTGTTTCCACGATTAAAACTTGTTCATTGGTTTCCCCGTAAATGCCCACTTTGCCATTCTCAGTGTTCGACCGCTTTGGACACCAGAACCGGCACTGTTAGTGGTGCTGCACAAAACCCGTTCTGCATTTCTAAGACATTGATGTTCCAGCACCTGCACTTTGGGCTCAGAAAGAGGGAGGGACCTTGTTGCCATAGCTACATGCCTGGGTGAGGATTGGCTGAGCAGTGTAAGGAGCTGACTGAGGAAGAGGAGGAGGAGAAGGAGAAAGTGGCAGAGATGACTCTCTGAGTCTAAGGGCTCCTCCTGTTGCAGGAATTTATGTATACGTTGGGGGGGGGTTGCCCCTCCAGCAGATATCATGCACATGCAGCCCACTACCAAAATCAGCACAATCACTTTTGTGACTTTGTCCCCACAAAACACTTCATCACAGTTTCTTCCTATCTATTCAAAGGGCCTCTGCTGCATGTTACCAAATGTAAGAATTCACTGATCAATGGATCTCTGTACTGGCTCACTGGGAAAACTTCAGAAATTCATATAGACACTTGAGCTCAGCTACTCAGACGCCCCTCTGCCTGAGGGATAATCCCTGGCATCCTGATACCTGAGTGCCAGACAGGTAGTCATTCCAGAAATAACAAACCCAGATGAAGACAAAAGGGTGGGATGAACTGGGCTGGGAAACAGGGAAATGTAACTATCTCTTTTGTTACACTTGATGGGTGTTTGGTGGAGGGCAAGGGGAACCATGGGGCAGGGTCCAGGATGCTCAGATTACTGGCACTAGACCTCGCCTTTCATGATGTAACCGTGATGTATTAGTGATGTAGTTTGTGGGATGTAACATGGGGATTCGCAGCTAATAAAAGTTTGGGTTCTCTTTTGTTCGGGGCTTCCATCTCCTTCCACCTTGTGGCAGGTGGGAGTCCTGTCGCGACAGTCTTCAATAAAGACCAAGCCTACTGGCTGCTGTTTTGCTCTGGGATTCCTGGCTGGTGTCCTCGTTTTTTGTCCAAGGGAGCCCTCAGATTTCTCCGTTAACACTCCACACTTGAGCATGGCGATCTGGAGAAAACTCCTTGTCCCCTGGGGAAAACCACTCTTTAATGCTCAACGGGAGCAAGCAGGAATTTCCCCCTGGTGGCCACGCTTTCTAGGCAAGGCAGGAGTGAATTGCGAATGAGCCCCTACAGAGGAACTCTAAGGGGTGTGGGGAACAGGAAAGGGTGAGTGGCTCTGAGATTTTGAGGAGGGTTTGGGGTTTTTGGGGGAAATGATTGAGTTTTCAGGGGAGGGCTGTGCCCTTGTAGCCCCAGTCCACCCAGTGTAACTCCCTCCAGAGTCACTCACCTGCAGGTGGGGGGGTCAGGATGGAGCCCTCGCCCGACTGGCCAGGTGCGTAAACGGCGGCTGAGGTGGGTCCCACGAGTGTTGGCGCCACTGTGTTTGTTTTGGTTGCAGCTGGGGGAAATGGTGGAGAATCAAGTGCAGGACCAACTAGAACAGGGATGTCCAACCGGGCGATCACAATCTACTGGTCGATTGCAGGGCCTTCCTGGTCGATCATGTGATCCTTTAAAGCCCTTTGTGGCTTAGGGCCCTCGTATTTATGGGGCCGCCTCTCCTGGTCTGCCCCACAGAGGACCTTAAGGTCCATGAATATGTTTAGAGGTCCCAGGCCCTAAGGAAGTCAGAGTATCCTCCCCCAGGGCCAGGGCCTTTTCAGTGATGGCTCCGACTGCACTGGTGGACTGCTCTGACCCATGAGACCAGGGCCCTGCAGGATTTAACCTCCTTCCGTTGGGCCTCTAAGACAGAGCTATTCCGCCTGGCCTTTAATTTGAATTCAGCCTGGTCTTTTATTTCCCTTCTCTTCCTTCCCCCTCCCCTTTTATGAAGATCACCCACTCTGAGACCCCACAGCTAATTCTCCCCTGGCCTCCTCGCTGGCCCAAGTAGGACCAATTCAGCCAGCTAGCCCTGGGGATTACCTAATTGATTTTTGATTTTCATTGTTATTCATGTTTTTATACTGTATTTTATGCTGCTTTTATAATTGTTTGAAAGTGTTTTAAATTTGTTGTTAGCTGACCTGAGCCTGGTTTTTGAACTGGGAAGGGTGGGGTATAAATAAAAAAATATTATTATTATTCATTATAATAAAAAAAAGAAAAAGAAAGGAAAAAAGAAAGCATTCTTGTTTAGACCAGCCAGCACAGACGCATTGGGTGCTGCTGGTGCACATTTAATCTGTATTTAGTTGATTGCATAACTTATTTTTTGAATGTTTTCAAGAGTGGCTTTCAATGACCATTTTATCGTTCCATTCTCTTTGTGAACCGCTTTGAGGGCTGTTTCTGGGTTTCTTCAACCATGAAACGGTGCATAGATTTCAAGACCCAACTGGCACAAAATGCTCCGCATCCCCCTCCCCCCCCCCTCCAAGGGCTGAGAAAGAGGGAGGGACCTTGTTGCCATAGCTGCATGCCTGGGTGAGGATTGGCTGAGCAGTGCAAGGAGTTGACTGAGGAGGAGGAGAAGGGGAGACTGGCAGAGATGCCCCTCTATTGGCTCCTCCACACTTCACTGGTGCCTCACCCAGAGAGCATGGCAGTCTGGAGAAAACTCCTTGTCCCCTGGGGAAAACCACTCTTTAGTGCTCAACGGGAGCAAGCAGGAATTTCCCCCTGGTGGCCATGCTTTCTAGGCAAGGCACGAGTGAATTGCGAATGAGCCCCTACAGAGGAACTCTAAGGGGTGTGGGGAGCAGGAAAGGTGTGTGGCTCTGAGATTTTGAGGAGGGTTTTTTTGGGGGGAGGGGAAAGATTCTTGAGTTTTCAGGGGAGGGCTGTGCCCTCGTAGCCCCAGTACACCCAGAGGAACTCCCTCCAGAGTCACTCACCTGCAGGTGGGGGGGTCAGGATGGGGCCCTTGCCCGGCTGGCCAGGTGCATAAACGGTGGCTGAGGTGGGTCCCACGAGTGTCGGCGCCGCTGTGTTTCTTTTGGTTGCAGCTGGGGGGAAATGGGGCAGAATCAAGAGCAGGAGAAGCGCTTCCCATTAAGACCAACTAGAACAGGGATGTTCAACCGGGTGATCCCAATCTACCGGTCGATCGTGGGGCCTTCCTGGTTGATTGCGTGATCCTGATCGATTGCCGCCACCCCCCCAAAAAAAGTTCAACAACTTTGTTGAAGTCTCCCGAGAAGAAGCAGAACAACTGTGGGGGTTCCTCCCAACCAAAAACTCAACAAGCTCAATAGCTTTGGTCAATCCAGATCACTGGCAGTGTTTTCATAGTGGGAGTAGATCACAGTCTCTTGGGAGCTGGACATCCCTGAACTAGAACAATAGAACTAGTTACAGGTAGGTAGCCGTGTTGGTCTGCCATAGTCGAAAAAAATAAAAAAATAAAAATTCCTTCCAGTAGCACCTTAGAGACCAACTAAGTTTGTTATGTGCCTGTTGTCTTTGTCCATGGAGTTTTCTTGGCAGGGATACTGGAGTGCCTTGCCGGTTCCTGCTAGACAGCATATTAAAAAGCAGAGACATCACCATGCCGACAAAGGCCCGTATAGTTAAAGCTCTGGTTTTCCCAGTAGTGATGTATGGAAATGAGAGCTGGACCACAAAGAAGCCTGATCGCCAAAGAATTGATGCTTTTGAATTATGGTGCTGGAGGAGACTCTTGAGAGTCCCATGGACTGCAAGAAGACCAAACCTCTCCATTCTGAAGGAAACCAGCCCTGAGTGCTCACTGGAAGGACAGGTCCAGAAGCTGAGGTTCCAAGACTTGGGCCACCTCATGAGCAGAGAAGACTCCCTGGAAAAGACCCTGATGTTGGGAAAGATGGAGGGCACAAGGAGAAGGGGAAGACGGAGGACAAGATGGTGGGACAGTGTTCTCGAAGCTACCAGCATGAGTTTGACCAAACTGCGGGAGGCAGTGGAAGACAGGAGGGCCTGGCGTGCTCTGGTCCAGGGGGTCACCAAGAGGCGGACACGACTAAATGACTAAACAGCAACAAGTTTGTTATTGGTATGAGTTTTCGTGTGCATGCAGGTATCTGAAGAAGTGTGCATGCACACGAAAGCTCATACCAATAACAAACTTAGTTGGTATCTAAGGTGCTACTGGAAGGAATTTATTTTATTTTGTTAGAACAATAGAGTCACTGAATTGTAGAGCTGCAAGGAACCCCAAGCATCATTCAGCCCAACCCTTGCAATGCAGAGGTTTATATTGTGTGTGTGTGTGTGTCACCTGACAGACTCCAGCCTTCCTGCAGTGGCTTGAGAAAGAAGTTGACCTTTCAGGAGTGCCACCAGGGGAAGACAAGGTACCTGGGAGAAGCCCTGAACACTTGAAGCCACAGTCCGTAGTGATGCACTTCTCGCCTGCTGGGCAGTCAAAGTGATCCCTGCAGAAATCGATGCAGCTCTTTGGAGTGGTTTCGGCTGGTGCCTCTGAACACGGAGCGGGATTTTCTGGAGGGGGGAAGAGGGTTGTTCACAGTCACAATCTTGCTCACTGCCTCCTGCAGCAAGGAGTTCCACAAGTTAACCCTGCGCTGCATGAAGAGAATCCTGTCTTTTATCTGCCCAGAACCTCCCCAAAAGCAGCTTCTTGGGATGCCCACAAGTTTTAATGTCATTCGTTTATTTTATTTTTTATTTTTTAATCTGTGTATCGGGGCAGTTCACAAAGTAAAAATACACATAAGTAGTTAGAACAAAGACAACGAAACAATAGCACCCCACCTAAAAAGACAGTGCTTTTTTCCGCTTAAAAATGCTTAGGGGTTACTCTCATTTTGACTCAAGAAAACCACAGTTTTATAGTTCAAATCGGGAAAAATACTGTAAATGGACAAAAGTACAAAGATTCACAAAATGTTTGGGGTATGTGTCCCCCCAGAAAAAAACACACTTGAAAGGCTGTAGAATATTAATCAGCCAAAGGCCTGGTTGTAAAGGAACATATTTTAATTATGGATGTTGATGTTTTAATGACTGTATACTGGGTTTCTTTGCTTGGAAACTGCACGATAAATAATAATAGGAGTTGGTTTAGCCTTTTAAATAAAAACGAAGAGAAGCATTAAAATTGTTTGAATAAGGCACAAGAGAGAAAGGGTCTGGCAACCCTTTAAATTGCACAAATAAATCACTGTACCAAAAATACATTTGATTTGTCCTACGTGCCACATTTACTGTGTGATTAAAGAGACACACGTGCACAGATGACCTGCCAGGGACTGTTTTTCTTTCAGGTCACACAAGCCCACGTATTTAAAACTTTTCCAATGATGTCTTTGGGTTTTTGTTTTCTCTGCTGCTTTTATTTCGCTGTGTTTTATGTCATTGCGAACTGCCCTGGATAACAAGGGCAGCAGATAAATATTTCCTAAGTAAACATGATGGCAGAAAGTGAGGAGGAATTAAAAAACCTCTTTATGAGGGTGAAAGAGGAGAGTGCAAAATATGGTCTGAAGCTCAACATCAAAGAAACTAAGATCATGGCCACTGGTCCCATCACCTCCTGGCACTGCGGGAAGACCTGGGTGCATTTCTTCCAAATCCTTCATATTTTAACCCTATGCTTAAAGACACCCCTGACCAGGAACAAACCTCTCCCATTCTCCAGGCTCCCTGGCTCACAGCCTCTCTGAACTCAGTCCTATTCCTGGGAGACAGTTGGGAAAGGCAGAGGTTTGTGGTGTGAAGAGGCCTTAACTGGCTGCGGAGGATTTTCTCAGAGCCTTGGGAAACTGGCTCCTGGCCACCTTCTCTCAGACCCAGCAGCGAGTTCGGCAAACAAAACCTGCTGGTGCATTTCATTGAGCAAATAAGGTTAGCAGGAGGGTCACTGGCACAAAACTCCCTCCCCCTTCTGCTCTCTCCTACAACTGTTTTCCAGGTATCGCTGCACCTCCTTCATCCCTGCCTTGTCATGTGACACAGATCACTGTAAGTATCGGTGGGTCCATTTAGTTTAGCATTGCCTGCACTGACTGGCAGCTGCTCTCCAGGATTCCAGGCAGGGATTTCTCCCAGCCCTGCCTGGAGATGCTGCCAGTGGGGATTGAACCTTGCATGCAAACTGGGCGCAATTTGGAGAGTCTGTGAGTTTCCCTCTTTTCTCTTATGGTACGATGTGGCTGGGCTTGCTTGCTTGAGCCACCTGTAACTATTTGCACTGTAAGCAGCTGTCTGCTAAGGTCTGGGTGGCCTGGCTTGATCTGTGAGTGGCCGGCTGGCTAGCAAGTTTGGTGTCGTGGAGAAGAACCAGACGGGATGGCCATGCCTGCGTTTGCAACCTTTGGCTGGATGCGCCTGAGAGTTTAGAATCACAGAAGGATAGAATTGTAGAGTTTGAAGGGACCGCGAGGGTCATCTAGTCCAACCCCCTGTGACACAGGAAAGTGAAGCACCCGGAAACTCCCCACCCCCATGCTTTGCGCCCCAGAGATGCTCATGAGACGGCTCTGGTACCTGCAGAGAGGTTCAGGCATTGAAGGCCACAGCCAGCGAAGCAGCACTTCTGGTCCTCAGGGCAGTCTCTGTCATCTTCGCATTGGTTCCGGCAGGGGGTGCCATTTGGCCATGCCATCCTCCGTGGGCAGATGCCAGGCCTAACTGGGGCAGAAAGAAGCACAACGCCATTTAGTCGAAGCCTTTGTTCTCCTGCTCCAAGGTTGCTGCCCAAGAGCCTTTCAGTGTGACATGTATTGCAGCATCTACACTTTGGGTTAGACCCAGAATGCAGATTTCTCAGAGACCGGGGGGTGCGCATACCTCCCCCTCCTCAGAAGTGACATTCCTGTCCTCTGATGTTAATTATGCAAGTTTATTGATTTGGAGTGTTTATTTTGCTCCCCGATTTCGGGACCGCCAGGCCTCTTCCTGCCTCTGCCCATCAACGCTGCCATTAATCTTCTGTCCCAGTGACCTGTTTCAGTCTGTTCCTTAGACATGAACACCATGATTTAGAAGAGGCAACACAGAGGGCACCTACCGTTTTCGCAGGCAGCGAGTGCCAGAATGTTGTCATTGTTGCCACCTGGAAAGCTCAACCCCTCGCAAGCGGAGAAGGAACGTTATGTGCCCATTACGGAGGTCAAAGCGGTTGGCAGGATACTTAGATTGCGGGGGAAGGCAATTCTTGGACTGAACTGACTCTGAGCTCTGGAGGGCTTTATCTACTCAAAGGGAAGCCTTTGAATTTGGCCAGGTAACAAATTGGCAGCCAGGGCAGATCTTTGAAGAGGGAGGATTTCTTCACTCAGCACATCTGGGCATTAAGCCATGTGCAAAAAATAATGTCTGGTATCAGCAGTGCTCTCCCCCCCCCCTCTAGAAAAATAGGTGCTGGCCATGAAGTTGTTGCAGTAAATGCCACACTATTTAACGACAACAAAAAGAGGTGCCAGACTACATACCCTTGAGTGCCCCCTGAAAAAAAGCACTGGGTATAAGCAACCTCACAATGCCTGCCTGAAATCATGGAGAGCTGCTGCCAGTCTGTGTAAGCAGTGCTAAGCTAGGAGGCCCAAGGGATAATAAGGCAGCTGCTTGTGTTCCTAGGAGCAGCTCTCAATTGCCTTCATTTGCTTCATGAATTTGTCTGATCCTCTTTTGTTGTTGTTGTTTAGTCATTTAGTCGTGTCCGCCTCTTCGTGACCCCATGGACCAGAGCATGCCAGGCACTCTTGTCTTCCACTGCCTCCCGCAGTTTGGTCAAACTCATGTTGGTCTCTTCGTGAACACTGTCTCACCATCTCGTCCTCTGTCTTCCCCTTCTCCTTGTGCCCTCCTTGTGACTCTCAAGAGTCTCCTCCAGCACCAGAATTCAAAAGCATCAGTTCTTCGGCGATCAGCCTTCTTTATGGTTCAGCTCTCACTTCAATGATCCTCTTTTAAAGCCATCTAAATGAATGGCCATCATTGTACCAGGTGGGAGCAAATTCCATAGTTTAGCTGCATGCAGAGTGAAGGATTCCTTCCTTTAGTGACTGGTCTGAATCTCCCATTTTCTGCTTCGTCTTATGCATGTGGCATAAGGTCTATTTTACCCTGGGTCCAGTTCTGGGCGACAGAGGATGAGAACGACAGAGGATGAGAAGGTTGGACAGTGTTCTCGAAGCTACCAACATGAGGGAGGCAGTGGAAGACAAGAGTGCCTGGCATACTCTGGTCCAGGGGGTCACGAAGAGTCGGACACGACTAATCGACTAAACAACAAAGCCTGGAAAAGAGGAGTCTGAGAGGAGATATGATAATCATCTTCAAATATCTCATGGGCTGTCACTTGGAAGAGAGAACAGGCTTGTTCTCTCCTGCTCTGGAGGGTAGGACTCAACCAGTGGATTCATATTACAAGAAAGGAGATTATGACTAAACATTAGGAAGAACATTTGGACAGTAAGAGTTGTTTGACAGTGGAAGGCACTTCCCTCGAAGGGTGTGCCTCTCCTTGGAGAGCTTGGAAGGCCACCTGTCAGGGCTTCTTTAGCTATGATTCCTGCCTTCTAGTGGGTTGGACTTGGGGATTCTTTCTGAATCAACAGTTCTGTGATTCTATGGTTATGAAGAAAGGCGAGAGAGCTGCTCCACTTCCCAGTGGGGATGAATTGCTGTGGATCACGTGGCCACCCACTGCCCTCAGGGGGTGGGGGACTTAGTCCCCTATTGCCTGGGGGGATCCCGGCCATGTCAGAGCCCGGCCAGCCAATCCTCTGGCCAGGGGCGTGGCCGGGTCCGTTTAGGCAGAGGCGTGAGCTGGAGGGCTTCCTCTTTGGCTCGCTTCCTCAATCACCCGCCCTCCCTCCCTAATTTGCAGGTTTTAGGCACTGGCCTTGCTGTGGACCTTGGTTGGTCACCATTGAGGGGCCTGGTAGGATTTTTTCCACTTGGCAAATTGGGTTTGGCCATTTGGTTTTCGCCTACCTCATAGGGTTGTGGTTAGGCATTGTTTGACCTTGTGATGGGGGAAGAGAGGTGTGGCCATCACTTGCCCCTCCAAGCTTATGGGTATTCCATTAAAGGAATCCGGGGGTGTTGATCTTGTCTGAAGCCCGGTCAGGGGCTAGTGCCATGACATGACCCCAATGGAACACCAGGGGGAGCTTGAATTGGTCTGCATCGACAGGGCTCCCCTTCCAGTGGTTTACCCTTACCAGACTTCCTGCGCATCGGGCAGGAGTCAGATATAGTCAGGTCCAATCAATGCCTAAGCCAATACTGCTCACATTCTGTAATCAATTAAGTTGTGGCCAAATTTGCCCAATAACATTAACCTAATATCCGTATCTTGTGTTAGTTATTTTCCCAGCGAGGGGTGGCTACGGGGTCTTGACACGCAACGTCTCTCTCCCAAGCAGAGATCCACCAGCTCAAAGACCCCCTCTTACCTGGGGCAGCTGCCACACAGCGCATGTGGCAATCGTCAGGGCAGCACTTCTCCCCGGGGCCACACCAGGTGTCATCCAGACAGCTCACATGGCAGGCCTCCTTCAGTCCAGAGCAGAGCTTTGGACAGTAGCCTGGGCTCACTGGGGAAGAAGAAGGATAGGGGGTGAGGAGCAAAATCTGCCAGTGTGATATCTCATATTTCCAAACTCAAGTACAGTTCCCCATATTGCCATGGATTTTCTCCATGAAAATTCACCATATGAAGAGCTCTGCTGGATCAGACCAGTGGCCTATCTAGTCCTGCCTCCAGTTCTCCCAGTGGACAGCCAGATGCCTCAACAGGAAACCCACAAGCAGGATCTGAGCGCCAGAGCACTTTCCCCTTCTGTGGTTTCCAGAAACTGGTATCCGGAAACATTTACTGTGTCTGACATGGAGGCAGAGTATAACCGTCATGGCTTGTCACCATTTTCTCCATGAAAATATACATGCTTGTCTATGCAGTTTGGCTGAATATACAAATTTTGCAAGGAATTTGCATGTTTGCATGTTAGTTTCACTTATGCACACACTCCCCTGTTATTTACAGTCTTGTACACATTTCTCATCTTTTTTTTAAAAAAGTATTATTTTTTTATTTATGCTTTTCAGTTATATACATTTCAATAGTTTTGCAATCATTCTCACATTTCAGAACTTGACTTCCTTCCTCCGCTTTTTGCGGTTCCTTAAATTAATTTTTTTTACATTTCCTGAATATTCTAACTTATTAACTTATTCTTTCATCAGATTTCTCACGTGGGAAACTGCTGGAGAAGTGAAAAATTTGAAGGATCCCTGCATTTTTGGAAGGAGCAAATCGGGCAGGTTTGTCTTGAAGTGTGACCTGAACGGAATTTCACCCCATTGACGAAGACTTCAGTGAGGCGAGGTTCCTCCAGAAATGTTCTTGAGATGAGGCCAAGCCAGGTGGGAGCAGGTCAGGCACTGAGTCAGCAGAGAGTGAGGTGGTCTTGTGGGTCTGTCTCAGCCAGGAGGAGACGGACCAGAAGGGATGCTGTGTTCCCACAGCAGAAACCCCTTTGGCCGGGGAGCCTGTCCCTCAGAGCGGCCTCAGGGCTTGTGCTGGTGACTCAGTGCTGAGGGAGGATTCATCCTGACCTCCTCCTCCCAACTCCAGCTTGATAGATAAAAAGTTATGGTTGATTTACCTGCAGGAGTCATGTTCTGGACTGGATTCAGGAAGATCGGACGATTCAGAAGAGGTCAAAGAAAGACCACAATGCATAGATAAACTATGGAACTCCCTGCCACAGGAGGCAGTGATGACCACCAGATTACAGGGCTTTAAAAGAGAATTGGACAGATTCATGGAGGAGGAAAGGACTATGGAGGGCTCCTGGGCAGGATGGCTCTGCTCTGCCTCAACAGATGGAGGCAGCAGTGCTTCTGAATCTCAGTTGCTGGAAACCACAGGAAAGGGGTGGTTCTTGTGCTCAGATCCTGCTAGTGGCTTTTTCCACTCCCAGAGGGGAGGGTTTGTGATCGGGAGCAGCTTCCCTGTGGGGCAGGGAGGCGTGCTTGGCTCCCTGCTCCTGATTGCTTCTGCTGCCGTGGCCAAGCCTCCCAGCCAACCAATAGGGCCGGCTGGTGCAGTGGCGTAGCGTGGGGGGTGCCAGGGGTGCCGGCCGCACCGGGCGCAACATCTGGGGGGGGCGCGAGTCCAGAGGGAAGGGACAAGTTCCTTCCTCCGCCGGGCTCCCCGCTGCCACCGCCAGCCTTGCGCCCTAGTGCGCGCGCCCCCCCGCCGCCGCTGCGGCTGTGCTCCACTCACTGCTCGCAGGAGGAGCAGCCGCTGCAGCAGCGCCGACGCCGCCACCGACGCCTGGCCGGGCACCGGCAGCCTCCGCACCCGGACGCCGACGCCATCCCCTCGGCCCAGCCACAGGTGGCGGCTGCTTCTGCCGACTGGGAGGGAGGAGAGCTCCGAGGGGCCTCGACACGCCCTGCGCTCCCCAAAACCCTCCGAGAGGAAGCCGGCGGGCGGCCGAGCGTCTCCCGGCGGAAGGGGGCGCCGCTGGCTCCGGCTCTCAGCGCAAGTCTCAGGGGGGGGGGGAGGACGGAGCGCGGCTGGAAGCCCCCGGACCCGGCCGGGAGGAGGAGAGGCGCTCGCCAAGCCCGGATCTGGAGCGCCTTGGAGCGCGGGCTCCACCTACAGCCCAAGGAGAGGAGGGGGCGGGGAGGCGCCCGAGGGGAGGGGGCTTCGGCTGCCTCGGCCTGCGGGGGCTCCGCAAATAATAAATTTAATAAATTCCTGCTGAGCCTTTGGGGGGGGGGTCCTTGGCTCCTTCGCTCGCCCCCAGCCCCAGTGGCGTAGCGTGGGGGGTGCAGGGGGGGCCGGCCGCACCGGCCGCAACATCTGGGGGGGGGGCGCTCGCACTCGAGTGCTAAAATCCACGCGTTAGGGGGCGCAAATTACTTGCCTTGCCCCGGGTGCTGACAACCCACGCTACGCCACTGGGCTGGTGGGCGGGGCTGGCCGCATTTAAACAGCCGCAGCCGTGCTCAGCTCCCAGTCTGTTCCTGTTTTCTTTGGATCTCCCACCCTCCCTCCCTCTTAGGTCAGCTTCTTTTTGCGTATTGACCTTGCTATGGACTTCGGTTGGTTGCCCAAGGGGCCTGGTAGGACTTTTTTTATCCATTTGGCAAATTGGCACCAGCCTCTTGGTTTTTTCGCCTACCTCGTAGCAATTCATCACAACTTCTGGTATCGGTGGTTAGGCATTGGAATAGGTGTGCTGTGTTGGAGGGTTGGGTATGCACCATCATCTACCCCCCCCCTTTTAGGTATTCTGTTAAAGGAATCTGGCGGTCGTGGATCCTGTCTGATGCCCTGCTGGTGGCTAGGGCCATGGCACGACCCCCGGTGACGTCAGGGGGAGCTTCCAGTTGTATTTGCATCAACAAGCTCCTCCCATTGGTTGTTAACCCTGATATGATTCCCGGTGGGGTGGAGTCTTGTATTGCTGTTTCATCCAGTGCCTAAGCCAATACTACTCACATGCTGTAACCAATAAAAGTTGTGGCCTAATTTCGCCCATTAACCTAAAATGATGTGTCTGTGTGTCTTATTATGCGAGTGGCGGGTCCTCGACTCACAAGAGACATCTGCTAGACTATTGTGAGAAGAGGATGCTGGCCTGGATGGGGCCCCTTTGGCCTGATCCAGCTGCTACTGCAGGTCTTTGCTGAGGTTATTCCTGGAGCTGATTCTTTCACCCTGGTTTGATAGTCATCTTGCCAAGAAACCAAGCTAAATGAAAATTATGGCCCCCTTCCCACTGACATTTTTTCTCTAAAATTTATGTTCAACAGAAATAATGGTGCCTGTCTGCCGGCTTTGATGTATGTGATTTTTGCATTGCAGAGGGTTGCATTAGATGAACCTTAGAGTCCCTTCCATCTCTGCAAATCTATGATTCTATGAAGGTTTGCTGCTGGAAAGGCAGAATCAGGAGGGATGTTTCAATATCTCTTTCCTGTTCACGGAATATAAGCATTTTATCTCTGAGCCACTTTTTGTTAGCATTTCAGAACTGACTCTTCTCCCTCAAGACATAAGAGTGTTTTTGAATATTCATGGCAGAAAGTTGGCTGAGCCAACGGCCAGGGCTGAGGGGAGGCTTGAGAAGACAAGAGGAGTCCTGGTGAATCAGGGCAATAACCCATCTAGTCAGAGAAGCATAGAAGCATAGAATGGTAGAGTTGGAAGGGGAGCCGAGGGTCATCTAGTCCAACCTCCTGCAATGCAGGAATCTCAGCTAAAACATCCATGACAGAGGGCCACAGGCCCAGACAGGGGGGGGGGCATATAGGCCACTTGGCCTGAGCCTCAGATTCCAAAGGGGGCCTCGGTCAGCATATTCACAAAACGAATTAAGTCTTTCTTTCGATCAACAATGGCTCTAGAACGCCTAAATGGTTTAGCAATGATAAACATAAACCACAATAAGGCGAAGTTGCTTGATTTTTCCTACGTAATTCAAGAATTTGCAGAAAAGAAAGCTAGGAAAGCATTTTTAAATGTAATTACTTAAAATAATCATTTTCCCTATGTATTTTTAAAAAGCACTATTGTATATCTGTATTTTCCATTTTGTCTTTATATGCAGATGCAGTTCAAGCCTTGAAATAAAATTATTTGTCAGCATAACTTTTGTGAAAATTATTTATATACTTACTTATTTATAAGACTTCAGTTATCCCCAGGGTAAAAAAAAGGGGGGGCAGATTATCTACCTGGCCTGGGTCTCTGCCTGGCTCTGCAAGGCCCTGGATGGCCATCCAACCTCTGCTTAAATACCTCCAGTGCTGGAGAGTCCACAAGCTCCAGAGGGAGACCAGCATCCTGTTCTCACAGTGGCCCACAAGACACCCACTATGGGAAACCTGCAAGCAGGACCTGAGGGCAAGAGCGACTCTCCCCTTCTGTATCGTCCAGCAGCTGGTGTTCAGAAGCAAAGCCATCCTGGTTACTAGCCACTGGTATTCATCTCCTCCATGAACTTCCCTAATTCTCTTTTCAGGGCATCCAGACTGGTGGACATCACCTGCCTCTTGTGGGAGTGAGTTCCATAGTTTAACTCTGTGCTTGTGGAAAGTCAAACCATTTGGCCTCCCCTAAGCAGATGGTTCTCACCATTGCTGCTCCCATCCTCTGTCTGCCCCACTTACCCATTGCAGGATGCGCACAGATCCTCAGAGTCCCCATGTTGCAGCACTTCTCACTGCCGGGACAGGAAGCGTCGGAGAGGCAGAAGACCTCGGAGGGCTGGGCATCCTGATTCCTCCCTGGTGGGCACAGTCCAGCTTTCTCCAGGGCAGAGGCAGGAGTTGAGGGCAGCGGGCTTCCCTTTTCAGCGCCTGCTGTGGAAAAGAAGAGACCATTCGGGCAGCAGAGCCTCTCAGAGAAAAGTCACAGCCCTGCCTCCTCTTGGCCAGCCGGCCTTTCCTGTGAATTCCTCTGCTCCAGAGGGTGTTTCTCTGGAGAGGAAGGTCTTCCAGAAAGGCTGCCAGTGGGTGCTGCTGATCCCTCAGCGGCAGAGCAGCTGCCTTGCAAGCAGAAGGTCCCAATCCCCAAAGACATCTGCAGGCAGGGCTGGCAGAGAGTCCTGCCTGAAGCTCTGGAGAGCCATTGCTGCCAGTCAGTGTAAGGCAACACTGGACTAGGTGGACCAACAGTCTGATTCAGGAGAAGACAGCCTCCTAGGGGGAGCCAGTACAGTGTAGCGGTTAGGGTGTCAGAGTAGGACCTGGGAGAGGCCAGGGTTCAAATCCACACCTGGCTATGAAGCTCACTGGGTTTGACCGTGGGGGGGGGGGCAGATGGTGCCTCTTAGCCTAGCCTACCTCACAGGAGTGGGGATTAAATGAGGAGGGGGGGGAGCACGTACGCCACCTTGAGCTCCTTGGAGAGAAAAAGGTGAGAAATAAATGCATTAGTAAAATAAAAAATCAATAGTCCCTGAGCTTCAAATGCCTTCATAGCAGCTTCTGGAGACGGGATGAGAGGAACTCCCTGCTTGTGCATGAGAAGAGTTAGATCTCTTTCTTGCGAGTTGTACAAGATTATGATTCTAGCTGGAATGGCAGTTATTGCTCTGGGATGGAAAGAAAAGGCCAAATGGAATATGGGAAAATGGAATGATTATGTTTTTGAATACGTACAGTCAGAAATATTTGCACAGATAGTGGCAGAGGATAGATGGGTAAATAAATGCCAAAGAATCACAAATAAATGGGCATTTTACAGGAACTGGATAGAAAGGGGGGGAGCCTAAGACACAAGCTCGAATGAACAGACTGTGTACATGGATAAAGATATGAAGAAGATAAGAAGAAGGAAGGCCTGACGGGGGAGGGTTGGAGGGGGGGAAAATAATAATAATAAGAATAAAAAGGTAAACCGGATGGTATTTTGAATTGATTTTGTTATGTAAGCCTTTCTTCAGAAACCATATCTATTAATGTTATGTAGTTATGCATTGTAGTATGAATGAATGTTGTTTTGTATTCTTTGTTTTATAGATTATATATAATAATGTTATGTTTCTAAGCAAATTTAACAAAATTAGAAAAAAAGAGATCTCTTTCTTGCAAACCCAAACACCCAAACACACACACACACACATGTTTCTCTTTGGCTCAGCTTGCACACCCTTCTCCACTAACCTCCCAGCCCTGGCTTGGCCACTGAGACGATCAGCCCCGCGAGAAGGCAGAGGGATGGGAGCTGCATGGCGCTGCATGGAAGCGGCTGGCTTGCCCAGGGTTGCACCGCCTTGGGCTATATATATACATTGGCCTGGCGGACCTCCCTCCCTCGCCGCCTTCCCAGGGGAACAGGGGGCGCTTGCACAGGAGTTTCCCATCTGAGCCGGCGGTGGGTCCCTGCCAGCATGAAAGCAGCCTCTGCCCTCCTTCTCTAGGGTTTGGTTATCCTGGTTCCTGGCAAGCCACGATTTCTCATCTGCAGCTGTCACCTTGACATGAGCAGAGCTGCTGGGTCAAGGCCTCGGAGCAGCGGAGCACAGGCCCAGGGAGGCCTGAGCACTGAGCCGTGGAAACACAAGAAGTGCTGGAGGAGATGGCTCTGTCGTGCTTCTGAATTCCAGCTGCAGGAAACTGCAGGACGGAAGAGAGTTGCTTTTGTTCTCAATCCTGCTTGCTGGTTTCCCATAATGGGGATCTGGTTGGCCACTGTGAGAACCGGACGCTGGACTCAGTGGGACCGGGAATCTCCCCTGCCTAAGCCTGAAATGTTGCTGCCAGCCAGTGCAGACAATACCGAGGTGGACGGACCAATCCTCCGATTCAGTATAAGGCAGCTTCCTATGTATGTTTCTACACAGTAATACTAGAAATATGGCAAAAATGTAGTTCTGTTTTGTTGTAAACAAAACCTGCTCCTTTTCCCTTATGGGGTATCCAAGAGCCCATATAGAGTCCTTAAGTGGGTTCCCTACTGGTAGGAGAAAATAACAGAGGCCAGCCAGAGAATACTGAGAAGCAAAGCAGCTAGTAAGCCTGATCTGTATTAAACTGTTGCATCAGGGTCTCCCCTCACATGCAGGAAAGGAGGAGGACCCAGAACCCAGGTGTGTCCGCCCTTATATAGACATTTTAAATTGCCCGCCCTGGAGTCCAAGACCACCCCCAGAAACATCATACCTACATCAGAGAAGGGGTGTAGCCCAAGACCACCCCTCCAGATACATCATACCTACATCACAGAAAAGGTGGTCTACAACAGAAATTTGTGTGTTGTTGCTTTTCCTGTCTGCCAGGTTATCTGATAATGCCTTATCTGATTGCCTTTCCTGGTAGTCTTGCCGTTCCTTTGAGATGGTGATTTTCCAATTCCTGAGACAATGGGAAGGCTCCCTGACCCCCTCCCTCCTTGCAGGGAAAACATTTGGTCAGTTTGGGAGTCAAAATGGTTTCAGGTCGGTCTTCCTGTGCGGATCTATATCAGTGCTTGGTTGGTACATTTATGAACATTTATTATATATATATGACCTTAAAATTCTTATAACAGTTTCATTGGAGTTAAGCTGTCTTTGTTGGCAGGAAATGGTGGCAAGGGGATGCAGTTAAAACTGAAGTGATTGGGAGGTGTCCCTGCAAGAGATTTTTTTCTGCTGCGCTGCTGCCTGGCTGTGTCCATTTGTCAGCAGTTGCTTTTCCATTGTTCTCTGCAGTCCGTGAGGGGAGGACAAGAGGAATCGGAGTTGGGTCACGTTGCCAAGGACTGGGGGAGTCCAGAAGCAACAGAGGTTTCCGCTTTGCCCATTGAATTCCAGGACAATGCAGCTCTCCTCCTCCAGCCAGAGGCCACAGAAGCACCTTGCCAAGTTTGCACAGCTGTTGCTCCTACAGTCATAGAATTGAATGATTAAGGCTTTAAATGATAATTTTAGGTTATATGTTAGTGACTATGTTTTAATCTATATATTTTTAACTGTTGCTACAAGGGGAAGAAATGGAGGCAGTGAGAGATTTTACTTTCTTGGGCTCCATGATCACTGCAGATGGTGACAGCAGCCACAAAATTAAAAGACTCCTGCTTCTTGGGAGAAAAGCAATGACAAACCTAGACAGCATCTTAAAAAGCAGAGACATCACCTTGCCGACAAAGGTCCGTGTAGTTAAAGCTGTGGTTTTCCCAGTAGTGATGTATGGAAGTGAGAGCTGGACCATAAAGAAGGCTGATTGCCAAAGAATTGATGCTTTTGAATTATGGTGCTGGAGGAGACTCTTGAGAGTCCCATGGACCGCAAGAAGATCCAACCTCTCCATTCTGAAGGAAATCAGCCCTGAGTGCTCACTGAAAGGACAGATCCTGAAGCTG
This sequence comes from Podarcis raffonei, assembly GCF_027172205.1. Classification (NCBI taxonomy): domain Eukaryota; kingdom Metazoa; phylum Chordata; class Lepidosauria; order Squamata; family Lacertidae; genus Podarcis; species Podarcis raffonei. The sequence continues at coordinate 98,869,626 of NC_070607.1, read as the reverse complement.
AGGCTCCAAGACTTTGGCCACCTCATGAGAAGAGAAGACTCCCTGGAAAAGACCCTGATGTTGGGAAAGATGGAGGGCACAAGGAGAAGGGGACAGCAGAGGACGAGATGGTTGGATAGTGTTCTCGAAGCTACCAGCATGAGTTTGACCAAACTGCGGGAGGCAGTGGAAGACAGGAGTGCCTGGTGTGCTCTGGTCCAGGGGGCCACGAAGAGGTGGACACGACTAAATGACTAAATGACTAAACAACAACAACAATATCTGTAGTGTCCCTGTTATACCTAATTGCAAATTCAAATGTATCTCTATCATGTTTTATGATTTCCTTGATATTGTATGTCGGCTGGAACTGGTCTCTGACCGAAATAATAAATTCTTCTTCTTCATAGAATTGAAGAGTTGAAAGGGACCCACAAGGGTCATCTAGTCCAACCCCCCTTCTGCAATGCAGGAATCACAGCTAGAAACTTCCTGACAGTTGGTCATCCAACCTCTGATGGAAAACCTCCAGTTAAGAGAGTCCAGCACCTTCTGAGGTGATCAGCTCTACTATCAAGTGGTTCTCGCTGTCAGAAGGTCTAGTTGGAAGCTTAATTCTCCTTTCTTGTCATCGGAATCCTCTGCTCCAGAGCAGCAGAAAACAAGCTTGCTCCATCTTCTGCAGGTCTGCCATTTCCTAATGAAGGGCTCTGGGTCTCTTGGGTGCCAGTCAGAGAGGCCGGGCGAGGAGGAGATGGACTCAGCTGCAACTATGGCAGAGTCCTCTGACACCTCATAGAATTGTAAAATTGGAAGGGACCCTCAAGGTCGCAAGGAAGGAGACTCCAGCTGGACATAGGAAGAACTTTCTGAAAGTGAGATCTGTTAGGCAGCGGAACCAACTCCCTCGGAAGGTGGCGGATCAAGTATTTTCCAAAGACTGGAGTAAAATTGTCATTTATTCAGAAGACCACCGTAGACAGTTAAAACCTTTGGCAGGGATGGAAAGACGCTTGTAATGTGGAATTGTTGTAATGGTAATTATGGTTACTATATAATAGCTAGACAAGGGTAAAAAATGCAGTAAATTTAATCTTAAAGATGGAAGCCATGGAGGGAGAGAAGGAGGTCTAAGGGTTCAAAAAAACTCTGCATTTTGATGTTTGAAATGGCTGTTTTATATGTATATTTCCCCCCCGAAAACTATATAAAAAAATAAGGTGGTGGATTCTCCTTCCTTGGAGGATTTTGAACAGATGTTGGTTGTGTGGGGTGTGAAACACAGAGCAGTCAAATACAACATCCCTAGAGTGGACATAAAAAGGGGATGTCTGGACTAGCCAGTTGGTACTTCCAGTTTCCTCCTGGGCTGGGACAGACTTCCTCTGCATGTGACCAGCGGTAGGCATGACCTCACCTGTGCAGGTAACAAAATACCTCAGTGGAGGCCGCCATATCTCTCTCTCTCTCTCTCTCTCTCTCTCTCTCTCTCTCTCTCTCTCTCTGATTCCATTCGTGGAAGAAGCAACATCTGCTTAGCCTAAGATGCTCTCTTGGCTTCCAGCCAAGAGAGGACAAAGGGACTATCTTCTTATGGGATAGATTCCACGTGTATATATTTTGTAACCTAAGTCTGCCTTCTGGGATCTTTCTGTGAACAGAATGTGAGTAAACTATTTCATATACTTTTATACAAGACTGTGTCGTGTCTATTCTTTTAAGAGGGAATAAAAGGAGAATTACTAGGAAACTTATTTTAGAGGCTTATGCAAGCCTGGCAAACCTATCAGCTGTGTAAGTTTAAAAAGGGGGATGTTACTCTGCTAAATCATAGAACTTGTTAACACAAGTTGGGAAGGATATAATTAAACAATATATCCTCTCCGGCCTCCCTGAACATTCCCACAGGATGGCCAACTGCCAGGAGTTCCTTAGTTGTGAATCCTGCCTTGCAGAGGGTTGGACTAGATGACCCTCAGAGGTCCCTCCTGACTCTACAATTCTATGATTCTGTGATTCCTCTGGAAGGGCTATTTGTATTCAGAAAAATCCACCTTTGGGCATATGCCCTCTGCACCCCACACCAGCTGATACCATTTGTGCATTTTCAAATAAAAACCTTGCCCATTCAATGCCATAGGTCTGGTATGACCCTCAGATTGTCACCTTGCAGGCAGGGCCTGTTCCTTTTAATATGATTAATCTGCAGCATTGAACTGTTCCTCTAGAAGCAGCAGGAGTCATTCCTCTTTTTAATTTACTCGTGGATTTTTAAAAACCCTCCTCCTTCAAAAAAGGGGACTTTTCCATAGCAGATATGTTGCAACCATCAATAAAAAGAGACCAGCAGGATATGCCTTTTCTCTGGCTCATTTTATTTTATTTTATTTTAAATATCTTTATTGATTTAAAATGCAAACATACAAACATACAACGAAGATAAGTATAGAAACAAAAAACAAATAAGTTTGAAAAAACAAGAAAAAAGGGAAGGAAAGAAAAGAAAACCAAGGATTTATACAACATCATATCTATCAAATAAAATCTCTCTGGCTCATTTTAACGGATCAGGCATCATTCCATTGGGACTCATAATACATTCAGCTGCCACAGCAGAGTTCCTGGCTCCAGAGCCTGCAAGGAGGAGCACCTTGAGAAACTGTCTGGCGACCAGAGAAAACCTGTTGATGCATTTCCACAGCCATGAATAACTCCAAAGAAATGCCGATGCCCACTTTTTTGGCTCGCTTTATGACACCTCGTAATTCATAAGATAAAGCTTGTTTTTCTCAGATGCAGGAATTTGCCCTCTTCACCTCATGTAGGCATGGTTCCTTATGACCATTTATGACCTGACGGAGTTTGTAGAATTTGTACTGTGAAAACAGGAAAGGGGTCAAACCACTGCAAGAGGTGCTGAAATTTTGGGAGGTTGGATAGTTACAATGGAATGGTCTCGGGGGTGGGGCACACATTTATATTCTTATTTATTTATTATTATTATTATGGAAGTGAGAGCTCGACCATAAAGAAGGCTGATTGCCAAAGAATTGATGCTTTTGAATTATGGTGCTGGAGGAGACTCTTGAGAGTCCCATGGACTGCAAGACGATCAAACCAATCCATTCTGAAGGAAATCAGCCCTGAGTGCTCACTGGAAGGACAGATCCTGAAGCTGAGGCTCCAAGACTTTGGCCACCTCATGAGAAGAGAAGACTCCCTGGAAAAGACCCTGATGTTGGGAAAGATGGAGGGCCCAAGGAGAAGGGGACGACAGAGGAGGAGATGGTGGGACAGTGTTCTCGAAGCTGCCAGCATGAGTTTGACCAAACTGCGGGAGACTGTGGAAGACAGGAGTGCCTGGCGTGCTCTGGTCCATGGGGTCACAAAGAGTCGGACACGACTAAACGACTAAACAACAACAACAATTTTTTATTATTACGTTGTCAAAATAAAAAATATATATAAAAAATAATTATTGATGATGATGGTGATCATAATCATTTATTATTTATACCCCGCCCATCTGGCTGGGTTTCCCCAGCCACTCTGGACGGCTTTCAATAGAGCATTAAAAACAGAATAAAACTTCAAACATTAAAAACTTCCCTGAACAGGTACATGACATGAAATGTTTTGAAGAATTTCTTCAACTCCATAATTAGCAGGAAGCACAGGGCACAGGGGGCACATGCACAGAGCAGAACAACAAACCCTTAATTCTATTGTACATGATAAGAAGAACCTTTAATGCTTTGCTTGTGGTATATGATCTACTAAATGGCTGCTTTCTTGGCTTGGCTTTCATTCTGAGCCAGGAGGGAGGGACGGGAGGTGGGACCCCAAATCCAAATCCAAAAGAGAGGTCCTACAGCTTCCTGATACTGTCAGGTGTTGTGTGCATGCACAGAGCGACGGGCACAGGTGGTCTGGGGGACGGAGCAAGCAGTGGCGACCAAACCATATGAATTGAGGGCTGCTGTGCAAAGGGAGAATTTTACTTCGAAAGTGGGTGAAGGACTCCAACGAACATGACAGAGGTGAAGAGGAGACCAAGTGCCAAGAGGTGAGGGAGGCCAGTGGTTGTCATGGTTGGGGTCTGTGGAGGGTCCCCTGCCTCAGGTGTTCCATGGGGACTCGGCTTCTGGATCTGCAGAGGGAAGATGAGAGAGGGATTGGTGAGCATAACTTTGCTGGAGGTGCGCAACACAGTGTATGTGCAGTCTATCTAGAATATGTTTGTATTTCGAGGAGTTAAGTGATCCATCAAACCTAGACAGCATCTTAGACAAACCTAGACAAACCTAGACAGCATCTTAAAAAGCAAAGACATCACCTTGCCGACAAAGGTCCGTATAGTTAAAGCTATGGTTTTCCCAGTAGTGATGTATGGAAGTGAGAGCTGGACCATCAAGAAGGCTGATCGCCGACGAATGGATGCTTTTGAATTCTGGTGCTGGAGGAGACTCTGGAGAGTCCCATGGACTGCAAGAAGATAAAACCGATCCATTCTGAAGGAAATCAGCCCTGAGTGCTCACTGGAAGGACAGATCCTGAAGCTGAGGCTCCAAGACTTTGGCCACCTCATGAGAAGAGAAGACTTCCTGGAAAAGACCCTGATGTTGGGAAAGATGGAGGGCAGAAGGAGAAGGGGACGACAGAGGACGAGATGGTTGGACAGTGTTCTCGAAGCTACCAACATGAGGGAGGCAGTGGAAGACAGGAGTGCCTGGCGTGCCCTGGTCCAGGGGGTCACGAAGAGGCGGACACAACTAAACAACTAAACAACAACAACAAGTGATCCGTCATGGTTACCCTTCTTGCCCCCTGTTCCTTTCCCCTTCCCTATCTCTTGTTAAGCTCTTTGATGGCTGAGAAACAGCCTTTAATGTCTTTAATGTTGGAAGGAAGCGATAGTGCTGGGTACCTTCTTTGATGTCGGACCTTGTTTGGAGAAAGTGAGGCACTGGGGGAGGTGGCTAATGAATTATCTGCACATAGCCAGTCAAGCAAGCCATGCAGGCTAACAGGCTAGGTATCTATAAATCCGATAGTTTCGGGCATAGTTGCTTATGCACGGACTGATGGCTGTGGGGCTGTACAAACTGAAGCTACCTGGGGGCGTCACTTCGCAACTTCTTGAGGGCTTCCAAGTGGCAGATTGAGGTGCTTGCTTGGTATCTATAAATTGCTTTCTGTTTAGAATTAAATCTTCAATCTTCCCACTCACTTGTGTTTTGTATCACTTCTGAATCTCATTTTAAAAGAACCGCCTTGCATTTGGCAAGACACACAGCACCATCTCTGTAGATGGTGTTTGACATGTGCCTGTCCCAAGGGTTGTGCCATTTACAAGGGAGAGACACTTGACAGGAAGGGGACAGATAGGGAAGTGAACAGGGGAAGGACCTGGTATGATTTCAGTTACATAAACAGTGCAACAGCATCTTATGCATGTTTAACTGGAGCAATTTCAGCTGTATGCGGTTGAAGGTAGGATGGTTGAAATTGCACAAGTTAAACCCAAGCAAAGCGGAGAGGCTCATTTTTTGCCAGGTCTGCTTGGGTGTATAGAGAACTCTCTGCTTTGCTGGGAGGCGGGGGCAAGGTCTGCTCAGCATGCCAGATCTGTGAAGCTCAGACATGATCTTGCAGGTGCCATATGATTTTCTATGAGATCTCGCACGACCATCCCTAGCCTTATTCAGCATGAATATATTTTTTAAGCTCTCTACTTTGCTTGTCAGGCAAGGTCTACTCAGTGGATTAGGGTGGAATCTACACGCATGTAAAAATAACGCTGTGAAAATGCTTAAAAAAAAAGTTTTGAAAAATACATTAAATTTGCCATAGCTCACTTTCACCATCTAGTGTCACATTTGTATATTGCACTTTGCAACACGCTTAAAACATTTTGTTTGCATCTGTGTAGCTGAGTCCTGGGAACTCTCTGTCATTGCTTCACCTGCAAGCTGCGAAGGAGCCTCCATCAGATTGCAAAAGTGTGCATCTCAAGCAAAATTACATTCAAAGGTGTTCATATTAGGAGAAACTTGCCCTCAAATGTTGACGAATTTTCAAGAGGATTTAAGAAAATAATACTGCAGAAATGAACATGAGACCAGCTAAATGAGAAATCAGGAGCAATCAATACTGACAGCTTCACTGAGACCTCCTGCCCCTGAAGACCCACGACACAGAAATGATGTCTTCACCCCCCAAATGCCGCTTCTCTGCCACTCACTCACCTTGCTCCCTGGGAGGGACGCAGTTCCATTTATTGCAGCCGCTCATGCAGCACTTCCTGTTGCTGGGACAATCGGAGTCCTCTCTGCACTGATCCCTGCAGATGCCCAGCAGTGATATGATAGGGGGATCTGGAGGGCAGAACCCTGGTTTATCTGCATGGGAGAGAGGGAGAGCATCAGACTCCTAATCTCAAGGTTGTGGGTTCGAGACCCACGTTGGGAAAAAAAAATTCCTGCATTGCAGGGGTTGGACTGGATGAGCCTGGAGGTGCCTTCCAATGCTACAGTTTGCAGGCATTGCCCAGAGGGACAGGACATCCATCCACGGAGAAGGTGCTTGCAGAATTCCAGACAGGTTTCAGGCCAGCTCCTGCACAGCTCCCCCTCCCTCATCCCACAGAAGGAGCAGAATTTGGATTGTGCTACTTGCAGGAATGCTTCACCCAGCCTACTCATCTCTCTGGCACCTCGCCAGCAAACGCTGTTAGCCCAAGTTACAATCTGAGCATTGGGCATGCTTTTCCTGGACACTCTCCTGCGTGGAGGGGCCCCTGCCTGGAGACGGTGCCACGGCTGGGCTCCTGGCACCATGGGCAACTTGCCTCCCATCACAGCCATCCCCCCGCGTTGCATCCAGCACCTTAAAGTGCCACTCCTGCATTGCAGGATCCCTTGGGCCCCTTCCAGCTCTGCAGTTCTATGAACTTGGCATTGAGGCCCACCTGAGACTGGGTCCTGGGGGCAGGAGAATTGCAGGGGGCAAAGGAGGGCAAGTGTTACCATTTGGGAGACGGCAAGAGGCCCCGCAGCCCGTCCAGCAGCATTTCTCTGTCCCCGCACAGCTGGCATCGGACTGGCACTCTTCTGTGCAGTTTCCACGGGCCGTCATCAGCGTTGCATTGGGGCACGTGCCAGCTTTCTCTGCAGCAACTGGAAAAGGCAAAGAGAAGTAGACATTATGAAGAACTTTCGGGCTTTAAAAGCTGTTTGGCTGTGGAACTGCGTCAGGAGATTGTGGACTCTCCTTCCTTGGAGGTTTTTAAGCAGAGGTTGGATGGCCGTCTGTCATGGGTGCTTTGGCTGAGATTCCTGCATTGCAGGGGGCTGGAATTAGATAACCCTCGGGGTCCCTTCCAACTCTACAGTTCTCTGATAGCCACCTTTAAATATCTAAATGATATGGGAGATGGAACAAGCTTGTTTTCTGCTGCTCCAGAGGGTAAGATCTGAACCAACGACTTCTAGTTATAGGGAAGGGGTTTCTGACTAAACATCAGGAAGAACTTTCTGAGGCTGAGAGCTGTTGGATGGTGGACTGGCAGCAGGCCTCCAAGATTCCAGGTAAAGGTAGCTCCCAGTTCTACCTGGAAATGCAACCAGGGATTGAGAAGGTGGGTCTTTCTGTCGGCAAGGCAGACACTCCCCCCCGCTGAGCTGTGGACCTTCTGCTCCTTTGTCCAGCTGGGCTAGGCTGGAAACAAGGGCTTTACTCTCCTTCTCTCCTAGGGATTGCCACCCGCTCACACCCACCTGTAACGTTCTGCCCAGGTGTGTCTGTCAGGTGAGCTGAGGCTGTGAGAAGCCCCACCAGGGAGACGAGGAGGAGGTGGTGGAAGCAGCTGCTATTCCTGGTCTTCATGGTGATGCTGCTTGCAGAGAAGATGTTGTGGTCTCTGGCTGTTGCCAGCCAAGCTTTAAGCTCTCTCAGGTGTGGCTGGTGGAGGGGGAGGGAGGCAGGGAGGTGGGGAGGGTGAAGAGAGGCTCCTGGGCGATGACTGGAGAACAAGGTGAGCCCAGCTCCCTCCTCCTTCCATTGCACAATTGGATCAGGTAACAGCCCTGGCTCTGGTGTGAACCAGGAAGCTGGAGGCTCAGAGAGCAGGCTCAGACTCAGGGGCCAATCTTTCCTGAGAAGCACAGCCCAGGCCAGGTGGTTTGCCATCAGCAACCTGGAAGCCCAAGGAATGACTCTTACCCGTGTTGGCCAAGGGTTAAGGGCTTCCCACAAATCCTATGCTTGCATCTGAGCTGTGACGGTTCTCGGGGTACAGCCTGAGGAGCCTTGCAACTTCTATGCAGCTTCTTCTGGGGTGGGACATATCTAATGGTGCAGCAGGAAAGAATTACTAGCCACAGCAGTGCTTCTGAATACTGTGATAGGAATTTTGAGGTCTTAAAGGTAAAGGTAAAGGGACCCCTGACCATTAGGTCCAGTTGTGACCGACTCTGGGGTTGTGGTGCTCATCTCACTTTATTGGCCGAGGGAGCCGGCGTACAGCTTTCGGGTCATGTGGCCAGCATGACTAAGCCACTTCTGGTGAACCAGAGCAGCGCACGGAAACGCCGTTTACCTTCCCGCCGGAGCGGTACCTATTTATCTACTTGCACTTTGCCGTGCTAGGTTGACTGGAGCAGGGACCGAGCAACAGGAGCTCACCCCGTCGCGGAGATTCAAACCGCCAACCTTCTGATTGGTGTGTCCTAGGCTCTGTGGTTTAACCCACAGTGCCACCAGCATCCCTTTGAGGACTTAGATATATATTAAATGTTCATAAGTGTACCAACCAAGCACGTACATAGATCAGCACAGGAAGACCGACCTGAAACCATTTTTGATTTCCAAACTTATTTCTCTGCAAGGTCAAAGGAAAATGGAAAAGCCTCCCATTGTCTTTTCCTTCACAAATCCTGTCTTAAGGGCACATTTAAGATATGAATAGGATGTGAGCCTGACCTGGCTCAGGAACTAAGTATTTATCATTACAAAAGACTGGCCAGGCTCCCCAGGCAATCTAGTGACCATTAAACAGGTAACCTGACAAAGCACTCAGATTTCTGCTGTAGACCGCCCTTTCTGTGATGTAGGTATGATGTTTCTGGGGGTGGTCTTGATCTACTGGGTGGCAATTTCAAAAGTCTTGCACACCATTGTTCTGGGTGCCTCCTCCCTCCTGCATGTGGTGAGTGAGGACCCTGTTGCAACAGTTTAATAAAGATCAGGCTTACTAGCTGCTTTGCTTCTCAATATTCTCTGGTTGTCCTCTGTTATTTTCTCCTACCAATAGGGAACCTATGTAAGGACTCTATATGGGCTCTTGGATACTCCGTAAGGGAAAAGGGCAGATTTTTTTTACAACAATATCAGCTGTCAGGAGACGCAGGAGGGGAGAATGTTCCTCTTGTGCTCAGGTTCTGCTTGTGGGTTTCCCATTCAGACACCTGGTCGGCCCCTGGGAGAACGGGATGCTGGACTAGGTGGGCCATTGGCCTGATCCAGCAGGATCTCCTTATGTTCTTAGGAAGGAGAGAGCCTAGACTTGGTGGCTGCAGGTGCTACGGAAGAGGAAATGCCCCACAAGACAGAGAGGGCAATGGGGTGGTCTTTAAGGTGCCAGTAGAGACATTCCTCTGCCCTCTTTCAGGACATATCCAGAACTTCAGCCCTGTAAAGCTGCAAGGCAGCCTCCCCCCCCCCCCCGCTGAGTTATTGGGGGTGAGGAAATGCAGAGTTTCAGGGTGGGCGCCAGCGGTGACTGAAGAATAATGCACCAAATTCAAGCTTATTTGAAATGGTTGTTGAGTGATTTTTGGACCTGCTTAGTGGTTGTTAGAGAGCAATCTCTCTCTCTCTCTCTCTCTCTCTCTCTCTCTCTCTCTCTCTCTCTCTCTGCTGTCCCACCCCCTGCCCAGAGCATGAGGACAGAGGCTCTTACTTAAGAGTAAAGGCGAGATTGAGCAGGACGATCAGGGCTGGGTGCAGCAGCCCACGTTGAAGGAGTCCACAAACAGGGCAAGGAGCTCAGAATTCCAGAGAAGCAAACTAGGTGGCCTCCTAGGAAGGGCAAGGCACACTTCCTCATAGAATCAGAGAATTGTAGAGTTGGAAGGGACCCTCAAGGGTCATCCAGTCCAACCCCCTGCAGCACAGGAATCACAGCTCAGGTGTCCCTCACAGGTGGCCACCCAAACTCTGCCTGAAAATCTCCAATGAAGGAGAGTCCATCACCTTCTGAAACCATCCATTCCACCATGGTCAAACAGCCATGAGAAAGTCCTTCCTAATGTTGAGCCAGAATCTCCTTCCTTGGCATTTTAATCCGTTGGTTCAGATCTTCCCCTCTTGAGCAGCAGCAGAAAACAAGCTTGCTCCATCTTCCATGTGGCAGCCCTCCAGAGACTTGAAGTTGGCTAACGTATCGCTTCCATCTATTGGTTCTTAGGTGGAAAGCTCTTCTGGGCCTGGAGAAGCCAGATGGACCTTCCTGGGTTACTGAGGTCCAGCTACGTGGCTCTGCTATGGATGCCTATTGCACTCCTCCCTTTTGGGTCTGGATCATCTCCAGACATTGACCACCAAGGATAGCTCAGTTGGTTTGAATGTGGTGCTGATAACACCAAGGCTGCAGGTTCAATCCCCATATTCTTGTTTGCAGGGGGTTGGACTAAATGATCCTCAGAGTCCCTTCCAACCTTGCATCTATATTTCCATGATCTGCCAAACCTTCCCTGCAGTTGAAGACTTTGTGGCCACTTGGAAAACTCCAGAGGTGTGACCCTGGTCTGTTGAGACAGGTGAGTCACACTTTCCTTTTTATGAGGAGGTTTAACCTCTTCAATGTCACGTAGCTTGGTTGTGTTTGCAGCTAATTTGCAGGCGGCCCCCGACCACAGACCCCTATGCGGCACCTCTGAAGCTTAGGAGAGCCACTGCTGCTGCCAGTCAGTGTTGGTGACAAATAGTGCTACATGGACGGTCCAAGGCAGCTTCCAGCATTCCTACCAGATTGATGTAGATTTGCTCTGTCGCTTCCTCTGAACATAGCGTATACCAGTGGCACTAAACCTTCTCTTGATCTGGACACTATACTTCTGGATCAAAAGTAGCATCCAGATCAAGGGAAGTGATAGTACCACTCTGATCTGCCTTGGTCAGACCACATCTGGAATATTACGTCCAGTTCTGGGCGCCACAATTTAAGGAGGCTATTAACAAGCTGCAAGGTGTGCAGAGGAGGGCGGCCAGGATGACCAAGGGTCTGGAAACCAAGCCTTATGAAGAATGGTCGAAGGAGTTGGGTATGTCTGGCCTGCATAAGAGGAGACTGAGAGCAGATATGATGGTCCTCTTCAAATATCTCAAGGGCTGTCACATGTGAGAGGGAGCAAGCTTGTTTTCTTCTGCTCTGGAGGGCAGGACTCAAACCAATGGCTTCAAGTTAGAAGAAATGAGATTCCGATTAAAGCTTGGGAAGAAATTTCTGGTGGTAGGAGCTGTGGAATGGATGACCTTGGAAGGTGGTGGACTCTCCCTATTGGGAGGTTTTTAAACAGAGGGGATTATAAATCCTCAAGCAAATGACCTCCATCCCCAACTTGGGTCCCTTTTTACTTATGCAAGTTTCACTTCTGAAGTTTTCCTTCTTCATTTTCCTAGTGCCGGAAGAGCATCAAAGGAACAGCTCTGCCGCTTTAGGAAATGGTCAGCCTCCACGGTGCAGCCACCTAGTGGCAGGAAACAGACATTGACTGAAATGTTCTTCATCTGCACAGCTAGTAGTGACTTTGGTTATTCCCACGTTTTGCAGAAGAGCGACTGGAGGTGTGTCAGTTAGTGCAATGACAAGCAAAGTGATATTGGCCAGAAACTGTGGCTCAGCTTTCAGAGGAAGGCGGGGTCTGCTGTCCTGCAAGCACTTGCCCTAACTGGCATTGGACTGGGAATTTCGGGCCTAAGGAAGATGCAAAGTGAAAACGGCTTTGCAAAGTTTCCTGAGCTGCAGGTGCGTCCTGTTCCATGATACAGATTGCAATAAGACTCGCTGCTGGGCCTCCTCCACGAGAGGCCCGGAGGGGGCTGGCTGTGACGCCCCACTTTCCATGGGGGGTAGGAAGTGGATCTTGCTGCTGGGAATGGTTGCCATAATAATAATAATAATAATAATAATAATAATAATAATAATAATAATAATTTATTTATACCCCGCCTATCTGGCTGGGTTTCCCCAGCCACTCTGGGCAACTTCCAACAGAACTCTAAAATACAATAACCTATTAAACTTTAAAAGCTTCCCTAAACAGGGCTGCCTTCAGATGTCTTCTAAAAGTCTGGTAGTTGTTCTTCTCTTTGATATCTGGTGGGAGGGCGTTCCACAGGGCGGGCGCCACCACCGAGAAGGCCCTCTGCCTGGTTCCCTGTAACCTCACTTCTCGCAATGAGGGAACTGCCAGAAGGCCCTCAGCGCTGGACCTCAGTGTCCGGGCAGAACTGTGGGGGTGGAGACGCTCCTTCAGGTATACTGGACTGAGGCCATTTAGGGCTTTAAAGGGCTTGCCATAACTTGAAGAGCAAAAAAGAGGACAGACCAAGCTGCTGCCAGTCCAAGCTGGGGAAAGAGGCATGCGGGGCCGCCACTGCCATGCCCTTTTCCCTGGCTCAGGTTGGCAGCAGCAGTGATGTGCAGAGGAGCCCAAGTCCAAGCCACCCATGTCTGCGCCTGAGCCGCCCAAGCCCAAGAAACCACTATCTAACTAACTAAATAAATAAATCCCCAAACCCGGACATTGCCTGTAAAATGTAAAAATCCCCCCAGATGGGCATGTTGGACCCCCAAAAGAGGACATGTTTGGGATTTCCCAGATGTATGGCAACCCTACTTCTGGGAGAGCACCATCTTCTCCTTGCTCTGCAGCTTCCCCTCTGAGAGTGACCAGGCTGACCATGCAAGTGGGAACAAATGTGCAGAAAGTCATGCGCAAGGCAGGGGAAGAAGAAAGGTCCAGCAAGCCCCCCAGGAGGTTGGCGCCCTGTTGGAAGTTTGAGTGCTGAGACAGATATGGACCTCCAGATTCCCAGACTATCCTTCTACCTTTATTTCTATGCTGACTTACCTCTCTTACTGTCTCTTTGTTGGTTAGACTGATACCTCTCTGGTTGCATTGTGCTTTCAGCTTCCTCTGCCTTCTGACACTCCTCTCTCAGGCCCCAAGAAGTCAGGCTGGAACGTTCCTCCAGGAGATCGCAGGAGGAGCCAGCGTATTGAATAAAATAACGCCACAGGCTAGCTAGTTAGACTAGAACCAGGAGCGTTTCTACCCAAGTATGTAGGTACAGCAATAAATGGCTTTGTTATTTTCCTACCTGCAAGCATCTCCCTGTTTGTGTGGTGGCTGGTTGCCACAAGCAAAAGTCTTCTCTCTAACCGGGATCCACTCCCTTAGTGCTTCCTTGCTGGGTTTCAGCCAGTGATCCAGTGAACCTCAGCACACTTGCAAGGAACTGCTCATCCCCCCACCTGCATGCTCCAAATGAGTCCCCATGCGCACTCTGGAAGGAGCCCCAGAGAAACATCCCATGAGAGAATGAAATCAGGCATGCAATTTCAGGAGGAGGCACTCAGCCCTAAAGTCTTCCTTCCTGCTTTGAAATTTGGCCCTACAATTTTGTTTCATGTTGCCTCATTTGCACATAAAGTGAACTGTGGCTTATTAGATAAGGCCTAGACCTGGCCAGGGGCTTAACAACAAACAACCGTCTGAAGCCATGGTTTGTTATTTGTGGCTTGACAGGCCATCTAGCAGCAGGTGCTTGCCAGGAGATAAAGGCAGGAGGAAAGAAGAGACGGAAAGCAAACTTTGGAAATACAAGCCATGGGCTGTTTGCTTATCCTGAATTTTTTTTTTTAATGTGTTTGTGGGAGGGGGTGCTATTGTTTCGCTTTTCTTTTATTATATTTTTTGTGTTTTTATCTTGTATCTTTATGCTGTGAACCAACCTGACATCTACGGATGAAAGGAAGTATGCAAGTTTAATAAATAAAATAAGTAAATATTCAGGCACAGGTTGTGGTTAAGTCTTGCATTGTCAAACAAAGCGAGTAATTGTCAAGTAATTTAAGCTTTGCAAAAACGGAGCTATTTGGTTAGAGCGTGGTGCTGACGCCAAGGTTATCCCCATCTGGGGCAGCTGCGCATTGGACTAGACGATTCTCAGGGTCCCTCCCAATGCTATGATTCTTTGAGAGCAACCAAAGAAAAGCACTTTGCAAGACGCCTTTGTTAAACCGGCCGCTCTTGCTTTGAAGAGTTTCCATAATCCCATAACTAGCAGGTGTGATAGGAATTTTGAGGTCTTAGATATATGTTAAATGTTCATAAATGTACCAACCAAGCACGTACATAGATCAGCACAGGAAGACCGACCTGAAACCATTTTTGACCCCCAAATTGACCAAATGTTTTCTCTGTAAGGTCAAAGGAAAATGGAAAAGCCTCCCCATTGTCTTTTCCTTCACAAATCCTGTCTTGAGGGTATGTCTGTGTTTGAAGAGGGTGAGCCTCAGGAACTAAGTATGTATCATTACTAAGTATTTATCATTACAAAAGACTGGCCAGGCTCCCCAGGGTATCCAGTCAAGTAAGCATTAACAGGTAACCTGCCAGACAGGACTCAGATTTCTGTTGTAGACCGCCCTTTCTGTGATGTAGGTATGATGTATCTGGAGTGGTGGTCTTGAGCTACACCCCTTCTGTGATGTATGCATGATGTTTCTGGGGGTGGTCTTGATCTACAGGGTGGCAATTTCAAAAGTCTATATAAAGGCTTGTGCACCATTGTTCTGGGTCCTCCTCCTTTCCTGCGTGTGAGGGGAGCACCTGTTGCAACAGTTCAATAAAGATCAGGCTTACTAGCTGCTTTGCTTCTCAATATTCTCTGGTTGGCCTCTGTTCTTTTCTCCTACCAATAGGGAACCTACAGAAGGACTCTATATGGGTTCTTGGAGACCCCATAAGGGGAAAAGGGCAGATTTTTGTTTACAACACAGGAAACACAGGGCATGTGTTTCTGTGCAGTCTGCATTTCGGCACACGATCTGTGTGGCTGTTTTCTTGGCTTGGCTTTCACTGTGAGCCAGGAGGGAGGTGGGCCTCTCCAGGGGGGGGGTGAGGTGCTCCATCTCCCACTTCCTGGTGTCCCCCCAGAGCAAGGGAGGCGGGTGGCTCAAAGGGCAGAGCAAGGGGAACAAGAAAGTCACAGGAAGCAGGGACTGCTGTGCAAAGTGAGAGTTTTACTGCAAAAGAGGCTGAGAGGGTCCAGCAAACATGGCGGGGGTGGGGAGGCGACCAGGTGCTGAGAGCAAAGCATCAGGGAGACGGTGGTGGTCACTGCCCTCAAGTCGGGGTCCGTGGAGGGTCCCCCACTGCTGCTGCTCCACAAGGTCCCGGACGCTGCATCTGGAGAGGGAAGATGAGAGAGGGAGAGGGTGAGTCCAGCCTCGCTGAAGATCTCAGGGCAGTTCACAACATAAGGGAGCCCTGTTTAGGGAAGCTTTTAATGATTAATAGACTTCAGTCATACCTCGGGTTGAATATGCTTCAGGTTGAGCGTTTTCAAGTTACGCTCCATGGCGACCCGGGTTTTGCGGCTCACACATGCGCAGACACTCAAAATGATGTCACGCGCATTCACAGATGCATGTTACCTTCTACTCAGGATGTGAACGGGGTTCCGGAACGGATCCCATTTGCATCCAGAGGTACCACTGTATTGTATTTTAATATTCTGTTGGAAGCCGCACAGAGTGTCTGGGGAAACCCAGCCAGATGGGTGGGGTATAAATAATAAATTATTATTATTATTATTATTATTATTATTATTATTATTATTATTATTGAAAAGGCGCTGTTGCAAGGCCAGTGTTTTGCAGGCACTCCAGACAATTGGGCTGGCAGAATCCAGCCCACGACACACACCACCCCAGTGTTATAACTGTCCCACAGAAATCCTTCTAGCGAGTCAATACCGTGATGTCCAAGTAAACCCTGTGGGGGCTCATGGCAGGTTATGGGAGTGTCCCTGATTTCCAGGGAATGACAGAGTTTTTCCTGCAGGCACGGCCAGTTCTGCCTGGGGTTTCTGCTGCAGACCTTTCCTTCCCTGGCTCTCAAATATGCTTCCTGCAGGACGTCACAGGTGTGGGATGTGAAACACAAGAGAAGTCAAGTACAACATTCCTAGAGTGAACATGTTTACACATGGGGAGGAATGTTTGTCCAGCCAGCAGGTAAACTTCCTGTTTCCTTCTGGGCTGGGACAGACTTCCTCTGCATGTGACTAGAGGTGGGCGTGGCCTCACCTGTGCAGGTAACCACAAAAGCACAGGGCAGGGCAGCCATCTCTCTCTCTTTGACTACATGCATCAATGAAGCAACATCTGTTTAGCCAAAGATGCTCTCTTAGCCTCCAGCCAAGAGAGGACAAAGGGACTGTCTTCTTATGAGATAGTTTCAGGTGTATGTTACTTTTCTAAGCTCAGTCTGCCTTCTGGGATCCGATTGTGAACAGAATGATATGTGAGTAAACCTTTTTATACTTTTATAGAAGATAGTGTCGTGTCTTATCTTTTATAAGGGAATAAGGGGGAAATACCAGAAAAGTTATTACAGAGGCTTTAGCGAGCCTGAGCAAACACATCCGCTGTGAGTTTAAAAGGGGAATGTTACTCTGCTAAATTGTGACCTTGTTTACACAAGTTGGAAAGGCTATAATCAAACAATATATTCTCTCCTGCATCCCTGAACATTCTCACAATGTGGTCACCTCAGAATTCAGGAGTGGAACAGGCCAATTTGCCGCAGCCGTTCTGGCAGCATTTCTTGTCCCCCGGGCAGTTCGAATCCACTTCACACGCATTGTGGCAGGCGCCCAGCATGGAGATCCCATTGGAAAGCCTGGGGCAAGTGCCTGGCTTATCTGCAAAGGGAGAAGAGCAGAGAGTGAGCAGGCAGAGATGTCTGGAGCCACGGGGAAAAAAGGAAGGCAAGCAAAGAGGCAGCCTCTGCAGCCCATTTGGCAGTGGGTCTCCTCCTCCAGGACAGGACAGGCTTTTCACTGCTTGTGGACAGGCGGGTGAAGGCAAGGGAGAGCAGGCTTGGAGTGGAATCACAGAAGGATCCTGCAAAGCAGAAGACCAAGGAAGGGTGGAAGGAAGGAAGGAAGGAAGGAAGGAAGGAAGGAAGGAAGGAAGGGGAGGAAGTATCAAATAAGAGAGGCCTACAATTTGGACAAAAAAATTGGCTTCCAGGTGGAGAAATCAAAATTGGAAACAGAATTGTTAGAACCAAAAACTAAGATTTTGTCAAAGATGTATAACTTGCTGTTGAAATGGAACACACAGGATGAAACGGTTAAATCAGCAATGATTAAATGGGCGCAGGACATAGGTCATAACATTATGTTTGCTGACTGGGAGCAGTTGTGGACCACCGGTATGAAGTTTACGGCATGCATTGCCTTAAAGGAGAATATTATGAAAATGATTTACAGGTGGTACATGACCCCAGTCAAGCTTGCAAAAATTTATCACCTGCCTGACAACAAGTGTTGGAAATGTAAAGAAGCTGAGGGAACATTCTTTCACCTTTGGTGGACGTGCCCACGGGTTAAGGCTTACTGGGAAACGATATATAATGAACTGAAGAAGGTATTTAAATTTACCTTTCCTAAGAAACCAGAGGCCTTCCTTTTGGGCATAGTTGGCCAACGGGTGCCAAAGAAAGATAGAACATTTTTTATGTATGCAACAACAGCAGCATAAATACTCCTTGCCAAGTATTGGAAGACACAAGATCTACCCACCGTGGAGGAATGGCAGATGCAAGTGATTGACTACATGGAGATGGCTGAAATGACTGGCAGAATCCGTGACCAGGGAGAAGAACTGATGGAACAGGACTGGAAAAAGTTTAAGGACTATTTACAAAAACACTGCAAAATGTTTGAGTGTTAATATGATGTGGGAAGTGAAGGTAACAGGGTTTGTGGGATCTAGTTAAATGTAAATGAAAAGAAGAATGTTAAAAAGGAGAAGGGGATATGAACAGAATAATATTATGTCATAGTATATAAGATGAGGAATGGGCTAAAATAAGGAAAAATTGGGACATAATAATTAGAAGAATATAAATTTAAGCATGGTTTAAATAAGGGTTTGAATTTGCTGAATTTGATTGCAATAAAGAGGAACACAAAAAAGGGGGATGTGAGGAGGTCAAGACAGAGGGGTATGGAATTTTGTAAATGTAAGAAAGTGGATTTTTCTTTTCTCTCTTTTTCTGTTTTTCTTTTTTTGTTATATATCTTTGTTTTTCTGTTGTTTTTGTTTTTTATGTGAGCTTTATTCATGGTAATGTTCTATCTGAAATGATGAATTTTTTGATTTGTAAAACCTCAATAAACATTTATTTAAAAAAAAAAAAAGAAGGGGAGGAAGAAGGAGATGGAGCTTCAGAGTCACAAAGAACACCAGAAGAGCCTGGCTGCTGGATCAGGCCAGTGACCCTTCTAGTCCAGGATCCTGTTCTCCCAGTGGAAAACCAGATGCCTATTGTGGGGACCCAGTAATAAGTGGAAGCAGCAGCAGTTGCCTTAAAGGAGAGGCCTCTGCTGCTGATGGACGGCTGCCACTCCAAGTACACTTTCTAGCACTGGACGAGACTTACCTCTGGGGTTGGACACAGGAAGCCTTTGAAGCTCACACCACTTCCTTTTCCACATTGCACTTTTCATAGAGTTGTAGACTTGAAAGGTACCCCCAAGGGTCATCCAGTCCAACCCCTATAACAGTGGTTCTCAACCTGTGGGTCCCCAGATGTTGTTGGACTACAACTCCCATCATCCCTGAGCTCTGGCCTTGCTAGCTAGGGAGTTGTAGATGGGAGTTGTAGTTCAACAACATCTAGACACCCACTAGAATTAATGTTGGATTCTCAACTAGATCATAGATCATTTGTACAAATAAGTATGCAATTGGACACACAATAACATTGTCTAAAGCAGCAGCTAATAATAATAATAATAATAATAATAATAATAATAATAATAATAATAATAGTTTTATTCATACCCTGCCCTCCCCGGCCAAAGCCAGGCTCAGGGCGGCTAACACCAATAAAATCACAGTAAAAACATAATAGGGGAAAAGAGGGGGGGGGACCCAATTTAAAATACAGGTTAAAATGCAATTTAAAATGCAGCCTCATTTTAAAATAGCTGATAAATCAAGACCGTAAGGGGAGGGAAACATAAGGGTCAGACTGAGTCCAAACCAAAGGCCAGGCAGAACAGTTCTGTCTTGCAGGCCCTGCGGAAAGATGTCAAGTCCCGCAGGGCCTTAGTCTCTTGGGACAGAGTGTTCCACCAAGTCGGGGCCAGTACTGAAAAGGCCCTGGCCCTAGTTGAAACCAATCTAACCACCTTGAGATCTGGGACCTTAAAAATGTTGTTAATTGTGGACCTTAAGGCCCTCCGCGGGGCAGACCAGGAGAGGAGGTCCTGTAGGTACAAGGGTCCTAGGCCACATGTCCTAGCTACTACTAGTCCTAGCTACTCTCTGTGTTGTCCATGCACACAGGTGGGCAGCCTTACAAACTAGTGTGCAACAGTGTTCTCTGTTCCCCTCCCCTCAATCCTGTTTCCGTTACCTTTTTTTTCTATATTTTTTTTAATGGTGGAGGTTCCAAGGGTTCTGCATATACATACCCAAACCCTTGGGGCCCAGCCCAAGACCTTTGGGCACACAGGTTGAACCATCAAACGGTGCCCCCCGCCAGGGAAATAAGGCTGAGTGAAGATCTACGTTGGAAACAAGAGTGTGGTGTCGGTGGGGGTCAAATCAACCTTCAATCTGGGAATCAAAGGCTGCTGCAAGGGGGGGGGAGGGCCCACTGAAGGATGCTGGGCGGTGCAAACCCCAGGAGGCGCCAGAATGCAGCCCCCGCCCTTTCCTCCCTAGGGGTGGGAGGAGAACATCAGTGCCACCTAGTCACCCAAAGGCCACTGTGGAGGCAGCACTGGGGGGGGGGGCTCCTGAGGAGGGTGACAGCCTTCCTTCCAAGAAGTGCACCAGGAGTACAACGCAGCTGTTTCTATCACCGCAGGATCAACAGCAGCCTGGTGGTGATGCATTCATCAGAGACTAGATCTCCTGCCACATGGATCATGCTGCCTGAGATACTTGCCTCACATTGCCTCACAGTAGATGCAATAGATAGATGATATAGATATAGATAGATACCATAGATAGATAGATGATAGATGATAGATGATAGATAGATAGATGATAGATAGATGATAGATAGATAGATACAGTGCTTTTTTCTGGGGGGGGGGCGCAAGGGGGGACGCATACCCCTTAACATTTTGTGAATCTAAGTTTCACTTCATTGAGGGGCTGTATTTTAATATGAGTAGGAAAATGAGAGCACCTAAACATTTTTTAGATGCTCTCCTGAGAAATCTCTATGTGGGACAAGAAGCTACAGTTAGAAGTGGATATGAAACAACTGCTTGGTTCAAAATTGGGAAAGGAGTACGACAAGGCTGTATATTGTCTCCCTGCTTATTTAACTTATATGCAGAATTCATCATGCAAAAGGCTGGGCTGGATGAATCCCAAGCCGGAAAGAAGGCTGATCGCTGAAGAATTGATGCTTTTGAATTATGGTGCTGGAGGAGACTCTTGAGAGTCCCATGGACTGCAAGAAGATCAGACCTCTCCATTCTGAAGGAAATCAGCCCTGAGTGCTCACTGGAAGGACAGATCCTGAAGTTGAGGCTCCAAGACTTTGGCCACCTCATGAGAAGAGAAGACTCTCTGGAAAAGACCCTGATGTTGGGAAAGATGGAGGGCACAAGGAGAAGGGGACGACAGAGGACGAGATGGTGGGACAGTGTTCTCGAAGCTATGAACATGAGTTTGACCAAACTGCGGGAGGCAGTGGAAGACAGAAGTGCCTGGCCTGCTCTGGTCCATGGGCTCACAAAGAGTCGGACATGACTAAATGACTAAACAACAACAAAAAAATTAAGGAGGGGGGAGCACTGGATAGATAGATAGATGATAGAGAGATAGATAGATAGATGATAGATAGAGATGATAGATAGATGATAGAAAGATAGATAGATAGGTGATAGATATATATCAATCTACAGAGATAGCAAGGTTGCCTCACTGCTTCCTATCCTGCCTATTTCATAGAATCCTGGAATTATACAGTTGGAAGGGACCCTCCCCCCTCAAATCCCGGGATCATGGGCTAAAGCATGTCATTCATAGGCATGTTAAACATGGGAAGCGGAAAGCACAGCGCTGCAAAGTTCGTCAGACTGCTGCAGTCAAAGGTGACCTCAGAAAGCTCCATGGATGCAATGAGCTCTTGAGAAGGGCCTTCTTGGGCCAAAATGAGTTAAATAGACCCTTGGGGTCCCTTCCAAATTACAATTCTTTGATTCTAAGGACAACATGGGGATGATGTTGCATGTGCAGGACCCCAAAACGGCACCCGCACCCAGCAGTGGGTGCACCTGATCGTACGGTTTGTACACGCCCTGAGTCAACACTTAGTTCTTGCCTGTGTGAGACGCTCATTAAAGGATTTCAACAGGGAAAGAAGCACTATATTAAGCACTATATTAAGTATTTCCTGGAACTGCAGTTGGTTGCGAAAGAGAAATGCCTGGGCAACGCGGCAGGAGCACCTTCTCCGAACGGGGAATGTCGGCCCCGCAGAGACGAAAAGGAGATTCTCTTAAGAAGCAACGTTCTCTGCATCTCTGTCAGCCTAGATGGGGCACCATCTGAAGGCCAGCTCAGCCCAGCCCAGCCCACTGTGTTCGCAGGCTTAGCCTGGAGAAGCTCAGCTGAAGACTTGGGCAACTTTCCAAGGGAAGAGAAGCCTGGAAGTGTTTTGGGGCTACCCAGGAGGTCCCTGCACAAGCTTTTGTTGCAGCTTCTCACTTCTCCAATGCCACCATGTGTGCCTCCTGCCCCCCCACCAGAGAAGCAAGAAAAAGCCACAGCCGCTTCTCGTGTGGTGGGGGCTGCCTCCAGGAGCCAGATGCCTCTGCCACCGCCCTATGACCCCAGCAAGCCAGGCTTCAGAAGGGGTGGGGTGTGCTTGGAACCTGAACATTTTGCCTCAGGCGGCAAAATGGGCTGTCCCAGAGCCTAGGAATTGCCAATCAGAAGGTTGGTGGTTCGAATCCCTGTGACGGGGTGAGCTTCCATTGCTCGGTTCCTGCTCCTGCCAGCCTAGCAGTTTGAAAGCACATCAAAGTGCAAGTAGATAAATAGGTGGGAAGGTGAACGGCGTTTCTGTGCGCTGCTCTGGTTCGCCAGAAGCGGCTTAGTCCTGCTGGCCACATAACCCGGAAGCTGTACGCCGGCTCCCTCGGCCAATAAAGCGAGATGAGCGCCGCAACCCCAGAGTCGGCCACGACTGGACCTAATGGTCAGGGGTCCCTTTACCTTTACCTTACTTCCAAAAAGCCACCAGGAATTCCCATGAAGGCCTCCCTAACCGGAGGAGGGCAGAGGGTGAGCAGGCACCTCTGCACCCCATCCTGCCCCACTAGCACATGGGGCTCCAGTCACTTAAGGAACATGGTTACTCTTTGCAGACTGGAGTGGCAGGACATTTCGGTCCTGTGGGGGCCTCAGCTAAATGGTGGGAATGGCGCATCCAAACTGCTATGCAAGGGTTAATGCCGTAGCACAGAACCCTATGATGTTAACACCACTGTTGGGTCAGTGGTCAAGGGCAGAGAGCGAGTTTTAATTGTGAGAGCAGCAGGTGTTGTTTTCATGCTGCTGTGTGCCTATGAATATTCACCAGTCTCATATATGAATTCATGTAAATATGTTTCAGAATACCAAGTAAACGTAAAGTGTTATTTTCAAACAAAGTGTCTTGGTAGTCTTTTCTGGGAGAGAAAAAGAGAACTATTAAATAGGGTCAAATGACCCCAGGCAATTTCCGCATAACTGTGTACAATTACCACACCGATGACCCCCCGGGGTCCCTTCCAGTCCTCCCAGCTCTGCAATACTATCATTCCACAAAGAAGATGCTTGTCTCCTGCTTCTGCAGGATCCTGGTTGTCACAGAGAGGGTTCAGTCTGGCTCCTGCACAGCTCTCTCATCCTCCTACCAAGAAGCTTAGAATCACAGAACCATAGTCGGGACCCCTGAAGGTCCTCTAGTCCAACCCCCTGCAATGCAGGAATCTCAGCTAAATCATCCATGACAGATGGCCACCAAAACTTTGCTGAAATGCCACCTCCCTCCTTTATGCCACAGAAGGAGCAAAACCCCAAACGCTGCTCTTTGCAAGGACGCTCCACACGTTAGGAGACCCCAGGCCTCACCTGCATACCTTGTTTGCCCAACTTATGACCTGACTGTTCTGCATCCGTTCAGAGGGGCCTGGGCATGGTGCCACTGACTGCTGGAAAGATGGGGCAGGGGCTTCCATAACAGGCAGCCCCCCTCCACGCATCTGGCATCATTGTGCTGAAGCTGAGGCCTAAGATTATAAGAGGAGCTGCTGGATCAGGCCATGGGCTCATGGAGTCCAGCCTCCAGTTCTCACGGTGACCCATGGGAAATTTGCACGCAGGATCTGGGCACCAGAGCCCTCTCCCCTCTGTGGAGATAGAGCGGAAGTATCCTGGTTAGTAGCCATGGATAGCCCTCTCCTCCGCTGAGTTATCCAAACCTCTTTTTAAAGCCTTCCAAGTGGGTAACCATCAGGGTCTCCTGTGGCAGTGAGTTCCACAGTTCAACCATGTGCTGCCTAGCTGAGACTTGCTCCTGGGGGGGCAGGAGGATTGCAGTGGGGGCACAGGAGGGCCAGAGTTACCATTTGGGAGATGGCAAGAGGCCCCGCAGCCCGTCCGGCAGCACTTCTCGACGCCCTCACAGCTGGCATCAGACTGGCACTCTTCTGTGCAGTTACTGCTGGCGCTCTCCATCTCTGTATCTGGGCATGTGCCCCCTTTGACTGCAGCAACTGGAAAACGCAAAGAGAAGACAGTGTTGCCTGGAGGGGTGCCACCCGGCCTCTTCTTGGGGGCCCTTGATGTGGCCGCAGGGAGTTCTCTTGCCCTTGGGGGTGGCATGCTGGCATCCATGCCCATGGCGGGCATTGCAGCAAATGCCTTTTCTGGGAGGGTGGAGAGCAACTGCCCTGGGCTCCCTCCCAGGCACCCACTGCAGGTAAGAGAGGCAAGAGAGTTTCCTTCCCAAAGGAGAGTCAGACGGGCCGGGCCTCTTCATCCAGCTGGGCCAGGCTGGAGACAAGGGCTTTTCTCTTCTTCTCGTCTCACACCCACCTGTAATGTTCTGTTTGAGCAGCTCTATCCGCAGAATCGAGGCTGTGAGAAGCCCCACCAGGGAGACGAGGACGAAGAGTTGGAGGCAGCTGCTATTCCTGGGCTTCATGGTGCTGTTCCTTGCAGAGAAGGTGCTGTGGGTTGCTGGCTGCTGCAGGCCAAGCTTTAAGCTCTCTCAGGTGTGGCTGGCGGAGGGGGAGGGAGGTGGGGAGGGGGAAGAGAGGCTTCTGGGCGATGGGCAGAGAACAAGTGGAGCCCAGCTCCCTCCTCCTTCCATTGCACAATCGGATCGGATCAAGTAACGCAGCTGGCCCTGGTGTGAACCAGGAAGCGGCAGGCTCAGGGAGCCATAAGAGAAGATTCTGGGAGTCTTTGCTCAGCTGGCTAGGGACCCTTCTGTCTCTCCACCAACTCTTGGTCTCCTTTCAGCATGCAGATGCTGAAGATGCTCAAGCAAGCCCCTGTTCTTCCCAGAGGAGAAGCGCAAGTTGGACCAGCATCCTGAAGGCCAAGGGCATTGGGCCATTGACCAAAATCTCATTTCCCCATCTGAGCCCGCAATGGGTTCTCAGGAGACCTGTCAGGGCAGGGGGAGCTTGCGGGTCCTCACCACTTCTGCCATCGAATGTGGTGCCACAGGGAAAGGTTCGGAGGAAGAGAGGCTGGCTGCTGGCACTGCAAAGGTCCAGGAGCACATGAGGCAGAGAAGGCAGCAGAGTGGCAGAGACCAGGGCAATTACCCTGCCCTTTTTCAGGATGTACCCAGATCTTCTTGTAGTGCCTCCTCTGCCACCTGAATTGTGGTAGATGGTAAAGGATGATGCAATGTTTGATGACAAGAAGAGCCCGCTGGATCTGGTCAGTGGCACACCTGGCACAGCATCCTGTTCTCACAGTGACTGAAGTCTTCGGTGTTATTTGACTTACTTGCTTGAGTCCTCAAGAGCTACTGGCTCTCTCAGTCCTTCTCTAGCAGAGTGATGCCCTGCTTTGCACAGCCAGCCCTTGAGCAGGAGAGAGAAGGGGCAAGCCTGTCATGTGAGGTACCAGGCTGGCTGTCCAGGTCTCAGGTTCCATCTTAGCCCGGCTGCGGGGCCACCCAGGTCCCTTTGCACCCTCCCTGCTGGGGTCACAGGGCACCTGGCAGCCTCCCTCCTTGCGTGTGTTCTCACGCCAGTTAAATCCCCGCTGTCAACAATGAGGCAAGGTTTTGGGAATGCTGGAGCTGATGCTTTGTTTGCAGTTGCAGGCACCATGCCTGATCGAGGGACACAGATGTCCTCTTACGTAATGAGGGTTTAACTCTCCCAGCTTCCAGGGCAAGCAATACTATCGCTGACCATTGCGGCCCAAGCCTAAGAGGATAGCCAAAGAGGATGGGCTATGAAGGTGCCTTGAGCTCTGATGGAAAAGGGACTGGTTGACAAGGAGGGGCGTTTGGCTTCTGCTCGGGCGTCATAATCGCAGGTGAGCACTTCCTGGCTGAAGCGTTCCTACACAAGAACATAAGGAGGTCCTTTTGGACCAGGCTAATGGCCCATCTAGTCCAGCATCCTCTTCTCATAGCGGCCCAGGAATCACGAACCTTCTTAGAACCTCATAAGAGTCTCTCATGTTGACGGTCCGAGTCCATTCTTTTCACCACTCAGTTGGTGGGTCCTTGGAAGCAGGAAAGCCGTCCAGAGTGGGCTCCCTGCAGCTGTGTGCACAGAGGATCCAGGGAGCCCTGGGGCGCAGCATCAGCTCTGATTTCTTTACACAGGGAAGGGTGACTGGCGGGCCAAGGGGCAGATCCGGACCTTCTTTCCATATTTGCACATCTCCAATCGAAGCACAAAGTGAGCAGGAGAGGAGAGTGACCAAGCTCTGGAGAGGAGCTCACCTCCTTTTCTGTTGAGGGATTCCTAATCTTTGGGACACATTAGCAGCCCACAACCACATTTGCCCACATATCCAGAAATATTTGCAAGAGCCTGCTGGATCAGGCCGATGGCACATCTGGTCCAGCACCCTTGTTTCTTGCTTCTTGCTTTGGAGTTCATTGCACTATCCCGAACGATGCTTTTTATAGGGGCACAAGAGTTGAGTTTATGAAACCAAGGGCGTGGGCACCCCAAAAAAGTTTGGGAACCACTGGCTCAGAGGAACTGCTGGCCTGGCTTGTTGACTTCTGATGTTCCTCAGCCCTCCCAGATTTTTCTTTCTTCTTATGCCATTTGCTTTGGTCCCTGCTGGCTTATCTAATCTCTCCCTTTGCACCAATCAGCTGTGTAATTGTTCCTAGCTTTACCTTTTGGCTTAGGAAGCAAAGCAGAAAGAACCGACAAAGGAGGAAGATGTGGTTAGAAAATGATCTGTTTGCAAATGGCAGGGAGGCATCCCCACCTGCCCTCTTTGTCCTTCTCTTCAGTGAACCATGTTTTCATGGCACAGCTGACTCTGGTGTATTGCCCTGGCTCCTTCTGAAAGTTTGCCATGCTCAGGAGCACAGCGAGATCTGTTTCCTGCTTCCCTAATAAGCTCTGGCTAGATGAAGGGGAAACAGGCAAAATGCCCTTAGCAGCACCTTGAAGCAGGTCATCCTGGTGCTTGGCACAGCACTGAGGGACTCATCCAGGCTTGCTTTTGTGCCGTATTCCCAGGCACAGGTCTGTGCTTTAAAGCACTTTTATTTTGGCCCTGGCACTTTCCCCAGGAAAACCCGCTGTTTACTGCTGGATCAACGTGAATGTCAATCAGCAGAAATCCCAAATTGCCGTTTGTTCCAATGGAGCTTTAAAGAGTGGATTTTGTGGGGAAAGCACTGGGGCAAAAAGAAAAAAGTGCTCAGACACTGTGCTTTGAAGTGTGGACTTGGACCTAGCAAGTGTGGGGTAAGTGTGGATGAGCCAGAGGTCAGCACAATCATCTGCTGATGTTCCTGCAAAGCAGGCTGCCATTCTGGCTGAGCTGCAGAGTCTGATATGAAATGCTGGCAATTCTGTTTGCCTTGTGTGCTCCAGAATTCACAGGACAGAACTAAGCCTGAGAGTTTGGGAAACATTTCTGGAATTAAGACACTCTTGTGTTGCATAGGGGTTTGTGGGCAAAGGGCATTATTAGTTTGTCTTGTTTGAGTTCTTGTTTTCATCTTGGATTTTTATGCTGTGAAACCACCCTGAGATCTACAGATGAAGATAAATAAAATAATGGGAGACTAGGGTTCATTTGCCCCCCCCCCACCTTAACTGTCACAATGGGGATATTTGCCCCCCTTTCCAGGGCCAGGGACCTTCCTGCTCACCCTTGGCTGCCACATGCTCAGAGCATGCAGGAGCCATGCATTGCAGGGCTCTGAGCCAGGTGTCCCTTTGTGTCCCTTCCACTCTATTCTTCTATGGTTCTGTAGGGAGCAGGGGTCTAGGACGGTGCTTTATAGCTTGGATGAAATTATATAGGCCCAAGCAAAAGCATCCCTCCCTCCCTTGGCCAACGTTTTGTGCAAAACTGCCCTAAAATCCAGACCAGATCCATTTTCACCTGAGAACAATCCCGCCTGTGTCCTTTGAGCCGCATTTTGAGAAGAGCATTTGGGCATGTTGTGTGCCAGAGATGCGCTCCTGGGCAGAATGCTTCTCGCAGCCATGGCGGCAGGGACTTGGAAGGTGGTCAAATTCAGGGAGGGGTTTAGGAGAGAGAGAGAGAGGAGAGAGAGAAAGAGAGAACTACATTTTCAGCCAGCTTCCTTGGGCCAGTCAGCAGTTTGTAACCTGAGTTGTTGTCTGTTACATAAAGGATTAATTGGTACTTACCTTGCAGATGATAACTAGGAGGGCAAAAGCAACAGTGGCAAAGGGGGGGGGGGAGCAAGGGGTGGTGGCCATTGCATTCTAGGACCTGTTTGCTGCCTGATGTATTTGTGTTTGCTCAGCCTGAGGATCTGCTCTGCCTTTCAGCAACCTCTCTAACTGCTGCCAAATTACAAGCAGCTGCTTATTTTGTGCCCCAGCCTTTAGGGCAATACGGTCCCCATCCTGGCATGCTTGGGCTGCTTTCTCTGCCACAGCCATGCATTTGTGCATTTGGGTGTGTGGTGCATGCATAAAAGATTGCTTCTTAAAGACGTTGCACAAAACTCATGGAAGTCATGGCATGGGGAAACTCACGGCTGTTGGATTATCGCAAGCTCTGGATAGTACGGCCTTCTTATCCTAACAGGTCACAGTTTACTGTGCACTTGGCCACCTCTAGCAGTCTGCTGCAAGGACCAAAGGCAGAAGGGCCAGGGCAGCAGGGCCTGGATGAGCCTGAAGCCAAGCAGGGCTGGGGTTGCTCAGTGCCTGGATGGGAGAACTTTGGTCATCATGTTGGAAAAGACGCAGCATGTATATAGGAGAAAATCAAGAGATTCCTGCATTGCACGGGGGGTGGACTAGATGGCCCTTGGGGTGCCTTCCAGCTCCACAGTTCTATGATTCGTTGCATTTATCACCTTGAGGATGGGGCCAGGGTCTGGAAGGGAGTGGGCAGGAGGGCAGGTGGACCTGGCTGGCTGGCTGGCCAGCTGGCTGGCCCAAAATACCTCTCCCTCCAAGTCTCTGTCCGGTCTGGACTCTGTCCAGATTAATGAGATTAGATGTGGACTTGATGTATCCAAAGATTGACTTTCGCCATGACGTCTGCATTCCTGCTCCAGAGGACAAAAGGCTCCCTTGCCACAGAAAGCCCTGCCCTTGTTTGCTTTCTAGGCTCAGAGCAGCAAGTTTGGGAGGAACTTGCTGGTTCCCAGGTGAGCAGTTGGGGTCTGGTGGCAAGAAGATGACCTGGGGGAGGGGCGTGGGTGCAGCGGGAGGATGGGGGGAGAGAGTTTTCTCTGCTCTTTCTCAGAGGTCAAGAAACCTGGAGCCACCCAAGGAAAGTAAGAAGCCACCTAGCTCAAGATAAACAAAGTAAGAGAGCTAAGAGAGGAGAAGGAGCCCGTGAATTTCACTGCAGATTTTTATGGCCCCTGGAGTTGTCTTTGAGTTGGTGACTAGTACTAGCCATGATAGAATCACAGAATAGTAGACTTGCAAGGGACCCCCAAGCACCATCTAGGGGTGACCCACACTTACCTTTCCTCTGCTGTTTCCAGGCAAAGTCCCTGCTTTAAAGCTCTTTGTCCGAGAACTCTTTATTTTTGCTCAAAAACCTTCTCTCTAAAGCTAAACTGCAGCCAACATCAATTCTGGATTGCTCCAGTTCAGCTTTAAAGAATGAGAAGATTAGAATACAAGTGAGGAGAATACACCAATTAACAAAGCTTCCACAACAACCCTGCAGGACGCCATCACCCCCGTCTTCAGATGGGGAAGCCACATGCTCAAGGTCGTGCAACAAGTTAATAGAATCATAGAACTGAAGAGTTGGAAGGGACCCGCCAGGGTCATCTAGTTTAACCCTCTGCAACGCAAGAATCTCAATTAAAATTCTGGTGCTGTAAGGTCCCTTCTAGGAGCTGATCTAGGTCCCTTAGACCCGAGCCATGTGCTCTAGCCACTAGACCACTGTGTCTCTCAGGGCATCAATGGAAGGGTACGCTTGTCCACAGATGATTCTTCCAGAATAAAAGTGCTTGCCTTTAGTGTTCCACATGCAGCTAATCTTGCAGGAGACTAACACATGTGCTGGAAACAGGTCCAGTCTCTGGCTCCCAGCACACATTTTGGTGCAGACATAACTTTGGGTTCTGCAGGCTGCCTCCAGGTTTGCTTTTAAACTGGCAGAAATCCTCCTTCTGGTAGTGAAGGAGTCAACCTGCTTTTGCCTCTGCAGTGGTTAATGTTTGCAAGACCCCCCCCCCAGCTCTGCCCACCTCCCTGCTCTGGTCCCACTGCATTCCTGAGCCTGTGTGGGTCAGAGAGTGCAAAGCAAGGGATATGGAGCTCCATTGATTTTCTGGCAATCCAGAAACGCTCTCCTCCTCTCTCTCCTCCTCTCTCTGCTTCTGTCTCTCATCCCCTCCCTCCAAACCCCGTCTTAAAATCCCCTCACAATTGCTTCAGTCCTCAGGGTCATCCCAGCCTCTGCCAGGTCCTCCCCCCAGCACCCCACAGGTGAAATGCACACTCACCTGGGATCTGAGGCAGGTGGTGCCAGCTGGCTGAGTACCAGCTGAGTCACAAGTTACAAGCTGCCAGTTACAAACTCACATAGAATCACAAAATTATGGATTTGGAAGGGACCCCAAGGGCTTCGTCTTAATTTGTCTGTCTACATTTACAACATGCTTCCTTTTTTTATAACAAGCTTCTAGGGTGGCTGAGAGCCTGAAACCCTTTTTAAAGCAACCAGCCAATAAAACAAGGCCTAGGAGCGGCTCAAATGTGGCAAGCGGATAAGGACTTGTTTCAAAGGATGGAGGAACGAAGACTGAAAGGTGATATGACAGCCGTCTTTGAATATCACTTGGAAGATGGAGCAAGCTTGCTTTTATCCTGCTCTGGAGGGGAGGACCTGAACCAGAGGATTCAAGTTAAGAGAAAGGAGACTCTGACTAAGCATCAGGAGGAACTTTCTGAAGGTAAGAGCTGTTCCTCAGTGCAATGGTCTCCCACAGGAGGAGGTGGACTCTCCTTCCTTGAAGGTTTTAAAGCAGAAGTTGGATAGCCATCTGTCTTGGATGCTTTAGCTGAGATTCCTGCATCGCAGGGGGGTAGACTAGATGAACCTTGGGGTCCCTTCTGACTCTACGATTCTATAAGGTGCCAGAGGACTCTGCCTTGGTTTCGTTCAGGTCCACGTCTCCCTCGTCCAGCCTCTCTGACAGGCACCCAGGAGACCCAGAGCCTGTAGCCCTTCAAGAGGAAATGACAGACCTTCACTCACCTTGGGAAATGGTTTTTGGGAGAGGAGATGCTGCAGCTGATGGAGAATTGGGCCCAAAGAGCTCTAGGCTGAGCCCCAGGAGGAGGACGCAGACGGTGAGGACCAGCTTCATGGTGCTGCCGGCGGGAAGGGTCATGGAGCCAAGTGGAGCCGAGCCAAGATATAAACCCTCTGGCATGCTGTGTGGGTGTGGGTGGAATTGGGGGTGGGAGGGGCCGTCTCAAGGTGACCTTCGTTGACTAGTCAAGGTCCCCCCCTCCATTTGAGGCAGGTTCTCCTTGCCCGAGGCACTGGCAGCCGGCCCCAGACGTGCCTGAGACTTGATGGGTTGCCTGAGTGACTGCCCAGCGGGTGCAGCCATGCGATCGATGCAAAGCCACCTCGTCACCTGCCTTGTTCCTCAGACCCAGAACGCAGCCAGGAACTTGCTTTATTGGAAAAACTGAACAACAAATGATGCATTTCCAGGGGACAATGTCAGAAGCGTAGATTTTGCAGAGCTCTGGTGTGATTTCATGACAGGTGTCAGTATGGACATGGTCTGCCCCCTCCCTCTGCTTATCAGTGGATTTGGTTGATTCAATAATATGTGATGTTGTTCCTCTTTAAGATTTGCCCCATCCATGCCAGTACTAATGGGTTTTATTCCATTCTATGTTGAAAATCATACTCAGCCTTCTATTTTTATTGCACCAGCTCAATGTGGGTCTTTTTTTTTGCTGCTGCTTCTGTTAGCCCAATGCTGTGTTTTCTTTAGTCACTTTTCTTCCTTTATATTTATTTAAAACTCATTTAAAGAGGGAGAGAGAAAAACACAGCCATTGAATTCTAAGCAATTGGGGGGGGAGCTTGCTTTATTGGAAAAGCTGGCTTACAAACAACACATCTCCACCTGACAGGGACTCCTTAATGTGATTCCTGCCTTACAGAGGATTGGACCAGATGTCCCTACAGTTCTATGACAGCCAAACCCACAAAATTGCCATTTTTTTATAAACTGGAAGCTGCAGGCAGTAAATGGTGTTGGACTGCGGGACTTGACATCTTTCTGCAGGACCTGCAAGACAGAGCTGTTCCACCAGGCCTTTGGCCAAGGCACAGCCTGACCCCCTCCTTTGGTAATACTCATAGAACTCAAGCCCAACGGTTGCCATGAATTTGACTCTGAATTGATTTTAGAATGAACTGATTTTAGAATGTATTTCAATTAATTGATTGTGATTTTATGTAAACTGTGTTGTTTTTACTGTTGTTAGCCGCTCTGAGCCCAGCTTCAGCTGGGGAAGGCGGGATATAAATAAATTATTATTATTATTATTATTATTATTATTATTATTATTATTATTATTATATCTAAGGGCCACCTGGGCATTCCAGGATTCGAACCTGGATCTGCCATCTTTCAAGCTGGCATTTTAACCACTGGGCTGGGCTGATTCCCACTGGTCAAAGGAGGAGGTGGAAGGCACCCTGCGCCCCCAGTTTCGCTTCCAAACAGCAAGACCCACCTTTGCAAGGCTGCATGCCCAGCTAAGCCCAGTACCCTCCCTGCCAAGGCATGTCTTTGTGAGCTGATGGCGTTGTGTTGCTGCTGCTGCTGTTGTGTGTCCAGGTTACTTTTTAAAGGTTACATAACGCATTGTGTTCCAGGCCTGTCCAAGGTCAGAGAGGTCGCCCGGGCAGGGAGACCCCGGGGAGGCGGCTGAGCTGAGAGCATGTGTGTGCTTGAAACATAGTGCCTAAGCGTGTCAACAAGGCTGCGTGTCTCCGTGTGTGCGATGCACGAGGGCGTGCCTTTGCAAAGACGGGGATTAAGGAACAAGCAGAGTCTGAAAGGATCCCGAAGGGGGAAAGTAAATGTAGCAAATTCCAGAGGAGGAGAGTGCACTCTAAAAGGGGGGGGAGAGATTACAAGATAAAAAGCACATGGTCACCTTGGCAGCCCATCAATCATCCCGTTTTTATTGCCAGTTTCACCTGAGCAAACAATTTAATCATGCGCTTTGACACAAAATACAAGATCACCAGGAACATAACAAAATAGTAACAAGGGGATAATAGTCACAGGATGTAAAAGCAAGCGGGAAGGACATCTGGTGTTTGTAGCAGAGTGCTGGACTATTTTATTTATTCATTCCATTTCTATCCCACCGTTTTCCTCTACAAGGAACTCAAGGCAGCAAAGATGCTTCTGCCTCCTTGCTTAGTTAATCCCCGCAAGAACCCTGGGAGGTCGGTTAGGCTGAGAGGCAGTGACTGGTCCAAAGGGAGCTTTATGGATGAGGAGGGAATCAAACTCTGGTCTCTCCCAGGTCCTGGTAAGACATTCTAGACCCTGAACCACTCTGGTTCTAGGGATGAGGGCCAGGGAATCCCATTTTCCAATTGTAAAAACAAGAGCAGAGCCTGACTGCCGGATCAGGCCAACGGTCCATCTAGTTTAGCATCCTGCTCTCACAATGACCAGATGCCTCTTTTGGGAATCCTGGAAGCAGCTTCTGAGTGCAGGACCAGTTCTCCCCTCCTGTGGGTTCCAGCAACTGGGATTCCGAAGCACTGCTGCCTCAAACTTCGGAGGCAGAGCAAAGCCCTCCTGGTTAGAGGGCATTGATAGCCCTCTCTTACTCCATGCATTTGTCCAGTCCTCTTTTAAGGCCATCCAAGTAGGTGGTTGTCGCTGCCTCCTGTGGCAGAGAGTTCCGTAGTTTATCTGCGCATTGTGTGGAGAAGTGGCCCTCAGTTCCAAAGTTTGACCATGTGCTGCAAAAAGAAGCAATTCCTTTGTGTGTCTTGAATCTTCCCACATGCGGCTTCAGTCCTCTCTTAGCCATGTCCTTAAGCCAATCCCTGTTACCTCAAAGGGTTGATGTGAGGATCAAAGGATGTGGGCGACCTGCCACCCTCAGGCCCTTGGAAGGATAACATGTGTAAGGGTTGTGTTCAATTAGCCTTTACTTAAGAGTACCTTCCTCCCCATTGAAATGAATGGTTGGTTAATAGGATGTATGTCTACGTTAGTATACAGTAGGTTAGGGGGCCTGGAAGCTGCCCATCACAGTTGCACACATCAGCACCTGGACAGCAGACAGCACAGCTCACCTGTCTAAAGATGGGATTACTTCTACATTTGCATCTCTATGTATAAATTAGCAAATGCAAATTT
The DNA here is from genome assembly GCF_027172205.1 of Podarcis raffonei. Taxonomy (NCBI): domain Eukaryota; kingdom Metazoa; phylum Chordata; class Lepidosauria; order Squamata; family Lacertidae; genus Podarcis; species Podarcis raffonei. The sequence goes on along the minus strand of NC_070607.1, from coordinate 98,835,220 downwards.
GATGCAAATCTATGCCCATCTTTTTTGTGAAATTTTTTTGCTTTTTGGGTGGCGGCGGGGCACCAAAACTGTTCTTTTTCCAGGAGCCACGAACTTAACCAGGTGGCAAGACTGCCAAAAGGTTCTCAGTGCCAGAATTTTTGGAGTGGGAAGGTGAATGTAGAAAATAACTATTCCACTGGGGGTGTCAAACTGAAAGAGGCTGGAGGCGACCCAGAACACCTTTCCTTGCCAAATGTCAGTTCCACCTGGATTTGCCACCAAACAAATCAACTCGACCTTCCCTAGAGAGGTGCTAAAATTAGAATTGTTGCAACATCTTTCTGCAGCTGTAGCAAAGTTACCTTTTCAGGAGTGTGGATGGTGTAAATATGAAAACAGCAAAATATGAGCGGTGCTTACATACAACACTGCTGCTGTGTCTGGGCCGGGGGGGGGTGGATGTCACAGAGGCTTCTCAAGTTTATGCCCACCCCCTCCCCCTGTATTGCACAACCTCAACAAAGCCAGTAATGCAGCTGCAATGTCGGGCAACTTCTTCCTCCTGTATCCTGCATGGGGTGGAGGCATAGCTGTCAACTTTTCCCTTTTCTTGAGAGGAATCCTATTAGGAATGAGGGAATTTCCCTTAAAAGGGGGGGGGAGTTGACAGCTTTGGGTGGAGGGATCCTCACAGAGGGCGATTCAGTCATGAGGAACATGGCTGGGTGTGCCATGGGCATGCAGAGCACAGGGTGAATTGCCCACCTGGCGAAAGGGCTGTGGATGTTCCCCATCACTGAGGTGTTGTTGTTGCTTAGTTATTTAGTCATGTCCGACACTTTGTGACCCCCTGGATCAGAGCACCCCAGGCACTCCTGTCTTCCACTGCCTCCCGCAGTTTGGTCAGACTCATGCTGGTAGCTTTGAGAACACTGTCCAGCCATCTCGTCCTCTGGCGCCCCCTTCTCCTTGTGCCCTCCATCTTTCCCAACACCAGGGTCTTTTCCAGGGAGTCTTCTCTTCTCATGAGGTGGCCAAAGTCTTGGAGTCTCAGCTTCAGGATCTGTCCTTCCAGTGAGCACTCAGGGCCGATTTCCTTCAGAATGGAGAGGTTGGATCTTCTTGCAGTCCATGGGACTCTCAAGAGTCTCCTCCGGCACCATAATTCAAAAGCATCCATTCTTCGGCGATCGGCCTTCTTTATGGTCCAGCTCTCACTTCCATACATCACTACTGGTAGCCTGGTAGATAGAGATGGGGAGGAGTCAGTGGTCATGGTGCAGGCTGGCACCAATGATATAGGGAAACGTGAGGTTCTGGAAGCCAAATGTAGGGTGCTGAGAGACAGGACCTCCAAGGTAGCTTGCTCTGAAATACTGCCTGTTCCATGTGCAGGGTCACAAAGGCAGACACAGCTTTGCGGTCTCAATGCATGGAAGAAGCAGTGGTTTCAGGAAGAGGGGGTTGGATTTGTGAAGGGAACATTCTGGGCAGCACCAGATTTATGTATAGGCTAAGTAGACTAAGTCTAAGGGACGCGGGTGCCGCTGTGGTTAAACCACAGAGCCTAGGACTTGCTGATCAGAAGGTCGTTGGTTCAAATCCCCTTGATGGGGTGAGCTCCCGTTGCTCGGTCCCTGCTCCTGCCAACCTAGCAGTTCAAAAGCACATCAAAAGTGCAAGTAGATAAATAGGTACCACTCTGGCGGGCAGGTAAACGGCGTTTCCATGCGCTGCTCTGGTTCGCCAGAAGCAGCTTAGTCATGCTGGCCACATGACCTGGAAGCTGTATGCCGGCTCCCTCGGCCAGTAAAGCGAGATGAGCGCCGCAAACCCAGAGTCGGCCACGACTGGACCTAATGGTCAGGTGTCCCTTTACCTTTACCTTTAAGTAGGCTGAAGCCTATGGCCTCTAAATCTAAGGGGCTTCCCGCGGTGCTGTGAGTCAACCGCTACTTCTGCTGAGTGAAGCCGCGCAGCTGTTACTGGAGAGCGCCGACCTTTTTCCTCTGAAAATTTGGCTATCAAACAACAACCCGTGAGTAGGTTATATATAAAGATTGGATTATAAAGAAATTAATAAGAAGAATTTGGACCGAAGCGGCAAGGCGCAAAACAGGAAGTCCGCCTTCCGCTTTTGTAGAGAGATCAAAGGCATAGACTGTGTCCGCTAAGTCTGTGTTCTTAAAGAGTTTTAAAAGGCTTTAAATCTGACATCTGCACAAGAACTCCCCCCTCAGAAGAGGGAGGGAAGATTTAATGAGACTTTTCTGCTGTTTTAAAGAGTGTTAAAAGAACAAGACCACCACTTAATCCCTGGAATCGGAGTGCCAGGCTAATGGGACTGTTACAGTGTTGTGCACTTTTTATGGACTTTGTTACAAATTGACAGAAAGTTAACTCTGCAAGAAAGATACTTTTGAAGGTTTTTCTGACTGATACTGTGGCTACTCAGCCAAGGGGGAATTTACAGAAGTTTGAAAATTGAACTTTTTAGCTACAAAATTTAATTGTTACTGTGTCCCTCTAGAGGATTGATGAGACTGTTACAATTGGCTACTGGGGACTTTCCATTCTCAACAGGCTGGGAAAATTTCCATTGTTAAACAAGCTGGGACTGTGAGACTGACCTTGAACCTCAGATAAGGTGTTATGGCAAGTGAGCCGCCAGAAAGAGCAACAAGATCGACTAAAGCCAAACTGCAGCTGCAGCAACAAAGAAGAGCTTCGGCTTCTGGTCCCTCTGGCCCATCAGAGGAAGATTTAGGCCAACAAGGATTTAAAGGAATGACTTCGGAAGAAGGCTCAATTGCCTCAGCATTAGAAAAAATCTTTGGATCTTTGGAAAAAGTAAGTAAGCAACTTGACCAAAACACCTTAAGTATTAACAATTTGGGACAGAAGGTAAACTCAAATACAGACTCTATTGAGAAAAATACAAGTTCTATTGAGAAATTGCTGCAGGAAGCTGCATTAAATCGTAAGACAGCTCAAGAGGCGAAGGAATTAGCAGAGGAAGTAAAGGGAGAGATACCACCAATACATAGAAGGCTGGATGACTACAAATCGTCACTGTCTATGATTGAATTAAGAGATAAACAGACTAATCTGAGGATCAGGGCAGTACCTGAACTTGAGAAAGGAAGCTTGAGTGATTTTCTTACGCAGGAATTTACAGAATTTTGGGAGCTAGACAAAGAAAAGCCAGACTTTAAGATAGTAAGTGCTTTCAGACTTGGAAGAGGAGGGAGGAAGAACAGGGTGAGAGACTGCTTGATCTCCCTCCAATCGAAAGAGGAGAGGGATAAAATACTGAACTTGCACTTTCAAAAGACTCTGGAAATAGAAGACGCAAGGGTTGAGATTTTCAAAGATATCCCAAAATATCTTCTGGAATTGAGAGCTAATTACGGAGACTTGGTAGCCTTGTTGAGAAGAAGCGGAATTATATTCAGGTGGGAATTCCCCCAAGGCCTATCCTTTACCTTCAAAGGGGAAAAGGTTAAAATAAGAACAGTGGAAGACAAGGAGAAATTTTTGAGAGACCACGAAGAGGATTTGCAAAAAGGGAACGGAAAAGAGCCAGGAGTACTACCACCACCTTCGGGATTGGGCAAGATAGAGAAAGTGATACCACCGCCAGACGAAGAACAACTGCTGGGAGCAGTTGGAGGAAAATAAATAAATTCACCATGTCTCTGCAACTTTTAAGTTGGAACATTCATGGTCTAAACTCCCCGGAAAAAAGGAAAAGGATATTTCATATACTGAAAAAGGAACAATTGGACTTGATCTGTTTACAGGAAACACATGTGATAAGGCTACACAGGAAACTTTTGATAAATAAAAGACAGGGCCAAGAATTTATTTCATCGGACAAAGTTAAAAAGAGAGGAGTGGTAATTTATGTAAAAGAGAGCCTATCACCGAAATTTGTTTTTAAAGATGAACAAGGAAGAATTTTGGCAATTGAAATTCAAACACAAGGAGAAAAATATTTAATTGTAGGAGTTTATGCACCAAATGAGGGGAAATCTGAATTTTTTAAGAAGTTGCATGAGACATTGCTGGACTATTTGGATTACAACATTATTATGATGGGAGATATGAATGGGGTGGTATCTACAAATATGGACAAATCACACAGACAGGTAGTTACAAACGATGGCAGACTACCACAAACTTTTTTTGAAATGACTGACAATATGGACTTGATTGACATCTGGAGAGTGAAGAACCCCTTGGGTAGGGAGGGAACCTTCTTCTCTGAGGCCAAAAACACATGGACAAGAATTGACCAAATTTGGATAACTAGAGGACTGGCACCCAAGACTAGAAAAGTGGAAATTTGCCCTAAAACTTGCTCCGACCATAATGCTGTGAGAATGGAGATGAAATTAACACCAACCGGTTCCTTCAGATGGAAGATGAATGACACCTTGTTCAGAGACCAAGAGGTTATAAAAAAGGCCCAAAAAACCTTGAGAGACTATTTTGAGATAAATTTGAACACTACCACTGAAAAAAGAGTGGTATGGGACACAAGTAAAGCAGTCATGAGGGGGTTCTTAATCCAACAGAATGCAATTAAGAAGAGATCCCAAATTGAGAAAAAAGACAAAATTTTAGATAAAATAAAAGAGGGTGAAAAGAAATTGAGAGCGAAACCCAAATCACAAGAGATTCTGAGAGAAATAAAGTTACATCAAGTGCAATACATGAAAATGATGAACCAGGAAATAGAATGGAAAATCAAACAGATGTGACAAAGGACATTTGAGTCGGCTAATAAATGTGGGAAATTGTTAGCTTGGCAAATGAAGAAAAGACAAAAGCTCAACACTATTACTAATTTGGAGATAGAAGGGAAGAGTATCCAGAATCCAGTGGACATTAGGAAATGCTTCCAGAGATACTTTAAACAGTTATATACACAAGGGCCACAGAAAGAGTCTGATATAGACAAATTTTTGAAAACAAATGGACTGCAGAAAATCTCTCAAGAAAATAAGTTAATGCTGAACTACAAGATTACAGAACAAGAGGTGGAAGGTGCCATACAGAATATGCAACTGGGCAAGTCTCCAGGACCGGATGGAATAACTGCAAAATATTACAGAACTTTGAAGGACTGTGTAATTCAACCATTGAAGGAGGTTTGCAATGAAATTATGGAGGGTGGAAAAGCGCCTGAGTCGTGGAAGGAAGCTTATATTACACTTATACCGAAAAGTGAGTCTGAAAAGACACAACTTGAGAACTACCGACCCATATCCCTGTTGAATGTGGATTACAAAATTTATGCTGATATTTTGGCCAACAGGTTAAAAAAAGTATTAGTGGAAGAGATACATAAAGACCAAGCTGGCTTTCTCCCGGGTAGACACTTGTCTGACAATACAAGGAATATTATTAATATTTTGGAGAAGTTGCAAGTGAACATTAACACTAAAGCAGTTTTAATCTTTGTTGATGCGGAGAAAGCCTTCGATAACATTTCTTGGAGTTTTATGAAGAAAAATCTTCAGGGGATGGGGGTCGGTCAAGGGTTCGAAAATGGTATAGGTGCAATTTATTCAGAACAAAAAGCTAAGTTAATAGTTAACAATGTGGTTACAGAAGAATTTAAGATAGAGAAAGGGACACGACAAGGCTGCCCAATTTCCCCACTGCTTTTTATTTCAGTCCTGGAGGTTTTGCTAAACATGATTAGAAGGGACGGTTTGATCAAAGGAATACAGGTCGGAGCTAAACAATACAAATTGAAGGCATTTGCAGATGATTTGGTATTGATGGTACA